>NW_027328236.1:0-600000 GCF_047675955.1 Chlorocebus sabaeus
GAAAGCTTCTTTCCAGTTTTGAACGGAAGATATTTCCTTTTTCACCATAGCCCTCTATGGGCTTCCAAATATCCCTTTGCCAATTCCACAAGAACAGCCTTAGCGAAAGGCTTCTTGAAGGGAAAGATGTAACTCTGTGAGCTTAATTAACAGAACACAGAGCAGTTTCTCAGAAAGCTTCTTTCCAGTTTTGAACGGAAGTTATTTCCTTTTTCACCATAGCCCTCTATGGGCTTCCAAATATCCCTTTGCCAATTCCACAAGAACAGCCTTAGCGAAAGGCTTCTTGAAGGGAAAGATGTAACTCTGTGAGATGAATTAACAGAACACAGAGCAGTTTCTCAGAAAGCTTCTTTCCAGTTTTGAACGGAAGATATTTCCTTTTTCACCATAGCCCTCTATGGGCTTCCAAATATCCCTTTGCCAATTCCACAAGAACAGCCTTAGCGAAAGGCTTCTTGAAGGGAAAGATGTAACTCTGTGAGATGAATTAACAGAACACAGAGCAGTTTCTCAGAAAGCTTCTTTCCAGTTTTGAACGGAAGATATTTCCTTTTTCACCATAGCCCTCTATGGGCTTCCAAATATCCTTTTGCCAATTCCACAAGAACAGCCTTAGCGAAAGGCTTCTTGAAGGGAAAGATGTAACTCTGTGAGATGAATTAACAGAACACAGAGCAGTTTCTCAGAAAGCTTCTTTCCAGTTTTGAACGGAAGATATTTCCTTTTTCACCATAGCCCTCTATGGGCTTCCAAATATCCCTTTGCCAATTCCACAAAAACAGCCTTAGCGAAAGGCTTCTTGAAGGGAAAGAGGTAACTCTGTGAGATGAATTAACAGAACACAGAGCAGATTCCTCAGAAAGCTTCTTTCCAGTTTTGAACGGAAGATATTTCCTTTTTCACCATAGCCCTCTATGGGCTTCCAAATATCCCTTTGCCAATTCCACAAGAACAGCCTTAGCGAAAGGCTTCTTGAAGGGAAGATGTAACTCTGTGAGATGAATTAACAGAACCCAGAGCAGTTTCTCAGAAAGCTTCTTTCCAATTTTGAACGGAAGATATTTCTTTTTTCAACATAGCCCTCTATGGGCTTCCAAATATCTCTTTGCCAATTCCACAAGAACAGCCTTAGCGAAAGGCTTCTTGAAGGGAAAGATGTAACTCTGTGAGATGAATTAACAGAACACAGAGCAGTTTCTCAGAAAGCTTCTTTCCAGTTTTGAACGGAAGATATTTCCTTTTTCACCGTAGCCCTCTATGGGCTTCCAAATATCCCTTTGCCAATTCCACAAGAACAGCCTTAGCGAAAGGCTTCTTGAAGGGAAAGATGTAACTCTGTTAGATGAATTAACAGAACACAGAGCAGTTTCTCAGAAAGCTTTTTTCCAGTTTTGAACGGAAGATATTTTCTTTTTCACCATAGCCCTCTATGGGCTTCCAAATATCCCTTTGCCAATTCCACAAGAACAGCCTTAGGGAAAGGCTTCTTGAAGGGAAAGATGTAACTCTGTGAGATGAATTAACAGAACACAGAGCAGTTTCTCAGAAAGCTTCTTTCCTGTTTTGAACGGAAGATATTTCCTTTTTCACCATAGCCCTCTATGGGCTTCCAAATATCCCTTTGCCAATTCCACAAGAACAGCCTTAGCGAAAGGCTTCTTGAAGGGAAAGATGTAACTCTGTGAGATGAATTAACAGAACACAGAGCAGTTTCTCAGAAAGCTTCTTTCCAGTTTTGAAGGGAAGATATTTCCTTTTTCACCATAGCCCTCTATGGGCTTCCAAATATCCCTTTGCCAATTCCACAAGAACAGCCTTAGCGAAAGGCTTCTTGAAGGGAAAGATGTAACTCTGTGAGATGAATTAACAGAACACAGAGCAGTTTCTCAGAAAGCTTCTTTCCAGTTTTGAACGGAAGATATTTCCTTTTTCACCATAGCCCTCTATGGGCTTCCAAATATCCCTTTGCCAATTCCACAAGAACAGCCTTAGCGAAAGGCTTCTTGAAGGGAAAGATGTAACTCTGTGAGATGAATTAACAGAACACAGAGCAGTTTCTCAGAAAGCTTCTTTCCAGTTTTGAACGGAAGATATTTCCTTTTTCACCAGAGCCCTCTATGGGCTTCCAAATATCCCTTTGCCAATTCCACAAGAACAGCCTTAGCGAAAGGCTTCTTGAAGGGAAAGATGTAACTCTGTGAGATGAATGAACAGAACACAGAGCAGTTTCTCAGAAAGCTTCTTTCCAGTTTTGAACGGAAGATATTTCCTTTTTCACAATAGCCCTCTATGGGCTTCCAAATATCCCTTTGCCAATTCCACAAGAACAGCCTTAGCGAAAGGCTTCTTGAAGGGAAAGCTGTAACTCTGTGAGATGAATTAACAGAACACAGAGCAGTTTCTCAGAAAGCTTCTTTCCAGTTTTGAACGGAAGATATTTCCTTTTTCACCATAGCCCTCTATGGGCTTCCAAATATCCCTTTGCCAATTCCACAAGAACAGCCTTAGCGAAAGGCTTCTTGAAGGGAAAGATGTAACTCTGTGAGATGAATTAACAGAACACAGAGCAGTTTCTCAGAAAGCTTCTTTCCAGTTTTGAACGGAAGATATTTCCTTTTTCACCATAGCCCTCTACGGGCTTCCAAATATCATTTTGCCAATTCCACAGGAACAGCCTTAGCGAAAGGCTTCTTGAAGGGAAAGATGTAACTCTGTGAGATGAATTAACAGAACACAGAGCAGTTTCTCAGAAAGCTTCTTTCCAGTTTTGAACGGAAGATATTTCCTTTTTCACCATAGCCCTCTATGGGCTTCCAAATATCCCTTTGCCAATTCCACAAGAACAGCCTTAGCGAAAGGCTTCTTGAAGGGAAAGATGTAACTCTGTGAGATGAATTAACAGAACACAGAGCAGTTTCTCAGAAAGCTTCTTTCCAGTTTTGAACGGAAGTTATTTCCTTTTTCACCATAGCCCTCTATGGGCTTCCAAATATCCCTTTGCCAATTCCACAAGAACAGCCTTAGCGAAAGGCTTCTTGAAGGGAAAGATGTAACTCTGTGAGATGAATTAACAGAACACAGAGCAGTTTCTCAGAAAGCTTCTTTCCAGTTTTGAACGGAAGATATTTCCTTTTTCACCATAGCCCTCTATGGGCTTCCAAATATCCCTTTGCCAATTCCACAAGAACAGCCTTAGCGAAAGGCTTCTTGAAGGGAAAGATGTAACTCTGTGAGATGAATTAACAGAACACAGAGCAGTTTCTCAGAAAGCTTCTTTCCAGTTTTGAACGGAAGATATTTCCTTTTTCACCATAGCCCTCTATGGGCTTCCAAATATCCTTTTGCCAATTCCACAAGAACAGCCTTAGCGAAAGGCTTCTTGAAGGGAAAGATGTAACTCTGTGAGATGAATTAACAGAACACAGAGCAGTTTCTCAGAAAGCTTCTTTCCAGTTTTGAACGGAAGATATTTCCTTTTTCACCATAGCCCTCTATGGGCTTCCAAATATCCCTTTGCCAATTCCACAAAAACAGCCTTAGCGAAAGGCTTCTTGAAGGGAAAGAGGTAACTCTGTGAGATGAATTAACAGAACACAGAGCAGATTCCTCAGAAAGCTTCTTTCCAGTTTTGAACGGAAGATATTTCCTTTTTCACAATAGCCCTCTATGGGCTTCCAAATATCCCTTTGCCAATTCCACAAGAACAGCCTTAGCGAAAGGCTTCTTGAAGGGAAGATGTAACTCTGTGAGATGAATTAACAGAACCCAGAGCAGTTTCTCAGAAAGCTTCTTTCCAATTTTGAACGGAAGATATTTCTTTTTTCAACATAGCCCTCTATGGGCTTCCAAATATCCCTTTGCCAATTCCACAAGAACAGCCTTAGCGAAAGGCTTCTTGAAGGGAAAGATGTAACTCTGTGAGATGAATTAACAGAACACAGAGCAGTTTCTCAGAAAGCTTCTTTCCAGTTTTGAACGGAAGATATTTCCTTTTTCACCGTAGCCCTCTATGGGCTTCCAAATATCCCTTTGCCAATTCCACAAGAACAGCCTTAGCGAAAGGCTTCTTGAAGGGAAAGATGTAACTCTGTTAGATGAATTAACAGAACACAGAGCAGTTTCTCAGAAAGCTTTTTTCCAGTTTTGAACGGAAGATATTTTCTTTTTCACCATAGCCCTCTATGGGCTTCCAAATATCCCTTTGCCAATTCCACAAGAACAGCCTTAGGGAAAGGCTTCTTGAAGGGAAAGATGTAACTCTGTGAGATGAATTAACAGAACACAGAGCAGTTTCTCAGAAAGCTTCTTTCCTGTTTTGAACGGAAGATATTTCCTTTTTCACCATAGCCCTCTATGGGCTTCCAAATATCCCTTTGCCAATTCCACAAGAACAGCCTTAGCGAAAGGCTTCTTGAAGGGAAAGATGTAACTCTGTGAGATGAATTAACAGAACACAGAGCAGTTTCTCAGAAAGCTTCTTTCCAGTTTTGAAGGGAAGATATTTCCTTTTTCACCATAGCCCTCTATGGGCTTCCAAATATCCCTTTGCCAATTCCACAAGAACAGCCTTAGCGAAAGGCTTCTTGAAGGGAAAGATGTAACTCTGTGAGATGAATTAACAGAACACAGAGCAGTTTCTCAGAAAGCTTCTTTCCAGTTTTGAACGGAAGATATTTCCTTTTTCACCATAGCCCTCTATGGGCTTCCAAATATCCCTTTGCCAATTCCACAAGAACAGCCTTAGCGAAAGGCTTCTTGAAGGGAAAGATGTAACTCTGTGAGATGAATTAACAGAACACAGAGCAGTTTCTCAGAAAGCTTCTTTCCAGTTTTGAACGGAAGATATTTCCTTTTTCACCATAGCCCTCTATGGGCTTCCAAATATCCCTTTGCCAATTCCACAAGAACAGCCTTAGCGAAAGGCTTCTTGAAGGGAAAGATGTAACTCTGTGAGATGAATTAACAGAACACAGAGCAGTTTCTCAGAAAGCTTCTTTCCAGTTTTGAACGGAAGATATTTCCTTTTTCACCATAGCCCTCTATGAGCTTCCAAATATCCCTTTGCCAATTCCACAAGAACAGCCTTAGCGAAAGGCTTCTTGAAGGGAAAGCTGTAACATTGTGAGATGAATTAACAGAACACAGAGCAGTTTCTCAGAAAGCTTCTTTCCAGTTTTGAACGGAAGATATTTCCTTTTTCAACATAGCCCTCTATGGGCTTCCAAATATCCCTTTGCCAATTCCACAAGATCTGCCTTAGCGAAAGGCTTCTTGAAGGGAAAGATGTAACTCTGTGAGATGAATTAACAGAACACAGAGCAGTTTCTCAGAAAGCTTCTTTCCAGTTTTGAACGGAAGATATTTCCTTTTTCACCATAGCCCTCTACGGGCTTCCAAATATCATTTTGCCAATTCCACAGGAACAGCCTTAGCGAAAGGCTTCTTCAAGGGAAAGATGTAACTCTGTGAGATGAATTAACAGAACACAGAGCAGTTTCTCAGAAAGCTTCTTTCCAGTTTTGAACGGAAGATATTTCCTTTTTCACCATAGCCCTCTATGGGCTTCCAAATATCCCTTTGCCAATTCCACAAGAACAGCCTTAGCGAAAGGCTTCTTGAAGGGAAAGATGTAACTCTGTGAGATGAATTAACAGAACACAGAGCAGTTTCTCAGAAAGCTTCTTTCCAGTTTTGAACGGAAGATATTTCCTTTTTCACCATAGCCCTCTATGGGCTTCCAAATATCATTTTGCCAATTCCACAAGAACAGCCTTAGCGAAAGGCTTCTTGAAGGGAAAGCTGTAACTCTGTGAGATGAATTAACAGAACACAGAGCAGTTTCTCAGAAAGCTTCTTTCCAGTTTTGAACGGAAGATATTTCCTTTTTCACCATAGCCCTCTATGGGCTTCCAAATATCCCTTTGCCAATTCCACAAGAACAGCCTTAGCGAAAGGCTTCTTGAAGGGAAAGATGTAACTCTGTGAGATGAATTAACAGAACACAGAGCAGTTTCTCAGAAAGCTTCTTTCCAGTTTTGAACGGAAGATATTTCCTTTTTCACCATAGTCCTCTATGGGCTTCCAAATATCCTTTTGCCAATTCCACAAGAACAGCCTTAGCGAAAGGATTCTTGAAGGGAAAGATGTAACTCTGTGAGATGAATTAACAGAACACAGAGCAGTTTCTCAGAAAGCTTCTTTCCAGTTTTGAACGGAAGATATTTCCTTTTTCACCATAGCCCTCTATGGGCTTCCAAATATCCCTTTGCCAATTCCACAAGAACAGCCTTAGCGAAAGGCTTCTTGAAGGGAAAGATGTAACTCTGTGAGATGAATTAACAGAACACAGAGCAGTTTCTCAGAAAGCTTCTTTCCAGTTTTGAACGGAAGATATTTTCTTTTTCACCATAGCCCTCTATGGGCTTCCAAATATCCCTTTGCCAATTCCACAAGAACAGCCTTAGCGAAAGGCTTCTTGAAGGGAAAGATGTAACTCTGTGAGATGAATTAAAAGAACACAGAGCAGTTTCTCAGAAAGCTTCTTTCCAGTTTTGAACGGAAGATATTTCCTTTTTCACCATAGCCCTCTATGGGCTTCCAAATATCCCTTTGCCAATTCCACAAGAACAGCCTTAGCGCAGGGCTTCCTGAAGGGAAAGATGTAACTCTGTGAGATGAATTAACAGAACACAGAGCAGTTTCTCAGAAAGCTTCTTTCCAGTTTTGAACGGAAGATATTTCCTTTTTCACCATAGCCCTCTATGGGCTTCCAAATATCCCTTTGCCAATTCCACAAGAACAGCCTTAGCGAAAGGCTTCTTGAAGGGAAAGATGTAATTCTGTGAGATGAATTAACAGAACACAGAGCAGTTTCTCAGAAAGATTCTTTCCAGTTTTGAACGGAAGATATTTGCTTTTTCACCATAGCCCTCTATGGGCTTCCAAATATCCCTTTTCCCATTCCACAAGAACAGCCTTAGCGAAAGGCTTCTTGAAGGGAAAGATGTAACTCTGTGAGATGAATGAACAGAACACAGAGCAGTTTCTCAGAAAGCTTCTTTCCAGTTTTGAACGGAAGATATTTCCTTTTTCACCATAGACCTCTATGGGCTTCCAAATATCCCTTTGCCAATTCCACAAGAACAGCCTTAGCGAAAGGCTTCTTGAAGGGAAAGATGTAACTCTGTGAGATGAATTAACAGAACACAGAGCAGTTTCTCAGAAAGCTTCTTTCCAGTTTTGAACGGAAGATATTTCCTTTTTCACCATAGCCCTCTATGGGCTTCCAAATATCCCTTTGCCAATTCCACAAGAACAGCCTTAGCGAAAGGCTTCTTGAAGGGAAAGATGTAACTCTGTGAGATGAATTAACAGAACACAGAGCAGTTTCTCAGAAAGCTTCTTTCCAGTTTTGAACGGAAGATATTTCCTTTTTCACCATAGCCCTCTATGGGCTTCCAAATATCCCTTTGCCAATTACACAAGAACAGCCTTAGCGAAAGGCTTCTTGAAGGGAAAGATGTAACTCTGTGAGATGAATTAACAGAACACAGAGCAGTTTCTCAGAAAGCTTCTTTCCAGTTTTGAACGGAAGATATTTCCTTTTTCACCATAGCCCTCTATGGGCTTCCAAATATCCCTTTTCCAATTCCACAAGAACAGCCTTAGCGAAAGGCTTCTTGAAGGGAAAGATGTAACTCTGTGAGATGAATTAACAGAACACAGAGCAGTTTCTCAGAAAGCTTCTTTCCAGTTTTGAACGGAAGATATTTCCTTTTTCACCATAGCCCTCTATGGGCTTCCAAATATCCCTTTGCCAATTCCACAAGAACAGCCTTAGCGAAAGGCTTCTTGAAGGGAAAGATGTAACTCTGTGAGATGAATTAACAGAACACAGAGCAGTTTCTCAGAAAGCTTCTTTCCAGTTTTGAACGGAAGATATTTGCTTTTTCACCATAGCCCTCTAAGGGCTTCCAAATATCCCTTTCCAATTCCACAAGAACAGCCTTAGCGAAAGGCTTCTTGAAGGGAAAGATGTAACTCTGTGAGATGAATGAACAGAACACAGAGCAGTTTCTCAGAAAGCTTCTTTCCAGTTTTGAACGGAAGATATTTCCTTTTTCACCATAGACCTCTATGGGCTTCCAAATATCCCTTTGCCAATTCCACAAGAACAGACTTAGCGAAAGGCTTCTTGAAGGGAAAGATGTAACTCTGTGAGATGAATTAACAGAACACAGAGCAGTTTCTAAGAAAGCTTCTTTCCAGTTTTGAACGGAAGATATTTCCTTTTTCACCATAGCCCTCTATGGGCTTCCAAATATCCTTTTGCCAATTCCACAAGAACAGCCTTAGCGAAAGGCTTCTTGAAGGGAAAGATGTAACTCTGTGAGATGAATTAACAGAACACAGAGCAGTTTCTCAGAAAGCTTCTTTCCAGTTTTGAACGGAAGATATTTCCTTTTTCACCATAGCCCTCTATGGGCTTCCAAATATCCCTTTGCCAATTACACAAGAACAGCCTTAGCGAAAGGCTTCTTGAAGGGAAAGATGTAACTCTGTGAGATGAATTAACAGAACACAGAGCAGTTTCTCAGAAAGCTTCTTTCCAGTTTTGAACGGAAGATATTTCCTTTTTCACCATAGCCCTCTATGGGCTTCCAAATATCCCTTTTCCAATTCCACAAGAACAGCCTTAGCGAAAGGCTTCTTGAAGGGAAAGATGTAACTCTGTGAGATGAATTAACAGAACACAGAGCAGTTTCTCAGAAAGCTTCTTTCCAGTTTTGAACGGAAGATATTTCCTTTTTCACCATAGCCCTCTATGGGCTTCCAAATATCCCTTTGCCAATTCCACAAGAACAGCCTTAGCGAAAGGCTTCTTGAAGGGAAAGATGTAACTCTGTGAGATGAATTAACAGAACACAGAGCAGTTTCTCAGAAAGCTTCTTTCCAGTTTTGAACGGAAGATATTTCCTTTTTCACCATAGCCCTCTATGGGCTTCCAAATATCCCTTTGCCAATTCCACAAGAACAGCCTTAGCGAAAGGCTTCTTGAAGGGAAAGATGTAACTCTGTGAGATGAATTAACAGAACACAGAGCAGTTTCTCAGAAAGCTTCTTTCCAGTTTTGAACGGAAGATATTTCCTTTTTCACCATAGCCCTCTATGGGCTTCCAAATATCCCTTTGCCAATTCCACAAGAACAGCCTTAGCGAAAGGCTTCTTGAAGGGAAAGATGTAACTCTGTGAGATGAATTAACAGAACACAGAGCAGTTTCTCAGAAAGCTTCTTTCCAGTTTTGAACGGAAGATATTTCCTTTTTCACCATAGCCCTCTATGGGCTTCCAAATATCCCTTTGCCAATTCCACAAGAACAGCCTTAGCGAAAGGCTTCTTGAAGGGAAAGATGTAACTCTGTGAGATGAATTAACAGAACACAGAGCAGTTTCTCAGAAAGCTTCTTTCCAGTTTTGAACGGAAGATATTTCCTTTTTCACCATAGCCCTCTATGGGCTTCCAAATATCCCTTTGCCAATTCCACAAGAACAGCCTTAGCGAAAGGCTTCTTGAAGGGAAAGATGTAACTCTGTGAGATGAATTAAGAGAACACAGAGCAGTTTCTCAGAAAGCTTCTTTCCAGTTTTGAACGGAAGATATTTCCTTTTTCACCAGAGCCCTCTATGGGCTTCCAAATATCCCTTTGCCAATTCCACAAGAACAGCCTTAGCGAAAGGCTTCTTGAAGGGAAAGATGTAACTCTGTGAGATGAATTAACAGAACACAGAGCAGTTTCTCAGAAAGCTTCTTTCCAGTTTTGAACGGAAGATATTTCCTTTTTCACCATAGCCCTCTATGGGCTTCCAAATATCCCTTTGCCAATTCCACAAGAACAGCCTTAGCGAAAGGCTTCTTGAAGGGAAAGATGTAACTCTGTGAGATGAATTAACAGAACACAGAGCAGTTTCTCAGAAAGATTCTTTCCAGTTTTGAACGGAAGATATTTCCTTTTTCACCATAGCCCTCTATGGGCTTCCAAATATCCCTTTGCCAATTCCACAAGAACAGCCTTAGCGAACGGCTTCTTGAAGGGAAAGATGTAACTCTGTGAGATGAATTAACAGAACACAGAGCAGTTTCTCAGAAAGCTTCTTTCCAGTTTTGAACGGAGGATATTTCCTTTTTCACCATAGCCCTCTACGGGCTTCCAAATATCCCTTTGCCAATTCCACAAGAACAGCCTTAGCGAAAGGCTTCTTGAAGGGAAAGATGTAACTCTGTGAGATGAATTAACAGAACACAGAGCAGTTTCTCAGAAAGATTCTTTCCAGTTTTGAACGGAAGATATTTCCTTTTTCACCATAGCCCTCTATGGGCTTCCAAATATCCCTTTGCCAATTCCACAAGAACAGCCTTAGCCTAAGGCTTCTTGAAGGGAAAGATGTAACTCTGTGAGATGAATTAACAGAACACAGAGCAGTTTCTCAGAAAGCTTCTTTCCAGTTTTGAACGGAAGATATTTCCTTTTTCACCGTAGCCCTCTATGGGCTTCCAAATATCCCTTTGCCAATTCCACAAGAACAGCCTTAGCGAAAGGCTTCTTGAAGGGAAAGATGTAACTCTGTGAGATGAATTAACAGAACACAGAGCAGTTTCTCAGAAAGCTTCTTTCCAGTTTTGAACGGAGGATATTTCCTTTTTCACCATAGCCCTCTACGGGCTTCCAAATATCCCTTTGCCAATTCCACAAGAACAGCCTTAGCGAAAGGCTTCTTGAAGGGAAAGATGTAACTCTGTGAGATGAATTAACAGAACACAGAGCAGTTTCTCAGAAAGATTCTTTCCAGTTTTGAACGGAAGATATTTCCTTTTTCACCATAGCCCTCTATGGGCTTCCAAATATCCCTTTGCCAATTCCACAAGAACAGCCTTAGCCTAAGGCTTCTTGAAGGGAAAGATGTAACTCTGTGAGATGAATTAACAGAACACAGAGCAGTTTCTCAGAAAGCTTCTTTCCAGTTTTGAACGGAAGATATTTCCTTTTTCACCGTAGCCCTCTATGGGCTTCCAAATATCCCTTTGCCAATTCCACAAGAACAGCCTTAGCGAAAGGCTTCTTGAAGGGAAAGATGTAACTCTGTGAGATGAATGAACAGAACACAGAGCAGTTTCTCAGAAAGCTTCTTTCCAGTTTTGAACGGAAGATATTTCCTTTTTCACCATAGACCTCTATGGGCTTCCAAATATCCCTTTGCCAATTCCACAAGAACAGCCTTAGCGAAAGGCTTCCTGAAGGGAAAGATGTAACTCTGTGAGATGAATTAACAGAACACAGAGCAGTTTCTCAGAAAGCTTCTTTCCAGTTTTGAACGGAAGATATTTCCTTTTTCACCATAGCCCTCTATGGGCTTCCAAATATCCCTTTGCCAATTCCACAAGAACAGCCTTAGCGAAAGGCTTCTTGAAGGGAAAGATGTAACTCTGTGAGATGAATTAACAGAACACAGAGCAGTTTCTCAGAAAGCTTCTTTCCAGTTTTGAACGGAAGATATTTCCTTTTTCACCATAGCCCTCTACGGGCTTCCAAATATCCCTTTGCCAATTCCACAAGAACAGACTTAGCGAAAGGCTTCTTGAAGGGAAAGATGTAACTCTGTGAGATGAATTAACAGAACACAGAGCAGTTTCTCAGAAAGCTTCTTTCCAGTTTTGAACGGAAGATATTTCCTTTTTCACCATAGCCCTCTATGGGCTTCCAAATATCCCTTTGCCAATTCCACAAGAACAGCCTTAGCGAAAGGCTTCTTGAAGGGAAAGATGTAACTCTGTGAGATGAATTAACAGAACACAGAGCAGTTTCTCAGAAAGCTTCTTTCCAGTTTTGAAGGGAAGATATTTCCTTTTTCACCAGAGCCCTCTATGGGCTTCCAAATATCCCTTTGCCAATTCCACAAGAACAGCCTTAGCGAAAGGCTTCTTGAAGGGAAAGATGTAACTCTGTGAGATGAATTAACAGAACACAGAGCAGTTTCTCAGAAAGCTTCTTTCCAGTTTTGAACGGAAGATATTTCCTTTTTCACCATAGCCCTCTATGGGCTTCCAAATATCCCTTTGCCAATTCCACAAGAACAGCCTTAGCGAAAGGCTTCTTGAAGGGAAAGATGTAACTCTGTGTGATGAATTAACAGAACACAGAGCAGTTTCTCAGAAAGCTTCTTTCCAGTTTTGAACGGAAGATATTTCCTTTTTCACCATAGCCCTCTATGGGCTTCCAAATATCCCTTTGCCAATTCCACAAGAACAGCCTTAGCGAAAGGCTTCTTGAAGGGAAAGATGTAACTCTGTGAGATGAATTAACAGAACACAGAGCAGTTTCTCAGAAAGCTTCTTTCCAGTTTTGAACGGAAGATATTTCCTTTTTCACCATAGCCCTCTATGGGCTTCCAAATATCCCTTTGCCAATTGCACAAGAACAGCCTTAGCGAAAGGCTTCTTGAAGGGAAAGATGTAACTCTGTGAGATGAATTAACAGAACACAGAGCAGTTTCTCAGAAAGCTTCTTTCCAGTTTTGAACGGAAGATATTTCCTTTTTCACCAGAGCCCTCTATGGGCTTCCAAATATCCCTTTGCCACTTCCACAAGAACAGCCTTAGCGAAAGGCTTCTTGAAGGGAAAGATGTAACTCTGTGAGATGAATTAACAGAACACAGAGCAGTTTCTCAGAAAGCTTCTTTCCAGTTTTGAACGGAGGATATTTCCTTTTTCACCATAGCCCTCTACGGGCTTCCAAATATCCCTTTGCCAATTCCACAAGAACAGCCTTAGCGAAAGGCTTCTTGAAGGGAAAGATGTAACTCTGTGAGATGAATTAACAGAACACAGAGCAGTTTCTCAGAAAGATTCTTTCCAGTTTTGAACGGAAGATATTTCCTTTTTCACCATAGCCCTCTATGGGCTTCCAAATATCCCTTTGCCAATTCCACAAGAACAGCCTTAGCGAAAGGCTTCTTGAAGGGAAAGATGTAACTCTGTGAGATGAATTAACAGAACACAGAGCAGTTTCTCAGAAAGCTTCTTTCCAGTTTTGAACGGAAGATATTTCCTTTTTCACCGTAGCCCTCTATGGGCTTCCAAATATCCCTTTGCCAATTCCACAAGAACAGCCTTAGCGAAAGGCTTCTTGAAGGGAAAGATGTAACTCTGTGAGATGAATGAACAGAACACAGAGCAGTTTCTCAGAAAGCTTCTTTCCAGTCTTGAACGGAAGATATTTCCTTTTTCACCATAGACCTCTATGGGCTTCCAAATATCCCTTTGCCAATTCCACAAGAACAGCCTTAGCGAAAGGCTTCCTGAAGGGAAAGATGTAGCTCTGTGAGATGAATTAACAGAACACAGAGCAGTTTCTCAGAAAGCTTCTTTCCAGTTTTGAACGGAAGATATTTCCTTTTTCACCATAGCCCTCTATGGGCTTCCAAATATCCCTTTGCCAATTCCACAAGAACAGCCTTAGCGAAAGGCTTCTTGAAGGGAAAGATGTAACTCTGTGAGATGAATTAACAGAACACAGAGCAGTTTCTCAGAAAGCTTCTTTCCAGTTTTGAACGGAAGATATTTCCTTTTTCACCATAGCCCTCTACGGGCTTCCAAATATCCCTTTGCCAATTCCACAAGAACAGACTTAGCGAAAGGCTTCTTGAAGGGAAAGATGTAACTCTGTGAGATGAATTAACAGAACACAGAGCAGTTTCTCAGAAAGCTTCTTTCCAGTTTTGAACGGAAGATATTTCCTTTTTCACCATAGCCCTCTATGGGCTTCCAAATATCCCTTTGCCAATTCCACAAGAACAGCCTTAGCGAAAGGCTTCTTGAAGGGAAAGATGTAACTCTGTGAGATGAATTAACAGAACACAGAGCAGTTTCTCAGAAAGCTTCTTTCCAGTTTTGAAGGGAAGATATTTCCTTTTTCACCAGAGCCCTCTATGGGCTTCCAAATATCCCTTTGCCAATTCCACAAGAACAGCCTTAGCGAAAGGCTTCTTGAAGGGAAAGATGTAACTCTGTGAGATGAATTAACAGAACACAGAGCAGTTTCTCAGAAAGCTTCTTTCCAGTTTTGAACGGAAGATATTTCCTTTTTCACCATAGCCCTCTATGGGCTTCCAAATATCCCTTTGCCAATTCCACAAGAACAGCCTTAGCGAAAGGCTTCTTGAAGGGAAAGATGTAACTCTGTGTGATGAATTAACAGAACACAGAGCAGTTTCTCAGAAAGCTTCTTTCCAGTTTTGAACGGAAGATATTTCCTTTTTCACCATAGCCCTCTATGGGCTTCCAAATATCCCTTTGCCAATTCCACAAGAACAGCCTTAGCGAAAGGCTTCTTGAAGGGAAAGATGTAACTCTGTGAGATGAATTAACAGAACACAGAGCAGTTTCTCAGAAAGCTTCTTTCCAGTTTTGAACGGAAGATATTTCCTTTTTCACCATAGCCCTCTATGGGCTTCCAAATATCCCTTTGCCAATTGCACAAGAACAGCCTTAGCGAAAGGCTTCTTGAAGGGAAAGATGTAACTCTGTGAGATGAATTAACAGAACACAGAGCAGTTTCTCAGAAAGCTTCTTTCCAGTTTTGAACGGAAGATATTTCCTTTTTCACCAGAGCCCTCTATGGGCTTCCAAATATCCCTTTGCCACTTCCACAAGAACAGCCTTAGGGAAAGGCTTCTTGAAGGGAAAGATGTAACTCTGTGAGATGAATTAACAGAACACAGAGCAGTTTCTCAGAAAGCTTCTTTCCAGTTTTGAACGGAAGATATTTCCTTTTTCACCATAGCCCTCTATGGGCTTCCAAATATCCCTTTGCCAATTCCACAAGAACAGCCTTAGCGAAAGGCTTCTTGAAGGGAAAGATGTAACTCTGTGAGATGAATTAACAGAACACAGAGCAGTTTCTCAGAAAGATTCTTTCCAGTTTTGAACGGAAGATATTTCCTTTTTCACCATAGCCCTCTATGGGCTTCCAAATATCCCTTTGCCAATTCCACAAGAACAGCCTTAGCGAACGGCTTCTTGAAGGGAAAGATGTAACTCTGTGAGATGAATTAACAGAACACAGAGCAGTTTCTCAGAAAGCTTCTTTCCAGTTTTGAACGGAGGATATTTCCTTTTTCACCATAGCCCTCTACGGGCTTCCAAATATCCCTTTGCCAATTCCACAAGAACAGCCTTAGCGAAAGGCTTCTTGAAGGGAAAGATGTAACTCTGTGAGATGAATTAACAGAACACAGAGCAGTTTCTCAGAAAGATTCTTTCCAGTTTTGAACGGAAGACATTTCCTTTTTCACCATAGCCCTCTATGGGCTTCCAAATATCCCTTTGCCAATTCCACAAGAACAGCCTTAGCGAAAGGCTTCTTGAAGGGAAAGATGTAACTCTGTGAGATGAATTAACAGAACACAGAGCAGTTTCTCAGAAAGCTTCTTTCCAGTTTTGAACGGAAGATATTTCCTTTTTCACCGTAGCCCTCTATGGGCTTCCAAATATCCCTTTGCCAATTCCACAAGAACAGCCTTAGCGAAAGGCTTCTTGAAGGGAAAGATGTAACTCTGTGAGATGAATGAACAGAACACAGAGCAGTTTCTCAGAAAGCTTCTTTCCAGTTTTGAACGGAAGATATTTCCTTTTTCACCGTAGCCCTCTATGGGCTTCCAAATATCCCTTTGCCAATTCCACAAGAACAGCCTTAGCGAAAGGCTTCTTGAAGGGAAAGATGTAACTCTGTGAGATGAATTAACAGAACACAGAGCAGTTTCTCAGAAAGCTTCTTTCCAGTTTTGAACGGAGGATATTTCCTTTTTCACCATAGCCCTCTACGGGCTTCCAAATATCCCTTTGCCAATTCCACAAGAACAGCCTTAGCGAAAGGCTTCTTGAAGGGAAAGATGTAACTCTGTGAGATGAATTAACAGAACACAGAGCAGTTTCTCAGAAAGATTCTTTCCAGTTTTGAACGGAAGATATTTCCTTTTTCACCATAGCCCTCTATGGGCTTCCAAATATCCCTTTGCCAATTCCACAAGAACAGCCTTAGCCTAAGGCTTCTTGAAGGGAAAGATGTAACTCTGTGAGATGAATTAACAGAACACAGAGCAGTTTCTCAGAAAGCTTCTTTCCAGTTTTGAACGGAAGATATTTCCTTTTTCACCGTAGCCCTCTATGGGCTTCCAAATATCCCTTTGCCAATTCCACAAGAACAGCCTTAGCGAAAGGCTTCTTGAAGGGAAAGATGTAACTCTGTGAGATGAATGAACAGAACACAGAGCAGTTTCTCAGAAAGCTTCTTTCCAGTTTTGAACGGAAGATATTTCCTTTTTCACCATAGACCTCTATGGGCTTCCAAATATCCCTTTGCCAATTCCACAAGAACAGCCTTAGCGAAAGGCTTCCTGAAGGGAAAGATGTAACTCTGTGAGATGAATTAACAGAACACAGAGCAGTTTCTCAGAAAGCTTCTTTCCAGTTTTGAACGGAAGATATTTCCTTTTTCACCATAGCCCTCTATGGGCTTCCAAATATCCCTTTGCCAATTCCACAAGAACAGCCTTAGCGAAAGGCTTCTTGAAGGGAAAGATGTAACTCTGTGAGATGAATTAACAGAACACAGAGCAGTTTCTCAGAAAGCTTCTTTCCAGTTTTGAACGGAAGATATTTCCTTTTTCACCATAGCCCTCTACGGGCTTCCAAATATCCCTTTGCCAATTCCACAAGAACAGACTTAGCGAAAGGCTTCTTGAAGGGAAAGATGTAACTCTGTGAGATGAATTAACAGAACACAGAGCAGTTTCTCAGAAAGCTTCTTTCCAGTTTTGAACGGAAGATATTTCCTTTTTCACCATAGCCCTCTATGGGCTTCCAAATATCCCTTTGCCAATTCCACAAGAACAGCCTTAGCGAAAGGCTTCTTGAAGGGAAAGATGTAACTCTGTGAGATGAATTAACAGAACACAGAGCAGTTTCTCAGAAAGCTTCTTTCCAGTTTTGAAGGGAAGATATTTCCTTTTTCACCAGAGCCCTCTATGGGCTTCCAAATATCCCTTTGCCAATTCCACAAGAACAGCCTTAGCGAAAGGCTTCTTGAAGGGAAAGATGTAACTCTGTGAGATGAATTAACAGAACACAGAGCAGTTTCTCAGAAAGCTTCTTTCCAGTTTTGAACGGAAGATATTTCCTTTTTCACCATAGCCCTCTATGGGCTTCCAAATATCCCTTTGCCAATTCCACAAGAACAGCCTTAGCGAAAGGCTTCTTGAAGGGAAAGATGTAACTCTGTGTGATGAATTAACAGAACACAGAGCAGTTTCTCAGAAAGCTTCTTTCCAGTTTTGAACGGAAGATATTTCCTTTTTCACCATAGCCCTCTATGGGCTTCCAAATATCCCTTTGCCAATTCCACAAGAACAGCCTTAGCGAAAGGCTTCTTGAAGGGAAAGATGTAACTCTGTGAGATGAATTAACAGAACACAGAGCAGTTTCTCAGAAAGCTTCTTTCCAGTTTTGAACGGAAGATATTTCCTTTTTCACCATAGCCCTCTATGGGCTTCCAAATATCCCTTTGCCAATTGCACAAGAACAGCCTTAGCGAAAGGCTTCTTGAAGGGAAAGATGTAACTCTGTGAGATGAATTAACAGAACACAGAGCAGTTTCTCAGAAAGCTTCTTTCCAGTTTTGAACGGAAGATATTTCCTTTTTCACCAGAGCCCTCTATGGGCTTCCAAATATCCCTTTGCCACTTCCACAAGAACAGCCTTAGCGAAAGGCTTCTTGAAGGGAAAGATGTAACTCTGTGAGATGAATTAACAGAACACAGAGCAGTTTCTCAGAAAGCTTCTTTCCAGTTTTGAACGGAGGATATTTCCTTTTTCACCATAGCCCTCTACGGGCTTCCAAATATCCCTTTGCCAATTCCACAAGAACAGCCTTAGCGAAAGGCTTCTTGAAGGGAAAGATGTAACTCTGTGAGATGAATTAACAGAACACAGAGCAGTTTCTCAGAAAGATTCTTTCCAGTTTTGAACGGAAGATATTTCCTTTTTCACCATAGCCCTCTATGGGCTTCCAAATATCCCTTTGCCAATTCCACAAGAACAGCCTTAGCGAAAGGCTTCTTGAAGGGAAAGATGTAACTCTGTGAGATGAATTAACAGAACACAGAGCAGTTTCTCAGAAAGCTTCTTTCCAGTTTTGAACGGAAGATATTTCCTTTTTCACCGTAGCCCTCTATGGGCTTCCAAATATCCCTTTGCCAATTCCACAAGAACAGCCTTAGCGAAAGGCTTCTTGAAGGGAAAGATGTAACTCTGTGAGATGAATGAACAGAACACAGAGCAGTTTCTCAGAAAGCTTCTTTCCAGTCTTGAACGGAAGATATTTCCTTTTTCACCATAGACCTCTATGGGCTTCCAAATATCCCTTTGCCAATTCCACAAGAACAGCCTTAGCGAAAGGCTTCCTGAAGGGAAAGATGTAGCTCTGTGAGATGAATTAACAGAACACAGAGCAGTTTCTCAGAAAGCTTCTTTCCAGTTTTGAACGGAAGATATTTCCTTTTTCACCATAGCCCTCTATGGGCTTCCAAATATCCCTTTGCCAATTCCACAAGAACAGCCTTAGCGAAAGGCTTCTTGAAGGGAAAGATGTAACTCTGTGAGATGAATTAACAGAACACAGAGCAGTTTCTCAGAAAGCTTCTTTCCAGTTTTGAACGGAAGATATTTCCTTTTTCACCATAGCCCTCTACGGGCTTCCAAATATCCCTTTGCCAATTCCACAAGAACAGACTTAGCGAAAGGCTTCTTGAAGGGAAAGATGTAACTCTGTGAGATGAATTAACAGAACACAGAGCAGTTTCTCAGAAAGCTTCTTTCCAGTTTTGAACGGAAGATATTTCCTTTTTCACCATAGCCCTCTATGGGCTTCCAAATATCCCTTTGCCAATTCCACAAGAACAGCCTTAGCGAAAGGCTTCTTGAAGGGAAAGATGTAACTCTGTGAGATGAATTAACAGAACACAGAGCAGTTTCTCAGAAAGCTTCTTTCCAGTTTTGAAGGGAAGATATTTCCTTTTTCACCAGAGCCCTCTATGGGCTTCCAAATATCCCTTTGCCAATTCCACAAGAACAGCCTTAGCGAAAGGCTTCTTGAAGGGAAAGATGTAACTCTGTGAGATGAATTAACAGAACACAGAGCAGTTTCTCAGAAAGCTTCTTTCCAGTTTTGAACGGAAGATATTTCCTTTTTCACCATAGCCCTCTATGGGCTTCCAAATATCCCTTTGCCAATTCCACAAGAACAGCCTTAGCGAAAGGCTTCTTGAAGGGAAAGATGTAACTCTGTGTGATGAATTAACAGAACACAGAGCAGTTTCTCAGAAAGCTTCTTTCCAGTTTTGAACGGAAGATATTTCCTTTTTCACCATAGCCCTCTATGGGCTTCCAAATATCCCTTTGCCAATTCCACAAGAACAGCCTTAGCGAAAGGCTTCTTGAAGGGAAAGATGTAACTCTGTGAGATGAATTAACAGAACACAGAGCAGTTTCTCAGAAAGCTTCTTTCCAGTTTTGAACGGAAGATATTTCCTTTTTCACCATAGCCCTCTATGGGCTTCCAAATATCCCTTTGCCAATTGCACAAGAACAGCCTTAGCGAAAGGCTTCTTGAAGGGAAAGATGTAACTCTGTGAGATGAATTAACAGAACACAGAGCAGTTTCTCAGAAAGCTTCTTTCCAGTTTTGAACGGAAGATATTTCCTTTTTCACCAGAGCCCTCTATGGGCTTCCAAATATCCCTTTGCCACTTCCACAAGAACAGCCTTAGGGAAAGGCTTCTTGAAGGGAAAGATGTAACTCTGTGAGATGAATTAACAGAACACAGAGCAGTTTCTCAGAAAGCTTCTTTCCAGTTTTGAACGGAAGATATTTCCTTTTTCACCATAGCCCTCTATGGGCTTCCAAATATCCCTTTGCCAATTCCACAAGAACAGCCTTAGCGAAAGGCTTCTTGAAGGGAAAGATGTAACTCTGTGAGATGAATTAACAGAACACAGAGCAGTTTCTCAGAAAGATTCTTTCCAGTTTTGAACGGAAGATATTTCCTTTTTCACCATAGCCCTCTATGGGCTTCCAAATATCCCTTTGCCAATTCCACAAGAACAGCCTTAGCGAACGGCTTCTTGAAGGGAAAGATGTAACTCTGTGAGATGAATTAACAGAACACAGAGCAGTTTCTCAGAAAGCTTCTTTCCAGTTTTGAACGGAGGATATTTCCTTTTTCACCATAGCCCTCTACGGGCTTCCAAATATCCCTTTGCCAATTCCACAAGAACAGCCTTAGCGAAAGGCTTCTTGAAGGGAAAGATGTAACTCTGTGAGATGAATTAACAGAACACAGAGCAGTTTCTCAGAAAGATTCTTTCCAGTTTTGAACGGAAGACATTTCCTTTTTCACCATAGCCCTCTATGGGCTTCCAAATATCCCTTTGCCAATTCCACAAGAACAGCCTTAGCGAAAGGCTTCTTGAAGGGAAAGATGTAACTCTGTGAGATGAATTAACAGAACACAGAGCAGTTTCTCAGAAAGCTTCTTTCCAGTTTTGAACGGAAGATATTTCCTTTTTCACCGTAGCCCTCTATGGGCTTCCAAATATCCCTTTGCCAATTCCACAAGAACAGCCTTAGCGAAAGGCTTCTTGAAGGGAAAGATGTAACTCTGTGAGATGAATGAACAGAACACAGAGCAGTTTCTCAGAAAGCTTCTTTCCAGTTTTGAACGGAAGATATTTCCTTTTTCACCGTAGCCCTCTATGGGCTTCCAAATATCCCTTTGCCAATTCCACAAGAACAGCCTTAGCGAAAGGCTTCTTGAAGGGAAAGATGTAACTCTGTGAGATGAATTAACAGAACACAGAGCAGTTTCTCAGAAAGATTCTTTCCAGTTTTGAACGGAAGATATTTCCTTTTTCACCATAGCCCTCTATGGGCTTCCAAATATCCCTTTGCCAATTCCACAAGAACAGCCTTAGCGAAAGGCTTCTTCAAGGGAAAGATGTAACTCTGTGAGATGAATGAACAGAACACAGAGCAGCTTCTCAGAAAGCTTCTTTCCAGTTTTGAACGGAAGATATTTCCTTTTTCACCATAGCCCTCTACGGGCTTCCAAATATCCCTTTGCCAATTCCACAAGAACAGCCTTAGCGAAAGGCTTCTTGAAGGGAAAGATGTAACTCTGTGAGATGAATTAACAGAACACAGAGCAGTTTCTCAGAAATCTTCTTTCCAGTTTTGAACGGAAGATATTTCCTTTTTCACCATAGCCCTCTATGGGCTTCCAAATATCCCTTTGCCAATTCCACAAGAACAGCCTTAGCGAAAGGCTTCTTGAAGGGAAAGATGTAACTCTGTGAGATGAATTAACAGAACACAGAGCAGTTTCTCAGAAAGCTTCTTTCCAGTTTTGAACGGAAGATATTTCCTTTTTCACCATAGCCCTCTATGGGCTTCCAAATATCCCTTTGCCAATTCCACAAGAACAGCCTTAGCGAAAGGCTTCTTGAAGGGAAAGATGTAACTCTGTGAGATGAATTAACAGAACACAGAGCAGTTTCAGAGAAATCTTCTTTCCAGTTTTGAACGGAAGATATTTCCTTTTTCACCATAGCCCTCTATGGGCTTCCAAATATCCCTTTGCCAATTCCACAAGAACAGCCTTAGCGAAAGGCTTCTTCAAGGGAAAGATGTAACTCTGTGAGATGAATTAACAGAACACAGAGCAGTTTCTCAGAAAGCTTCTTTCCAGTTTTGAACGGAAGATATTTCCTTTTTCACCATAGCCCTCTATGGGCTTCCAAATATCCCTTTGCCAATTCCACAAGAACAGCCTTAGCGAAAGGCTTCTTGAAGGGAAAGATGTAACTCTGTGAGATGAATTAACAGAACACAGAGCAGTTTCTCAGAAAGCTTCTTTCCAGTTTTGAACGGAAGATATTTCCTTTTTCACCATAGCCCTCTATGGGCTTCCAAATATCCCTTTGCCAATTCCACAAGAACAGCCTTAGCGAAAGGCTTCTTGAAGGGAAAGATGTAACTCTGTGAGATGAATTAACAGAACACAGAGCAGTTTCTCAGAAAGCTTCTTTCCAGTTTTGAACGGAAGATATTTCCTTTTTCACCATAGCCCTCTATGGGCTTCCAAATATCCCTTTGCCAACTCCACAAGAACAGCCTTAGCGAAAGGCTTCTTGAAGGGAAAGATGTAACTCTGTGAGATGAATTAACAGAACACAGAGCAGTTTCTCAGAAAGCTTCTTTCCAGTTTTGAACGGAAGATATTTCCTTTTTCACCATAGCCCTCTATGGGCTTCCAAATATCCCTTTGCCAATTCCACAAGAACAGCCTTAGCGAAAGGCTTCTTGAAGGGAAAGATGTAACTCTGTGAGATGAATTAACAGAACACAGAGCAGTTTCTCAGAAAGCTTCTTTCCAGTTTTGAACGGAAGATATTTTCTTTTTCACCATAGCCCTCTATGGGCTTCCAAATATCCCTTTGCCAATTCCACAAGAACAGCCTTAGCGAAAGGCTTCTTGAAGGGAAAGATGTAACTCTGTGAGATGAATTAACAGAACACAGAGCAGTTTCTCAGAAAGCTTCTTTCCAGTTTTGAACGGAAGATATTTCCTTTTTCACCATAGCCCTCTATGGGCTTCCAAATATCCCTTTGCCAATTCCACAAGAACAGCCTTAGCGAAAGGCTTCTTGAAGGGAAAGATGTAACTCTGTGAGATGAATTAACAGAACACAGAGCAGTTTCTCAGAAAGCTTCTTTCCAGTTTTGAACGGAAGATATTTCCTTTTTCACCATAGCCCTCTATGGGCTTCCAAATATCCCTTTGCCAATTCCACAAGAACAGCCTTAGCGAAAGGCTTCTTGAAGGGAAAGATGTAACTCTGTGAGATGAATTAACAGAACACAGAGCAGTTTCTCAGAAAGCTTCTTTCCAGTTTTGAACGGAAGATATTTCCTTTTTCACCATAGCCCTCTATGGGCTTCCAAATATCCCTTTGCCAATTCCACAAGAACAGCCTTAGCGAAAGGCTTCTTGAAGGGAAAGCTGTAACTCTGTGAGATGAATTAACAGAACACAGAGCAGTTTCTCAGAAAGCTTCTTTCCAGTTTTGAACGGAAGATATTTCCTTTTTCACCATAGCCCTCTATGGGCTTCCAAATATCCCTTTGCCAATTCCACAAGAACAGCCTTAGCGAAAGGCTTCTTGAAGGGAAAGATGTAACTCTGTGAGATGAATTAACAGAACACAGAGCAGTTTCTCAGAAAGCTTCTTTCCAGTTTTGAACGGAAGATATTTCCTTTTTCACCATAGCCCTCTATGGGCTTCCAAATATCCCTTTGCCAATTCCACAAGAACAGCCTTAGCGAAAGGCTTCTTGAAGGGAAAGATGTAACTCTGTGAGATGAATTAACAGAACACAGAGCAGTTTCTCAGAAAGCTTCTTTCCAGTTTTGAACGGAAGATATTTTCTTTTTCACCATAGCCCTCTATGGGCTTCCAAATATCCCTTGGCCAATTCCACAAGAACAGCCTTAGCGAAAGGCTTCTTGAAGGGAAAGATGTAACTCTGTGAGATGAATTAAAAGAACACAGAGCAGTTTCTCAGAAAGCTTCTTTCCAGTTTTGAACGGAAGATATTTCCTTTTTCACCATAGCCCTCTATGGGCTTCCAAATATCCCTTTGCCAATTCCACAAGAACAGCCTTAGCGAAGGGCTTCTTGAAGGGAAAGATGTAACTCTGTGAGATGAATGAACAGAACACAGAGCAGTTTCTCAGAAAGCTTCTTTCCAGTTTTGAACGGAAGATATTTCCTTTTTCACCATAGACCTCTATGGGCTTCCAAATATCCCTTTGCCAATTCCACAAGAACAGCCTTAGCGAAAGGCTTCCTGAAGGGAAAGATGTAACTCTGTGAGATGAATTAACAGAACACAGAGCAGTTTCTCAGAAAGCTTCTTTCCAGTTTTGAACGGAAGATATTTCCTTTTTCACCATAGCCCTCTATGGGCTTCCAAATATCCCTTTGCCAATTCCACAAGAACAGCCTTAGCGAAAGGCTTCTTGAAGGGAAAGATGTAACTCTGTGAGATGAATTAACAGAACACAGAGCAGTTTCTCAGAAAGCTTCTTTCCAGTTTTGAACGGAAGATATTTCCTTTTTCACCATAGCCCTCTACGGGCTTCCAAATATCCCTTTGCCAATTCCACAAGAACAGACTTAGCGAAAGGCTTCTTGAAGGGAAAGATGTAACTCTGTGAGATGAATTAACAGAACACAGAGCAGTTTCTCAGAAAGCTTCTTTCCAGTTTTGAACGGAAGATATTTCCTTTTTCACCATAGCCCTCTATGGGCTTCCAAATATCCCTTTGCCAATTCCACAAGAACAGCCTTAGCGAAAGGCTTCTTGAAGGGAAAGATGTAACTCTGTGAGATGAATGAACAGAACACAGAGCAGTTTCTCAGAAAGCTTCTTTCCAGTTTTGAACGGAAGATATTTCCTTTTTCACCATAGCCCTCTATGGGCTTCCAAATATCCCTTTGCCAATTCCACAAGAACAGCCTTAGCGAAAGGCTTCTTGAAGGGAAAGATGTAACTCTGTGAGATGAATTAACAGAACACAGAGCAGTTTCTCAGAAAGCTTCTTTCCAGTTTTGAACGGAAGATATTTCCTTTTTCACCATAGCCCTCTATGGGCTTCCAAATATCCCTTTGCCAATTCCACAAGAACAGCCTTAGCGAAAGGCTTCTTGAAGGGAAAGATGTAACTCTGTGAGATGAATTAACAGAACACAGAGCAGTTTCTCAGAAAGCTTCTTTCCAGTTTTGAACGGAAGATATTTCCTTTTTCACCACAGCCCTCTATGGGCTTCCAAATATCCCTTTGCCAATTCCACAAGAACAGCCTTAGCGAAAGGCTTCTTGAAGGGAAAGATGTAACTCTGTGAGATGAATTAACAGAACACAGAGCAGTTTCTCAGAAAGCTTCTTTCCAGTTTTGAAGGGAAGATATTTCCTTTTTCACCAGAGCCCTCTATGGGCTTCCAAATATCCCTTTGCCAATTCCACAAGAACAGCCTTAGCGAAAGGCTTCTTGAAGGGAAAGATGTAACTCTGTGAGATGAATTAACAGAACACAGAGCAGTTTCTCAGAAAGCTTCTTTCCAGTTTTGAACGGAAGATATTTCCTTTTTCACCATAGCCCTCTATGGGCTTCCAAATATCCCTTTGCCAATTCCACAAGAACAGCCTTAGCGAAAGGCTTCTTGAAGGGAAAGATGTAACTGTGTGTGATGAATTAACAGAACACAGAGCAGTTTCTCAGAAAGCTTCTTTCCAGTTTTGAACGGAAGATATTTCCTTTTTCACCATAGCCCTCTATGGGCTTCCAAATATCCCTTTGCCAATTCCACAAGAACAGCCTTAGCGAAAGGCTTCTTGAAGGGAAAGATGTAACTCTGTGAGATGAATTAACAGAACACAGAGCAGTTTCTCAGAAAGCTTCTTTCCAGTTTTGAACGGAAGATATTTCCTTTTTCACCATAGCCCTCTATGGGCTTCCAAGTATCCCTTTGCCAACTGCACAAGAACAGCCTTAGCGAAAGGCTTCTTGAAGGGAAAGATGTAACTCTGTGAGATGAATTAACAGAACACAGAGCAGTTTCTCAGAAAGCTTCTTTCCAGTTTTGAACGGAAGATATTTCCTTTTTCACCAGAGCCCTCTAAGGGCTTCCAAATATCCCTTTGCCAATTCCACAAGAACAGCCTTAGCGAAAGGCTTCTTGAAGGGAAAGATGTAACTCTGTGAGATGAATTAACAGAACACAGAGCAGTTTCTCAGAAAGCTTCTTTCCAGTTTTGAACGGAAGATATTTCCTTTTTCACCATAGCCCTCTATGGGCTTCCAAATATCCCTTTGCCAATTCCACAAGAACAGCCTTAGCGAAAGGCTTCTTGAAGGGAAAGATGTAACTCTGTGAGATGAATTAACAGAACACAGAGCAGTTTCTCAGAAAGATTCTTTCCAGTTTTGAACGGAAGATATTTCCTTTTTCACCATAGCCCTCTATGGGCTTCCAAATATCCCTTTGCCAATTCCACAAGAACAGACTAAGCGAACGGCTTCTTGAAGGGAAAGATGTAACTCTGTGAGATGAATTAACAGAACACAGAGCAGTTTCTCAGAAAGCTTCTTTCCAGTTTTGAACGGAGGATATTTCCTTTTTCACCATAGCCCTCTACGGGCTTCCAAATATCCCTTTGCCAATTCCACAAGAACAGCCTTAGCGAAAGGCTTCTTGAAGGGAAAGATGTAACTCTGTGAGATGAATTAACAGAACACAGAGCAGTTTCTCAGAAAGCTTCTTTCCAGTTTTGAACGGAAGATATTTCCTTTTTCACCATAGCCCTCTATGGGCTTCCAAATATCCCTTTGCCAATTCCACAAGAACAGCCTTAGCGAAAGGCTTCTTGAAGGGAAAGATGTAACTCTGTGAGATGAATTAACAGAACACAGAGCAGTTTCTCAGAAAGCTTCTTTCCAGTTTTGAACGGAAGATATTTCCTTTTTCACCGTAGCCCTCTATGGGCTTCCAAATATCCCTTTGCCAATTCCACAAGAACAGCCTTAGCGAAAGGCTTCTTGAAGGGAAAGATGTAACTCTGTGAGATGAATGAACAGAACACAGAGCAGTTTCTCAGAAAGCTTCTTTCCAGTTTTGAACGGAAGATATTTCCTTTTTCACCGTAGCCCTCTATGGGCTTCCAAATATCCCTTTGCCAATTCCACAAGAACAGCCTTAGCGAAAGGCTTCTTGAAGGGAAAGATGTAACTCTGTGAGATGAATTAACAGAACACAGAGCAGTTTCTCAGAAAGATTCTTTCCAGTTTTGAACGGAAGATATTTCCTTTTTCACCATAGCCCTCTATGGGCTTCCAAATATCCCTTTGCCAATTCCACAATAACAGCCTTAGCGAAAGGCTTCTTCAAGGGAAAGATGTAACTCTGTGAGATGAATGAACAGAACACAGAGCAGCTTCTCAGAAAGCTTCTTTCCAGTTTTGAACGGAAGATATTTCCTTTTTCACCATAGCCCTCTACGGGCTTCCAAATATCCCTTTGCCAATTCCACAAGAACAGCCTTAGCGAAAGGCTTCTTGAAGGGAAAGATGTAACTCTGTGAGATGAATTAACAGAACACAGAGCAGTTTCTCAGAAATCTTCTTTCCAGTTTTGAACGGAAGATATTTCCTTTTTCACCATAGCCCTCTATGGGCTTCCAAATATCCCTTTGCCAATTCCACAAGAACAGCCTTAGCGAAAGGCTTCTTGAAGGGAAAGATGTAACTCTGTGAGATGAATTAACAGAACACAGAGCAGTTTCTCAGAAAGCTTCTTTCCAGTTTTGAACGGAAGATATTTCCTTTTTCACCATAGCCCTCTATGGGCTTCCAAATATCCCTTTGCCAATTCCACAAGAACAGCCTTAGCGAAAGGCTTCTTGAAGGGAAAGATGTAACTCTGTGAGATGAATTAACAGAACACAGAGCAGTTTCAGAGAAATCTTCTTTCCAGTTTTGAACGGAAGATATTTCCTTTTTCACCATAGCCCTCTATGGGCTTCCAAATATCCCTTTGCCAATTCCACAAGAACAGCCTTAGCGAAAGGCTTCTTCAAGGGAAAGATGAAACTCTGTGAGATGAATTACAGAACACAGAGCAGTTTCTCAGAAAGCTTCTTTCCAGTTTTGAACGGAAGATATTTCCTTTTTCACCATAGCCCTCTATGGGCTTCCAAATATCCCTTTGCCAATTCCACAAGAACAGCCTTAGCGAAAGGCTTCTTGAAGGGAAAGATGTAACTCTGTGAGATGAATTAACAGAACACAGAGCAGTTTCTCAGAAAGCTTCTTTCCAGTTTTGAACGGAAGATATTTCCTTTTTCACCATAGCCCTCTATGGGCTTCCAAATATCCCTTTGCCAATTCCACAAGAACAGCCTTAGCGAAAGGCTTCTTGAAGGGAAAGATGTAACTCTGTGAGATGAATTAACAGAACACAGAGCAGTTTCTCAGAAAGCTTCTTTCCAGTTTTGAACGGAAGATATTTCCTTTTTCACCATAGCCCTCTATGGGCTTCCAAATATCCCTTGGCCAATTCCACAAGAACAGCCTTAGCGAAAGGCTTCTTGAAGGGAAAGATGTAACTCTGTGAGATGAATTAACAGAACACAGAGCAGTTTCTCAGAAAGCTTCTTTCCAGTTTTGAACGGAAGATATTTCCTTTTTCACCATAGCCCTCTATGGGCTTCCAAATATCCCTTTGCCAATTCCACAAGAACAGCCTTAGCGAAAGGCTTCTTGAAGGGAAAGATGTAACTCTGTGAGATGAATTAACAGAACACAGAGCAGTTTCTCAGAAAGCTTCTTTCCAGTTTTGAACGGAAGATATTTCCTTTTTCACCATAGCCCTCTATGGTCTTCCAAATATCCCTTTGCCAATTCCACAAGAACAGCCTTAGCGAAAGGCTTCTTGAAGGGAAAGATGTAACTCTGTGAGATGAATTAACAGAACACAGAGCAGTTTCTCAGAAAGCTTCTTTCCAGTTTTGAACGGAAGATATTTCCTTTTTCACCATAGCCCTCTATGGGCTTCCAAATATCCCTTTGCCAATTCCACAAGAACAGCCTTAGCGAAAGGCTTCTTGAAGGGAAAGCTGTAACTCTGTGAGATGAATTAACAGAACACAGAGCAGTTTCTCAGAAAGCTTCTTTCCAGTTTTGAACGGAAGATATTTCCTTTTTCACCATAGCCCTCTATGGGCTTCCAAATATCCCTTTGCCAATTCCACAAGAACAGCCTTAGCGAAAGGCTTCTTGAAGGGAAAGATGTAACTCTGTGAGATGAATTAACAGAACACAGAGCAGTTCCTCAGAAAGCTTCTTTCCAGTTTTGAACGGAAGATATTTCCTTTTTCACCATAGCCCTCTATGGGCTTCCAAATATCATTTTGCCAATTCCACAAGAACAGCCTTAGCGAAAGGCTTCTTGAAGGGAAAGATGTAACTCTGTGAGATGAATTAACAGAACACAGAGCAGTTTCTCAGAAAGCTTCTTTCCAGTTTTGAACGGAAGATATTTCCTTTTTCACCATAGCCCTCTATGGGCTTCCAAATATCCCTTTGCCAATTCCACAAGAACAGCCTTAGCGAAAGGCTTCTTGAAGGGAAAGATGTAACTCTGTGAGATGAATTAACAGAACACAGAGCAGTTTCTCAGAAAGCTTCTTTCCAGTTTTGAACGGAAGATATTTCCTTTTTCACCATAGCCCTCTATGGGCTTCCAAATATCCCTTTGCCAATTCCACAAGAACAGCCTTAGCGAAAGGCTTCTTGAAGGGAAAGATGTAACTCTGTGAGATGAATTAACAGAACACAGAGCAGTTTCTCAGAAAGCTTCTTTCCAGTTTTGAACGGAGGATATTTCCTTTTTCACCATAGCCCTCTACGGGCTTCCAAATATCCCTTTGCCAATTCCACAAGAACAGCCTTAGCGAAAGGCTTCTTGAAGGGAAAGATGTAACTCTGTGAGATGAATTAACAGAACACAGAGCAGTTTCTCAGAAAGATTCTTTCCAGTTTTGAACGGAAGACATTTCCTTTTTCACCATAGCCCTCTATGGGCTTCCAAATATCCCTTTGCCAATTCCACAAGAACAGCCTTAGCGAAAGGCTTCTTGAAGGGAAAGATGTAACTCTGTGAGATGAATTAACAGAACACAGAGCAGTTTCTCAGAAAGCTTCTTTCCAGTTTTGAACGGAAGATATTTCCTTTTTCACCGTAGCCCTCTATGGGCTTCCAAATATCCCTTTGCCAATTCCACAAGAACAGCCTTAGCGAAAGGCTTCTTGAAGGGAAAGATGTAACTCTGTGAGATGAATGAACAGAACACAGAGCAGTTTCTCAGAAAGCTTCTTTCCAGTTTTGAACGGAAGATATTTCCTTTTTCACCGTAGCCCTCTATGGGCTTCCAAATATCCCTTTGCCAATTCCACAAGAACAGCCTTAGCGAAAGGCTTCTTGAAGGGAAAGATGTAACTCTGTGAGATGAATTAACAGAACACAGAGCAGTTTCTCAGAAAGATTCTTTCCAGTTTTGAACGGAAGATATTTCCTTTTTCACCATAGCCCTCTATGGGCTTCCAAATATCCCTTTGCCAATTCCACAAGAACAGCCTTAGCGAAAGGCTTCTTCAAGGGAAAGATGTAACTCTGTGAGATGAATGAACAGAACACAGAGCAGCTTCTCAGAAAGCTTCTTTCCAGTTTTGAACGGAAGATATTTCCTTTTTCACCATAGCCCTCTACGGGCTTCCAAATATCCCTTTGCCAATTCCACAAGAACAGCCTTAGCGAAAGGCTTCTTGAAGGGAAAGATGTAACTCTGTGAGATGAATTAACAGAACACAGAGCAGTTTCTCAGAAATCTTCTTTCCAGTTTTGAACGGAAGATATTTCCTTTTTCACCATAGCCCTCTATGGGCTTCCAAATATCCCTTTGCCAATTCCACAAGAACAGCCTTAGCGAAAGGCTTCTTGAAGGGAAAGATGTAACTCTGTGAGATGAATTAACAGAACACAGAGCAGTTTCTCAGAAAGCTTCTTTCCAGTTTTGAACGGAAGATATTTCCTTTTTCACCATAGCCCTCTATGGGCTTCCAAATATCCCTTTGCCAATTCCACAAGAACAGCCTTAGCGAAAGGCTTCTTGAAGGGAAAGATGTAACTCTGTGAGATGAATTAACAGAACACAGAGCAGTTTCAGAGAAATCTTCTTTCCAGTTTTGAACGGAAGATATTTCCTTTTTCACCATAGCCCTCTATGGGCTTCCAAATATCCCTTTGCCAATTCCACAAGAACAGCCTTAGCGAAAGGCTTCTTCAAGGGAAAGATGTAACTCTGTGAGATGAATTAACAGAACACAGAGCAGTTTCTCAGAAAGCTTCTTTCCAGTTTTGAACGGAAGATATTTCCTTTTTCACCATAGCCCTCTATGGGCTTCCAAATATCCCTTTGCCAATTCCACAAGAACAGCCTTAGCGAAAGGCTTCTTGAAGGGAAAGATGTAACTCTGTGAGATGAATTAACAGAACACAGAGCAGTTTCTCAGAAAGCTTCTTTCCAGTTTTGAACGGAAGATATTTCCTTTTTCACCATAGCCCTCTATGGGCTTCCAAATATCCCTTTGCCAATTCCACAAGAACAGCCTTAGCGAAAGGCTTCTTGAAGGGAAAGATGTAACTCTGTGAGATGAATTAACAGAACACAGAGCAGTTTCTCAGAAAGCTTCTTTCCAGTTTTGAACGGAAGATATTTCCTTTTTCACCATAGCCCTCTATGGGCTTCCAAATATCCCTTTGCCAACTCCACAAGAACAGCCTTAGCGAAAGGCTTCTTGAAGGGAAAGATGTAACTCTGTGAGATGAATTAACAGAACACAGAGCAGTTTCTCAGAAAGCTTCTTTCCAGTTTTGAACGGAAGATATTTCCTTTTTCACCATAGCCCTCTATGGGCTTCCAAATATCCCTTTGCCAATTCCACAAGAACAGCCTTAGCGAAAGGCTTCTTGAAGGGAAAGATGTAACTCTGTGAGATGAATTAACAGAACACAGAGCAGTTTCTCAGAAAGCTTCTTTCCAGTTTTGAACGGAAGATATTTTCTTTTTCACCATAGCCCTCTATGGGCTTCCAAATATCCCTTTGCCAATTCCACAAGAACAGCCTTAGCGAAAGGCTTCTTGAAGGGAAAGATGTAACTCTGTGAGATGAATTAACAGAACACAGAGCAGTTTCTCAGAAAGCTTCTTTCCAGTTTTGAACGGAAGATATTTCCTTTTTCACCATAGCCCTCTATGGGCTTCCAAATATCCCTTTGCCAATTCCACAAGAACAGCCTTAGCGAAAGGCTTCTTGAAGGGAAAGATGTAACTCTGTGAGATGAATTAACAGAACACAGAGCAGTTTCTCAGAAAGCTTCTTTCCAGTTTTGAACGGAAGATATTTCCTTTTTCACCATAGCCCTCTATGGGCTTCCAAATATCCCTTTGCCAATTCCACAAGAACAGCCTTAGCGAAAGGCTTCTTGAAGGGAAAGATGTAACTCTGTGAGATGAATTAACAGAACACAGAGCAGTTTCTCAGAAAGCTTCTTTCCAGTTTTGAACGGAAGATATTTCCTTTTTCACCATAGCCCTCTATGGGCTTCCAAATATCCCTTTGCCAATTCCACAAGAACAGCCTTAGCGAAAGGCTTCTTGAAGGGAAAGCTGTAACTCTGTGAGATGAATTAACAGAACACAGAGCAGTTTCTCAGAAAGCTTCTTTCCAGTTTTGAACGGAAGATATTTCCTTTTTCACCATAGCCCTCTATGGGCTTCCAAATATCCCTTTGCCAATTCCACAAGAACAGCCTTAGCGAAAGGCTTCTTGAAGGGAAAGATGTAACTCTGTGAGATGAATTAACAGAACACAGAGCAGTTTCTCAGAAAGCTTCTTTCCAGTTTTGAACGGAAGATATTTCCTTTTTCACCATAGCCCTCTATGGGCTTCCAAATATCCCTTTGCCAATTCCACAAGAACAGCCTTAGCGAAAGGCTTCTTGAAGGGAAAGATGTAACTCTGTGAGATGAATTAACAGAACACAGAGCAGTTTCTCAGAAAGCTTCTTTCCAGTTTTGAACGGAAGATATTTTCTTTTTCACCATAGCCCTCTATGGGCTTCCAAATATCCCTTTGCCAATTCCACAAGAACAGCCTTAGCGAAAGGCTTCTTGAAGGGAAAGATGTAACTCTGTGAGATGAATTAAAAGAACACAGAGCAGTTTCTCAGAAAGCTTCTTTCCAGTTTTGAACGGAAGATATTTCCTTTTTCACCATAGCCCTCTATGGGCTTCCAAATATCCCTTTGCCAATTCCACAAGAACAGCCTTAGCGAAGGGCTTCTTGAAGGGAAAGATGTAACTCTGTGAGATGAATGAACAGAACACAGAGCAGTTTCTCAGAAAGCTTCTTTCCAGTTTTGAACGGAAGATATTTCCTTTTTCACCATAGACCTCTATGGGCTTCCAAATATCCCTTTGCCAATTCCACAAGAACAGCCTTAGCGAAAGGCTTCCTGAAGGGAAAGATGTAACTCTGTGAGATGAATTAACAGAACACAGAGCAGTTTCTCAGAAAGCTTCTTTCCAGTTTTGAACGGAAGATATTTCCTTTTTCACCATAGCCCTCTATGGGCTTCCAAATATCCCTTTGCCAATTCCACAAGAACAGCCTTAGCGAAAGGCTTCTTGAAGGGAAAGATGTAACTCTGTGAGATGAATTAACAGAACACAGAGCAGTTTCTCAGAAAGCTTCTTTCCAGTTTTGAACGGAAGATATTTCCTTTTTCACCATAGCCCTCTACGGGCTTCCAAATATCCCTTTGCCAATTCCACAAGAACAGACTTAGCGAAAGGCTTCTTGAAGGGAAAGATGTAACTCTGTGAGATGAATTAACAGAACACAGAGCAGTTTCTCAGAAAGCTTCTTTCCAGTTTTGAACGGAAGATATTTCCTTTTTCACCATAGCCCTCTATGGGCTTCCAAATATCCCTTTGCCAATTCCACAAGAACAGCCTTAGCGAAAGGCTTCTTGAAGGGAAAGATGTAACTCTGTGAGATGAATGAACAGAACACAGAGCAGTTTCTCAGAAAGCTTCTTTCCAGTTTTGAACGGAAGATATTTCCTTTTTCACCATAGCCCTCTATGGGCTTCCAAATATCCCTTTGCCAATTCCACAAGAACAGCCTTAGCGAAAGGCTTCTTGAAGGGAAAGATGTAACTCTGTGAGATGAATTAACAGAACACAGAGCAGTTTCTCAGAAAGCTTCTTTCCAGTTTTGAACGGAAGATATTTCCTTTTTCACCATAGCCCTCTATGGGCTTCCAAATATCCCTTTGCCAATTCCACAAGAACAGCCTTAGCGAAAGGCTTCTTGAAGGGAAAGATGTAACTCTGTGAGATGAATTAACAGAACACAGAGCAGTTTCTCAGAAAGCTTCTTTCCAGTTTTGAACGGAAGATATTTCCTTTTTCACCACAGCCCTCTATGGGCTTCCAAATATCCCTTTGCCAATTCCACAAGAACAGCCTTAGCGAAAGGCTTCTTGAAGGGAAAGATGTAACTCTGTGAGATGAATTAACAGAACACAGAGCAGTTTCTCAGAAAGCTTCTTTCCAGTTTTGAAGGGAAGATATTTCCTTTTTCACCAGAGCCCTCTATGGGCTTCCAAATATCCCTTTGCCAATTCCACAAGAACAGCCTTAGCGAAAGGCTTCTTGAAGGGAAAGATGTAACTCTGTGAGATGAATTAACAGAACACAGAGCAGTTTCTCAGAAAGCTTCTTTCCAGTTTTGAACGGAAGATATTTCCTTTTTCACCATAGCCCTCTATGGGCTTCCAAATATCCCTTTGCCAATTCCACAAGAACAGCCTTAGCGAAAGGCTTCTTGAAGGGAAAGATGTAACTCTGTGTGATGAATTAACAGAACACAGAGCAGTTTCTCAGAAAGCTTCTTTCCAGTTTTGAACGGAAGATATTTCCTTTTTCACCATAGCCCTCTATGGGCTTCCAAATATCCCTTTGCCAATTCCACAAGAACAGCCTTAGCGAAAGGCTTCTTGAAGGGAAAGATGTAACTCTGTGAGATGAATTAACAGAACACAGAGCAGTTTCTCAGAAAGCTTCTTTCCAGTTTTGAACGGAAGATATTTCCTTTTTCACCATAGCCCTCTATGGGCTTCCAAGTATCCCTTTGCCAACTGCACAAGAACAGCCTTAGCGAAAGGCTTCTTGAAGGGAAAGATGTAACTCTGTGAGATGAATTAACAGAACACAGAGCAGTTTCTCAGAAAGCTTCTTTCCAGTTTTGAACGGAAGATATTTCCTTTTTCACCAGAGCCCTCTAAGGGCTTCCAAATATCCCTTTGCCAATTCCACAAGAACAGCCTTAGCGAAAGGCTTCTTGAAGGGAAAGATGTAACTCTGTGAGATGAATTAACAGAACACAGAGCAGTTTCTCAGAAAGCTTCTTTCCAGTTTTGAACGGAAGATATTTCCTTTTTCACCATAGCCCTCTATGGGCTTCCAAATATCCCTTTGCCAATTCCACAAGAACAGCCTTAGCGAAAGGCTTCTTGAAGGGAAAGATGTAACTCTGTGAGATGAATTAACAGAACACAGAGCAGTTTCTCAGAAAGATTCTTTCCAGTTTTGAACGGAAGATATTTCCTTTTTCACCATAGCCCTCTATGGGCTTCCAAATATCCCTTTGCCAATTCCACAAGAACAGACTAAGCGAACGGCTTCTTGAAGGGAAAGATGTAACTCTGTGAGATGAATTAACAGAACACAGAGCAGTTTCTCAGAAAGCTTCTTTCCAGTTTTGAACGGAGGATATTTCCTTTTTCACCATAGCCCTCTACGGGCTTCCAAATATCCCTTTGCCAATTCCACAAGAACAGCCTTAGCGAAAGGCTTCTTGAAGGGAAAGATGTAACTCTGTGAGATGAATTAACAGAACACAGAGCAGTTTCTCAGAAAGATTCTTTCCAGTTTTGAACGGAAGATATTTCCTTTTTCACCATAGCCCTCTATGGGCTTCCAAATATCCCTTTGCCAATTCCACAAGAACAGCCTTAGCGAAAGGCTTCTTGAAGGGAAAGATGTAACTCTGTGAGATGAATTAACAGAACACAGAGCAGTTTCTCAGAAAGCTTCTTTCCAGTTTTGAACGGAAGATATTTCCTTTTTCACCGTAGCCCTCTATGGGCTTCCAAATATCCCTTTGCCAATTCCACAAGAACAGCCTTAGCGAAAGGCTTCTTGAAGGGAAAGATGTAACTCTGTGAGATGAATGAACAGAACACAGAGCAGTTTCTCAGAAAGCTTCTTTCCAGTTTTGAACGGAAGATATTTCCTTTTTCACCGTAGCCCTCTATGGGCTTCCAAATATCCCTTTGCCAATTCCACAAGAACAGCCTTAGCGAAAGGCTTCTTGAAGGGAAAGATGTAACTCTGTGAGATGAATTAACAGAACACAGAGCAGTTTCTCAGAAAGATTCTTTCCAGTTTTGAACGGAAGATATTTCCTTTTTCACCATAGCCCTCTATGGGCTTCCAAATATCCCTTTGCCAATTCCACAATAACAGCCTTAGCGAAAGGCTTCTTCAAGGGAAAGATGTAACTCTGTGAGATGAATGAACAGAACACAGAGCAGCTTCTCAGAAAGCTTCTTTCCAGTTTTGAACGGAAGATATTTCCTTTTTCACCATAGCCCTCTACGGGCTTCCAAATATCCCTTTGCCAATTCCACAAGAACAGCCTTAGCGAAAGGCTTCTTGAAGGGAAAGATGTAACTCTGTGAGATGAATTAACAGAACACAGAGCAGTTTCTCAGAAATCTTCTTTCCAGTTTTGAACGGAAGATATTTCCTTTTTCACCATAGCCCTCTATGGGCTTCCAAATATCCCTTTGCCAATTCCACAAGAACAGCCTTAGCGAAAGGCTTCTTGAAGGGAAAGATGTAACTCTGTGAGATGAATTAACAGAACACAGAGCAGTTTCTCAGAAAGCTTCTTTCCAGTTTTGAACGGAAGATATTTCCTTTTTCACCATAGCCCTCTATGGGCTTCCAAATATCCCTTTGCCAATTCCACAAGAACAGCCTTAGCGAAAGGCTTCTTGAAGGGAAAGATGTAACTCTGTGAGATGAATTAACAGAACACAGAGCAGTTTCAGAGAAATCTTCTTTCCAGTTTTGAACGGAAGATATTTCCTTTTTCACCATAGCCCTCTATGGGCTTCCAAATATCCCTTTGCCAATTCCACAAGAACAGCCTTAGCGAAAGGCTTCTTCAAGGGAAAGATGTAACTCTGTGAGATGAATTACAGAACACAGAGCAGTTTCTCAGAAAGCTTCTTTCCAGTTTTGAACGGAAGATATTTCCTTTTTCACCATAGCCCTCTATGGGCTTCCAAATATCCCTTTGCCAATTCCACAAGAACAGCCTTAGCGAAAGGCTTCTTGAAGGGAAAGATGTAACTCTGTGAGATGAATTAACAGAACACAGAGCAGTTTCTCAGAAAGCTTCTTTCCAGTTTTGAACGGAAGATATTTCCTTTTTCACCATAGCCCTCTATGGGCTTCCAAATATCCCTTTGCCAATTCCACAAGAACAGCCTTAGCGAAAGGCTTCTTGAAGGGAAAGATGTAACTCTGTGAGATGAATTAACAGAACACAGAGCAGTTTCTCAGAAAGCTTCTTTCCAGTTTTGAACGGAAGATATTTCCTTTTTCACCATAGCCCTCTATGGGCTTCCAAATATCCCTTGGCCAATTCCACAAGAACAGCCTTAGCGAAAGGCTTCTTGAAGGGAAAGATGTAACTCTGTGAGATGAATTAACAGAACACAGAGCAGTTTCTCAGAAAGCTTCTTTCCAGTTTTGAACGGAAGATATTTCCTTTTTCACCATAGCCCTCTATGGGCTTCCAAATATCCCTTTGCCAATTCCACAAGAACAGCCTTAGCGAAAGGCTTCTTGAAGGGAAAGATGTAACTCTGTGAGATGAATTAACAGAACACAGAGCAGTTTCTCAGAAAGCTTCTTTCCAGTTTTGATCGGAAGATATTTCCTTTTTCACCATAGCCCTCTATGGGCTTCCAAATATCCCTTTGCCAATTCCACAAGAACAGCCTTAGCGAAAGGCTTCTTGAAGGGAAAGATGTAACTCTGTGAGATGAATTAACAGAACACAGAGCAGTTTCTCAGAAAGCTTCTTTCCAGTTTTGAACGGAAGATATTTCCTTTTTCACCATAGCCCTCTATGGGCTTCCAAATATCCCTTTGCCAATTCCACAAGAACAGCCTTAGCGAAAGGCTTCTTGAAGGGAAAGATGTAACTCTGTGAGATGAATTAACAGAACACAGAGCAGTTTCTCAGAAAGCTTCTTTCCAGTTTTGAACGGAAGATATTTCCTTTTTCACCATAGCCCTCTATGGGCTTCCAAATATCCCTTTGCCAATTCCACAAGAACAGCCTTAGCGAAAGGCTTCTTGAAGGGAAAGATGTAACTCTGTGAGATGAATTAACAGAACACAGAGCAGTTCCTCAGAAAGCTTCTTTCCAGTTTTGAACGGAAGATATTTCCTTTTTCACCATAGCCCTCTATGGGCTTCCAAATATCATTTTGCCAATTCCACAAGAACAGCCTTAGCGAAAGGCTTCTTGAAGGGAAAGATGTAACTCTGTGAGATGAATTAACAGAACACAGAGCAGTTTCTCAGAAAGCTTCTTTCCAGTTTTGAACGGAAGATATTTCCTTTTTCACCATAGCCCTCTATGGGCTTCCAAATATCCCTTTGCCAATTCCACAAGAACAGCCTTAGCGAAAGGCTTCTTGAAGGGAAAGATGTAACTCTGTGAGATGAATTAACAGAACACAGAGCAGTTTCTCAGAAAGCTTCTTTCCAGTTTTGAACGGAAGATATTTCCTTTTTCACCATAGCCCTCTATGGGCTTTCAAATATCCCTTTGCCAATTCCACAAGAACAGCCTTAGCGAAAGGCTTCTTGAAGGGAAAGATGTAACTCTGTGAGATGAATTAACAGAACACAGAGCAGTTTCTCAGAAAGCTTCTTTCCAGTTTTGAACGGAAGATATTTCCTTTTTCACCATAGCCCTCTATGGGCTTCCAAATATCCCTTTGCCAATTCCACAAGAACAGCCTTAGCGAAAGGCTTCTTGAAGGGAAAGCTGTAACTCTGTGAGATGAATTAACAGAACACAGAGCAGTTTCTCAGAAAGCTTCTTTCCAGTTTTGAACGGAAGATATTTCCTTTTTCACCATAGCCCTCTATGGGCTTCCAAATATCCCTTTGCCAATTCCACAAGAACAGCCTTAGCGAAAGGCTTCTTGAAGGGAAAGATGTAACTCTGTGAGATGAATTAACAGAACACAGAGCAGTTCCTCAGAAAGCTTCTTTCCAGTTTTGAACGGAAGATATTTCCTTTTTCACCATAGCCCTCTATGGGCTTCCAAATATCATTTTGCCAATTCCACAAGAACAGCCTTAGCGAAAGGCTTCTTGAAGGGAAAGATGTAACTCTGTGAGATGAATTAACAGAACACAGAGCAGTTTCTCAGAAAGCTTCTTTCCAGTTTTGAACGGAAGATATTTACTTTTTCACCAAAGACCTCTATGGGCTTCCAAATATCCCTTTGCCAATTCCACAAGAACAGCCTTAGCGAAAGGCTTCTTGAAGGGAAAGATGAAACTCTGTGAGATGAATTAACAGAACACAGAGCAGTTTCTCAGAAAGCTTCTTTCCAGTTTTGAACGGAAGATATTTCCTTTTTCACCATAGCCCTCTATGGGCTTCCAAATATCCCTTTGCCAATTCCACAAGAACAGCCTTAGCGAAAGGCTTCTTGAAGGGAAAGATGTAACTCTGTGAGATGAATGAACAGAACACAGAGCAGTTTCTCAGAAAGCTTCTTTCCAGTTTTGAACGGAAGATATTTCCTTTTTCACCATAGCCCTCTATGGGCTTCCAAATATTACTTTGCCAATTCCACAAGAACAGCCTTAGCGAAAGGCTTCTTGAAGGGAAAGATGTAACTCTGTGAGATGAATTAACAGAACACAGAGCAGTTTCTCAGAAAGCTTCTTTCCAGTTTTGAACGGAAGATATTTCCTTTTTCACCATAGCCCTCTATGGGCTTCCAAATATCCCTTTGCCAATTCCACAAGAACAGCCTTAGCGAAAGGCTTCTTGAAGGGAAAGATGTAACTCTGTGAGATGAATTAACAGAACACAGAGCAGTTTCTCAGGAAGCTTCTTTCCAGTTTTGAACGGAAGATATTTCCTTTTTCACCAGAGCCCTCTATGGGCTTCCAAATATCCCTTTGCCAATTCCACAAGAACAGCCTTAGCGAAAGGCTTCTTGAAGGGAAAGATGTAACTCTGTGAGATGAATTAACAGAACACAGAGCAGTTTCTCAGAAAGCTTCTTTCCAGTTTTGAACGGAAGATATTTCCTTTTTCACCATAGCCCTCTATGGGCTTCCAAATATCCCTTTGCCAATTCCACAAGAACAGCCTTAGCGAAAGGCTTCTTGAAGGGAAAGATGTAACTCTGTGAGATGAATTAACAGAACACAGAGCAGTTTCTCAGAAAGCTTCTTTCCAGTTTTGAACGGAAGATAATTCCTTTTTCACCATAGCCCTCTATGGGCTTCCAAATATCCCTTTGCCAATTCCACAAGAACAGCCTTAGCGAAAGGCTTCTTGAAGGGAAAGATGTAACTCTGTGAGATGAATTAACAGAACACAGAGCAGTTTCTCAGAAAGCTTCTTTCCTGTTTTGAACGGAAGATATTTCCTTTTTCACCATAGCCCTCTATGGGCTTCCAAATATCCCTTTGCCAATTCCACAAGAACAGCCTTAGCGAAAGGCTTCTTGAAGGGAAAGATGTAACTCTGTGAGATGAATTAACAGAACACAGAGCAGTTTCTCAGAAAGCTTCTTTCCAGTTTTGAACGGAAGATATTTCCTTTTTCACCATAGCCCTCTATGGGCTTCCAAATATCCCTTTGCCAATTCCACAAGAACAGCCTTAGGGAAAGGCTTCTTGAAGGGAAAGCTGTAACTCTGTGAGATGAATTAACAGAACACAGAGCAGTTTCTCAGAAAGCTTCTTTCCAGTTTTGAACGGAAGATATTTCCTTTTTCACCATAGCCCTCTATGGGCTTCCAAATATCATTTTGCCAATTCCACAAGAACAGCCTTAGCGAAAGGCTTCTTGAAGGGAAAGATGTAACTCTGTGAGATGAATTAACAGAACACAGAGCAGTTTCTCAGAAAGCTTCTTTCCAGTTTTGAACGGAAGATATTTCCTTTTTCACCATAGCCCTCTATGGGCTTCCAAATATCCCTTTGCCAATTCCACAAGAACAGCCTTAGCGAAAGGCTTCTTGAAGGGAACGATGTAACTCTGTGAGATGAATTAACAGAACACAGAGCAGTTTCTCAGAAAGCTTCTTTCCAGTTTTGAACGGAAGATATTTCCTTTTTCACCATAGCCCTCTATGGGCTTCCAAATATCCCTTTGCCAATTCCACAAGAACAGCCTTAGCGAAAGGCTTCTTGAAGGGAAAGATGTAACTCTGTGAGATGAATTAACAGAACACAGAGCAGTTTCTCAGAAATCTTCTTTCCAGTTTTGAACGGAAGGTATTTCCTTTTTCACCATAGCCCTCTATGGGCTTTCAAATATCCCTTTGCCAATTCCACAAGAACAGCCTTAGCGAAAGGCTTCTTGAAGGGAAAGATGTAACTCTGTGAGATGAATTAACAGAACACAGAGCAGTTTCTCAGAAAGCTTCTTTCCAGTTTTGAACGGAAGATATTTCCTTTTTCACCATAGCCCTCTATGGGCTTCCAAATATCCCTTTGCCAATTCCACAAGAACAGCCTTAGCGAAAGGCTTCTTGAAGGGAAAGATGTAACTCTGTGAGATGAATTAACAGAACACAGAGCAGTTTCTCAGAAATCTTCTTTCCAGTTTTGAACGGAAGATATTTCCTTTTTCACCATAGCCCTCTATGGGCTTCCAAATATCCCTTTGCCAATTCCACAAGAACAGCCTTAGCGAAAGGCTTCTTGAAGGGAAAGATGTAACTCTGTGAGATGAATTAACAGAACACAGAGCAGTTTCTCAGAAAGCTTCTTTTCAGTTTTGAACGGAAGATATTTTCTTTTTCACCATAGCCCTCTATGGGCTTCCAAATATCCCTTTGCCAATTCCACAAGAACAGCCTTAGCGAAAGGCTTCTTGAAGGGAAAGATGTAACTCTGTGAGATGAATTAACAGAACACAGAGCAGTTTCTCAGAAAGCTTCTTTCCAGTTTTGAACGGAAGATATTTCCTTTTTCACCATAGCCCTCTATGGGCTTCCAAATATCCCTTTGCCAATTCCACAAGAACAGCCTTAGCGAAAGGCTTCTTGAAGGGAAAGATGTAACTCTGTGAGATGAATTAACAGAACACAGAGCAGTTTCTCAGAAAGCTTCTTTCCAGTTTTGAACGGAAGATATTTCCTTTTTCACCATAGCCCTCTATGGGCTTCCAAATATCCCTTTGCCAATTCCACAAGAACAGCCTTAGCGAAAGGCTTCTTGAAGGGAAAGATGTAACTCTGTGAGATGAATTAACAGAACACAGAGCAGTTTCTCAGAAAGCTTCTTTCCAGTTTTGAACGGAAGATATTTCCTTTTTCACCATAGCCCTCTATGGGCTTCCAAATATCCCTTTGCCAATTGCACAAGAACAGCCTTAGCGAAAGGCTTCTTGAAGGGAAAGCTGTAACTCTGTGAGATGAATTAACAGAACACAGAGCAGTTTCTCAGAAAGCTTCTTTCCAGTTTTGAACGGAAGATATTTCCTTTTTCACCAGAGCCCTCTATGGGCTTCCAAATATCCCTTTGCCAATTCCACAAGAACAGCCTTAGCGAAAGGCTTCTTGAAGGGAAAGATGTAACTCTGTGAGATGAATTAACAGAACACAGAGCAGTTCCTCAGAAAGCTTCTTTCCAGTTTTGAACGGAAGATATTTCCTTTTTCACCATAGCCCTCTATGGGCTTCCAAATATCATTTTGCCAATTCCACAAGAACAGCCTTAGCGAAAGGCTTCTTGAAGGGAAAGATGTAACTCTGTGAGATGAATTAACAGAACACAGAGCAGTTTCTCAGAAAGCTTCTTTCCAGTTTTGAACGGAAGATATTTCCTTTTTCACCATAGCCCTCTATGGGCTTCCAAATATCCCTTTGCCAATTCCACAAGAACAGCCTTAGCGAAAGGCTTCTTGAAGGGAACGATGTAACTCTGTGAGATGAATTAACAGAACACAGAGCAGTTTCTCAGAAAGCTTCTTTCCAGTTTTGAACGGAAGATATTTCCTTTTTCACCATAGCCCTCTATGGGCTTCCAAATATCCCTTTGCCAATTCCACAAGAACAGCCTTAGCGAAAGGCTTCTTGAAGGGAAAGATGTAACTCTGTGAGATGAATTAACAGAACACAGAGCAGTTTCTCAGAAATCTTCTTTCCAGTTTTGAACGGAAGGTATTTCCTTTTTCACCATAGCCCTCTATGGGCTTTCAAATATCCCTTTGCCAATTCCACAAGAACAGCCTTAGCGAAAGGCTTCTTGAAGGGAAAGATGTAACTCTGTGAGATGAATTAACAGAACACAGAGCAGTTTCTCAGAAAGCTTCTTTCCAGTTTTGAACGGAAGATATTTCCTTTTTCACCATAGCCCTCTATGGGCTTCCAAATATCCCTTTGCCAATTCCACAAGAACAGCCTTAGCGAAAGGCTTCTTGAAGGGAAAGATGTAACTCTGTGAGATGAATTAACAGAACACAGAGCAGTTTCTCAGAAATCTTCTTTCCAGTTTTGAACGGAAGATATTTCCTTTTTCACCATAGCCCTCTATGGGCTTCCAAATATCCCTTTGCCAATTCCACAAGAACAGCCTTAGCGAAAGGCTTCTTGAAGGGAAAGATGTAACTCTGTGAGATGAATTAACAGAACACAGAGCAGTTTCTCAGAAAGCTTCTTTTCAGTTTTGAACGGAAGATATTTTCTTTTTCACCATAGCCCTCTATGGGCTTCCAAATATCCCTTTGCCAATTCCACAAGAACAGCCTTAGCGAAAGGCTTCTTGAAGGGAAAGATGTAACTCTGTGAGATGAATTAACAGAACACAGAGCAGTTTCTCAGAAAGCTTCTTTCCAGTTTTGAACGGAAGATATTTCCTTTTTCACCATAGCCCTCTATGGGCTTCCAAATATCCCTTTGCCAATTCCACAAGAACAGCCTTAGCGAAAGGCTTCTTGAAGGGAAAGATGTAACTCTGTGAGATGAATTAACAGAACACAGAGCAGTTTCTCAGAAAGCTTCTTTCCAGTTTTGAACGGAAGATATTTCCTTTTTCACCATAGCCCTCTATGGGCTTCCAAATATCCCTTTGCCAATTCCACAAGAACAGCCTTAGCGAAAGGCTTCTTGAAGGGAAAGATGTAACTCTGTGAGATGAATTAACAGAACACAGAGCAGTTTCTCAGAAAGCTTCTTTCCAGTTTTGAACGGAAGATATTTCCTTTTTCACCATAGCCCTCTATGGGCTTCCAAATATCCCTTTGCCAATTGCACAAGAACAGCCTTAGCGAAAGGCTTCTTGAAGGGAAAGCTGTAACTCTGTGAGATGAATTAACAGAACACAGAGCAGTTTCTCAGAAAGCTTCTTTCCAGTTTTGAACGGAAGATATTTCCTTTTTCACCAGAGCCCTCTATGGGCTTCCAAATATCCCTTTGCCAATTCCACAAGAACAGCCTTAGCGAAAGGCTTCTTGAAGGGAAAGATGTAACTCTGTGAGATGAATTAACAGAACACAGAGCAGTTCCTCAGAAAGATTCTTTCCAGTTTTGAACGGAAGATATTTCCTTTTTCACCATAGCCCTCTATGGGCTTCCAAATATCATTTTGCCAATTCCACAAGAACAGCCTTAGCGAAAGGCTTCTTGAAGGGAAAGATGTAACTCTGTGAGATGAATTAACAGAACACAGAGCAGTTTCTCAGAAAGCTTCTTTCCAGTTTTGAACGGAAGATATTTCCTTTTTCACCAGAGCCCTCTATGGGCTTCCAAATATCCCTTTGCCAATTCCACAAGAACAGCCTTAGCGAAAGGCTTCTTGAAGGGAAAGATGTAACTCTGTGAGATGAATTAACAGAACACAGAGCAGTTTCTCAGAAAGCTTCTTTCCAGTTTTGAACGGAAGATATTTCCTTTTTCACCATAGCCCTCTATGGGCTTCCAAATATCCCTTTGCCAATTCCACAAGAACAGCCTTAGCGAAAGGCTTCTTGAAGGGAAAGATGTAACTCTGTGAGATGAATGAACAGAACACAGAGCAGTTTCTCAGAAAGCTTCTTTCCAGTTTTGAACGGAAGATATTTCCTTTTTCACCATAGCCCTCTATGGGCTTCCAAATATCCCTTTGCCAATTCCACAAGAACAGCCTTAGCGAAAGGCTTCTTGAAGGGAAAGATGTAACTCTGTGAGATGAATTAACAGAACACAGAGCAGTTTCTCAGAAAGCTTCTTTCCAGTTTTGAACGGAAGATATTTCCTTTTTCACCATAGCCCTCTATGGGCTTCCAAATATCCCTTTGCCAATTCCACAAGAACAGCCTTAGCGAAAGGCTTCTTGAAGGGAAAGATGTAACTCTGTGAGATGAATTAACAGAACACAGAGCAGTTTCTCAGGAAGCTTCTTTCCAGTTTTGAACGGAAGATATTTCCTTTTTCACCAGAGCCCTCTATGGGCTTCCAAATATCCCTTTGCCAATTCCACAAGAACAGCCTTAGCGAAAGGCTTCTTGAAGGGAAAGATGTAACTCTGTGAGATGAATTAACAGAACACAGAGCAGTTTCTCAGAAAGCTTCTTTCCAGTTTTGAACGGAAGATATTTCCTTTTTCACCATAGCCCTCTATGGGCTTCCAAATATCCCTTTGCCAATTCCACAAGAACAGCCTTAGCGAAAGGCTTCTTGAAGGGAAAGATGTAACTCTGTGAGATGAATTAACAGAACACAGAGCAGTTTCTCAGAAAGCTTCTTTCCAGTTTTGAACGGAAGATATTTCCTTTTTCACCATAGCCCTCTATGGGCTTCCAAATATCCCTTTGCCAATTCCACAAGAACAGCCTTAGCGAAAGGCTTCTTGAAGGGAAAGATGTAACTCTGTGAGATGAATTAACAGAACACAGAGCAGTTTCTCAGAAAGCTTCTTTCCTGTTTTGAACGGAAGATATTTCCTTTTTCACCATAGCCCTCTATGGGCTTCCAAATATCCCTTTGCCAATTCCACAAGAACAGCCTTAGCGAAAGGCTTCTTGAAGGGAAAGATGTAACTCTGTGAGATGAATTAACAGAACACAGAGCAGTTTCTCAGAAAGCTTCTTTCCAGTTTTGAACGGAAGATATTTCCTTTTTCACCATAGCCCTCTATGGGCTTCCAAATATCCCTTTGCCAATTCCACAAGAACAGCCTTAGGGAAAGGCTTCTTGAAGGGAAAGCTGTAACTCTGTGAGATGAATTAACAGAACACAGAGCAGTTTCTCAGAAAGCTTCTTTCCAGTTTTGAACGGAAGATATTTCCTTTTTCACCATAGCCCTCTATGGGCTTCCAAATATCATTTTGCCAATTCCACAAGAACAGCCTTAGCGAAAGGCTTCTTGAAGGGAAAGATGTAACTCTGTGAGATGAATTAACAGAACACAGAGCAGTTTCTCAGAAAGCTTCTTTCCAGTTTTGAACGGAAGATATTTCCTTTTTCACCATAGCCCTCTATGGGCTTCCAAATATCCCTTTGCCAATTCCACAAGAACAGCCTTAGCGAAAGGCTTCTTGAAGGGAACGATGTAACTCTGTGAGATGAATTAACAGAACACAGAGCAGTTTCTCAGAAAGCTTCTTTCCAGTTTTGAACGGAAGATATTTCCTTTTTCACCATAGCCCTCTATGGGCTTCCAAATATCCCTTTGCCAATTCCACAAGAACAGCCTTAGCGAAAGGCTTCTTGAAGGGAAAGATGTAACTCTGTGAGATGAATTAACAGAACACAGAGCAGTTTCTCAGAAATCTTCTTTCCAGTTTTGAACGGAAGGTATTTCCTTTTTCACCATAGCCCTCTATGGGCTTTCAAATATCCCTTTGCCAATTCCACAAGAACAGCCTTAGCGAAAGGCTTCTTGAAGGGAAAGATGTAACTCTGTGAGATGAATTAACAGAACACAGAGCAGTTTCTCAGAAAGCTTCTTTCCAGTTTTGAACGGAAGATATTTCCTTTTTCACCATAGCCCTCTATGGGCTTCCAAATATCCCTTTGCCAATTCCACAAGAACAGCCTTAGCGAAAGGCTTCTTGAAGGGAAAGATGTAACTCTGTGAGATGAATTAACAGAACACAGAGCAGTTTCTCAGAAATCTTCTTTCCAGTTTTGAACGGAAGATATTTCCTTTTTCACCATAGCCCTCTATGGGCTTCCAAATATCCCTTTGCCAATTCCACAAGAACAGACTTAGCGAAAGGCTTCTTGAAGGGAAAGATGTAACTCTGTGAGATGAATTAACAGAACACAGAGCAGTTTCTCAGAAAGCTTCTTTTCAGTTTTGAACGGAAGATATTTTCTTTTTCACCATAGCCCTCTATGGGCTTCCAAATATCCCTTTGCCAATTCCACAAGAACAGCCTTAGCGAAAGGCTTCTTGAAGGGAAAGATGTAACTCTGTGAGATGAATTAACAGAACACAGAGCAGTTTCTCAGAAAGCTTCTTTCCAGTTTTGAACGGAAGATATTTCCTTTTTCACCATAGCCCTCTATGGGCTTCCAAATATCCCTTTGCCAATTCCACAAGAACAGCCTTAGCGAAAGGCTTCTTGAAGGGAAAGATGTAACTCTGTGAGATGAATTAACAGAACACAGAGCAGTTTCTCAGAAAGCTTCTTTCCAGTTTTGAACGGAAGATATTTCCTTTTTCACCATAGCCCTCTATGGGCTTCCAAATATCCCTTTGCCAATTCCACAAGAACAGCCTTAGCGAAAGGCTTCTTGAAGGGAAAGATGTAACTCTGTGAGATGAATTAACAGAACACAGAGCAGTTTCTCAGAAAGCTTCTTTCCAGTTTTGAACGGAAGATATTTCCTTTTTCACCATAGCCCTCTATGGGCTTCCAAATATCCCTTTGCCAATTCCACAAGAACAGCCTTAGCGAAAGGCTTCTTGAAGGGAAAGATGTAACTCTGTGAGATGAATTAACAGAACACAGAGCAGTTTCTCAGAAAGATTCCTTCCAGTTTTGAACGGAAGATATTTCCTTTTTCACCATAGCCCTCTATGGGCTTCCAAATATCCCTTTGCCAATTCCACAAGAACAGCCTTAGCGAACGGCTTCTTGAAGGGAAAGATGTAACTCTGTGAGATGAATTAACAGAACACAGAGCAGTTTCTCAGAAAGCTTCTTTCCAGTTTTGAACGGAGGATATTTCCTTTTTCACCATAGCCCTCTACGGGCTTCCAAATATCCCTTTGCCAATTCCACAAGAACAGCCTTAGCGAAAGGCTTCTTGAAGAGAAAGATGTAACTCTGTGAGATGAATTAACAGAACACAGAGCAGTTTCTCAGAAAGATTCTTTCCAGTTTTGAACGGAAGATATTTCCTTTTTCACCATAGCCCTCTATGGGCTTCCAAATATCCCTTTGCCAATTCCACAAGAACAGCCTTAGCGAAAGGCTTCTTGAAGGGAAAGATGTAACTCTGTGAGATGAATTAACAGAACACAGAGCAGTTTCTCAGAAAGCTTCTTTCCAGTTTTGAACGGAAGATATTTCCTTTTTCACCGTAGCCCTCTATGGGCTTCCAAATATCCCTTTGCCAATTCCACAAGAACAGCCTTAGCGAAAGGCTTCTTGAAGGGAAAGATGTAACTCTGTGAGATGAATGAACAGAACATAGAGCAGTTTCTCAGAAAGCTTCTTTCCAGTTTTGAACGGAAGATATTTCCTTTTTCACCGTAGCCCTCTATGGGCTTCCAAATATCCCTTTGCCAATTCCACAAGAACAGCCTTAGCGAAAGGCTTCTTGAAGGGAAAGATGTAACTCTGTGAGATGAATTAACAGAACACAGAGCAGTTTCTCAGAAAGATTCTTTCCAGTTTTGAACGGAAGATATTTCCTTTTTCACCATAGCCCTCTATGGGCTTCCAAATATCCCTTTGCCAATTCCACAAGAACAGCCTTAGCGAAAGGCTTTTTCAAGGGAAAGATGTAACTCTGTGAGATGAATGAACAGAACACAGAGCAGCTTCTCAGAAAGCTTCTTTCCAGTTTTGAACGGAAGATATTTCCTTTTTCACCATAGCCCTCTATGGGCTTCCAAATATCCCTTTGCCAATTCCACAAGAACAGCCTTAGCGAAAGGCTTCTTGAAGGGAAAGATGTAACTCTGTGAGATGAATTAACAGAACACAGAGCAGTTTCTCAGAAATCTTCTTTCCAGTTTTGAACGGAAGATATTTCCTTTTTCACCATAGCCCTCTATGGGCTTCCAAATATCCCTTTGCCAATTCCACAAGAACAGCCTTAGCGAAAGGCTTCTTGAAGGGAAAGATGTAACTCTGTGAGATGAATTAACAGAACACAGAGCAGTTTCTCAGAAAGCTTCTTTCCAGTTTTGAACGGAAGATATTTCCTTTTTCACCATAGCCCTCTATGGGCTTCCAAATATCCCTTTGCCAATTCCACAAGAACAGCCTTAGCGAAAGGCTTCTTGAAGGGAAAGATGTAACTCTGTGAGATGAATGAACAGAACTCAGAGCAGTTTCTCAGAAAGCTTCTTTCCAGTTTTGAACGGAAGATATTTCCTTTTTCACCATAGCCCTCTATGGGCTTCCAAATATCCCTTTGCCAATTCCACAAGAACAGCCTTAGCGAAAGGCTTCTTCAAGGGAAAGATGTAACTCTGTGAGATGAATTAACAGAACACAGAGCAGTTTCTCAGAAAGCTTCTTTCCAGTTTTGAAGGGAAGATATTTCCTTTTTCACCAGAGCCCTCTATGGGCTTCCAAATATCCCTTTGCCAATTCCACAAGAACAGCCTTAGCGAAAGGCTTCTTGAAGGGAAAGATGTAACTCTGTGAGATGAATTAACAGAACACAGAGCAGTTTCTCAGAAAGCTTCTTTCCAGTTTTGAACGGAAGATATTTCCTTTTTCACCATAGCCCTCTATGGGCTTCCAAATATCCCTTTGCCAATTCCACAAGAACAGCCTTAGCGAAAGGCTTCTTGAAGGGAAAGATGTAACTCTGTGTGATGAATTAACAGAACACAGAGCAGTTTCTCAGAAAGCTTCTTTCCAGTTTTGAACGGAAGATATTTCCTTTTTCACCATAGCCCTCTATGGGCTTCCAAATATCCCTTTGCCAATTCCACAAGAACAGCCTTAGCGAAAGGCTTCTTGAAGGGAAAGATGTAACTCTGTGAGATGAATTAACAGAACACAGAGCAGTTTCTCAGAAAGCTTCTTTCCAGTTTTGAACGGAAGATATTTCCTTTTTCACCATAGCCCTCTATGGGCTTCCAAATATCCCTTTGCCAATTGCACAAGAACAGCCTTAGCGAAAGGCTTCTTGAAGGGAAAGATGTAACTCTGTGAGATGAATTAACAGAACACAGAGCAGTTTCTCAGAAAGCTTCTTTCCAGTTTTGAACGGAAGATATTTCCTTTTTCACCAGAGCCCTCTATGGGCTTCCAAATATCCCTTTGCCACTTCCACAAGAACAGCCTTAGCGAAAGGCTTCTTGAAGGGAAAGATGTAACTCTGTGAGATGAATTAACAGAACACAGAGCAGTTTCTCAGAAAGCTTCTTTCCAGTTTTGAACGGAAGATATTTCCTTTTTCACCATAGCCCTCTATGGGCTTCCAAATATCCCTTTGCCAATTCCACAAGAACAGCCTTAGCGAAAGGCTTCTTGAAGGGAAAGATGTAACTCTGTGAGATGAATTAACAGAACACAGAGCAGTTTCTCAGAAAGATTCTTTCCAGTTTTGAACGGAAGATATTTCCTTTTTCACCATAGCCCTCTATGGGCTTCCAAATATCCCTTTGCCAATTCCACAAGAACAGCCTTAGCGAACGGCTTCTTGAAGGGAAAGATGTAACTCTGTGAGATGAATTAACAGAACACAGAGCAGTTTCTCAGAAAGCTTCTTTCCAGTTTTGAACGGAGGATATTTCCTTTTTCACCATAGCCCTCTACGGGCTTCCAAATATCCCTTTGCCAATTCCACAAGAACAGCCTTAGCGAAAGGCTTCTTGAAGGGAAAGATGTAACTCTGTGAGATGAATTAACAGAACACAGAGCAGTTTCTCAGAAAGATTCTTTCCAGTTTTGAACGGAAGATATTTCCTTTTTCACCATAGCCCTCTATGGGCTTCCAAATATCCCTTTGCCAATTCCACAAGAACAGCCTTAGCGAAAGGCTTCTTGAAGGGAAAGATGTAACTCTGTGAGATGAATTAACAGAACACAGAGCAGTTTCTCAGAAAGCTTCTTTCCAGTTTTGAACGGAAGATATTTCCTTTTTCACCGTAGCCCTCTATGGGCTTCCAAATATCCCTTTGCCAATTCCACAAGAACAGCCTTAGCGAAAGGCTTCTTGAAGGGAAAGATGTAACTCTGTGAGATGAATGAACAGAACACAGAGCAGTTTCTCAGAAAGCTTCTTTCCAGTTTTGAACGGAAGATATTTCCTTTTTCACCGTAGCCCTCTATGGGCTTCCAAATATCCCTTTGCCAATTCCACAAGAACAGCCTTAGCGAAAGGCTTCTTGAAGGGAAAGATGTAACTCTGGGAGATGAATTAACAGAACACAGAGCAGTTTCTCAGAAAGATTCTTTCCAGTTTTGAACGGAAGATATTTCCTTTTTCACCATAGCCCTCTATGGGCTTCCAAATATCCCTTTGCCAATTCCACAAGAACAGCCTTAGCGAAAGGCTTCTTCAAGGGAAAGATGTAACTCTGTGAGATGAATGAACAGAACACAGAGCAGCTTCTCAGAAAGCTTCTTTCCAGTTTTGAACGGAAGATATTTCCTTTTTCACCATAGCCCTCTACGGGCTTCCAAATATCCCTTTGCCAATTCCACAAGAACAGCCTTAGCGAAAGGCTTCTTGAAGGGAAAGATGTAACTCTGTGAGATGAATTAACAGAACACAGAGCAGTTTCTCAGAAATCTTCTTTCCAGTTTTGAACGGAAGATATTTCCTTTTTCACCATAGCCCTCTATGGGCTTCCAAATATCCCTTTGCCAATTCCACAAGAACAGCCTTAGCGAAAGGCTTCTTGAAGGGAAAGATGTAACTCTGTGAGATGAATTAACAGAACACAGAGCAGTTTCTCAGAAAGCTTCTTTCCAGTTTTGAACGGAAGATATTTCCTTTTTCACCATAGCCCTCTATGGGCTTCCAAATATCCCTTTGCCAATTCCACAAGAACAGCCTTAGCGAAAGGCTTCTTGAAGGGAAAGATGTAACTCTGTGAGATGAATTAACAGAACACAGAGCAGTTTCAGAGAAATCTTCTTTCCAGTTTTGAACGGAAGATATTTCCTTTTTCACCATAGCCCTCTATGGGCTTCCAAATATCCCTTTGCCAATTCCACAAGAACAGCCTTAGCGAAAGGCTTCTTGAAGGGAAAGATGTAACTCTGTGAGATGAATTAACAGAACACAGAGCAGTTTCTCAGAAAGCTTCTTTCCAGTTTTGAACGGAAGATATTTCCTTTTTCACCATAGCCCTCTATGGGCTTCCAAATATCCCTTTGCCAATTCCACAAGAACAGCCTTAGCGAAAGGCTTCTTGAAGGGAAAGATGTAACTCTGTGAGGTGAATTAACAGAACACAGAGCAGTTTCTCAGAAAGCTTCTTTCCAGTTTTGAACGGAAGATATTTCCTTTTTCACCATAGCCCTCTATGTGCTTCCAAATATCCCTTTGCCAATTCCACAAGAACAGCCTTAGCGAAAGGCTTCTTGAAGGGAAAGATGTAACCCTGTGAGATGAATTAACAGAACACAGAGCAGTTTCTCAGAAAGCTTCTTTCCAGTTTTGAACGGAAGATATTTCCTTTTTCACCATAGCCCTCTATGGGCTTCCAAATATCCCTTTGCCAATTCCACAAGAACAGCCTTAGCGAAAGGCTTCTTGAAGGGAAAGCTGTAACTCTGTGAGATGAATTAACAGAACACAGAGCAGTTTCTCAGAAAGCTTCTTTCCAGTTTTGAACGGAAGATATTTCCTTTTTCACCATAGCCCTCTATGGGCTTCCAAATATCCCTTTGCCAATTCCACAAGAACAGCCTTAGCGAAAGGCTTCTTGAAGGGAAAGATGTAACTCTGTGAGATGAATGAACAGAACACAGAGCAGTTTCTCAGAAAGATTCTTTCCAGTTTTGAACGGAAGATATTTCCTTTTTCACCATAGCCCTCTATAGGCTTCCAAATATCCCTTTGCCAATTCCACAAGAACAGCCTTAGCGAAAGGCTTCTTGAAGGGAAAGATGTAACTCTGTGAGATGAATTAACAGAACACAGAGCAGTTTCTCAGAAAGCTTCTTTCCAGTTTTGAACGGAAGATATTTCCTTTTTCACCGTAGCCCTCTATGGGCTTCCAAATATCCCTTTGCCAATTCCACAAGAACAGCCTTAGCGAAAGGCTTCTTGAAGGGAAAGATGTAACTCTGTGAGATGAATTAACAGAACACAGAGCAGTTTCTCAGAAAGCTTCTTTCCAGTTTTGAACGGAAGATATTTCCTTTTTCACCATAGCCCTCTATGGGCTTCCAAATATCCCTTTGCCAACTCCACAAGAACAGCCTTAGCGAAAGGCTTCTTGAAGGGAAAGATGTAACTCTGTGAGATGAATTAACAGAACACAGAGCAGTTTCTCAGAAATCTTCTTTCCAGTTTTGAACGGAAGGTATTTCCTTTTTCACCATAGCCCTCTATGGGCTTTCAAATATCCCTTTGCCAATTCCACAAGAACAGCCTTAGCGAAAGGCTTCTTGAAGGGAAAGATGTAACTCTGTGAGATGAATTAACAGAACACAGAGCAGTTTCTCAGAAAGCTTCTTTCCAGTTTTGAACGGAAGATATTTCCTTTTTCACCATAGCCCTCTATGGGCTTCCAAATATCCCTTTGCCAATTCCACAAGAACAGCCTTAGCGAAAGGCTTCTTGAAGGGAAAGATGTAACTCTGTGAGATGAATTAACAGAACACAGAGCAGTTTCTCAGAAATCTTCTTTCCAGTTTTGAACGGAAGATATTTCCTTTTTCACCATAGCCCTCTATGGGCTTCCAAATATCCCTTTGCCAATTCCACAAGAACAGACTTAGCGAAAGGCTTCTTGAAGGGAAAGATGTAACTCTGTGAGATGAATTAACAGAACACAGAGCAGTTTCTCAGAAAGCTTCTTTTCAGTTTTGAACGGAAGATATTTTCTTTTTCACCATAGCCCTCTATGGGCTTCCAAATATCCCTTTGCCAATTCCACAAGAACAGCCTTAGCGAAAGGCTTCTTGAAGGGAAAGATGTAACTCTGTGAGATGAATTAACAGAACACAGAGCAGTTTCTCAGAAAGCTTCTTTCCAGTTTTGAACGGAAGATATTTCCTTTTTCACCATAGCCCTCTATGGGCTTCCAAATATCCCTTTGCCAATTCCACAAGAACAGCCTTAGCGAAAGGCTTCTTGAAGGGAAAGATGTAACTCTGTGAGATGAATTAACAGAACACAGAGCAGTTTCTCAGAAAGCTTCTTTCCAGTTTTGAACGGAAGATATTTCCTTTTTCACCATAGCCCTCTATGGGCTTCCAAATATCCCTTTGCCAATTCCACAAGAACAGCCTTAGCGAAAGGCTTCTTGAAGGGAAAGATGTAACTCTGTGAGATGAATTAACAGAACACAGAGCAGTTTCTCAGAAAGCTTCTTTCCAGTTTTGAACGGAAGATATTTCCTTTTTCACCATAGCCCTCTATGGGCTTCCAAATATCCCTTTGCCAATTCCACAAGAACAGCCTTAGCGAAAGGCTTCTTGAAGGGAAAGATGTAACTCTGTGAGATGAATTAACAGAACACAGAGCAGTTTCTCAGAAAGATTCCTTCCAGTTTTGAACGGAAGATATTTCCTTTTTCACCATAGCCCTCTATGGGCTTCCAAATATCCCTTTGCCAATTCCACAAGAACAGCCTTAGCGAACGGCTTCTTGAAGGGAAAGATGTAACTCTGTGAGATGAATTAACAGAACACAGAGCAGTTTCTCAGAAAGCTTCTTTCCAGTTTTGAACGGAGGATATTTCCTTTTTCACCATAGCCCTCTACGGGCTTCCAAATATCCCTTTGCCAATTCCACAAGAACAGCCTTAGCGAAAGGCTTCTTGAAGAGAAAGATGTAACTCTGTGAGATGAATTAACAGAACACAGAGCAGTTTCTCAGAAAGATTCTTTCCAGTTTTGAACGGAAGATATTTCCTTTTTCACCATAGCCCTCTATGGGCTTCCAAATATCCCTTTGCCAATTCCACAAGAACAGCCTTAGCGAAAGGCTTCTTGAAGGGAAAGATGTAACTCTGTGAGATGAATTAACAGAACACAGAGCAGTTTCTCAGAAAGCTTCTTTCCAGTTTTGAACGGAAGATATTTCCTTTTTCACCGTAGCCCTCTATGGGCTTCCAAATATCCCTTTGCCAATTCCACAAGAACAGCCTTAGCGAAAGGCTTCTTGAAGGGAAAGATGTAACTCTGTGAGATGAATGAACAGAACATAGAGCAGTTTCTCAGAAAGCTTCTTTCCAGTTTTGAACGGAAGATATTTCCTTTTTCACCGTAGCCCTCTATGGGCTTCCAAATATCCCTTTGCCAATTCCACAAGAACAGCCTTAGCGAAAGGCTTCTTGAAGGGAAAGATGTAACTCTGTGAGATGAATTAACAGAACACAGAGCAGTTTCTCAGAAAGATTCTTTCCAGTTTTGAACGGAAGATATTTCCTTTTTCACCATAGCCCTCTATGGGCTTCCAAATATCCCTTTGCCAATTCCACAAGAACAGCCTTAGCGAAAGGCTTTTTCAAGGGAAAGATGTAACTCTGTGAGATGAATGAACAGAACACAGAGCAGCTTCTCAGAAAGCTTCTTTCCAGTTTTGAACGGAAGATATTTCCTTTTTCACCATAGCCCTCTATGGGCTTCCAAATATCCCTTTGCCAATTCCACAAGAACAGCCTTAGCGAAAGGCTTCTTGAAGGGAAAGATGTAACTCTGTGAGATGAATTAACAGAACACAGAGCAGTTTCTCAGAAATCTTCTTTCCAGTTTTGAACGGAAGATATTTCCTTTTTCACCATAGCCCTCTATGGGCTTCCAAATATCCCTTTGCCAATTCCACAAGAACAGCCTTAGCGAAAGGCTTCTTGAAGGGAAAGATGTAACTCTGTGAGATGAATTAACAGAACACAGAGCAGTTTCTCAGAAAGCTTCTTTCCAGTTTTGAACGGAAGATATTTCCTTTTTCACCATAGCCCTCTATGGGCTTCCAAATATCCCTTTGCCAATTCCACAAGAACAGCCTTAGCGAAAGGCTTCTTGAAGGGAAAGATGTAACTCTGTGAGATGAATGAACAGAACTCAGAGCAGTTTCTCAGAAAGCTTCTTTCCAGTTTTGAACGGAAGATATTTCCTTTTTCACCATAGCCCTCTATGGGCTTCCAAATATCCCTTTGCCAATTCCACAAGAACAGCCTTAGCGAAAGGCTTCTTCAAGGGAAAGATGTAACTCTGTGAGATGAATTAACAGAACACAGAGCAGTTTCTCAGAAAGCTTCTTTCCAGTTTTGAAGGGAAGATATTTCCTTTTTCACCAGAGCCCTCTATGGGCTTCCAAATATCCCTTTGCCAATTCCACAAGAACAGCCTTAGCGAAAGGCTTCTTGAAGGGAAAGATGTAACTCTGTGAGATGAATTAACAGAACACAGAGCAGTTTCTCAGAAAGCTTCTTTCCAGTTTTGAACGGAAGATATTTCCTTTTTCACCATAGCCCTCTATGGGCTTCCAAATATCCCTTTGCCAATTCCACAAGAACAGCCTTAGCGAAAGGCTTCTTGAAGGGAAAGATGTAACTCTGTGTGATGAATTAACAGAACACAGAGCAGTTTCTCAGAAAGCTTCTTTCCAGTTTTGAACGGAAGATATTTCCTTTTTCACCATAGCCCTCTATGGGCTTCCAAATATCCCTTTGCCAATTCCACAAGAACAGCCTTAGCGAAAGGCTTCTTGAAGGGAAAGATGTAACTCTGTGAGATGAATTAACAGAACACAGAGCAGTTTCTCAGAAAGCTTCTTTCCAGTTTTGAACGGAAGATATTTCCTTTTTCACCATAGCCCTCTATGGGCTTCCAAATATCCCTTTGCCAATTGCACAAGAACAGCCTTAGCGAAAGGCTTCTTGAAGGGAAAGATGTAACTCTGTGAGATGAATTAACAGAACACAGAGCAGTTTCTCAGAAAGCTTCTTTCCAGTTTTGAACGGAAGATATTTCCTTTTTCACCAGAGCCCTCTATGGGCTTCCAAATATCCCTTTGCCACTTCCACAAGAACAGCCTTAGCGAAAGGCTTCTTGAAGGGAAAGATGTAACTCTGTGAGATGAATTAACAGAACACAGAGCAGTTTCTCAGAAAGCTTCTTTCCAGTTTTGAACGGAAGATATTTCCTTTTTCACCATAGCCCTCTATGGGCTTCCAAATATCCCTTTGCCAATTCCACAAGAACAGCCTTAGCGAAAGGCTTCTTGAAGGGAAAGATGTAACTCTGTGAGATGAATTAACAGAACACAGAGCAGTTTCTCAGAAAGATTCTTTCCAGTTTTGAACGGAAGATATTTCCTTTTTCACCATAGCCCTCTATGGGCTTCCAAATATCCCTTTGCCAATTCCACAAGAACAGCCTTAGCGAACGGCTTCTTGAAGGGAAAGATGTAACTCTGTGAGATGAATTAACAGAACACAGAGCAGTTTCTCAGAAAGCTTCTTTCCAGTTTTGAACGGAGGATATTTCCTTTTTCACCATAGCCCTCTACGGGCTTCCAAATATCCCTTTGCCAATTCCACAAGAACAGCCTTAGCGAAAGGCTTCTTGAAGGGAAAGATGTAACTCTGTGAGATGAATTAACAGAACACAGAGCAGTTTCTCAGAAAGATTCTTTCCAGTTTTGAACGGAAGATATTTCCTTTTTCACCATAGCCCTCTATGGGCTTCCAAATATCCCTTTGCCAATTCCACAAGAACAGCCTTAGCGAAAGGCTTCTTGAAGGGAAAGATGTAACTCTGTGAGATGAATTAACAGAACACAGAGCAGTTTCTCAGAAAGCTTCTTTCCAGTTTTGAACGGAAGATATTTCCTTTTTCACCGTAGCCCTCTATGGGCTTCCAAATATCCCTTTGCCAATTCCACAAGAACAGCCTTAGCGAAAGGCTTCTTGAAGGGAAAGATGTAACTCTGTGAGATGAATGAACAGAACACAGAGCAGTTTCTCAGAAAGCTTCTTTCCAGTTTTGAACGGAAGATATTTCCTTTTTCACCGTAGCCCTCTATGGGCTTCCAAATATCCCTTTGCCAATTCCACAAGAACAGCCTTAGCGAAAGGCTTCTTGAAGGGAAAGATGTAACTCTGGGAGATGAATTAACAGAACACAGAGCAGTTTCTCAGAAAGATTCTTTCCAGTTTTGAACGGAAGATATTTCCTTTTTCACCATAGCCCTCTATGGGCTTCCAAATATCCCTTTGCCAATTCCACAAGAACAGCCTTAGCGAAAGGCTTCTTCAAGGGAAAGATGTAACTCTGTGAGATGAATGAACAGAACACAGAGCAGCTTCTCAGAAAGCTTCTTTCCAGTTTTGAACGGAAGATATTTCCTTTTTCACCATAGCCCTCTACGGGCTTCCAAATATCCCTTTGCCAATTCCACAAGAACAGCCTTAGCGAAAGGCTTCTTGAAGGGAAAGATGTAACTCTGTGAGATGAATTAACAGAACACAGAGCAGTTTCTCAGAAATCTTCTTTCCAGTTTTGAACGGAAGATATTTCCTTTTTCACCATAGCCCTCTATGGGCTTCCAAATATCCCTTTGCCAATTCCACAAGAACAGCCTTAGCGAAAGGCTTCTTGAAGGGAAAGATGTAACTCTGTGAGATGAATTAACAGAACACAGAGCAGTTTCTCAGAAAGCTTCTTTCCAGTTTTGAACGGAAGATATTTCCTTTTTCACCATAGCCCTCTATGGGCTTCCAAATATCCCTTTGCCAATTCCACAAGAACAGCCTTAGCGAAAGGCTTCTTGAAGGGAAAGATGTAACTCTGTGAGATGAATTAACAGAACACAGAGCAGTTTCAGAGAAATCTTCTTTCCAGTTTTGAACGGAAGATATTTCCTTTTTCACCATAGCCCTCTATGGGCTTCCAAATATCCCTTTGCCAATTCCACAAGAACAGCCTTAGCGAAAGGCTTCTTGAAGGGAAAGATGTAACTCTGTGAGATGAATTAACAGAACACAGAGCAGTTTCTCAGAAAGCTTCTTTCCAGTTTTGAACGGAAGATATTTCCTTTTTCACCATAGCCCTCTATGGGCTTCCAAATATCCCTTTGCCAATTCCACAAGAACAGCCTTAGCGAAAGGCTTCTTGAAGGGAAAGATGTAACTCTGTGAGGTGAATTAACAGAACACAGAGCAGTTTCTCAGAAAGCTTCTTTCCAGTTTTGAACGGAAGATATTTCCTTTTTCACCATAGCCCTCTATGTGCTTCCAAATATCCCTTTGCCAATTCCACAAGAACAGCCTTAGCGAAAGGCTTCTTGAAGGGAAAGATGTAACCCTGTGAGATGAATTAACAGAACACAGAGCAGTTTCTCAGAAAGCTTCTTTCCAGTTTTGAACGGAAGATATTTCCTTTTTCACCATAGCCCTCTATGGGCTTCCAAATATCCCTTTGCCAATTCCACAAGAACAGCCTTAGCGAAAGGCTTCTTGAAGGGAAAGCTGTAACTCTGTGAGATGAATTAACAGAACACAGAGCAGTTTCTCAGAAAGCTTCTTTCCAGTTTTGAACGGAAGATATTTCCTTTTTCACCATAGCCCTCTATGGGCTTCCAAATATCCCTTTGCCAATTCCACAAGAACAGCCTTAGCGAAAGGCTTCTTGAAGGGAAAGATGTAACTCTGTGAGATGAATGAACAGAACACAGAGCAGTTTCTCAGAAAGATTCTTTCCAGTTTTGAACGGAAGATATTTCCTTTTTCACCATAGCCCTCTATAGGCTTCCAAATATCCCTTTGCCAATTCCACAAGAACAGCCTTAGCGAAAGGCTTCTTGAAGGGAAAGATGTAACTCTGTGAGATGAATTAACAGAACACAGAGCAGTTTCTCAGAAAGCTTCTTTCCAGTTTTGAACGGAAGATATTTCCTTTTTCACCGTAGCCCTCTATGGGCTTCCAAATATCCCTTTGCCAATTCCACAAGAACAGCCTTAGCGAAAGGCTTCTTGAAGGGAAAGATGTAACTCTGTGAGATGAATTAACAGAACACAGAGCAGTTTCTCAGAAAGCTTCTTTCCAGTTTTGAACGGAAGATATTTCCTTTTTCACCATAGCCCTCTATGGGCTTCCAAATATCCCTTTGCCAACTCCACAAGAACAGCCTTAGCGAAAGGCTTCTTGAAGGGAAAGATGTAACTCTGTGAGATGAATTAACAGAACACAGAGCAGTTTCTCAGAAAGCTTCTTTCCTGTTTTGAACGGAAGATATTTCCTTTTTCACCATAGCCCTCTATGGGCTTCCAAATATCCCTTTGCCAATTCCACAAGAACAGCCTTAGCGAAAGGCTTCTTGAAGGGAAAGATGTAACTCTGTGAGATGAATTAACAGAACACAGAGCAGTTTCTCAGAAAGCTTCTTTCCAGTTTTGAACGGAAGATATTTCCTTTTTCACCATAGCCCTCTATGGGCTTCCAAATATCCCTTTGCCAATTCCACAAGAACAGCCTTAGCGAAAGGCTTCTTGAAGGGAAAGCTGTAACTCTGTGAGATGAATTAACAGAACACAGAGCAGTTTCTCAGAAAGCTTCTTTCCAGTTTTGAACGGAAGATATTTCCTTTTTCACCATAGCCCTCTATGGGCTTCCAAATATCATTTTGCCAATTCCACAAGAACAGCCTTAGCGAAAGGCTTCTTAAAGGGAAAGATGTAACTCTGTGAGATGAATTAACAGAACACAGAGCAGTTTCCCAGAAAGCTTCTTTCCAGTTTTGAACGGAAGATATTTCCTTTTTCACCATAGCCCTCTATGGGCTTCCAAATATCCCTTTGCCAATTCCACAAGAACAGCCTTAGCGAAAGGCTTCTTGAAGGGAACGATGTAACTCTGTGAGATGAATTAACAGAACACAGAGCAGTTTCTCAGAAAGCTTCTTTCCAGTTTTGAACGGAAGATATTTCCTTTTTCACCATAGCCCTCTATGGGCTTCCAAATATCATTTTGCCAATTCCACAAGAACAGCCTTAGCGAAAGGCTTCTTGAAGGGAAAGATGTAACTCTGTGAGATGAATTAACAGAACACAGAGCAGTTTCTCAGAAAGCTTCTTTCCAGTTTTGAACGGAAGATATTTACTTTTTCACCAAAGACCTCTATGGGCTTCCAAATATCCCTTTGCCAATTCCACAAGAACAGCCTTAGCGAAAGGCTTCTTGAAGGGAAAGATGTAACTCTGTGAGATGAATTAACAGAACACAGAGCAGTTTCTCAGAAAGCTTCTTTCCAGTTTTGAACGGAAGATATTTCCTTTTTCACCATAGCCCTCTATGGGCTTCCAAATATCCCTTTGCCAATTCCACAAGAACAGCCTTAGCGAAAGGCTTCTTGAAGGGAAAGATGTAACTCTGTGAGATGAATGAACAGAACACAGAGCAGTTTCTCAGAAAGCTTCTTTCCAGTTTTGAACGGAAGATATTTCCTTTTTCACCATAGCCCTCTATGGGCTTCCAAATATCCCTTTGCCAATTCCACAAGAACAGCCTTAGCGAAAGGCTTCTTGAAGGGAAAGATGTAACTCTGTGAGATGAATTAACAGAACACAGAGCAGTTTCTCAGAAAGCTTCTTTCCAGTTTTGAACGGAAGATATTTCCTTTTTCACCATAGCCCTCTATGGGCTTCCAAATATCCCTTTGCCAATTCCACAAGAACAGCCTTAGCGAAAGGCTTCTTGAAGGGAAAGATGTAACTCTGTGAGATGAATTAACAGAACACAGAGCAGTTTCTCAGAAAGCTTCTTTCCAGTTTTGAACGGAAGATATTTCCTTTTTCACCACAGCACTCTATGGGCTTCCAAATATCCCTTTGCCAATTCCACAAGAACAGCCTTAGCGAAAGGCTTCTTGAAGGGAAAGATGTAACTCTGTGAGATGAATTAAAAGAACACAGAGCAGTTTCTCAGAAAGCTTCTTTCCAGTTTTGAACGGAAGATATTTCCTTTTTCACCATAGCCCTCTATGGGCTTCCAAATATCCCTTTGCCAATTCCACAAGAACAGCCTTAGCGAAAGGCTTCTTGAAGGGAAAGATGTAACTCTGTGAGATGAATTAACAGAACACAGAGCAGTTTCTCAGAAAGCTTCTTTCCAGTTTTGAACGGAAGATATTTCCTTTTTCACCATAGCCCTCTATGGGCTTCCAAATATCCCTTTGCCAATTCCACAAGAACAGCCTTAGCGAAAGGCTTCTTGAAGGGAAAGATGTAACTCTGTGGGATGAATTAACAGAACACAGAGCAGTTTCTCAGAAAGCTTCTTTCCAGTTTTGAACGGAAGATATTTCCTTTTTCACCATAGCCCTCTATGGGCTTCCAAATATCCCTTTGCCAATTCCACAAGAACAGCCTTAGCGAAAGGCTTCTTGAAGGGAAAGATGTAACTCTGTGAGATGAATTAACAGAACACAGAGCAGTTTCTCAGAAAGCTTCTTTCCAGTTTTCAACGGAAGATATTTCCTTTTTCACCATAGCCGTCTATGGGCTTCCAAATATCCCTTTGCCAATTCCCCAAGAACAGCCTTAGCGAAAGGCTTCTGGAAGGGAAAGATGTAACTCTGTGAGATGAATTAACAGAACACAGAGCAGTTTCTCAGAAAGCTTCTTTCCAGTTTTGAACGGAAGATATTTCCTTTTTCACCATAGCCCTCTATGGGCTTCCAAATATCCCTTTGCCAATTCCACAAGAACAGCCTTAGCGAAAGGCTTCTTGAAGGGAAAGATGTAACTCTGTGAGATGAATTAACAGAACACAGAGCAGTTTCTCAGAGAGCTTCTTTCCAGTTTTGAACGGAAGATATTTCCTTTTTCGCCATAGCCCTCTATGGGCTTCCAAATATCCCTTTGCCAATTCCACAAGAAGAGCCTTAGCGAAAGGCTTCTTGAAGGGAAAGATGTAACTCTGTGAGATGAATTAACAGAACACAGAGCAGTTTCTCAGAAAGCTTCTTTCCAGTTTTGAACGGAAGATATTTCCTTTTTCACCATAGCCCTCTATGGGCTTCCAAATATCCCTTTGCCAATTCCACAAGAACAGCCTTAGCGAAAGGCTTCTTGAAGGGAAAGATGTAAGTCTGTGAGATGAATTAACAGAACACAGAGCAGTTTCTCAGAAAGCTTCTTTCCAGTTTTGAACGGAAGATATTTCCTTTTTCACCATAGCCCTCTATGGGCTTCCAAATATCCCTTTGCCAATTCCACAAGAACAGCCTTAGCGAAAGGCTTCTTGAAGGGAAAGCTGTAACTCTGTGAGATGAATTAACAGAACACAGAGCAGTTTCTCAGAAAGCTTCTTTCCAGTTTTGAACGGAAGATATTTCCTTTTTCACCTTAGCCCTCTATGGGCTTCCAAATATCCCTTTGCCAATTCCACAAGAACAGCCTTAGCGAAAGGCTTCTTGAAGGGAAAGATGTAACTCTGTGGGATGAATTAACAGAACACAGAGCAGTTTCTCAGAAAGCTTCTTTCCAGTTTTGAACGGAAGATATTTCCTTTTTCACCATAGCCCTCTATGGGCTTCCAAATATCCCTTTGCCAATTCCACAAGAACAGCCTTAGCGAAAGGCTTCTTGAAGGGAAAGATGTAACTCTGTGAGATGAATTAACAGAACACAGAGCAGTTTCTCAGAAAGCTTCTTTCCAGTTTTCAACGGAAGATATTTCCTTTTTCACCATAGCCGTCTATGGGCTTCCAAATATCCCTTTGCCAATTCCCCAAGAACAGCCTTAGCGAAAGGCTTCTGGAAGGGAAAGATGTAACTCTGTGAGATGAATTAACAGAACACAGAGCAGTTTCTCAGAAAGCTTCTTTCCAGTTTTGAACGGAAGATATTTCCTTTTTCACCATAGCCCTCTATGGGCTTCCAAATATCCCTTTGCCAATTCCACAAGAACAGCCTTAGCGAAAGGCTTCTTGAAGGGAAAGATGTAACTCTGTGAGATGAATTAACAGAACACAGAGCAGTTTCTCAGAGAGCTTCTTTCCAGTTTTGAACGGAAGATATTTCCTTTTTCGCCATAGCCCTCTATGGGCTTCCAAATATCCCTTTGCCAATTCCACAAGAAGAGCCTTAGCGAAAGGCTTCTTGAAGGGAAAGATGTAACTCTGTGAGATGAATTAACAGAACACAGAGCAGTTTCTCAGAAAGCTTCTTTCCAGTTTTGAACGGAAGATATTTCCTTTTTCACCATAGCCCTCTATGGGCTTCCAAATATCCCTTTGCCAATTCCACAAGAACAGCCTTAGCGAAAGGCTTCTTGAAGGGAAAGATGTAACTCTGTGAGATGAATTAACAGAACACAGAGCAGTTTCTCAGAAAGCTTCTTTCCAGTTTTGAACGGAAGATATTTCCTTTTTCACCATAGCCCTCTATGGGCTTCCAAATATCCCTTTGCCAATTCCACAAGAACAGCCTTAGCGAAAGGCTTCTTGAAGGGAAAGCTGTAACTCTGTGAGATGAATTAACAGAACACAGAGCAGTTTCTCAGAAGCTTCTTTCCAGTTTTGAACGGAAGATATTTCCTTTTTCACCTTAGCCCTCTATGGGCTTCCAAATATCCCTTTGCCAATTCCACAAGAACAGCCTTAGCGAAAGGCTTCTTGAAGGGAAAGATGTAACTCTGTGAGATGAATTAACAGAACACAGAGCAGTTTCTCAGAAAGCTTCTTTCCAGTTTTGAACGGAAGATATTTCCTTTTACACCATAGCCCTCTATGGGCTTCCAAATATCATTTTGCCAATTCCACAAGAATAGCCTTAGCGAAAGGCTTCTTGAAGGGAAAGATGTAACTCTGTGAGATGAATTAACAGAACACAGAGCAGTTTCTCAGAAAGCTTCTTTCCAGTTTTGAACGGAAGGTATTTCCTTTTTCACCATAGCCCTCTATGGGCTTTCAAATATCCCTTTGCCAATTCCACAAGAACAGCCTTAGCGAAAGGCTTCTTGAAGGGAAAGATGTAACTCTGTGAGATGAATTAACAGAACACAGAGCAGTTTCTCAGAAAGCTTCTTTCCAGTTTTGAACGGAAGATATTTCCTTTTTCACCATAGCCCTCTATGGGCTTCCAAATATCCCTTTGCCAATTCCACAAGAACAGCCTTAGCGAAAGGCTTCTTGAAGGGAAAGATGTAACTCTGTGAGATGAATTAACAGAACACAGAGCAGTTTCTCAGAAATCTTCTTTCCAGTTTTGAACGGAAGATATTTCCTTTTTCACCATAGCCCTCTATGGGCTTCCAAATATCCCTTTGCCAATTCCACAAGAACAGCCTTAGCGAAAGGCTTCTTGAAGGGAAAGATGTAACTCTGTGAGATGAATTAACAGAACACAGAGCAGTTTCTCAGAAAGCTTCTTTCCAGTTTTGAACGGAAGATATTTTCTTTTTCACCATAGCCCTCTATGGGCTTCCAAATATCCCTTTGCCAATTCCACAAGAACAGCCTTAGCGAAAGGCTTCTTGAAGGGAAAGATGTAACTCTGTGAGATGAATTAACAGAACACAGAGCTGTTTCTCAGAAAGCTTCTTTCCAGTTTTGAACGGAAGATATTTCCTTTTTCACCATAGCCCTCTATGGGCTTCCAAATATCCCTTTGCCAATTCCACAAGAACAGCCTTAGCGAAAGGCTTCTTGAAGGGAAAGCTGTAACTCTGTGAGATGAATTAACAGAACACAGAGCAGTTTCTCAGAAAGCTTCTTTCCAGTTTTGAACGGAAGATATTTCCTTTTTCACCATAGCCCTCTATGGGCTTCCAAATATCCCTTTGCCAATTCCACAAGAACAGCCTTAGCGAAAGGCTTCTTGAAGGGAAAGATGTAACTCTGTGAGATGAATTAACAGAACACAGAGCAGTTTCTCAGAAAGCTTCTTTCCAGTTTTGAACGGAAGATATTTCCTTTTTCACCATAGCCCTCTATGGGCTTCCAAATATCCGTTTGCCAATTCCACAAGAACAGCCTTAGCGAAAGGCTTCTTGAAGGGAAAGATGTAACTCTGTGAGATGAATTAACAGAACACAGAGCAGTTTCTCAGAAAGCTTCTTTCCAGTTTTGAACGGAAGATATTTCCTTTTTCACCATAGCCCTCTATGGGCTTCCAAATATCCCTTTGCCAATTCCACAAGAACAGCCTTAGCGAAAGGCTTCTTGAAGGGAAAGATGTAACTCTGTGAGATGAATTAACAGAACACAGAGCAGTTTCTCAGAAAGCTTCTTTCCAGTTTTCAACGGAAGATATTTCCTTTTTCACCATAGCCGTCTATGGGCTTCCAAATATCCCTTTGCCAATTCCCCAAGAACAGCCTTAGCGAAAGGCTTCTGGAAGGGAAAGATGTAACTCTGTGAGATGAATTAACAGAACACAGAGCAGTTTCTCAGAAAGCTTCTTTCCAGTTTTGAACGGAAGATATTTCCTTTTTCACCATAGCCCTCTATGGGCTTCCAAATATCCCTTTGCCAATTCCACAAGAACAGCCTTAGCGAAACGCTTCTTGAAGGGAAAGATGTAACTCTGTGAGATGAATTAACAGAACACAGAGCAGTTTCTCAGAGAGCTTCTTTCCAGTTTTGAACGGAAGATATTTCCTTTTTCGCCATAGCCCTCTATGGGCTTCCAAATATCCCTTTGCCAATTCCACAAGAAGAGCCTTAGCGAAAGGCTTCTTGAAGGGAAAGATGTAACTCTGTGAGATGAATTAACAGAACACAGAGCAGTTTCTCAGAAAGCTTCTTTCCAGTTTTGAACGGAAGATATTTCCTTTTTCACCATAGCCCTCTATGGGCTTCCAAATATCCCTTTGCCAATTCCAAAAGAACAGCCTTAGCGAAAGGCTTCTTGAAGGGAAAGATGTAACTCTGTGAGATGAATTAACAGAACACAGAGAAGTTTCTCAGAAAGCTTCTTTCCAGTTTTGAACGGAAGATATTTCCTTTTTCACCATAGCCCTCTATGGGCTTCCAAATATCCCTTTGCCAATTCCACAAGAACAGCCTTAGCGAAAGGCTTCTTGAAGGGAAAGCTGTAACTCTGTGAGATGAATTAACAGAACACAGAGCAGTTTCTCAGAAAGCTTCTTTCCAGTTTTGAACGGAAGATATTTCCTTTTTCACCTTAGCCCTCTATGGGCTTCCAAATATCCCTTTGCCAATTCGACAAGAACAGCCTTAGCGAAAGGCTTCTTGAAGGGAAAGATGTAACTCTGTGAGATGAATTAACAGAACACAGAGCAGTTTCTCAGAAAGCTTCTTTCCAGTTTTGAACGGAAGATATTTCCTTTTACACCATAGCCCTCTATGGGCTTCCAAATATCATTTTGCCAATTACACAAGAATAGCCTTAGCGAAAGGCTTCTTGAAGGGAAAGATGTAACTCTGTGAGATGAATTAACAGAACACAGAGCAGTTTCTCAGAAAGCTTCTTTCCAGTTTTGAACGGAAGGTATTTCCTTTTTCACCATAGCCCTCTATGGGCTTTCAAATATCCCTTTGCCAATTCCACAAGAACAGCCTTAGCGAAAGGCTTCTTGAAGGGAAAGATGTAACTCTGTGAGATGAATTAACAGAACACAGAGCAGTTTCTCAGAAAGCTTCTTTCCAGTTTTGAACGGAAGATATTTCCTTTTTCACCATAGCCCTCTATGGGCTTCCAAATATCCCTTTGCCAATTCCACAAGAACAGCCTTAGCGAAAGGCTTCTTGAAGGGAAAGATGTAACTCTGTGAGATGAATTAACAGAACACAGAGCAGTTTCTCAGAAATCTTCTTTCCAGTTTTGAACGGAAGATATTTCCTTTTTCACCATAGCCCTCTATGGGCTTCCAAATATCCCTTTGCCAATTCCACAAGAACAGCCTTAGCGAAAGGCTTCTTGAAGGGAAAGATGTAACTCTGTGAGATGAATTAACAGAACACAGAGCAGTTTCTCAGAAAGCTTCTTTCCAGTTTTGAACGGAAGATATTTTCTTTTTCACCATAGCCCTCTATGGGCTTCCAAATATCCCTTTGCCAATTCCACAAGAACAGCCTTAGCGAAAGGCTTCTTGAAGGGAAAGATGTAACTCTGTGAGATGAATTAACAGAACACAGAGCAGTTTCTCAGAAAGCTTCTTTCCAGTTTTGAACGGAAGATATTTCCTTTTTCACCATAGCCCTCTATGGGCTTCCAAATATCCCTTTGCCAATTCCACAAGAACAGCCTTAGCGAAAGGCTTCTTGAAGGGAAAGCTGTAACTCTGTGAGATGAATTAACAGAACACAGAGCAGTTTCTCAGAAAGCTTCTTTCCAGTTTTGAACGGAAGATATTTCCTTTTTCACCATAGCCCTCTATGGGCTTCCAAATATCCCTTTGCCAATTCCACAAGAACAGCCTTAGCGAAAGGCTTCTTGAAGGGAAAGATGTAACTCTGTGAGATGAATTAACAGAACACAGAGCAGTTTCTCAGAAAGCTTCTTTCCAGTTTTGAACGGAAGATATTTCCATTTTCACCATAGCCCTCTACGGGCTTCCAAATATCATTTTGCCAATTCCACAGGAACAGCCTTAGCGAAAGGCTTCTTGAAGGGAAAGATGTAACTCTGTGAGATGAATTAACAGAACACAGAGCAGTTTCTCAGAAAGCTTCTTTCCAGTTTTGAACGGAAGATATTTCCTTTTTCACCATAGCCCTCTATGGGCTTCCAAATATCCCTTTGCCAATTCCACAAGAACAGCCTTAGCGAAAGGCTTCCTGAATGGAAAGATGTAACTCTGTGAGATGAATTAACAGAACACAGAGCAGTTTCTCAGAAAGCTTCTTTCCAGTTTTGAACGGAAGATATTTCCTTTTTCACCATAGCCCTCTATGGGCTTCCAAATATCCCTTTGCCAATTCCACAAGAACAGCCTTAGCGAAAGGCTTCTTGAAGGGAAAGATGTAACTCTGTGAGATGAATTAACAGAACACAGAGCAGTTTCTCAGAAAGCTTCTTTCCAGTTTTGAACGGAAGATATTTCCTTTTTCACCATAGCCCTCTATGGGCTTCCAAATATCCCTTTGCCAATTCCACAAGAACAGCCTTAGCGAAAGGCTTCTTGAAGGGAAAGATGTAACTCTGTGAGATGAATTAACAGAACACAGAGCAGTTTCTCAGAAAGCTTCTTTCCAGTTTTGAACGGAAGATATTTCCTTTTTCACCATAGCCCTCTATGGGCTTCCAAATATCCCTTTGCCAATTCCACAAGAACAGCCTTAGCGAAAGGCTTCTTGAAGGGAAAGATGTAACTCTGTGAGATGAATTAACAGAACACAGAGCAGTTTCTCAGAAAGCTTCTTTCCAGTTTTGAACGGAAGATATTTCCTTTTTCACCATAGCCCTCTATGTGCTTCCAAATATCCCTTTGCCAATTCCACAAGAACAGACTTAGCGAAAGGCTTCTTGAAGGGAAAGATGTAACCCTGTGAGATGAATTAACAGAACACAGAGCAGTTTCTCAGAAAGCTTCTTTCCAGTTTTGAACGGAAGATATTTCCTTTTTCACCATAGCCCTCTATGGGCTTCCAAATATCCCTTTGCCAATTCCACAAGAACAGCCTTAGCGAAAGGCTTCTTGAAGGGAAAGCTGTAACTCTGTGAGATGAATTAACAGAACACAGAGCAGTTTCTCAGAAAGCTTCTTTCCAGTTTTGAACGGAAGATATTTCCTTTTTCACCATAGCCCTCTATGGGCTTCCAAATATCCCTTTGCCAATTCCACAAGAACAGCCTTAGCGAAAGGCTTCTTGAAGGGAAAGATGTAACTCTGTGAGATGAATGAACAGAACACAGAGCAGTTTCTCAGAAAGATTCTTTCCAGTTTTGAACGGAAGATATTTCCTTTTTCACCATAGCCCTCTATGGGCTTCCAAATATCCCTTTGCCAATTCCACAAGAACAGCCTTAGCGAAAGGCTTCTTGAAGGGAAAGATGTAACTCTGTGAGATGAATTAACAGAACACAGAGCAGTTTCTCAGAAAGCTTCTTTCCAGTTTTGAACGGAAGATATTTCCTTTTTCACCATAGCCCTCTATGGGCTTCCAAATATCCCTTTGCCAATTCCACAAGAACAGCCTTAGCGAAAGGCTTCTTGAAGGGAAAGATGTAACTCTGTGAGATGAATTAACAGAACACAGAGCAGTTTCTCAGAAAGCTTCTTTCCAGTTTTGAACGGAAGATATTTCCTTTTTCACCATAGCCCTCTATGGGCTTCCAAATATCCCTTTGCCAACTCCACAAGAACAGCCTTAGCGAAAGGCTTCTTGAAGGGAAAGATGTAACTCTGTGAGATGAATTAACAGAACACAGAGCAGTTTCTCAGAAAGCTTCTTTCCTGTTTTGAACGGAAGATATTTCCTTTTTCACCATAGCCCTCTATGGGCTTCCAAATATCCCTTTGCCAATTCCACAAGAACAGCCTTAGCGAAAGGCTTCTTGAAGGGAAAGATGTAACTCTGTGAGATGAATTAACAGAACACAGAGCAGTTTCTCAGAAAGCTTCTTTCCAGTTTTGAACGGAAGATATTTCCTTTTTCACCATAGCCCTCTATGGGCTTCCAAATATCCCTTTGCCAATTCCACAAGAACAGCCTTAGCGAAAGGCTTCTTGAAGGGAAAGCTGTAACTCTGTGAGATGAATTAACAGAACACAGAGCAGTTTCTCAGAAAGCTTCTTTCCAGTTTTGAACGGAAGATATTTCCTTTTTCACCATAGCCCTCTATGGGCTTCCAAATATCATTTTGCCAATTCCACAAGAACAGCCTTAGCGAAAGGCTTCTTGAAGGGAAAGATGTAACTCTGTGAGATGAATTAACAGAACACAGAGCAGTTTCTCAGAAAGCTTCTTTCCAGTTTTGAACGGAAGATATTTCCTTTTTCACCATAGCCCTCTATGGGCTTCCAAATATCCCTTTGCCAATTCCACAAGAACAGCCTTAGCGAAAGGCTTCTTGAAGGGAACGATGTAACTCTGTGAGATGAATTAACAGAACACAGAGCAGTTTCTCAGAAAGCTTCTTTCCAGTTTTGAACGGAAGATATTTCCTTTTTCACCATAGCCCTCTATGGGCTTCCAAATATCATTTTGCCAATTCCACAAGAACAGCCTTAGCGAAAGGCTTCTTGAAGGGAAAGATGTAACTCTGTGAGATGAATTAACAGAACACAGAGCAGTTTCTCAGAAAGCTTCTTTCCAGTTTTGAACGGAAGATATTTACTTTTTCACCAAAGACCTCTATGGGCTTCCAAATATCCCTTTGCCAATTCCACAAGAACAGCCTTAGCGAAAGGCTTCTTGAAGGGAAAGATGTAACTCTGTGAGATGAATTAACAGAACACAGAGCAGTTTCTCAGAAAGCTTCTTTCCAGTTTTGAACGGAAGATATTTCCTTTTTCACCATAGCCCTCTATGGGCTTCCAAATATCCCTTTGCCAATTCCACAAGAACAGCCTTAGCGAAAGGCTTCTTGAAGGGAAAGATGTAACTCTGTGAGATGAATGAACAGAACACAGAGCAGTTTCTCAGAAAGCTTCTTTCCAGTTTTGAACGGAAGATATTTCCTTTTTCACCATAGCCCTCTATGGGCTTCCAAATATCCCTTTGCCAATTCCACAAGAACAGCCTTAGCGAAAGGCTTCTTGAAGGGAAAGATGTAACTCTGTGAGATGAATTAACAGAACACAGAGCAGTTTCTCAGAAAGCTTCTTTCCAGTTTTGAACGGAAGATATTTCCTTTTTCACCATAGCCCTCTACGGGCTTCCAAATATCCCTTTGCCAATTCCACAAGAACAGCCTTAGCGAAAGGCTTCTTGAAGGGAAAGATGTAACTCTGTGAGATGAATTAACAGAACACAGAGCAGTTTCTCAGAAAGCTTCTTTCCAGTTTTGAACGGAAGATATTTCCTTTTTCACCACAGCACTCTATGGGCTTCCAAATATCCCTTTGCCAATTCCACAAGAACAGCCTTAGCGAAAGGCTTCTTGAAGGGAAAGATGTAACTCTGTGAGATGAATGAACAGAACACAGAGCAGTTTCTCAGAAAGCTTCTTTCCAGTTTTGAACGGAAGATATTTCCTTTTTCACCATAGCCCTCTATGGGCTTCCAAATATCCCTTTGCCAATTCCACAAGAACAGCCTTAGCGAAAGGCTTCTTGAAGGGAAAGATGTAACTCTGTGAGATGAATTAACAGAACACAGAGCAGTTTCTCAGAAAGCTTCTTTCCAGTTTTGAACGGAAGATATTTCCTTTTTCACCATAGCCCTCTATGGGCTTCCAAATATCCGTTTGCCAATTCCACAAGAACAGCCTTAGCGAAAGGCTTCTTGAAGGGAAAGATGTAACTCTGTGAGATGAATTAACAGAACACAGAGCAGTTTCTCAGAAAGCTTCTTTCCAGTTTTGAACGGAAGATATTTCCTTTTTCACCATAGCCCTCTATGGGCTTCCAAATATCCCTTTGCCAATTCCACAAGAACAGCCTTAGCGAAAGGCTTCTTGAAGGGAAAGATGTAACTCTGTGAGATGAATTAACAGAACACAGAGCAGTTTCTCAGAAAGCTTCTTTCCAGTTTTCAACGGAAGATATTTCCTTTTTCACCATAGCCGTCTATGGGCTTCCAAATATCCCTTTGCCAATTCCCCAAGAACAGCCTTAGCGAAAGGCTTCTGGAAGGGAAAGATGTAACTCTGTGAGATGAATTAACAGAACACAGAGCAGTTTCTCAGAAAGCTTCTTTCCAGTTTTGAACGGAAGATATTTCCTTTTTCACCATAGCCCTCTATGGGCTTCCAAATATCCCTTTGCCAATTCCACAAGAACAGCCTTAGCGAAAGGCTTCTTGAAGGGAAAGATGTAACTCTGTGAGATGAATTAACAGAACACAGAGCAGTTTCTCAGAGAGCTTCTTTCCAGTTTTGAACGGAAGATATTTCCTTTTTCGCCATAGCCCTCTATGGGCTTCCAAATATCCCTTTGCCAATTCCACAAGAAGAGCCTTAGCGAAAGGCTTCTTGAAGGGAAAGATGTAACTCTGTGAGATGAATTAACAGAACACAGAGCAGTTTCTCAGAAAGCTTCTTTCCAGTTTTGAACGGAAGATATTTCCTTTTTCACCATAGCCCTCTATGGGCTTCCAAATATCCCTTTGCCAATTCCACAAGAACAGCCTTAGCGAAAGGCTTCTTGAAGGGAAAGATGTAACTCTGTGAGATGAATTAACAGAACACAGAGCAGTTTCTCAGAAAGCTTCTTTCCAGTTTTGAACGGAAGATATTTCCTTTTTCACCTTAGCCCTCTATGGGCTTCCAAATATCCCTTTGCCAATTCCACAAGAACAGCCTTAGCGAAAGGCTTCTTGAAGGGAAAGATGTAACTCTGTGAGATGAATTAACAGAACACAGAGCAGTTTCTCAGAAAGCTTCTTTCCAGTTTTGAACGGAAGATATTTCCTTTTACACCATAGCCCTCTATGGGCTTCCAAATATCATTTTGCCAATTCCACAAGAATAGCCTTAGCGAAAGGCTTCTTGAAGGGAAAGATGTAACTCTGTGAGATGAATTAACAGAACACAGAGCAGTTTCTCAGAAAGCTTCTTTCCAGTTTTGAACGGAAGGTATTTCCTTTTTCACCATAGCCCTCTATGGGCTTTCAAATATCCCTTTGCCAATTCCACAAGAACAGCCTTAGCGAAAGGCTTCTTGAAGGGAAAGATGTAACTCTGTGAGATGAATTAACAGAACACAGAGCAGTTTCTCAGAAAGCTTCTTTCCAGTTTTGAACGGAAGATATTTCCTTTTTCACCATAGCCCTCTATGGGCTTCCAAATATCCCTTTGCCAATTCCACAAGAACAGCCTTAGCGAAAGGCTTCTTGAAGGGAAAGATGTAACTCTGTGAGATGAATTAACAGAACACAGAGCAGTTTCTCAGAAATCTTCTTTCCAGTTTTGAACGGAAGATATTTCCTTTTTCACCATAGCCCTCTATGGGCTTCCAAATATCCCTTTGCCAATTCCACAAGAACAGCCTTAGCGAAAGGCTTCTTGAAGGGAAAGATGTAACTCTGTGAGATGAATTAACAGAACACAGAGCAGTTTCTCAGAAAGCTTCTTTCCAGTTTTTAACGGAAGATATTTTCTTTTTCACCATAGCCCTCTACGGGCTTCCAAATATCCCTTTGCCAATTCCACAAGAACAGCCTTAGCGAAAGGCTTCTTGAAGGGAAAGATGTAACTCTGTGAGATGAATTAACAGAACACAGAGCAGTTTCTCAGAAAGCTTCTTTCCAGTTTTGAACGGAAGATATTTCCTTTTTCACCATAGCCCTCTATGGGCTTCCAAATATCCCTTTGCCAATTCCACAAGAACAGCCTTAGCGAAAGGCTTCTTGAAGGGAAAGCTGTAACTCTGTGAGATGAATTAACAGAACACAGATCAGTTTCTCAGAAAGCTTCTTTCCAGTTTTGAACGGAAGATATTTCCTTTTTCACCATAGCCCTCTATGGGCTTCCAAATATCCCTTTGCCAATTCCACAAGAACAGCCTTAGCGAAAGGCTTCTTGAAGGGAAAGATGTAACTCTGTGAGATGAATTAACAGAACACAGAGCAGTTTCTCAGAAAGCTTCTTTCCAGTTTTGAACGGAAGATATTTCCATTTTCACCATAGCCCTCTACGGGCTTCCAAATATCATTTTGCCAATTCCACAGGAACAGCCTTAGCGAAAGGCTTCTTGAAGGGAACGATGTAACTCTGTGAGATGAATTAACAGAACACAGAGCAGTTTCTCAGAAAGCTTCTTTCCAGTTTTGAACGGAAGATATTTCCTTTTTCACCATAGCCCTCTATGGGCTTCCAAATATCCCTTTGCCAATTCCACAAGAACAGCCTTAGCGAAAGGCTTCCTGAATGGAAAGATGTAACTCTGTGAGATGAATTAACAGAACACAGAGCAGTTTCTCAGAAAGCTTCTTTCCAGTTTTGAACGGAAGATATTTCCTTTTTCACCATAGCCCTCTATGGGCTTCCAAATATCCCTTTGCCAATTCCACAAGAACAGCCTTAGCGAAAGGCTTCTTGAAGGGAAAGATGTAACTCTGTGAGATGAATTAACAGAACACAGAGCAGTTTCTCAGAAAGCTTCTTTCCAGTTTTGAACGGAAGATATTTCCTTTTTCACCATAGCCCTCTATGGGCTTCCAAATATCCCTTTGCCAATTCCACAAGAACAGCCTTAGCGAAAGGCTTCTTGAAGGGAAAGATGTAACTCTGTGAGATGAATTAACAGAACACAGAGCAGTTTCTCAGAAAGCTTCTTTCCAGTTTTGAACGGAAGATATTTCCTTTTTCACCATAGCCCTCTATGGGCTTCCAAATATCCTTTTGCCAATTCCACAAGAACAGCCTTAGCGAAAGGCTTCTTGAAGGGAAAGATGTAACTCTGTGAGATGAATTAACAGAACACAGAGCAGTTTCTCAGAAAGCTTCTTTCCAGTTTTGAACGGAAGATATTTCCTTTTTCACCATAGCCCTCTATGGGCTTCCAAATATCCCTTTGCCAATTGCACAAGAACAGCCTTAGCGAAAGGCTTCTTGAAGGGAAAGATGTAACTCTGTGAGATGAATTAACAGAACACAGAGCAGTTTCTCACAAAGCTTCTTTCCAGTTTTGAACGGAAGATATTTCCTTTTTCACCATAGCCCTCTATGGGCTTCCAAATATCCCTTTGCCAATTCCACAAGAACAGCCTTAGCGAAAGCTCCTTGAAGGGAAAGATGTAACTCTGTGAGATGAATTAACAGAACACAGAGCAGTTTCAGAGAAATCTTCTTTCCAGTTTTGAACGGAAGATATTTCCTTTTTCACCATAGCCCTCTATGGGCTTCCAAATATCCCTTTGCCAATTCCACAAGAACAGCCTTTAGCGAAAGGCTTCTTGAAGGGAAAGATGTAACTCTGTGAGATGAATTAACAGAACACAGAGCAGTTCTCAGAAAGCTTCTTTCCAGTTTTGAACGGAAGATATTTCCTTTTTCACCATAGCCCTCTATGGGCTTCCAAATATCCCTTTGCCAATTCCACAAGAACAGCCTTAGCGAAAGGCTTCTTGAAGGGAAAGATGTAACTCTGTGAGATGAATTAACAGAACACAGAGCAGTTTCTCAGAAAGCTTCTTTCCAGTTTTGAACGGAAGATATTTCCTTTTTCACCATAGCCCTCTATGGGCTTCCAAATATCCCTTTGCCAATTCCACAAGAACAGCCTTAGCGAAAGGCTTCTTGAAGGGAAAGATGTAACTCTGTGAGATGAATTAACAGAACACAGAGCAGTTTCTCAGAAAGCTTCTTTCCAGTTTTGAACGGAAGATATTTCCTTTTTCACCATAGCCCTCTATGGGCTTCCAAATATCCCTTTGCCAATTGCACAAGAACAGCCTTAGCGAAAGGCTTCTTGAAGGGAAAGATGTAACTCTGTGAGATGAATTAACAGAACACAGAGCAGTTTCTCAGAAAGCTTCTTTCCAGTTTTGAACGGAAGATATTTCCTTTTTCACCATAGCCCTCTATGGGCTTCCAAATATCCCTTTGCCAATTCCACAAGAACAGCCTTAGCGAAAGGCTTCTTGAAGGGAAATAGGTAACTCTGTGAGATGAATTAACAGAACACAGAGCAGTTTCTCAGAAAGCTTCTTTCCAGTTTTGAACGGAAGATATTTCCTTTTTCACCATAGCCCTCTAAGGGCTTCCAAATATCCCTTTGCCAATTCCACAAGAACAGCCTTAGCGAAAGGCTTCTTGAAGGGAAAGATGTAACTCTGTGAGATGAATTAACAGAACACAGAGCAGTTTCTCAGAAAGCTTCTTTCCAGTTTTGAACGGAAGATATTTCCTTTTTCAACATAGCCCTCTATGGGCTTCCAAATATCCCTTTGCCAATTCCACAAGAACAGCCTTAGCGAAAGGCTTCTTGAAGGGAAAGATGTAACTCTGTGAGATGAATTAACAGAACACAGAGCAGTTTCTCAGAAAGCTTCTTTCCAGTTTTGAACGGAAGATATTTCCTTTTTCACCATAGCCCTCTATGGGCTTCCAAATATCATTTTGCCAATTCCACAAGAACAGCCTTAGCGAAAGGCTTCTTGAAGGGAAAGATGTAACTCTGTGAGATGAATTAACAGAACACAGAGCAGTTTCTCAGAAATCTTCTTTCCAGTTTTGAACGGAAGATATTTCCTTTTTCACCGTAGCCCTCTATGGGCTTCCAAATATCCCTTTGCCAATTCCACAAGAACAGCCTTAGCGAAAGGCTTCTTGAAGGGAAAGATGTAACTCTGTGAGATGAATTAACAGAACACAGAGCAGTTTCTCAGAAAGCTTCTTTCCAGTTTTGAACGGGAGATATTTTCTTTTTCACCATAGCCCTCTATGGGCTTCCAAATATCCCTTTGCCAATTCCACAAGAACAGCCTTAGCGAAAGGCTTCTTGAAGGGAAAGATGTAACTCTGTGAGATGAATTAACAGAACACAGAGCAGTTTCTCAGAAAGCTTCTTTCCTGTTTTGAACGGAAGATATTTCCTTTTTCACCATAGCCCTCTATGGGCTTCCAAATATCCCTTTGCCAATTCCACAAGAACAGCCTTAGCGAAAGGCTTCTTGAAGGGAAAGATGTAACTCTGTGAGATGAATTAACAGAACACAGAGCAGTTTCTCAGAAAGCTTCTTTCCTGTTTTGAACGGAAGATATTTCCTTTTTCACCATAGCCCTCTATGGGCTTCCAAATATCCCTTTGCCAATTCCACAAGAACAGCCTTAGCGAAAGGCTTCTTGAAGGGAAAGATGTAACTCTGTGAGATGAATTAACAGAACACAGAGCAGTTTATCAGAAAGCTTCTTTCCAGTTTTGAACGGAAGGTATTTCCTTTTTCACCATAGCCCTCTATGGGCTTCCAAATATCCCTTTGCCAATTCCACAAGAACAGCCTTAGCGAAAGGCTTCTTGAAGGGAAAGCTGTAACTCTGTGAGATGAATTAACAGAACACAGAGCAGTTTCTCAGAAAGCTTCTTTCCAGTTTTGAACGGAAGATATTTCCTTTTTCACCATAGCCCTCTATGGGCTTCCAAATATCATTTTGCCAATTCCACAAGAACAGCCTTAGCGAAAGGCTTCTTGAAGGGAAAGATGTAACTCTGTGAGATGAATTAACAGAACACAGAGCAGTTTCTCAGAAAGCTTCTTTCCAGTTTTGAACGGAAGATATTTCCTTTTTCACCATAGCCCTCTATGGGCTTCCAAATATCCCTTTGCCAATTCCACAAGAACAGCCTTAGCGAAAGGCTTCTTGAAGGGAAAGATGTAACTCTGTGAGATGAATTAACAGAACACAGAGCAGTTTCTCAGACAGCTTCTTTCCAGTTTTGAACGGAAGATATTTCCTTTTTCACCATAGCCCTCTATGGGCTTCCAAATATCCCTTTGCCAATTCCACAAGAACAGCCTTAGCGAAAGGCTTCTTGAAGGGAAAGATGTAACTCTGTGAGATGAATTAACAGAACACAGAGCAGTTTCTCAGAAAGCTTCTTTCCAGTTTTGAACGGAAGATATTTCCTTTTTCACCATAGCCCTCTATGGGCTTCCAAATATCCCTTTGCCAATTCCACAAGAACAGCGTTAGCGAAAGGCTTCTTGAAGGGAAAGATGTAACTCTGTGAGATGAATTAACAGAACACAGAACAGTTTCTCAGAAAGCTTCTTTCCAGTTTTGAACGGAAGATATTTCCTTTTTCACCATAGCCCTCTATGGGCTTCCAAATATCCCTTTGCCAATTCCACAAGAACAGCCTTAGCGAAAGGCTTCTTGAAGGGAAAGATGTAACTCTGTGAGATGAATTAACAGAACACAGAGCAGTTTCTCAGAAAGCTTCTTTCCTGTTTTGAACGGAAGATATTTCCTTTTTCACCATAGCCCTCTATGGGCTTCCAAATATCCCTTTGCCAATTCCACAAGAACAGCCTTAGCGAAAGGCTTCTTGAAGGGAAAGATGTAACTCTGTGAGATGAATTAACAGAACACAGAGCAGTTTCTCAGAAAGCTTCTTTCCAGTTTTGAACGGAAGATATTTCCTTTTTCACCATAGCCCTCTATGGGCTTCCAAATATCCCTTTGCCAATTCCACAAGAACAGCCTTAGCGAAAGGCTTCTTGAAGGGAAAGCTGTAACTCTGTGAGATGAATTAACAGAACACAGAGCAGTTTCTCAGAAAGCTTCTTTCCAGTTTTGAACGGAAGATATTTCCTTTTTCACCATAGCCCTCTATGGGCTTCCAAATATCATTTTGCCAATTCCACAAGAACAGCCTTAGCGAAAGGCTTCTTGAAGGGAAAGATGTAACTCTGTGAGATGAATTAACAGAACACAGAGCAGTTTCTCAGAAAGCTTCTTTCCAGTTTTGAACGGAAGATATTTCCTTTTTCACCATAGCCCTCTATGGGCTTCCAAATATCCCTTTGCCAATTCCACAAGAACAGCCTTAGCGAAAGGCTTCTTGAAGGGAAAGATGTAACTCTGTGAGATGAATTAACAGAACACAGAGCAGTTTCTCAGAAAGCTTCTTTCCAGTTTTGAACGGAAGATATTTCCTTTTTCACCATAGCCCTCTATGGGCTTCCAAATATCCCTTTGCCAATTCCACAAGAACAGCCTTAGCGAAAGCTCCTTGAAGGGAAAGATGTAACTCTGTGAGATGAATTAACAGAACACAGAGCAGTTTCAGAGAAATCTTCTTTCCAGTTTTGAACGGAAGATATTTCCTTTTTCACCATAGCCCTCTATGGGCTTCCAAATATCCCTTTGCCAATTCCACAAGAAAAGCCTTAGCGAAAGGCTTCTTGAAGGGAAAGATGTAACTCTGTGAGATGAATTAACAGAACACAGAGCAGTTTCTCAGAAAGCTTCTTTCCAGTTTTGAACGGAAGATATTTCCTTTTTCACCATAGCCCTCTATGGGCTTCCAAATATCCCTTTGCCAATTCCACAAGAACAGCCTTAGCGAAAGGCTTCTTGAAGGGAAAGCTGTAACTCTGTGAGATGAATTAACAGAACACAGAGCAGTTTCTCAGAAAGCTTCTTTCCAGTTTTGAACGGAAGATATTTCCTTTTTCACCATAGCCCTCTATGGGCTTCCAAATATCATTTTGCCAATTCCACAAGAACAGCCTTAGCGAAAGGCTTCTTGAAGGGAAAGATGTAACTCTGTGAGATGAATTAACAGAACACAGAGCAGTTTCTCAGAAAGCTTCTTTCCAGTTTTGAACGGAAGATATTTCCTTTTTCACCATAGCCCTCTATGGGCTTCCAAATATCCCTTTGCCAATTCCACAAGAAAAGCCTTAGCGAAAGGCTTCTTGAAGGGAAAGATGTAACTCTGTGAGATGAATTAACAGAACACAGAGCAGTTTCTCAGAAAGCTTCTTTCCAGTTTTGAACGGAAGATATTTCCTTTTTCACCATAGCCCTCTATGGGCTTCCAAATATCCCTTTGCCAATTCCACAAGAACAGCCTTAGCGAAAGGCTTCTTGAAGGGAAAGCTGTAACTCTGTGAGATGAATTAACAGAACACAGAGCAGTTTCTCAGAAAGCTTCTTTCCAGTTTTGAACGGAAGATATTTCCTTTTTCACCATAGCCCTCTATGGGCTTCCAAATATCATTTTGCCAATTCCACAAGAACAGCCTTAGCGAAAGGCTTCTTGAAGGGAAAGATGTAACTCTGTGAGATGAATTAACAGAACACAGAGCAGTTTCTCAGAAAGCTTCTTTCCAGTTTTGAACGGAAGATATTTCCTTTTTCACCATAGCCCTCTATGGGCTTCCAAATATCCCTTTGCCAATTCCACAAGAACAGCCTTAGCGAAAGGCTTCTTGAAGGGAACGATGTAACTCTGTGAGATGAATTAACAGAACACAGAGCAGTTTCTCAGAAAGCTTCTTTCCAGTTTTGAACGGAAGATATTTCCTTTTTCACCATAGCCCTCTATGGGCTTCCAAATATCATTTTGCCAATTCCACAAGAACAGCCTTAGCGAAAGGCTTCTTGAAGGGAAAGATGTAACTCTGTGAGATGAATTAACAGAACACAGAGCAGTTTCTCAGAAAGCTTCTTTCCAGTTTTGAACGGAAGATATTTACTTTTTCACCAAAGACCTCTATGGGCTTCCAAATATCCCTTTGCCAATTCCACAAGAACAGCCTTAGCGAAAGGCTTCTTGAAGGGAAAGATGTAACTCTGTGAGATGAATTAACAGAACACAGAGCAGTTTCTCAGAAAGCTTCTTTCCAGTTTTGAACGGAAGATATTTCCTTTTTCACCATAGCCCTCTATGGGCTTCCAAATATCCCTTTGCCAATTCCACAAGAACAGCCTTAGCGAAAGGCTTCTTGAAGGGAAAGATGTAACTCTGTGAGATGAATGAACAGAACACAGAGCAGTTTCTCAGAAAGCTTCTTTCCAGTTTTGAACGGAAGATATTTCCTTTTTCACCATAGCCCTCTATGGGCTTCCAAATATCCCTTTGCCAATTCCACAAGAACAGCCTTAGCGAAAGGCTTCTTGAAGGGAAAGATGTAACTCTGTGAGATGAATTAACAGAACACAGAGCAGTTTCTCAGAAAGCTTCTTTCCAGTTTTGAACGGAAGATATTTCCTTTTTCACCATAGCCCTCTACGGGCTTCCAAATATCCCTTTGCCAATTCCACAAGAACAGCCTTAGCGAAAGGCTTCTTGAAGGGAAAGATGTAACTCTGTGAGATGAATTAACAGAACACAGAGCAGTTTCTCAGAAAGCTTCTTTCCAGTTTTGAACGGAAGATATTTCCTTTTTCACCACAGCACTCTATGGGCTTCCAAATATCCCTTTGCCAATTCCACAAGAACAGCCTTAGCGAAAGGCTTCTTGAAGGGAAAGATGTAACTCTGTGAGATGAATGAACAGAACACAGAGCAGTTTCTCAGAAAGCTTCTTTCCAGTTTTGAACGGAAGATATTTCCTTTTTCACCATAGCCCTCTATGGGCTTCCAAATATCCCTTTGCCAATTCCACAAGAACAGCCTTAGCGAAAGGCTTCTTGAAGGGAAAGATGTAACTCTGTGAGATGAATTAACAGAACACAGAGCAGTTTCTCAGAAAGCTTCTTTCCAGTTTTGAACGGAAGATATTTCCTTTTTCACCATAGCCCTCTATGGGCTTCCAAATATCCGTTTGCCAATTCCACAAGAACAGCCTTAGCGAAAGGCTTCTTGAAGGGAAAGATGTAACTCTGTGAGATGAATTAACAGAACACAGAGCAGTTTCTCAGAAAGCTTCTTTCCAGTTTTGAACGGAAGATATTTCCTTTTTCACCATAGCCCTCTATGGGCTTCCAAATATCCCTTTGCCAATTCCACAAGAACAGCCTTAGCGAAAGGCTTCTTGAAGGGAAAGATGTAACTCTGTGAGATGAATTAACAGAACACAGAGCAGTTTCTCAGAAAGCTTCTTTCCAGTTTTCAACGGAAGATATTTCCTTTTTCACCATAGCCGTCTATGGGCTTCCAAATATCCCTTTGCCAATTCCCCAAGAACAGCCTTAGCGAAAGGCTTCTGGAAGGGAAAGATGTAACTCTGTGAGATGAATTAACAGAACACAGAGCAGTTTCTCAGAAAGCTTCTTTCCAGTTTTGAACGGAAGATATTTCCTTTTTCACCATAGCCCTCTATGGGCTTCCAAATATCCCTTTGCCAATTCCACAAGAACAGCCTTAGCGAAAGGCTTCTTGAAGGGAAAGATGTAACTCTGTGAGATGAATTAACAGAACACAGAGCAGTTTCTCAGAGAGCTTCTTTCCAGTTTTGAACGGAAGATATTTCCTTTTTCGCCATAGCCCTCTATGGGCTTCCAAATATCCCTTTGCCAATTCCACAAGAAGAGCCTTAGCGAAAGGCTTCTTGAAGGGAAAGATGTAACTCTGTGAGATGAATTAACAGAACACAGAGCAGTTTCTCAGAAAGCTTCTTTCCAGTTTTGAACGGAAGATATTTCCTTTTTCACCATAGCCCTCTATGGGCTTCCAAATATCCCTTTGCCAATTCCACAAGAACAGCCTTAGCGAAAGGCTTCTTGAAGGGAAAGATGTAACTCTGTGAGATGAATTAACAGAACACAGAGCAGTTTCTCAGAAAGCTTCTTTCCAGTTTTGAACGGAAGATATTTCCTTTTTCACCTTAGCCCTCTATGGGCTTCCAAATATCCCTTTGCCAATTCCACAAGAACAGCCTTAGCGAAAGGCTTCTTGAAGGGAAAGATGTAACTCTGTGAGATGAATTAACAGAACACAGAGCAGTTTCTCAGAAAGCTTCTTTCCAGTTTTGAACGGAAGATATTTCCTTTTACACCATAGCCCTCTATGGGCTTCCAAATATCATTTTGCCAATTCCACAAGAATAGCCTTAGCGAAAGGCTTCTTGAAGGGAAAGATGTAACTCTGTGAGATGAATTAACAGAACACAGAGCAGTTTCTCAGAAAGCTTCTTTCCAGTTTTGAACGGAAGGTATTTCCTTTTTCACCATAGCCCTCTATGGGCTTTCAAATATCCCTTTGCCAATTCCACAAGAACAGCCTTAGCGAAAGGCTTCTTGAAGGGAAAGATGTAACTCTGTGAGATGAATTAACAGAACACAGAGCAGTTTCTCAGAAAGCTTCTTTCCAGTTTTGAACGGAAGATATTTCCTTTTTCACCATAGCCCTCTATGGGCTTCCAAATATCCCTTTGCCAATTCCACAAGAACAGCCTTAGCGAAAGGCTTCTTGAAGGGAAAGATGTAACTCTGTGAGATGAATTAACAGAACACAGAGCAGTTTCTCAGAAATCTTCTTTCCAGTTTTGAACGGAAGATATTTCCTTTTTCACCATAGCCCTCTATGGGCTTCCAAATATCCCTTTGCCAATTCCACAAGAACAGCCTTAGCGAAAGGCTTCTTGAAGGGAAAGATGTAACTCTGTGAGATGAATTAACAGAACACAGAGCAGTTTCTCAGAAAGCTTCTTTCCAGTTTTTAACGGAAGATATTTTCTTTTTCACCATAGCCCTCTACGGGCTTCCAAATATCCCTTTGCCAATTCCACAAGAACAGCCTTAGCGAAAGGCTTCTTGAAGGGAAAGATGTAACTCTGTGAGATGAATTAACAGAACACAGAGCAGTTTCTCAGAAAGCTTCTTTCCAGTTTTGAACGGAAGATATTTCCTTTTTCACCATAGCCCTCTATGGGCTTCCAAATATCCCTTTGCCAATTCCACAAGAACAGCCTTAGCGAAAGGCTTCTTGAAGGGAAAGCTGTAACTCTGTGAGATGAATTAACAGAACACAGATCAGTTTCTCAGAAAGCTTCTTTCCAGTTTTGAACGGAAGATATTTCCTTTTTCACCATAGCCCTCTATGGGCTTCCAAATATCCCTTTGCCAATTCCACAAGAACAGCCTTAGCGAAAGGCTTCTTGAAGGGAAAGATGTAACTCTGTGAGATGAATTAACAGAACACAGAGCAGTTTCTCAGAAAGCTTCTTTCCAGTTTTGAACGGAAGATATTTCCATTTTCACCATAGCCCTCTACGGGCTTCCAAATATCATTTTGCCAATTCCACAGGAACAGCCTTAGCGAAAGGCTTCTTGAAGGGAAAGATGTAACTCTGTGAGATGAATTAACAGAACACAGAGCAGTTTCTCAGAAAGCTTCTTTCCAGTTTTGAACGGAAGATATTTCCTTTTTCACCATAGCCCTCTATGGGCTTCCAAATATCCCTTTGCCAATTCCACAAGAACAGCCTTAGCGAAAGGCTTCCTGAATGGAAAGATGTAACTCTGTGAGATGAATTAACAGAACACAGAGCAGTTTCTCAGAAAGCTTCTTTCCAGTTTTGAACGGAAGATATTTCCTTTTTCACCATAGCCCTCTATGGGCTTCCAAATATCCCTTTGCCAATTCCACAAGAACAGCCTTAGCGAAAGGCTTCTTGAAGGGAAAGATGTAACTCTGTGAGATGAATTAACAGAACACAGAGCAGTTTCTCAGAAAGCTTCTTTCCAGTTTTGAACGGAAGATATTTCCTTTTTCACCATAGCCCTCTACGGGCTTCCAAATATCCCTTTGCCAATTCCACAAGAACAGCCTTAGCGAAAGGCTTCTTGAAGGGAAAGATGTAACTCTGTGAGATGAATTAACAGAACACAGAGCAGTTTCTCAGAAAGCTTCTTTCCAGTTTTGAACGGAAGATATTTCCTTTTTCACCATAGCCCTCTATGGGCTTCCAAATATCCCTTTGCCAATTGCACAAGAACAGCCTTAGCGAAAGGCTTCTTGAAGGGAAAGATGTAACTCTGTGAGATGAATTAACAGAACACAGAGCAGTTTCTCACAAAGCTTCTTTCCAGTTTTGAACGGAAGATATTTCCTTTTTCACCATAGCCCTCTATGGGCTTCCAAATATCCCTTTGCCAATTCCACAAGAACAGCCTTAGCGAAAGCTCCTTGAAGGGAAAGATGTAACTCTGTGAGATGAATTAACAGAACACAGAGCAGTTTCAGAGAAATCTTCTTTCCAGTTTTGAACGGAAGATATTTCCTTTTTCACCATAGCCCTCTATGGGCTTCCAAATATCCCTTTGCCAATTCCACAAGAACAGCCTTAGCGAAAGGCTTCTTGAAGGGAAAGATGTAACTCTGTGAGATGAATTAACAGAACACAGAGCAGTTTCTCAGAAAGCTTCTTTCCAGTTTTGAACGGAAGATATTTCCTTTTTCACCATAGCCCTCTATGGGCTTCCAAATATCCCTTTGCCAATTCCACAAGAACAGCCTTAGCGAAAGGCTTCTTGAAGGGAAAGATGTAACTCTGTGAGATGAATTAACAGAACACAGAGCAGTTTCTCAGAAAGCTTCTTTCCAGTTTTGAACGGAAGATATTTCCTTTTTCACCATAGCCCTCTATGGGCTTCCAAATATCCCTTTGCCAATTCCACAAGAACAGCCTTAGCGAAAGGCTTCTTGAAGGGAAAGATGTAACTCTGTGAGATGAATTAACAGAACACAGAGCAGTTTCTCAGAAAGCTTCTTTCCAGTTTTGAACGGAAGATATTTCCTTTTTCACCATAGCCCTCTATGGGCTTCCAAATATCCCTTTGCCAATTGCACAAGAACAGCCTTAGCGAAAGGCTTCTTGAAGGGAAAGATGTAACTCTGTGAGATGAATTAACAGAACACAGAGCAGTTTCTCAGAAAGCTTCTTTCCAGTTTTGAACGGAAGATATTTCCTTTTTCACCATAGCCCTCTATGGGCTTCCAAATATCCCTTTGCCAATTGCACAAGAACAGCCTTAGCGAAAGGCTTCTTGAAGGGAAAGATGTAACTCTGTGAGATGAATTAACAGAACACAGAGCAGTTTCTCACAAAGCTTCTTTCCAGTTTTGAACGGAAGATATTTCCTTTTTCACCATAGCCCTCTATGGGCTTCCAAATATCCCTTTGCCAATTCCACAAGAACAGCCTTAGCGAAAGCTCCTTGAAGGGAAAGATGTAACTCTGTGAGATGAATTAACAGAACACAGAGCAGTTTCAGAGAAATCTTCTTTCCAGTTTTGAACGGAAGATATTTCCTTTTTCACCATAGCCCTCTAAGGGCTTCCAAATATCCCTTTGCCAATTCCACAAGAACAGCCTTAGCGAAAGGCTTCTTGAAGGGAAAGATGTAACTCTGTGAGATGAATTAACAGAACACAGAGCAGTTTCTCAGAAAGCTTCTTTCCAGTTTTGAACGGAAGATATTTCCTTTTTCACCATAGCCCTCTATGGGCTTCCAAATATCATTTTGCCAATTCCACAAGAACAGCCTTAGCGAAAGGCTTCTTGAAGGGAAAGATGTAACTCTGTGAGATGAATTAACAGAACACAGAGCAGTTTCTCAGAAATCTTCTTTCCAGTTTTGAACGGAAGATATTTCCTTTTTCACCGTAGCCCTCTATGGGCTTCCAAATATCCCTTTGCCAATTCCACAAGAACAGCCTTAGCGAAAGGCTTCTTGAAGGGAAAGATGTAACTCTGTGAGATGAATTAACAGAACACAGAGCAGTTTCTCAGAAAGCTTCTTTCCAGTTTTGAACGGGAGATATTTTCTTTTTCACCATAGCCCTCTATGGGCTTCCAAATATCCCTTTGCCAATTCCACAAGAACAGCCTTAGCGAAAGGCTTCTTGAAGGGAAAGATGTAACTCTGTGAGATGAATTAACAGAACACAGAGCAGTTTCTCAGAAAGCTTCTTTCCTGTTTTGAACGGAAGATATTTCCTTTTTCACCATAGCCCTCTATGGGCTTCCAAATATCCCTTTGCCAATTCCACAAGAACAGCCTTAGCGAAAGGCTTCTTGAAGGGAAAGATGTAACTCTGTGAGATGAATTAACAGAACACAGAGCAGTTTCTCAGAAAGCTTCTTTCCTGTTTTGAACGGAAGATATTTCCTTTTTCACCATAGCCCTCTATGGGCTTCCAAATATCCCTTTGCCAATTCCACAAGAACAGCCTTAGCGAAAGGCTTCTTGAAGGGAAAGATGTAACTCTGTGAGATGAATTAACAGAACACAGAGCAGTTTATCAGAAAGCTTCTTTCCAGTTTTGAACGGAAGATATTTCCTTTTTCACCATAGCCCTCTATGGGCTTCCAAATATCCCTTTGCCAATTCCACAAGAACAGCCTTAGCGAAAGGCTTCTTGAAGGGAAAGCTGTAACTCTGTGAGATGAATTAACAGAACACAGAGCAGTTTCTCAGAAAGCTTCTTTCCAGTTTTGAACGGAAGATATTTCCTTTTTCACCATAGCCCTCTATGGGCTTCCAAATATCATTTTGCCAATTCCACAAGAACAGCCTTAGCGAAAGGCTTCTTGAAGGGAAAGATGTAACTCTGTGAGATGAATTAACAGAACACAGAGCAGTTTCTCAGAAAGCTTCTTTCCAGTTTTGAACGGAAGATATTTCCTTTTTCACCATAGCCCTCTATGGGCTTCCAAATATCCCTTTGCCAATTCCACAAGAACAGCCTTAGCGAAAGGCTTCTTGAAGGGAAAGATGTAACTCTGTGAGATGAATTAACAGAACACAGAGCAGTTTCTCAGAAAGCTTCTTTCCAGTTTTGAACGGAAGATATTTCCTTTTTCACCATAGCCCTCTATGGGCTTCCAAATATCCCTTTGCCAATTCCACAAGAACAGCCTTAGCGAAAGGCTTCTTGAAGGGAAAGATGTAACTCTGTGAGATGAATTAACAGAACACAGAGCAGTTTCTCAGAAAGCTTCTTTCCAGTTTTGAACGGAAGATATTTCCTTTTTCACCATAGCCCTCTATGGGCTTCCAAATATCCCTTTGCCAATTCCACAAGAACAGCGTTAGCGAAAGGCTTCTTGAAGGGAAAGATGTAACTCTGTGAGATGAATTAACAGAACACAGAACAGTTTCTCAGAAAGCTTCTTTCCAGTTTTGAACGGAAGATATTTCCTTTTTCACCATAGCCCTCTATGGGCTTCCAAATATCCCTTTGCCAATTCCACAAGAACAGCCTTAGCGAAAGGCTTCTTGAAGGGAAAGATGTAACTCTGTGAGATGAATTAACAGAACACAGAGCAGTTTCTCAGAAAGCTTCTTTCCTGTTTTGAACGGAAGATATTTCCTTTTTCACCATAGCCCTCTATGGGCTTCCAAATATCCCTTTGCCAATTCCACAAGAACAGCCTTAGCGAAAGGCTTCTTGAAGGGAAAGATGTAACTCTGTGAGATGAATTAACAGAACACAGAGCAGTTTCTCAGAAAGCTTCTTTCCAGTTTTGAACGGAAGATATTTCCTTTTTCACCATAGCCCTCTATGGGCTTCCAAATATCCCTTTGCCAATTCCACAAGAACAGCCTTAGCGAAAGGCTTCTTGAAGGGAAAGCTGTAACTCTGTGAGATGAATTAACAGAACACAGAGCAGTTTCTCAGAAAGCTTCTTTCCAGTTTTGAACGGAAGATATTTCCTTTTTCACCATAGCCCTCTATGGGCTTCCAAATATCATTTTGCCAATTCCACAAGAACAGCCTTAGCGAAAGGCTTCTTGAAGGGAAAGATGTAACTCTGTGAGATGAATTAACAGAACACAGAGCAGTTTCTCAGAAAGCTTCTTTCCAGTTTTGAACGGAAGATATTTCCTTTTTCACCATAGCCCTCTATGGGCTTCCAAATATCCCTTTGCCAATTCCACAAGAACAGCCTTAGCGAAAGGCTTCTTGAAGGGAAAGATGTAACTCTGTGAGATGAATTAACAGAACACAGAGCAGTTTCTCAGAAAGCTTCTTTCCAGTTTTGAACGGAAGATATTTCCTTTTTCACAATAGCCCTCTATGGGCTTCCAAATATCCCTTTGCCAATTCCACAAGAACAGCCTTAGCGAAAGTTCCTTGAAGGGAAAGATGTAACTCTGTGAGATGAATTAACAGAACACAGAGCAGTTTCAGAGAAATCTTCTTTCCAGTTTTGAACGGAAGATATTTCCTTTTTCACCATAGCCCTCTATGGGCTTCCAAATATCCCTTTGCCAATTCCACAAGAAAAGCCTTAGCGAAAGGCTTCTTGAAGGGAAAGATGTAACTCTGTGAGATGAATTAACAGAACACAGAGCAGTTTCTCAGAAAGCTTCTTTCCAGTTTTGAACGGAAGATATTTCCTTTTTCACCATAGCCCTCTATGGGCTTCCAAATATCCCTTTGCCAATTCCACAAGAACAGCCTTAGCGAAAGGCTTCTTGAAGGGAAAGATGTAACTCTGTGAGATGAATTAACAGAACACAGAGCAGTTTCTCAGAAAGCTTCTTTCCAGTTTTGAACGGAAGATATTTCCTTTTTCACCATAGCCCTCTATGGGCTTCCAAATATCCCTTTGCCAATTCCACAAGAACAGCCTTAGCGAAAGGCTTCTTGAAGGGAAAGATGTAACTCTGTGAGATGAATTAACAGAACACAGAGCAGTTTCTCAGAAAGCTTCTTTCCAGTTTTGAACGGAAGATATTTCCTTTTTCACCATAGCCCTCTACGGGCTTCCAAATATCATTTTGCCAATTCCACAGGAACAGCCTTAGCGAAAGGCTTCTTGAAGGGAAATATGTAACTCTGTGAGATGAATTAACAGAACACAGAGCAGTTTCTCAGAAAGCTTCTTTCCAGTTTTGAACGGAAGATATTTCCTTTTTCACCATAGCCCTCTATGGGCTTCCAAATATCCCTTTGCCAATTCCACAAGAACAGCCTTAGCGAAAGGCTTCTTGAAGGGAAAGATGTAACTCTGTGAGATGAATTAACGGAACACAGAGCAGTTTCTCAGAAAGCTTCTTTCCAGTTTTGAACGGAAGATATTTCCTTTTTCACCATAGCCCTCTATGGGCTTCCAAATATCCCTTTGCCAATTCCACAAGAACAGCCTTAGCGAAAGGCTTCTTGAAGGGAAAGATGTAACTCTGTGAGATGAATTAACAGAACACAGAGCAGTTTCTCAGAAAGCTTCTTTCCAGTTTTGAACGGAAGATATTTCCTTTTTCACCATAGCCCTCTATGGGCTTCCAAATATCCCTTTGCCAATTCCACAAGAACAGCCTTAGCGAAAGGCTTCTTGAAGGGAAAGATGTAACTCTGTGAGATGAATTAACAGAACACAGAGCAGTTTCTCAGAAAGCTTCTTTCCAGTTTTGAACGGAAGATATTTTCTTTTTCACCATAGCCCTCTATGGGCTTCCAAATATCCCTTTGCCAATTCCACAAGAACAGCCTTAGCGAAAGGCTTCTTGAAGGGAAAGAGGTAACTCTGTGAGATGAATTAACAGAACACAGAGCAGTTTCTCAGAAAGCTTCTTTCCAGTTTTGAACGGAAGATATTTCCTTTTTCACCATAGCCCTCTAAGGGCTTCCAAATATCCCTTTGCCAATTCCACAAGAACAGCCTTAGCGAAAGGCTTCTTGAAGGGAAAGATGTAACTCTGTGAGATGAATTAACAGAACACAGAGCAGTTTCTCAGAAAGCTTCTTTCCAGTTTTGAACGGAAGATATTTCCTTTTTCACCATAGCCCTCTATGGGCTTCCAAATATCCCTTTGCCAATTCCACAAGAACAGCCTTAGCGAAAGGCTTCTTGAAGGGAAAGATGTAACTCTGTGAGATGAATTAACAGAACACAGAGCAGTTTCTCAGAAAGCTTCTTTCCAGTTTTGAACGGAAGATATTTCCTTTTTCACCATAGCCCTCTATGGGCTTCCAAATATCCCTTTGCCAATTCCACAAGAACAGCCTTAGCGAAAGGCTTCTTGAAGGGAAAGATGTAACTCTGTGAGATGAATTAACAGAACACAGAGCAGTTTCTCAGAAAGCTTCTTTCCAGTTTTGAACGGAAGATATTTCCTTTTTCACCATAGCCCTCTATGGGCTTCCAAATATCCCTTTGCCAATTCCACAAGAACAGCCTTAGCGAAAGGCTTCTTGAAGGGAAAGATGTAACTCTGTGAGATGAATTAACAGAACACAGAGCAGTTTCTCAGAAAGCTTCTTTCCAGTTTTGAACGGAAGATATTTCCTTTTTCACCATAGCCCTCTATGGGCTTCCAAATATCCTTTTGCCAATTCCACAAGAACAGCCTTAGCGAAAGGCTTCTTGAAGGGAAAGATGTAACTCTGTGAGATGAATTAACAGAACACAGAGCAGTTTCTCAGAAAGCTTCTTTCCAGTTTTGAACGGAAGATATTTCCTTTTTCACCATAGCCCTCTATGGGCTTCCAAATATCCCTTTGCCAATTGCACAAGAACAGCCTTAGCGAAAGGCTTCTTGAAGGGAAAGATGTAACTCTGTGTGATGAATTAACAGAACACAGAGCAGTTTCTCAGAAAGCTTCTTTCCAGTTTTGAACGGAAGATATTTCCTTTTTCAACATAGCCCTCTATGGGCTTCCAAATATCCCTTTGCCAATTCCACAAAAAAAGCCTTAGCGAAAGGCTTCTTGAAGGGAAAGAGGTAACTCTGTGAGATGAATTAACAGAACACAGAGCAGTTTCTCAGAAAGCTTCTTTCCAGTTTTGAACGGAAGATATTTCCTTTTTCACCATAGCCCTCTAAGGGCTTCCAAATATCCCTTTGCCAATTCCACAAGAACAGCCTTAGCGAAAGGCTTCTTGAAGGGAAAGATGTATCTCTGTGAGATGAATTAACAGAACACAGAGCAGTTTCTCAGAAAGCTTCTTTCCAGTTTTGAACGGAAGATATTTCCTTTTTCAACATAGCCCTCTATGGGCTTCCAAATATCCCTTTGCCAATTCCACAAGAACAGCCTTAGCGAAAGGCTTCTTGAAGGGAAAGATGTAACTCTGTGAGATGAATTAACAGAACACAGAGCAGTTTCTCAGAAAGCTTCTTTCCAGTTTTGAACGGAAGATATTTCCTTTTTCACCATAGCCCTCTATGGGCTTCCAAATATCATTTTGCCAATTCCACAAGAACAGCCTTAGCGAAAGGCTTCTTGAAGGGAAAGATGTAACTCTGTGAGATGAATTAATAGAACACAGAGCAGTTTCTCAGAGATCTTCTTTCCAGTTTTGAACGGAAGATATTTCCTTTTTCACCATAGCTCTCTATGGGCTTCCAAATATCCCTTTGCCAATTCCACAAGAACAGCCTTAGCGAAAGGCTTCTTGAAGGGAAAGATGTAACTCTGTGAGATGAATTAACAGAACACAGAGCAGTTTCTCAGAAAGCTTCTTTCCAGTTTTGAACGGGAGATATTTTCTTTTTCACCATAGCCCTCTAAGGGCTTCCAAATATCCCTTTGCCAATTCCACAAGAACAGCCTTAGCGAAAGGCTTCTTGAAGGGAAAGATGTAACTCTGTGAGATGAATTAACAGAACACAGAGCAGTTTCTCAGAAAGCTTCTTTCCAGTTTTGAACGGAAGATATTTCCTTTTTCACCATAGCCCTCTATGGGCTTCCAAATATCCCTTTGCCAATTCCACAAGAACAGCCTTAGCGAAAGGCTTCTTGAAGGGAAAGATGTAACTCTGTGAGATGAATTAACAGAACACAGAGCAGTTTCTCAGAAAGCTTCTTTCCAGTTTTGAACGGAAGATATTTCCTTTTTCACCATAGCCCTCTATGGGCTTCCAAATATCCCTTTGCCAATTCCACAAGAACAGCCTTAGCGAAAGGCTTCTTGAAGGGAAAGATGTAACTCTGTGAGATGAATTAACAGAACACAGAGCAGTTTCTCAGAAAGATTCTTTCCAGTTTTGAACGGAAGATATTTACTTTTTCACCATAGCCCTCTATGGGCTTCCAAATATCCCTTTGCCAATTCCACAAGAACAGCCTTAGCGAAAGGCTTCTTGAAGGGAAAGATGTAACTCTGTGAGATGAATTAACAGAACACAGAGCAGTTTCTCAGAAAGCTTCTTTCCAGTTTTGAACGGAAGATATTTCCTTTTTCACCATAGCCCTCTATGGGCTTCCAAATATCCCTTTGCCAATTCCACAAGAACAGCCTTAGCGAAAGGCTTCTTGAAGGGAAAGATGTAACTCTGTGAGATGAATTAACAGAACACAGAGCAGTTTCTCAGAAAGCTTCTTTCCTGTTTTGAACGGAAGATATTTCCTTTTTCACCATAGCCCTCTATGGGCTTCCAAATATCCCTTTGCCAATTCCACAAGAACAGCCTTAGCGAAAGGCTTCTTGAAGGGAAAGATGTAACTCTGTGAGATGAATTAACAGAACACAGAGCAGTTTCTCAGAAAGCTTCTTTCCAGTTTTGAACGGAAGATATTTCCTTTTTCACCATAGCCCTCTATGGGCTTCCAAATATCCCTTTGCCAATTCCACAAGAACAGCCTTAGCGAAAGGCTTCTTGAAGGGAAAGATGTAACTCTGTGAGATGAATTAACAGAACACAGAGCAGTTTCTCAGAAAGCTTCTTTCCAGTTTTGAACGGAAGATATTTCCTTTTTCACCATAGCCCTCTATGGGCTTCCAAATATCATTTTGCCAATTCCACAAGAACAGCCTTAGCGAAAGGCTTCTTGAAGGGAAAGATGTAACTCTGTGAGATGAATTAACAGAACACAGAGCAGTTTCTCAGAAAGCTTCTTTCCAGTTTTGAACGGAAGATATTTCCTTTTTCACCATAGCCCTCTATGGGCTTCCAAATATCCCTTTGCCAATTCCACAAGAACAGCCTTAGCGAAAGGCTTCTTGAAGGGAAAGATGTAACTCTGTGAGATGAATTAACAGAACACAGAGCAGTTTCTCAGAAAGCTTCTTTCCAGTTTTGAACGGAAGATATTTCCTTTTTCACCATAGCCCTCTATGGGCTTCCAAATATCCCTTTGCCAATTCCACAAGAACAGCCTTAGCGAAAGCTCCTTGAAGGGAAAGATGTAACTCTGTGAGATGAATTAACAGAACACAGAGCAGTTTCAGAGAAATCTTCTTTCCAGTTTTGAACGGAAGATATTTCCTTTTTCACCATAGCCCTCTATGGGCTTCCAAATATCCCTTTGCCAATTCCACAAGAACAGCCTTAGCGAAAGGCTTCTTGAAGGGAAAGATGTAACTCTGTGAGATGAATTAACAGAACACAGAGCAGTTTCTCAGAAAGCTTCTTTCCAGTTTTGAACGGAAGATATTTCCTTTTTCACCAGAGCCCTCTATGGGCTTCCAAATATCCCTTTGCCAATTCCACAAGAACAGCCTTAGCGAAAGGCTTCTTGAAGGGAAAGATGTAACTCTGTGAGATGAATTAACAGAACACAGAGCAGTTTCTCAGAAAGCTTCTTTCCAGTTTTGAAGGGAAGATATTTCCTTTTTCACCAGAGCCCTCTATGGGCTTCCAAATATCCCTTTGCCAATTCCACAAGAACAGCCTTAGCGAAAGGCTTCTTGAAGGGAAAGATGTAACTCTGTGAGATGAATTAACAGAACACAGAGCAGTTTCTCAGAAAGCTTCTTTCCAGTTTTGAACGGAAGATATTTCCTTTTTCACCATAGCCCTCTACGGGCTACCAAATATCATTTTGCCAATTCCACAAGAACAGCCTTAGCGAAAGGCTTCTTGAAGGGAAAGATGTAACTCTGTGAGATGAATTAACAGAACACAGAGCAGATTCTCTGAAAGCTTCTTTCCAGTTTTGAACGGAAGATATTTCCTTTTTCACCATAGCCCTCTATGGGCTTCCAAATATCCCTTTGCCAATTCCACAAGAACAGCCTTAGCGAAAGGCTTCTTGAAGGGAAAGATGTAACTCTGTGAGCTTAATTAACAGAACACAGAGCAGTTTCTCAGAAAGCTTCTTTCCAGTTTTGAACGGAAGTTATTTCCTTTTTCACCATAGCCCTCTATGGGCTTCCAAATATCCCTTTGCCAATTCCACAAGAATAGCCTTAGCGAAAGGCTTCTTGAAGGGAAAGATGTAACTCTGTGAGATGAATTAACAGAACACAGAGCAGTTTCTCAGAAAGCTTCTTTCCAGTTTTGAACGGAAGATATTTCCTTTTTCACCATAGCCCTCTATGGGCTTCCAAATATCCCTTTGCCAATTCCACAAGAACAGCCTTAGCGAAAGGCTTCTTGAAGGGAAAGATGTAACTCTGTGAGATGAATTAACAGAACACAGAGCAGTTTCTCAGAAAGCTTCTTTCCAGTTTTGAACGGAAGATATTTCCTTTTTCACCATAGCCCTCTATGGGCTTCCAAATATCCTTTTGCCAATTCCACAAGAACAGCCTTAGCGAAAGGCTTCTTGAAGGGAAAGATGTAACTCTGTGAGATGAATTAACAGAACACAGAGCAGTTTCTCAGAAAGCTTCTTTCCAGTTTTCAACGGAAGATATTTCCTTTTTCACCATAGCCCTCTATGGGCTTCCAAATATCCCTTTGCCAATTGCACAAGAACAGCCTTAGCGAAAGGCTTCTTGAAGGGAAAGATGTAACTCTGTGAGATGAATTAACAGAACACAGAGCAGTTTCTCAGAAAGCTTCTTTCCAGTTTTGAACGGAAGATATTTCCTTTTTCACCATAGCCCTCTATGGGCTTCCAAATATCCCTTTGCCAATTCCACAAAAACAGCCTTAGCGAAAGGCTTCTTGAAGGGAAAGAGGTAACTCTGTGAGATGAATTAACAGAACACAGACCAGATTCCTCAGAAAGCTTCTTTCCAGTTTTTAACGGAAGATATTTCCTTTTTCACCATAGCCCTCTATGGGCTTCCAAATATCCCTTTGCCAATTCCACAAGAACAGCCTTAGCGAAAGGCTTCTTGAAGGGAAGGATGTAACTCTGTGAGATGAATTAACAGAACCCAGAGCAGTTTCTCAGAAAGCTTCTTTCCAATTTTGAACGGAAGATATTTCTTTTTTCAACATAGCCCTCTATGGGCTTCCAAATATCCCTTTGCCAATTCCACAAGAACAGCCTTAGCGAAAGGCTTCTTGAAGGGAAAGATGTAACTCTGTGAGCTTAATTAACAGAACACATAGCAGTTTCTCAGAAAGCTTCTTTCCAGTTTTGAACGGAAGATATTTCCTTTTTCACCGTAGCCCTCTATGGGCTTCCAAATATCCCTTTGCCAATTCCACAAGAACAGCCTTAGCGAAAGGCTTCTTGAAGGGAAAGATGTAATTCTGTGAGATGAATTAACAGAACACAGAGCAGTTTCTCAGAAAGCTTCTTTCCAGTTTTGAACGGAAGATATTTGCTTTTTCACCATAGCCCTCTATGGGCTTCCAAATATCCCTTTGCCAATTCCACAAGAACAGCCTTAGCGAAAGGCTTCTTGAAGGGAAAGATGTAACTCTGTGAGATGAATGAACAGAACACAGAGCAGTTTCTCAGAAAGCTTCTTTCCAGTTTTGAACGGAAGATATTTCCTTTTTCACCATAGCCCTCTATGGGCTTCCAAATATCCCTTTGCCAATTCCACAAGAACAGCCTTAGCGAAAGGCTTCTTGAAGGGAAAGATGTAACTCTGTGAGATGAATTAACAGAACACAGAGCAGTTTCTCAGAAAGCTTCTTTCCAGTTTTGAACGGAAGATATTTCCTTTTTCACCATAGCCCTCTATGGGCTTCCAAATATCCCTTTGCCAATTCCACAAGAACAGCCTTAGCGAAAGGCTTCTTGAAGGGAAAGATGTAACTCTGTGAGATGAATTAACAGAACACAGAGCAGTTTCTCAGAAAGCTTCTTTCCAGTTTTGAACGGAAGATATTTCCTTTTTCACCATAGCCCTCTATGGGCTTCCAAATATCCCTTTGCCAATTCCACAGGAACAGCCTTAGCCAAAGGCTTCTTGAAGGGAAAGATGTAACTCTGTGAGATGAATTAACAGAACACAGAGCAGTTTCTCAGAAAGCTTCTTTCCAGTTTTGAACGGAAGATATTTCCTTTTTCACCATAGCCCTCTAAGGGCTTCCAAATATCCCTTTGCCAATTCCACAAGAACAGCCTTAGCGAAAGGCTTCTTGAAGGGAAAGATGTAACTCTGTGAGATGAATTAACAGAACACAGAGCAGTTTCTCAGAAAGCTTCTTTCCAGTTTTGAAGGGAAGATATTTCCTTTTTCACCATAGCCCTCTATGGGCTTCCAAATATCCCTTTGCCAATTCCACAAGAACAGCCTTAGCGAAAGGCTTCTTGAAGGGAAAGATGTAACTCTGTGAGATGAATTAACAGAACACAGAGCAGTTTCTCAGAAAGCTTCTTTCCAGTTTTGAAAGGAAGATATTTCCTTTTTCACCATAGCCCTCTATGGGCTTCCAAATATCCCTTTGCCAATTCCACAAGAACAGCCTTAGCGAAAGGCTTCTTGAAGGGAAAGATGTAACTCTGTGAGATGAATTAACAGAACACAGAGCAGTTTCTCAGAAAGCTTCTTTCCAGTTTTGAACGGAAGATATTTCCTTTTTCACCATAGCCCTCTATGGGCTTCCAAATATCCCTTTGCCAATTCCACAAGAACAGCCTTAGCGAAAGGCTTCTTGAAGGGAAAGATGTAACTCTGTGAGATGAATTAACAGAACACAGAGCAGTTTCTCAGAAAGCTTCTTTCCAGTTTTGAAGGGAAGATATTTCCTTTTTCACCAGAGCCCTCTATGGGCTTCCAAATATCCCTTTGCCAATTCCACAAGAACAGCCTTAGCGAAAGGCTTCTTGAAGGGAAAGATGTAACTCTGTGAGATGAATTAACAGAACACAGAGCAGTTTCTCAGAAAGCTTCTTTCCAGTTTTGAACGGAAGATATTTCCTTTTTCACCATAGCCCTCTACGGGCTACCAAATATCATTTTGCCAATTCCACAAGAACAGCCTTAGCGAAAGGCTTCTTGAAGGGAAAGATGTAACTCTGTGAGATGAATTAACAGAACACAGAGCAGATTCTCTGAAAGCTTCTTTCCAGTTTTGAACGGAAGATATTTCCTTTTTCACCATAGCCCTCTATGGGCTTCCAAATATCCCTTTGCCAATTCCACAAGAACAGCCTTAGCGAAAGGCTTCTTGAAGGGAAAGATGTAACTCTGTGAGCTTAATTAACAGAACACAGAGCAGTTTCTCAGAAAGCTTCTTTCCAGTTTTGAACGGAAGTTATTTCCTTTTTCACCATAGCCCTCTATGGGCTTCCAAATATCCCTTTGCCAATTCCACAAGAATAGCCTTAGCGAAAGGCTTCTTGAAGGGAAAGATGTAACTCTGTGAGATGAATTAACAGAACACAGAGCAGTTTCTCAGAAAGCTTCTTTCCAGTTTTGAACGGAAGATATTTCCTTTTTCACCATAGCCCTCTATGGGCTTCCAAATATCCCTTTGCCAATTCCACAAGAACAGCCTTAGCGAAAGGCTTCTTGAAGGGAAAGATGTAACTCTGTGAGATGAATTAACAGAACACAGAGCAGTTTCTCAGAAAGCTTCTTTCCAGTTTTGAACGGAAGATATTTCCTTTTTCACCATAGCCCTCTATGGGCTTCCAAATATCCTTTTGCCAATTCCACAAGAACAGCCTTAGCGAAAGGCTTCTTGAAGGGAAAGATGTAACTCTGTGAGATGAATTAACAGAACACAGAGCAGTTTCTCAGAAAGCTTCTTTCCAGTTTTCAACGGAAGATATTTCCTTTTTCACCATAGCCCTCTATGGGCTTCCAAATATCCCTTTGCCAATTGCACAAGAACAGCCTTAGCGAAAGGCTTCTTGAAGGGAAAGATGTAACTCTGTGAGATGAATTAACAGAACACAGAGCAGTTTCTCAGAAAGCTTCTTTCCAGTTTTGAACGGAAGATATTTCCTTTTTCACCATAGCCCTCTATGGGCTTCCAAATATCCCTTTGCCAATTCCACAAAAACAGCCTTAGCGAAAGGCTTCTTGAAGGGAAAGATGTAACTCTGTGAGATGAATTAACAGAACACAGAGCAGTTTCTCAGAAAGCTTCTTTCCAGTTTTGAACGGAAGATATTTCCTTTTTCACCATAGCCCTCTATGGGCTTCCAAATATCCCTTTGCCAATTCCACAAGAACAGCCTTAGCGAAAGGCTTCTTGAAGGGAAAGATGTAACTCTGTGAGATGAATTAACAGAACACAGAGCAGTTTCTCAGAAAGCTTCTTTCCAGTTTTGAACGGAAGATATTTCCTTTTTCACCAGAGCCCTCTATGGGCTTCCAAATATCCCTTTGCCAATTCCACAAGAACAGCCTTAGCGAAAGGCTTCTTGAAGGGAAAGATGTAACTCTGTGAGATGAATTAACAGAACACAGAGCAGTTTCTCAGAAAGCTTCTTTCCAGTTTTGAAGGGAAGATATTTCCTTTTTCACCAGAGCCCTCTATGGGCTTCCAAATATCCCTTTGCCAATTCCACAAGAACAGCCTTAGCGAAAGGCTTCTTGAAGGGAAAGATGTAACTCTGTGAGATGAATTAACAGAACACAGAGCAGTTTCTCAGAAAGCTTCTTTCCAGTTTTGAACGGAAGATATTTCCTTTTTCACCATAGCCCTCTACGGGCTACCAAATATCATTTTGCCAATTCCACAAGAACAGCCTTAGCGAAAGGCTTCTTGAAGGGAAAGATGTAACTCTGTGAGATGAATTAACAGAACACAGAGCAGATTCTCTGAAAGCTTCTTTCCAGTTTTGAACGGAAGATATTTCCTTTTTCACCATAGCCCTCTATGGGCTTCCAAATATCCCTTTGCCAATTCCACAAGAACAGCCTTAGCGAAAGGCTTCTTGAAGGGAAAGATGTAACTCTGTGAGCTTAATTAACAGAACACAGAGCAGTTTCTCAGAAAGCTTCTTTCCAGTTTTGAACGGAAGTTATTTCCTTTTTCACCATAGCCCTCTATGGGCTTCCAAATATCCCTTTGCCAATTCCACAAGAATAGCCTTAGCGAAAGGCTTCTTGAAGGGAAAGATGTAACTCTGTGAGATGAATTAACAGAACACAGAGCAGTTTCTCAGAAAGCTTCTTTCCAGTTTTGAACGGAAGATATTTCCTTTTTCACCATAGCCCTCTATGGGCTTCCAAATATCCCTTTGCCAATTCCACAAGAACAGCCTTAGCGAAAGGCTTCTTGAAGGGAAAGATGTAACTCTGTGAGATGAATTAACAGAACACAGAGCAGTTTCTCAGAAAGCTTCTTTCCAGTTTTGAACGGAAGATATTTCCTTTTTCACCATAGCCCTCTATGGGCTTCCAAATATCCTTTTGCCAATTCCACAAGAACAGCCTTAGCGAAAGGCTTCTTGAAGGGAAAGATGTAACTCTGTGAGATGAATTAACAGAACACAGAGCAGTTTCTCAGAAAGCTTCTTTCCAGTTTTCAACGGAAGATATTTCCTTTTTCACCATAGCCCTCTATGGGCTTCCAAATATCCCTTTGCCAATTGCACAAGAACAGCCTTAGCGAAAGGCTTCTTGAAGGGAAAGATGTAACTCTGTGAGATGAATTAACAGAACACAGAGCAGTTTCTCAGAAAGCTTCTTTCCAGTTTTGAACGGAAGATATTTCCTTTTTCACCATAGCCCTCTATGGGCTTCCAAATATCCCTTTGCCAATTCCACAAAAACAGCCTTAGCGAAAGGCTTCTTGAAGGGAAAGAGGTAACTCTGTGAGATGAATTAACAGAACACAGAGCAGATTCCTCAGAAAGCTTCTTTCCAGTTTTTAACGGAAGATATTTCCTTTTTCACCATAGCCCTCTATGGGCTTCCAAATATCCCTTTGCCAATTCCACAAGAACAGCCTTAGCGAAAGGCTTCTTGAAGGGAAGGATGTAACTCTGTGAGATGAATTAACAGAACCCAGAGCAGTTTCTCAGAAAGCTTCTTTCCAATTTTGAACGGAAGATATTTCCTTTTTCAACATAGCCCTCTAAGGGCTTCCAAATATCCCTTTGCCAATTCCACAAGAACAGCCTTAGCGAAAGGCTTCTTGAAGGGAAAGATGTAACTCTGTGAGCTTAATTAACAGAACACAGAGCAGTTTCTCAGAAAGCTTCTTTCCAGTTTTGAACGGAAGATATTTCCTTTTTCACCGTAGCCCTCTATGGGCTTCCAAATATCCCTTTGCCAATTCCACAAGAACAGCCTTAGCGAAAGGCTTCTTGAAGGGAAAGATGTAATTCTGTGAGATGAATTAACAGAACACAGAGCAGTTTCTCAGAAAGCTTCTTTCCAGTTTTGAACGGAAGATATTTGCTTTTTCACCATAGCCCTCTATGGGCTTCCAAATATCCCTTTGCCAATTCCACAAGAACAGCCTTAGCGAAAGGCTTCTTGAAGGGAAAGATGTAACTCTGTGAGATGAATGAACAGAACACAGAGCAGTTTCTCAGAAAGCTTCTTTCCAGTTTTGAACGGAAGATATTTCCTTTTTCACCATAGCCCTCTATGGGCTTCCAAATATCCCTTTGCCAATTCCACAAGAACAGCCTTAGCGAAAGGCTTCTTGAAGGGAAAGATGTAACTCTGTGAGATGAATTAACAGAACACAGAGCAGTTTCTCAGAAAGCTTCTTTCCAGTTTTGAACGGAAGATATTTCCTTTTTCACCATAGCCCTCTATGGGCTTCCAAATATCCCTTTGCCAATTCCACAAGAACAGCCTTAGCGAAAGGCTTCTTGAAGGGAAAGATGTAACTCTGTGAGATGAATTAACAGAACACAGAGCAGTTTCTCAGAAAGCTTCTTTCCAGTTTTGAACGGAAGATATTTCCTTTTTCACCATAGCCCTCTATGGGCTTCCAAATATCCCTTTGCCAATTCCACAAGAACAGCCTTAGCCAAAGGCTTCTTGAAGGGAAAGATGTAACTCTGTGAGATGAATTAACAGAACACAGAGCAGTTTCTCAGAAAGCTTCTTTCCAGTTTTGAACGGAAGATATTTCCTTTTTCACCGTAGCCCTCTAAGGGCTTCCAAATATCCCTTTGCCAATTCCACAAGAACAGCCTTAGCGAAAGGCTTCTTGAAGGGAAAGATGTAACTCTGTGAGATGAATTAACAGAACACAGAGCAGTTTCTCAGAAAGCTTCTTTCCAGTTTTGAACGGAAGATATTTCCTTTTTCACCATAGCCCTCTATGGGCTTCCAAATATCCCTTTGCCAATTCCACAAGAACAGCCTTAGCGAAAGGCTTCTTGAAGGGAAAGATGTAACTCTGTGAGATGAATTAACAGAACACAGAGCAGTTTCTCAGAAAGCTTCTTTCCAGTTTTGAACGGAAGATATTTCCTTTTTCACCATAGCCCTCTATGGGCTTCCAAATATCCCTTTGCCAATTCCACAAGAACAGCCTTAGCGAAAGGCTTCTTGAAGGGAAAGATGTAACTCTGTGAGATGAATTAACAGAACACAGAGCAGTTTCTCAGAAAGCTTCTTTCCAGTTTTGAACGGAAGATATTTCCTTTTTCACCATAGCCCTCTATGGGCTTCCAAATATCCCTTTGCCAATTCCACAAGAACAGCCTTAGCGAAAGGCTTCTTGAAGGGAAAGATGTAACTCTGTGAGATGAATTAACAGAACACAGAGCAGTTTCTCAGAAAGCTTCTTTCCAGTTTTGAAGGGAAGATATTTCCTTTTTCACCAGAGCCCTCTATGGGCTTCCAAATATCCCTTTGCCAATTCCACAAGAACAGCCTTAGCGAAAGGCTTCTTGAAGGGAAAGATGTAACTCTGTGAGATGAATTAACAGAACACAGAGCAGTTTCTCAGAAAGCTTCTTTCCAGTTTTGAACGGAAGATATTTCCTTTTTCACCATAGCCCTCTACGGGCTACCAAATATCATTTTGCCAATTCCACAAGAACAGCCTTAGCGAAAGGCTTCTTGAAGGGAAAGATGTAACTCTGTGAGATGAATTAACAGAACACAGAGCAGATTCTCTGAAAGCTTCTTTCCAGTTTTGAACGGAAGATATTTCCTTTTTCACCATAGCCCTCTATGGGCTTCCAAATATCCCTTTGCCAATTCCACAAGAACAGCCTTAGCGAAAGGCTTCTTGAAGGGAAAGATGTAACTCTGTGAGCTTAATTAACAGAACACAGAGCAGTTTCTCAGAAAGCTTCTTTCCAGTTTTGAACGGAAGTTATTTCCTTTTTCACCATAGCCCTCTATGGGCTTCCAAATATCCCTTTGCCAATTCCACAAGAATAGCCTTAGCGAAAGGCTTCTTGAAGGGAAAGATGTAACTCTGTGAGATGAATTAACAGAACACAGAGCAGTTTCTCAGAAAGCTTCTTTCCAGTTTTGAACGGAAGATATTTCCTTTTTCACCATAGCCCTCTATGGGCTTCCAAATATCCCTTTGCCAATTCCACAAGAACAGCCTTAGCGAAAGGCTTCTTGAAGGGAAAGATGTAACTCTGTGAGATGAATTAACAGAACACAGAGCAGTTTCTCAGAAAGCTTCTTTCCAGTTTTGAACGGAAGATATTTCCTTTTTCACCATAGCCCTCTATAGGCTTCCAAATATCCTTTTGCCAATTCCACAAGAACAGCCTTAGCGAAAGGCTTCTTGAAGGGAAAGATGTAACTCTGTGAGATGAATTAACAGAACACAGAGCAGTTTCTCAGAAAGCTTCCTTCCAGTTTTCAACGGAAGATATTTCCTTTTTCACCATAGCCCTCTATGGGCTTCCAAATATCCCTTTGCCAATTGCACAAGAACAGCCTTAGCGAAAGGCTTCTTGAAGGGAAAGATGTAACTCTGTGAGATGAATTAACAGAACACAGAGCAGTTTCTCAGAAAGCTTCTTTCCAGTTTTGAACGGAAGATATTTCCTTTTTCACCATAGCCCTCTATGGGCTTCCAAATATCCCTTTGCCAATTCCACAAAAACAGCCTTAGCGAAAGACTTCTTGAAGGGAAAGAGGTAACTCTGTGAGATGAATTAACAGAACACAGAGCAGATTCCTCAGAAAGCTTCTTTCCAGTTTTTAACGGAAGATATTTCCTTTTTCACCATAGCCCTCTATGGGCTTCCAAATATCCCTTTGCCAATTCCACAAGAACAGCCTTAGCGAAAGGCTTCTTGAAGGGAAGGATGTAACTCTGTGAGATGAATTAACAGAACACAGAGCAGTTTCTCAGAAAGCTTCTTTCCAATTTTGAACGGAAGGTATTTCTTTTTTCAACATAGCCCTCTATGGGCTTCCAAATATCCCTTTGCCAATTCCACAAGAACAGCCTTAGCGAAAGGCTTCTTGAAGGGAAAGATGTAACTCTGTGAGCTTAATTAACAGAACACAGAGCAGTTTCTCAGAAAGCTTCTTTCCAGTTTTGAACGGAAGATATTTCCTTTTTCACCGTAGCCCTCTATGGGCTTCCAAATATCCCTTTGCCAATTCCACAAGAACAGCCTTAGCGAAAGGCTTCTTGAAGGGAAAGATGTAACTCTGTGAGATGAATGAACAGAACACAGAGCAGTTTCTCAGAAAGCTTCTTTCCAGTTTTGAACGGAAGATATTTCCTTTTTCACCATAGCCCTCTATGGGCTTCCAAATATCCCTTTGCCAATTCCACAAGAACAGCATTAGCGAAAGGCTTCTTGAAGGGAAAGATGTAACTCTGTGAGATGAATTAACAGAACACAGAGCAGTTTCTCAGAAAGCTTCTTTCCAGTTTTGAACGGAAGATATTTCCTTTTTCACCATAGCCCTCTATGGGCTTCCAAATATCCCTTTGCCAATTCCACAAGAACAGCCTTAGCGAAAGGCTTCTTGAAGGGAAAGATGTAACTCTGTGAGATGAATTAACAGAACACAGAGCAGTTTCTCAGAAGGCTTCTTTCCAATTTTGAACGGAAGATATTTCCTTTTTCACCATAGCCCTCTATGGGCTTCCAAATATCCCTTTGCCAATTCCACAAGAACAGCCTTAGCGAAAGGCTTCTTGAAGGGAAAGATGTAACTCTGTGAGATGAATTAACAGAACACAGAGCAGTTTCTCAGAAAGCTTCTTTCCAGTTTTGAACGGAAGATATTTCCTTTTTCACCATAGCCCTCTATGGGCTTCCAAATATCCCTTTGCCAATTCCACAAGAACAGCCTTAGCGAAAGGCTTCTTGAAGGGAAAGATGTAATTCTGTGAGATGAATTAACAGAACACAGAGCAGTTTCTCAGAAAGATTCTTTCCAGTTTTGAACGGAAGATATTTCCTTTTTCACCATAGCCCTCTATGGGCTTCCAAATATCCCTTTGCCAATTCCACAAGAACAGCCTTAGCGAAAGGCTTCTTGAAGGGAAAGATGTAACTCTGTGAGATGAATGAACAGAACACAGAGCAGTTTCTCAGAAAGCTTCTTTCCAGTTTTGAACGGAAGATATTTCCTTTTTCACCATAGACCTCTATGGGCTTCCAAATATCCCTTTGCCAATTCCACAAGAACAGCCTTAGCGAAAGGCTTCTTGAAGGGAAAGATGTAACTCTGTGAGATGAATTAACAGAACACAGAGCAGTTTCTCAGAAAGCTTCTTTCCAGTTTTGAACGGAAGATATTTCCTTTCTCACCATAGCCCTCTATGGGCTTCCAAATATCCCTTTGCCAATTCCACAAGAACAGCCTTAGCGAAAGGCTTCTTGAAGGGAAAGATGTAACTCTGTGAGATGAATTAACAGAACACAGAGCAGTTTCTCAGAAAGCTTCTTTCCAGTTTTGAACGGAAGATATTTCCTTTTTCACCATAGCCCTCTATGGGCTTCCAAATATCCCTTTGCCAATTCCACAAGAACAGACTTAGCGAAAGGCTTCTTGAAGGGAAAGATGTAACTCTGTGAGATGAATTAACAGAACACAGAGCAGTTTCTCAGAAAGCTTCTTTCCAGTTTTGAACGGAAGATATTTCCTTTTTCACCATAGCCCTCTATGGGCTTCCAAATATCCCTTTGCCAATTCCACAAGAACAGCCTTAGCGAAAGGCTTCTTGAAGGGAAAGATGTAACTCTGTGAGATGAATGAACAGAACACAGAGCAGTTTCTCAGAAAGCTTCTTTCCAGTTTTGAACGGAAGATATTTCCTTTTTCACCATAGCCCTCTATGGGCTTCCAAATATCCCTTTGCCAATTCCACAAGAACAGCCTTAGCGAAAGGCTTCTTGAAGGGAAAGATGTAACTCTGTGAGATGAATTAACAGAACACAGAGCAGTTTCTCAGAAAGCTTCTTTCCCGTTTTCAACGGAAGATATTTCCTTTTTCACCATAGCCCTCTATGGGCTTCCAAATATCCCTTTGCCAATTCCACAAGAACAGCCTTAGCGAAAGGCTTCTTGAAGGGAAAGATGTAACTCTGTGAGATGAATTAACAGAACACAGAGCAGTTTCTCAGAAAGCTTCTTTCCAGTTTTGAACGGAAGATATTTCCTTTTTCACCATAGCCCTCTATGGGCTTCCAAATATCCCTTTGCCAATTCCACAAGAACAGCCTTAGCGAAAGGCTTCTTGAAGGGAAAGATGTAACTCTGTGAGATGAATTAACAGAACACAGAGCAGTTTCTCAGAAAGCTTCTTTCCAGTTTTGAACGGAAGATATTTCCTTTTTCACCGTAGCCCTCTATGGGCTTCCAAATATCCCTTTGCCAATTCCACAAGAACAGCCTTAGCGAAAGGCTTCTTGAAGGGAAAGATGTAACTCTGTGAGATGAATGAACAGAACACAGAGCAGTTTCTCAGAAAGCTTCTTTCCAGTTTTGAACGGAAGATATTTCCTTTTTCACCATAGCCCTCTATGGGCTTCCAAATATCCCTTTGCCAATTCCACAAGAACAGCCTTATCGAAAGGCTTCTTGAAGGGAAAGATGTAACTCTGTGAGATGAATGAACAGAACACAGAGCAGTTTCTCAGAAAGCTTCTTTCCAGTTTTGAACGGAAGATATTTCCTTTTTCACCGTAGCCCTCTATGGGCTTCCAAATATCCCTTTGCCAATTCCACAAGAACAGCCTTAGCGAAAGGCTTCTTGAAGGGAAAGATGTAACTCTGTGAGATGAATGAACAGAACACAGAGCAGTTTCTCAGAAAGCTTCTTTCCAGTTTTGAACGGAAGATATTTCCTTTTTCACCATAGCCCTCTATGGGCTTCCAAATATCCCTTTGCCAATTCCACAAGAACAGCCTTATCGAAAGGCTTCTTGAAGGGAAAGATGTAACTCTGTGAGATGAATTAACAGAACACAGAGCAGTTTCTCAGAAAGCTTCTTTCCAGTTTTGAACGGAAGATATTTCCTTTTTCACCATAGCCCTCTATGGGCTTCCAAATATCCCTTTGCCAATTCCACAAGAACAGCCTTAGCGAAAGGCTTCTTGAAGGGAAAGATGTAACTCTGTGAGATGAATTAACAGAACACAGAGCAGTTTCTCAGAAAGCTTCTTTCCAGTTTTTAACGGAAGATATTTCCTTTTCCCCACAGCCCTCTATGGGCTTCCAAATATCCCTTTGCCAATTCCACAAGAACAGCCTTAGCCAAAGGCTTCTTGAAGGGAAAGATGTAACTCTGTGAGATGAATTAACAGAACACAGAGCAGTTTCTCAGAAAGCTTCTTTCCAGTTTTGAAGGGAAGATATTTCCTTTTTCACCAGAGCCCTCTATGGGCTTCCAAATATCCCTTTGCCAATTCCACAAGAACAGCCTTAGCGAAAGGCTTCTTGAAGGGAAAGATGTAACTCTGTGAGATGAATTAACAGAACACAGAGCAGTTTCTCAGAAAGCTTCTTTCCAGTTTTGAACGGAAGATAATTCCTTTTTCACCATAGCCCTCTATGGGCTTCCAAATATCCCTTTGCCAATTCCACAAGAACAGCCTTAGCGAAAGGCTTCTTGAAGGGAAAGATGTAACTCTGTGAGATGAATTAACAGAACACAGAGCAGTTTCTCAGAAAGCTTCTTTCCTGTTTTGAACGGAAGATATTTCCTTTTTCACCATAGCCCTCTATGGGCTTCCAAATATCCCTTTGCCAATTCCACAAGAACAGCCTTAGCGAAAGGCTTCTTGAAGGGAAAGATGTAACTCTGTGAGATGAATTAACAGAACACAGAGCAGTTTCTCAGAAAGCTTCTTTCCAGTTTTGAACGGAAGATATTTCCTTTTTCACCATAGCCCTCTATGGGCTTCCAAATATCCCTTTGCCAATTCCACAAGAACAGCCTTAGCGAAAGGCTTCTTGAAGGGAAAGATGTAACTCTGTGAGATGAATTAACAGAACACAGAGCAGTTTCTCAGAAAGCTTCTTTCCAGTTTTGAACGGAAGATATTTCCTTTTTCACCAGAGCCCTCTATGGGCTTCCAAATATCCCTTTGCCAATTCCACAAGAACAGCCTTAGCGAAAGGCTTCTTGAAGGGAAAGATGTAACTCTGTGAGATGAATTAACAGAACACAGAGCAGTTTCTCAGAAAGCTTCTTTCCAGTTTTGAACGGAAGATATTTCCTTTTTCACCATAGCCCTCTATGGGCTTCCAAATATCCCTTTGCCAATTCCACAAGAACAGCCTTAGCGAAAGGCTTCTTGAAGGGAAAGATGTAACTCTGTGAGATGAATTAACAAAACACAGAGCAGTTTCTCAGAAAGATTCTTTCCAGTTTTGAACGGAAGATATTTCCTTTTTCACCATAGCCCTCTATGGGCTTCCAAATATCCCTTTGCCAATTCCACAAGAACAGCCTTAGCGAACGGCTTCTTGAAGGGAAAGATGTAACTCTGTGAGATGAATTAACAGAACACAGAGCAGTTTCTCAGAAAGCTTCTTTCCAGTTTTGAACTTAGGATATTTCCTTTTTCACCATAGCCCTCTACGGGCTTCCAAATATCCCTTTGCCAATTCCACAAGAACAGCCTTAGCGAAAGGCTTCTTGAAGGGAAAGATGTAAATCTGTGAGATGAATTAACAGAACACAGAGCAGTTTCTCAGAAAGCTTCTTTCCAGTTTTGAACGGAAGATATTTCCTTTTTCACCATAGCCCTCTATGGGCTTCCAAATATCCCTTTGCCAATTCCACAAGAACAGCCTTAGCGAAAGGCTTCTTGAAGGGAAAGATGTAATTCTGTGAGATGAATTAACAGAACACAGAGCAGTTTCTCAGAGAGCTTCTTTCCAGTTTTGAACGGAAGATATTTCCTTTTTCACCATAGCCCTCTATGGGCTTCCAAATATCCCTTTGCCAATTCCACAAGAACAGCCTTAGCGAAAGGCTTCTTGAAGGGAAAGATGTAACTCTGTGAGATGAATGAACAGAACACAGAGCAGTTTCTCAAAAGCTTCTTTCCAGTTTTGAACGGAAGATATTTCCTTTTTCACCGTAGCCCTCTATGGGCTTCCAAATATCCCTTTGCCAATTCCACAAGAACAGCCTTAGCGAAAGGCTTCTTGAAGGGAAAGATGTAACTCTGTGAGATGAATGAACAGAACACAGAGCAGTTTCTCAGAAAGCTTCTTTCCAGTTTTGAACGGAAGATATTTCCTTTTTCACCGTAGCCCTCTATGGGCTTCCAAATATCCCTCTGCCAATTCCACAAGAACAGCCTTAGCGAAAGGCTTCTTGAAGGGAAAGATGTAACTCTGTGAGATGAATTAACAGAACACAGAGCAGTTTCTCAGAAAGATTCTTTCCAGGTTTGAACGGAAGATATTTCCTTTTTCACCATAGCCCTCTATGGGCTTCCAAATATCCCTTTGCCAATTCCACAAGAACAGCCTTAGCGAAAGGCTTCTTCAAGGGAAAGATGTAACTCTGTGAGATGAATGAACAGAACACAGAGCAGCTTCTCAGAAAGCTTCTTTCCAGTTTTGAACGGAAGATATTTCCTTTTTCACCATAGCCCTCTATGGGCTTCCAAATATCCCTTTGCCAATTCCACAAGAACAGCCTTAGCGAAAGGCTTCTTGAAGGGAAAGATGTAACTCTGTGAGATGAATTAACAGAAGACAGAGCAGTTTCTCAGAAAGCTTCTTTCCAGTTTTGAACGGAAGATATTTCCTTTTTCACCATAGCCCTCTATGGGCTTCCAAATATCCCTTTGCCAATTCCACAAGAACAGCCTTAGCGAAAGGCTTCTTGAAGGGAAAGATGTAACTCTGTGAGATGAATTAACAGAACACAGAGCAGTTTCTCAGAAAGCTTCTTTCCAGTTTTGAACGGAAGATATTTCCTTTTTCACCAGAGCCCTCTATGGGCTTCCAAATATCTCTTTGCCAATTCCACAAGAACAGCCTTAGCGAAAGGCTTCTTGAAGGGAAAGATGTAACTCTGTGAGATGAATGAACAGAACACAGAGCAGTTTCTCAGAAAGCTTCTTTCCAGTTTTGAACGGAAGATATTTCCTTTTTCACCATAGCCCTCTATGGGCTTCCAAATATCCCTTTGCCAATTCCACAAGAACAGCCTTAGCGAAAGGCTTCTTGAAGGGAAAGATGTAACTCTGTGAGATGAATTAACAGAACACAGAGCAGTTTCTCAGAAAGATTCTTTCCAGTTTTGAACGGAAGATATTTCCTTTTTCACCATAGCCCTCTATGGGCTTCCAAATATCCCTTTGCCAATTCCACAAGAACAGCCTTAGCGAACGGCTTCTTGAAGGGAAAGATGTAACTCTGTGAGATGAATTAACAGAACACAGAGCAGTTTCTCAGAAAGCTTCTTTCCAGTTTTGAACGGAGGATATTTCCTTTTTCACCATAGCCCTCTACGGGCTTCCAAATATCCCTTTGCCAATTCCACAAGAACAGCCTTAGCGAAAGGCTTCTTGAAGGGAAACATGTAACTCTGTGAGATGAATTAACAGAACACAGAGCAGTTTCTCAGAAAGATTCTTTCCAGTTTTGAACGGAAGATATTTCCTTTTTCACCATAGCCCTCTATGGGCTTCCAAATATCCCTTTGCCAATTCCACAAGAACAGCCTTAGCGAAAGGCTTCTTGAAGGGAAAGATGTAACTCTGTGAGATGAATTAACAGAACACAGAGCAGTTTCTCAGAAAGCTTCTTTCCAGTTTTGAACGGAAGATATTTCCTTTTTCACCATAGCCCTCTATGGGCTTCCAAATATCCCTTTGCCAATTCCACAAGAACAGCCTTAGCGAAAGGCTTCTTGAAGGGAAAGATGTAATTCTGTGAGATGAATTAACAGAACACAGAGCAGTTTCTCAGAGAGCTTCTTTCCAGTTTTGAACGGAAGATATTTCCTTTTTCACCATAGCCCTCTATGGGCTTCCAAATATCCCTTTGCCAATTCCACAAGAACAGCCTTAGCGAAAGGCTTCTTGAAGGGAAAGATGTAACTCTGTGAGATGAATGAACAGAACACAGAGCAGTTTCTCAAAAGCTTCTTTCCAGTTTTGAACGGAAGATATTTCCTTTTTCACCGTGGCCCTCTATGGGCTTCCAAATATCCCTTTGCCAATTCCACAAGAACAGCCTTAGCGAAAGGCTTCTTGAAGGGAAAGATGTAACTCTGTGAGATGAATGAACAGAACACAGAGCAGTTTCTCAGAAAGCTTCTTTCCAGTTTTGAACGGAAGATATTTCCTTTTTCACCGTAGCCCTCTATGGGCTTCCAAATATCCCTTTGCCAATTCCACAAGAACAGCCTTAGCGAAAGGCTTCTTGAAGGGAAAGATGTAACTCTGTGAGATGAATTAACAGAACACAGAGCAGTTTCTCAGAAAGATTCTTTCCAGGTTTGAACGGAAGATATTTCCTTTTTCACCATAGCCCTCTATGGGCTTCCAAATATCCCTTTGCCAATTCCACAAGAACAGCCTTAGCGAAAGGCTTCTTGAAGGGAAAGATGTAACTCTGTGAGATGAATTAACAGAACACAGAGCAGTTTCTCAGAAAGCTTCTTTCCAGTTTTGAACGGAAGATATTTCCTTTTTCACCATAGCCCTCTATGGGCTTCCAAATATCCCTTTGCCAATTCCACAAGAACAGCCTTAGCGAAAGGCTTCTTCAAGGGAAAGATGTAACTCTGTGAGATGAATTAACAGAACACAGAGCAGTTTCTCAGAAAGCTTCTTTCCAGTTTTGAACGGAAGATATTTCCTTTTTCACCATAGCCCTCTATGGGCTTCCAAATATCCCTTTGCCAATTCCACAAGAACAGCCTTAGCGAAAGGCTTCTTCAAGGGAAAGATGTAACTCTGTGAGATGAATTAACAGAACACAGAGCAGTTTCTCAGAAAGCTTCTTTCCAGTTTTGAACGGAAGATATTTCCTTTTTCACCATAGCCCTCTATGGGCTTCCAAATATCCCTTTGCCAATTCCACAAGAACAGCCTTAGCGAAAGGCTTCTTGAAGGGAAAGTTGTAACTCTGTGAGATGAATTAACAGAACACAGAGCAGTTTCTCAGAAAGCTTCTTTCCAGTTTTGAACGGAAGATATTTCCTTTTTCACCATAGCCCTCTATGGGCTTCCAAATATCCCTTTGCCAATTCCACAAGAACAGCCTTAGCGAAAGGCTTCTTGAAGGGAAAGATGTAACTCTGTGAGATGAATTAACAGAACACAGAGCAGTTTCTCAGAAAGCTTCTTTCCAGTTTTGAACGGAAGATATTTCCTTTTTCACCATAGCCCTCTATGGGCTTCCAAATATCCCTTTGCCAATTCCACAAGAACAGCCTTAGCGAAAGGCTTCTTGAAGGGAAAGATGTAACTCTGTGAGATGAATTAACAGAACACAGAGCAGTTTCTCAGACAGCTTCTTTCCAGTTTTGAACGGAAGATATTTCCTTTTTCACCATAGCCCTCTATGGGCTTCCAAATATCCCTTTGCCAATTCCACAAGAACAGCCTTAGCGAAAGGCTTCTTGAAGGGAAAGATGTAACTCTGTGAGATGAATTAACAGAACACCGAGCAGTTTCTCAGAAAGCTTCTTTCCAGTTTTTAACGGAAGATATTTCCTTTTTCACCATAGCCCTCTATGGGCTTCCAAATATCCCTTTGCCAATTCCACAAGAACAGCCTTAGCGAAAGGCTTCTTGAAGGGAAAGATGTAACTCTGTGAGATGAATGAACAGAACACAGAGCAGTTTCTCAGAAAGCTTCTTTCCAGTTTTGAACGGAAGATATTTCCTTTTTCACCATAGCCCTCTATGGGCTTCCAAATATCCCTTTGCCAATTCCACAAGAACAGCCTTAGCGAAAGGCTTCTTGAAGGGAAAGATGTAACTCTGTGAGATGAATTAACAGAACACAGAGCAGTTTCTCAGAAAGCTTCTTTCCAGTTTTGAACGGAAGATATTTCCTTTTTCACCATAGCCCTCTATGGGCTTCCAAATATCCCTTTGCCAATTCCACAAGAACAGCCTTAGCGAAAGGCTTCTTGAAGGGAAAGATGTAACTCTGTGAGATGAATTAACAGAACACAGAGCAGTTTCTCAGAAAGCTTCTTTCCAGTTTTTAACGGAAGATATTTCCTTTTTCACCATAGCCCTCTATGGGCTTCCAAATATCCCTTTGCCAATTCCACAAGAACAGCCTTAGCGAAAGGCTTCTTGAAGGGAAAGATGTAACTCTGTGAGATGAATGAACAGAACACAGAGCAGTTTCTCAGAAAGCTTCTTTCCAGTTTTGAACGGAAGATATTTCCTTTTTCACCATAGCCCTCTATGGGCTTCCAAATATCCCTTTGCCAATTCCACAAGAACAGCCTTAGCGAAAGGCTTCTTGAAGGGAAAGATGTAACTCTGTGAGATGAATTAACAGAACACAGAGCAGTTTCTCAGAAAGCTTCTTTCCAGTTTTGAACGGAAGATATTTCCTTTTTCACCATAGCCCTCTATGGGCTTCCAAATATCCCTTTGCCAATTCCACAAGAACAGCCTTAGCGAAAGGCTTCTTGAAGGGAAAGATGTAACTCTGTGAGATGAATTAAAAGAACACAGAACAGTTTCTCAGAAAGCTTCTTTCCAGTTTTGAACGGAAGATATTTCCTTTTTCACCATAGCCCTCTATGGGCTTCCAAATATCCCTTTGCCAATTCCACAAGAACAGCCTTAGCGAAGGGCTTCTTGAAGGGAAAGATGTAACTCTGTGAGATGAATTAACAGAACACAGAGCAGTTTCTCAGAAAGCTTCTTTCCAGTTTTGAACGGAAGATATTTCCTTTTTCACCATAGCCCTCTATGGGCTTCCAAATATCCCTTTGCCAATTCCACAAGAACAGCCTTAGCGAAAGGCTTCTTGAAGGGAAAGATGTAATTCTGTGAGATGAATTAACAGAACACAGAGCAGTTTCTCAGAAAGATTCTTTCCAGTTTTGAACGGAAGATATTTCCTTTTTCACCATAGCCCTCTATGGGCTTCCAAATATCCCTTTGCCAATTCCACAAGAACAGCCTTAGCGAAAGGCTTCTTGAAGGGAAAGATGTAACTCTGTGAGATGAATTAACAGAACACAGAGCAGTTTCTCAGACAGCTTCTTTCCAGTTTTGAACGGAAGATATTTCCTTTTTCACCATAGCCCTCTATGGGCTTCCAAATATCCCTTTGCCAATTCCACAAGAACAGACTTAGCGAAAGGCTTCTTGAAGGGAAAGATGTAACTCTGTGAGATGAATTAACAGAACACAGAGCAGTTTCTCAGAAAGCTTCTTTCCAGTTTTGAACGGAAGATATTTCCTTTTTCACCATAGCCCTCTATGGGCTTCCAAATATCCCTTTGCCAATTCCACAAGAACAGCCTTAGCGAAAGGCTTCTTGAAGGGAAAGATGTAACTCTGTGAGATGAATGAACAGAACACAGAGCAGTTTCTCAGAAAGCTTCTTTCCAGTTTTGAACGGAAGATATTTCCTTTTTCACCAGAGCCCTCTATGGGCTTCCAAATATCCCTTTGCCAATTCCACAAGAACAGCCTTAGCGAAAGGCTTCTTGAAGGGAAAGATGTAACTCTGTGAGATGAATTAACAGAACACAGAGCAGTTTCTCAGAAAGCTTCTTTCCAGTTTTGAACGGAAGATATTTCCTTTTTCACCATAGCCCTCTATGGGCTTCCAAATATCCCTTTGCCAATTCCACAAGAACAGCCTTAGCGAAAGGCTTCTTGAAGGGAAAGATGTAACTCTGTGAGATGAATTAACAGAACACAGAGCAGTTTCTCAGAAAGCTTCTTTCCAGTTTTGAACGGAAGATATTTCCTTTTTCACCACAGCCCTCTATGGGCTTCCAAATATCCCTTTGCCAATTCCACAAGAACAGCCTTAGCGAAATGCTTCTTGAAGGGAAAGATGTAACTCTGTGAGATGAATTAACAGAACACAGAGCAGTTTCTCAGAAAGCTTCTTTCCAGTTTTGAACGGAAGATATTTCCTTTTTCACCAGAGCCCTCTATGGGCTTCCAAATATCCCTTTGCCAATTCCACAAGAACAGCCTTAGCGAAAGGCTTCTTGAAGGGAAAGATGTAACTCTGTGAGATGAATTAACAGAACACAGAGCAGTTTCTCAGAAAGCTTCTTTCCAGTTTTGAACGGAAGATATTTCCTTTTTCACCATAGCCCTCTATGGGCTTCCAAATATCCCTTTGCCAATTCCACAAGAACAGCCTTAGCGAACGGCTTCTTGAAGGGAAAGATGTAACTCTGTGAGATGAATTAACAGAACACAGAGCAGTTTCTCAGAAAGCTTCTTTCCAGTTTTGAACGGAGGATATTTCCTTTTTCACCATAGCCCTCTACGGGCTTCCAAATATCCCTTTGCCAATTCCACAAGAACAGCCTTAGCGAAAGGCTTCTTGAAGGGAAAGATGTAACTCTGTGAGATGAATTAACAGAACACAGAGCAGTTTCTCAGAAAGATTCTTTCCAGTTTTGAACGGAAGATATTTCCTTTTTCACCATAGCCCTCTATGGGCTTCCAAATATCCCTTTGCCAATTCCACAAGAACAGCCTTAGCGAAAGGCTTCTTGAAGGGAAAGATGTAACTCTGTGAGATGAATTAACAGAACACAGAGCAGTTTCTCAGAAAGCTTCTTTCCAGTTTTGAACGGAAGATATTTCCTTTTTCACCGTAGCCCTCTATGGGCTTCCAAATATCCCTTTGCCAATTCCACAAGAACAGCCTTAGCGAAAGGCTTCTTGAAGGGAAAGATGTAACTCTGTGAGATGAATGAACAGAACACAGAGCAGTTTCTCAGAAAGCTTCTTTCCAGTTTTGAACGGAAGATATTTCCTTTTTCACCGTAGCCCTCTATGGGCTTCCAAATATCCCTTTGCCAATTCCACAAGAACAGCCTTAGCGAAAGGCTTCTTGAAGGGAAAGATGTAACTCTGTGAGATGAAATAACAGAACACAGAGCAGTTTCTCAGAAAGATTCTTTCCAGTTTTGAACGGAAGATATTTCCTTTTTCACCATAGCCCTCTATGGGCTTCCAAATATCCCTTTGCCAATTCCACAAGAACAGCCTTAGCGAAAGGCTTCTTCAAGGGAAAGATGTAACTCTGTGAGATGAATGAACAGAACACAGAGCAGCTTCTCAGAAAGCTTCTTTCCAGTTTTGAACGGAAGATATTTCCTTTTTCACCATAGCCCTCTATGGGCTTCCAAATATCCCTTTGCCAATTCCATAAGAACAGCCTTAGCGAAAGGCTTCTTGAAGGGAAAGATGTAACTCTGTGAGATGAATTAACAGAACACAGAGCAGTTTCTCAGAAAGCTTCTTTCCAGTTTTGAACGGAAGATATTTCCTTTTTCACCATAGCCCTCTATGGGCTTCCAAATATCCCTTTGCCAATTCCACAAGAACAGCCTTAGCGAAAGGCTTCTTGAAGGGAAAGATGTAACTCTGTGAGATGAATGAACAGAACACAGAGCAGTTTCTCAGAAAGCTTCTTTCCAGTTTTGAACGGAAGATATTTCCTTTTTCACCATAGCCCTCTATGGGCTTCCAAATATCCCTTTGCCAATTCCACAAGAACAGCCTTAGCGAAAGGCTTCTTGAAGGGAAAGATGTAACTCTGTGAGATGAATTAACAGAACACAGAGCAGTTTCTCAGAAAGCTTCTTTCCAGTTTTGAACGGAAGATATTTCCTTTTTCACCAGAGCCCTCTATGGGCTTCCAAATATCCCTTTGCCAATTCCACAAGAACAGCCTTAGCGAAAGGCTTCTTGAAGGGAAAGATGTAACTCTGTGAGATGAATTAACAGAACACAGAGCAGTTTCTCAGAAAGCTTCTTTCCAGTTTTGAACGGAAGATATTTCCTTTTTCACCATAGCCCTCTATGGGCTTCCAAATATCCCTTTGCCAATTCCACAAGAACAGCCTTAGCGAAAGGCTTCTTGAAGGGAAAGATGTAACTCTGTGAGATGACTTAACAGAACACAGAGCAGTTTCTCAGAAAGCTTCTTTCCAGTTTTGAACGGAAGATATTTCCTTTTTCACCAGAGCCCTCTATGGGCTTCCAAATATCCCTTTGCCAATTCCACAAGAACAGCCTTAGCGAAAGGCTTCTTGAAGGGAAAGATGTAACTCTCTGAGCTGAATTAACAGAACACAGAGCAGTTTCTCAGAAAGCTTCTTTCCAGTTTTGAACGGAAGATATTTCCTTTTTCACCATAGCCCTCTATGGGCTTCCAAATATCCCTTTGCCAATTCCACAAGAACAGCCTTAGCGAAAGGCTTCTTGAAGGGAAAGATGTAACTCTGTGAGATGAATTAACAGAACACAGAGCAGTTTCTCAGAAAGATTCTTTCCAGTTTTGAACGGAAGATATTTCCTTTTTCACCATAGCCCTCTATGGGCTTCCAAATATCCCTTTGCCAATTCCACAAGAACAGCCTTAGCGAACGGCTTCTTGAAGGGAAAGATGTAACTCTGTGAGATGAATTAACAGAACACAGAGCAGTTTCTCAGAAAGCTTCTTTCCAGTTTTGAACGGAGGATATTTCCTTTTTCACCATAACCCTCTACGGGCTTCCAAATATCCCTTTGCCAATTCCACAAGAACAGCCTTATCGAAAGGCTTCTTGAAGGGAAAGATGTAACTCTGTGAGATGAATTAACAGAACACAGAGCAGTTTCTCAGAAAGATTCTTTCCAGTTTTGAACGGAAGATATTTCCTTTTTCACCATAGCCCTCTATGGGCTTCCAAATATCCCTTTGCCAATTCCACAAGAACAGCCTTAGCGAAAGGCTTCTTGAAGGGAAAGATGTAACTCTGTGAGATGAATTAACAGAACACAGAGCAGTTTCTCAGAAAGCTTCTTTCCAGTTTTGAACGGAAGATATTTCCTTTTTCACCGTAGCCCTCTATGGGCTTCCAAATATCCCTTTGCCAATTCCACAAGAACAGCCTTAGCGAAAGGCTTCTTGAAGGGAAAGATGTAACTCTGTGAGATGAATGAACAGAACACAGAGCAGTTTCTCAGAAAGCTTCTTTCCAGTTTTGAACGGAAGATATTTCCTTTTTCACCGTAGCCCTCTATTGGCTTCCAAATATCCCTTTGCCAATTCCACAAGAACAGCCTTAGCGAAAGGCTTCTTGAAGGGAAAGATGTAACTCTGTGAGATGAATTAACAGAACACAGAGCAGTTTCTCAGAAAGATTCTTTCCAGTTTTGAACGGAAGATATTTCCTTTTTCACCATAGCCCTCTATGGGCTTCCAAATATCCCTTTGCCAATTCCACAAGAACAGCCTTAGCGAAAGGCTTCTTCAAGGGAAAGATGTAACTCTGTGAGATGAATGAACAGAACACAGAGCAGCTTCTCAGAAAGCTTCTTTCCAGTTTTGAACGGAAGATATTTCCTTTTTCACCATAGCCCTCTATGGGCTTCCAAATATCCCTTTGCCAATTCCACAAGAACAGCCTTAGCGAAAGGCTTCTTGAAGGGAAAGATGTAACTCTGTGAGATGAATTAACAGAACACAGAGCAGTTTCTCAGAAAGCTTCTTTCCAGTTTTGAACGGAAGATATTTCCTTTTTCACCATAGCCCTCTATGGGCTTCCAAATATCCCTTTGCCAATTCCACAAGAACAGCCTTAGCGAAAGGCTTCTTGAAGGGAAAGATGTAACTCTGTGAGATGAATGAACAGAACACAGAGCAGTTTCTCAGAAAGCTTCTTTCCAGTTTTGAACGGAAGATATTTCCTTTTTCACCATAGCCCTCTATGGGCTTCCAAATATCCCTTTGCCAATTCCACAAGAACAGCCTTAGCGAAAGGCTTCTTGAAGGGAAAGATGTAACTCTGTGAGATGAATTAACAGAACACAGAGCAGTTTCTCAGAAAGCTTCTTTCCAGTTTTGAACGGAAGATATTTCCTTTTTCACCATAGCCCTCTATGGGCTTCCAAATATCCCTTTGCCAATTCCACAAGAACAGCCTTAGCGAAAGGCTTCTTGAAGGGAAAGATGTAACTCTGTGAGATGAATTAACAGAACACAGAGCAGTTTCTCAGAAAGATTCTTTCCAGTTTTGAACGGAAGATATTTCCTTTTTCACCATAGCCCTCTATGGGCTTCCAAATATCCCTTTGCCAATTCCACAAGAACAGCCTTAGCGAACGGCTTCTTGAAGGGAAAGATGTAACTCTGTGAGATGAATTAACAGAACACAGAGCAGTTTCTCAGAAAGCTTCTTTCCAGTTTTGAACGGAGGATATTTCCTTTTTCACCATAGCCCTCTACGGGCTTCCAAATATCCCTTTGCCAATTCCACAAGAACAGCCTTAGCGAAAGGCTTCTTGAAGGGAAAGATGTAACTCTGTGAGATGAATTAACAGAACACGGAGCAGTTTCTCAGAAAGATTCTTTCCAGTTTTGAACGGAAGATATTTCCTTTTTCACCATAGCCCTCTATGGGCTTCCAAATATCCCTTTGCCAATTCCACAAGAACAGCCTTAGCGAAAGGCTTCTTGAAGGGAAAGATGTAACTCTGTGAGATGAATTAACAGAACACAGAGCAGTTTCTCAGAAAGCTTCTTTCCAGTTTTGAACGGAAGATATTTCCTTTTTCACCATAGCCCTCTATGGGCTTCCAAATATCCCTTTGCCAATTCCACAAGAACAGCCTTAGCGAAAGGCTTCTTGAAGGGAAAGATGTAATTCTGTGAGATGAATTAACAGAACACAGAGCAGTTTCTCAGAGAGCTTCTTTCCAGTTTTGAACGGAAGATATTTCCTTTTTCACCATAGCCCTCTATGGGCTTCCAAATATCCCTTTGCCAATTCCACAAGAACAGCCTTAGCGAAAGGCTTCTTGAAGGGAAAGATGTAACTCTGTGAGATGAATGAACAGAACACAGAGCAGTTTCTCAAAAGCTTCTTTCCAGTTTTGAACGGAAGATATTTCCTTTTTCACCGTAGCCCTCTATGGGCTTCCAAATATCCCTTTGCCAATTCCACAAGAACAGCCTTAGCGAAAGGCTTCTTGAAGGGAAAGATGTAACTCTGTGAGATGAATTAACAGAACACAGAGCAGTTTCTCAGAAAGATTCTTTCCAGGTTTGAACGGAAGATATTTCCTTTTTCACCATAGCCCTCTATGGGCTTCCAAATATCCCTTTGCCAATTCCACAAGAACAGCCTTAGCGAAAGGCTTCTTCAAGGGAAAGATGTAACTCTGTGAGATGAATGAACAGAACACAGAGCAGCTTCTCAGAAAGCTTCTTTCCAGTTTTGAACGGAAGATATTTCCTTTTTCACCATAGCCCTCTATGGGCTTCCAAATATCCCTTTGCCAATTCCACAAGAACAGCCTTAGCGAAAGGCTTCTTGAAGGGAAAGATGTAACTCTGTGAGATGAATTAACAGAACACAGAGCAGTTTCTCAGAAAGCTTCTTTCCAGTTTTGAACGGAAGATATTTCCTTTTTCACCATAGCCCTCTATGGGCTTCCAAATATCCCTTTGCCAATTCCACAAGAACAGCCTTAGCGAAAGGCTTCTTGAAGGGAAAGATGTAACTCTGTGAGATGAATTAACAGAACACAGAGCAGTTTCTCAGAAAGCTTCTTTCCAGTTTTGAACGGAAGATATTTCCTTTTTCACCAGAGCCCTCTATGGGCTTCCAAATATCCCTTTGCCAATTCCACAAGAACAGCCTTAGCGAAAGGCTTCTTGAAGGGAAAGATGTAACTCTGTGAGATGAATTAACAGAACACAGAGCAGTTTCTCAGAAAGCTTCTTTCCACTTTTGAACGGAAGATATTTCCTTTTTCACCATAGCCCTCTATGGGCTTCCAAATATCCCTTTGCCAATTCCACAAGAACAGCCTTAGCGAAAGGCTTCTTGTAGGGAAAGATGTAACTCTGTGAGATGAATTAACAGAACACAGAGCAGTTTCTCAGAAAGATTCTTTCCAGTTTTGAACGGAAGATATTTCCTTTTTCACCATAGCCCTCTATGGGCTTCCAAATATCCCTTTGCCAATTCCACAAGAACAGCCTTAGCGAACGGCTTCTTGAAGGGAAAGATGTAACTCTGTGAGATGAATTAACAGAACACAGAGCAGTTTCTCAGAAAGCTTCTTTCCAGTTTTGAACGGAGGATATTTCCTTTTTCACCATAGCCCTCTACGGGCTTCCAAATATCCCTTTGCCAATTCCACAAGAACAGCCTTAGCGAAAGGCTTCTTGAAGGGAAAGATGTAACTCTGTGAGATGAATTAACAGAACACAGAGCAGTTTCTCAGAAAGATTCTTTCCAGTTTTGAACGGAAGATATTTCCTTTTTCACCATAGCCCTCTATGGGCTTCCAAATATCCCTTTGCCAATTCCACAAGAACAGCCTTAGCGAAAGGCTTCTTGAAGGGAAAGATGTAACTCTGTGAGATGAATTAACAGAACACAGAGCAGTTTCTCAGAAAGCTTCTTTCCAGTTTTGAACGGAAGATATTTCCTTTTTCACCATAGCCCTCTATGGGCTTCCAAATATCCCTTTGCCAATTCCACAAGAACAGCCTTAGCGAAAGGCTTCTTGAAGGGAAAGATGTAATTCTGTGAGATGAATTAACAGAACACAGAGCAGTTTCTCAGAGAGCTTCTTTCCAGTTTTGAACGGAAGATATTTCCTTTTTCACCATAGCCCTCTATGGGCTTCCAAATATCCCTTTGCCAATTCCACAAGAACAGCCTTAGCGAAAGGCTTCTTGAAGGGAAAGATGTAACTCTGTGAGATGAATGAACAGAACACAGAGCAGTTTCTCAAAAGCTTCTTTCCAGTTTTGAACGGAAGATATTTCCTTTTTCACCGTAGCCCTCTATGGGCTTCCAAATATCCCTTTGCCAATTCCACAAGAACAGCCTTAGCGAAAGGCTTCTTGAAGGGAAAGATGTAACTCTGTGAGATGAATGAACAGAACACAGAGCAGTTTCTCAGAAAGCTTCTTTCCAGTTTTGAACGGAAGATATTTCCTTTTTCACCGTAGCCCTCTATGGGCTTCCAAATATCCCTTTGCCAATTCCACAAGAACAGCCTTAGCGAAAGGCTTCTTGAAGGGAAAGATGTAACTCTGTGAGATGAATTAACAGAACACAGAGCAGTTTCTCAGAAAGATTCTTTCCAGGTTTGAACGGAAGATATTTCCTTTTTCACCGTAGCCCTCTATGGGCTTCCAAATATCCCTTTGCCAATTCCACAAGAACAGCCTTAGCGAAAGGCTTCTTGAAGGGAAAGATGTAACTCTGTGAGATGAATTAACAGAACACAGAGCAGTTTCTCAGAATGCTTCTTTCCAGTTTTGAACGGAAGATATTTCCTTTTTCACCATAGCCCTCTATGGGCTTCCAAATATCCCTTTGCCAATTCCACAAGAACAGCCTTAGCGAAAGGCTTCTTGAAGGTAAAGATGTAACTCTGTGAGATGAATTAACAGAACACAGAGCAGTTTCTCAGAAAGCTTCTTTCCAGTTTTGAACGGAAGATATTTCCTTTTTCACCATAGCCCTCTATGGGCTTCCAAATATCCCTTTGCCAATTCCACAAGAACAGCCTTAGCGAAAGGCTTCTTGAAGGGAAAGATGTAACTCTGTGAGATGAATTAACAGAACACAGAGCAGTTTCTCAGAAAGCTTCTTTCCAGTTTTGAACGGAAGATATTTCCTTTTTCACCATAGCCCTCTATGGGCTTCCAAATATCCCTTTGCCAATTCCACAAGAACAGCCTTAGCGAAAGGCTTCTTGAAGGGAAAGTTGTAACTCTGTGAGATGAATTAACAGAACACAGAGCAGTTTCTCAGAAAGCTTCTTTCCAGTTTTGAACGGAAGATATTTCCTTTTTCACCATAGCCCTCTATGGGCTTCCAAAATCCCTTTGCCAATTCCACAAGAACAGCCTTAGCGAAAGGCTTCTTGAAGGGAAAGATGTAACTCTGTGAGATGAATTAACAGAACACAGAGCAGTTTCTCAGAAAGCTTCTTTCCAGTTTTGAACGGAAGATATTTCCTTTTTCACCATAGCCCTCTATGGGCTTCCAAATATCCCTTTGCCAATTCCACAAGAACAGCCTTAGCGAAAGGCTTCTTGAAGGGAAAGATGTAACTCTGTGAGATGAATTAACAGAACACAGAGCAGTTTCTCAGACAGCTTCTTTCCAGTTTTGAACGGAAGATATTTTCTTTTTCACCATAGCCCTCTATGGGCTTCCAAATATCCCTTTGCCAATTCCACAAGAACAGCCTTAGCGAAAGGCTTCTTGAAGGGAAAGATGTAACTCTGTGAGATGAATGAACAGAACACAGAGCAGTTTCTCAGAAAGCTTCTTTCCAGTTTTGAACGGAAGATATTTCCTTTTTCACCATAGCCCTCTATGGGCTTCCAAATATCCCTTTGCCAATTCCACAAGAACAGCCTTAGCGAAAGGCTTCTTGAAGGGAAAGATGTAACTCTGTGAGATGAATGAACAGAACACAGAGCAGTTTCTCAGAAAGCTTCTTTCCAGTTTTGAACGGAAGATATTTCCTTTTTCACCATAACCCTCTATGGGCTTCCAAATATCCCTTTGCCAATTCCACAAGAACAGCCTTAGCGAAAGGCTTCTTGAAGGGAAAGATGTAACTCTGTGAGATGAATTAACAGAACACAGAGCAGTTTCTCAGAAAGCTTCTTTCCAGTTTTGAACGGAAGATATTTCCTTTTTCACCATAGCCCTCTATGGGCTTCCAAATATCCCTTTGCCAATTCCACAAGAACAGCCTTAGCGAAAGGCTTCTTGAAGGGAAAGATGTAACTCTGTGAGATGAATTAACAGAACACAGAGCAGTTTCTCAAAAAGCTTCTTTCCAGTTTTGAACGGAAGATATTTCCTTTTTCACCATAGCCCTCTATGGGCTTCCAAATATCCCTTTGCCAATTCCACAAGAACAGCCTTAGCGAAAGGCTTCTTCAAGGGAAAGATGTAACTCTGTGAGATGAATTAACAGAACACAGAGCAGTTTCTCAGAAAGCTTCTTTCCAGTTTTGAACGGAAGATATTTCCTTTTTCACCATAGCCCTCTATGGGCTTCCAAATATCCCTTTGCCAATTCCACAAGAACAGCCTTAGCGAAAGGCTTCTTGAAGGGAAAGATGTAACTCTGTGAGATGAATTAACAGAACACAGAGCAGTTTCTCAGAAAGCTTCTTTCCAGTTTTGAACGGAAGATATTTCCTTTTTCACCATAGCCCTCTATGGGCTTCCAAATATCCCTTTGCCAATTCCACAAGAACAGCCTTAGCGAAAGGCTTCTTGAAGGGAAAGATGTAACTCTGTGAGATGAATTAACAGAACACAGAGCAGTTTCTCAGAAAGCTTCTTTCCAGTTTTGAACGGAAGATATTTCCTTTTTCACCATAGCCCTCTATGGGCTTCCAAATATCCCTTTGCCAATTCCACAAGAACAGCCTTAGCGAAAGGCTTCTTGAAGGGAAAGATGTAACTCTGTGAGATGAATGAACAGAACACAGAGCAGTTTCTCAGAAAGCTTCTTTCCAGTTTTGAACGGAAGATATTTCCTTTTTCACCATAGCCCTCTATGGGCTTCCAAATATCCCTTTGCCAATTCCACAAGAACAGCCTTAGCGAAAGGCTTCTTGAAGGGAAAGATGTAACTCTGTGAGATGAATTAACAGAACACAGAGCAGTTTCTCAGAAAGCTTCTTTCCAGTTTTGAACGGAAGATATTTCCTTTTTCACCATAGCCCTCTATGGGCTTCCAAATATCCCTTTGCCAATTCCACAAGAACAGCCTTAGCGAAAGGCTTCTTGAAGGGAAAGATGTAACTCTGTGAGATGAATGAACAGAACACAGAGCAGTTTCTCAGAGAGCTTCTTTCCAGTTTTGAACGGAAGATATTTCCTTTTTCACCATAGCCCTCTATGGGCTTCCAAATATCCCTTTGCCAATTCCACAAGAACAGCCTTAGCGAAAGGCTTCTTGAAGGGAAAGATGTAACTCTGTGAGATGAATGAACAGAACACAGAGCAGTTTCTCAGAAAACTTCTTTCCAGTTTTGAACGGAAGATATTTCCTTTTTCACAATAGCCCTCTATGTGCTTCCAAATATCCCTTTGCCAATTCCACAAGAACAGCCTTAGCGAAAGGCTTCTTGAAGGGAAAGATGTAACCCTGTGAGATGAATTAACAGAACACAGAGCAGTTTCTCAGAAAGCTTCTTTCCAGTTTTGAACGGAAGATATTTCCTTTTTCACCATAGCCCTCTATGGGCTTCCAAATATCCCTTTGCCAATTCCACAAGAACAGCCTTAGCGAAAGGCTTCTTGAAGGGAAAGCTGTAACTCTGTGAGATGAATTAACAGAACACAGAGCAGTTTCTCAGAAAGCTTCTTTCCAGTTTTGAACGGAAGATATTTCCTTTTTCACCATAGCCCTCTATGGGCTTCCAAATATCCCTTTGCCAATTCCACAAGAACAGCCTTAGCGAAAGGCTTCTTGAAGGGAAAGATGTAACTCTGTGAGATGAATGAACAGAACACAGAGCAGTTTCTCAGAAAGATTCTTTCCAGTTTTGAACGGAAGATATTTCCTTTTTCACCATAGCCCTCTATGGGCTTCCAAATATCCCTTTGCCAATTCCACAAGAACAGCCTTAGCGAAAGGCTTCTTGAAGGGAAAGATGTAACTCTGTGAGATGAATTAACAGAACACAGAGCAGTTTCTCAGAAAGCTTCTTTCCAGTTTTGAACGGAAGATATTTCCTTTTTCACCATAGCCCTCTATGGGCTTCCAAATATCCCTTTGCCAATTCCACAAGAACAGCCTTAGCGAAAGGCTTCTTGAAGGGAAAGATGTAACTCTGTGAGATGAATTAACAGAACACAGAGCAGTTTCTCAGAAAGCTTCTTTCCAGTTTTGAACGGAAGATATTTCCTTTTTCACCATAGCCCTCTATGGGCTTCCAAATATCCCTTTGCCAACTCCACAAGAACAGCCTTAGCGAAAGGCTTCTTGAAGGGAAAGATGTAACTCTGTGAGATGAATTAACAGAAGACAGAGCAGTTCCTCAGAAAGCTTCTTTCCAGTTTTGAACGGAAGATATTTCCTTTTTCACCATAGCCCTCTATGGGCTTCCAAATATCCCTTTGCCAATTCCACAAGAACAGCCTTAGCGAAAGGCTTCTTGAAGGGAAAGATGTAACTCTGTGAGATGAATTAACAGAACACAGAGCAGTTTCTCAGAAAGCTTCTTTCCAGTTTTGAACGGAAGATATTTTCTTTTTCACCATAGCCCTCTATGGGCTTCCAAATATCCCTTTGCCAATTCCACAAGAACAGCCTTAGCAAAAGGCTTCTTGAAGGGAAAGATGTAACTCTGTGAGATGAATTAACAGAACACAGAGCAGTTTCTCAGAAAGCTTCTTTCCAGTTTTGAACGGAAAATATTTCCTTTTTCACCATAGCCCTCTGTGGGCTTCCAAATATCCCTTTGCCAATTCCACAAGAACAGCCTTAGCGAAAGGCTTCTTGAAGGGAAAGATGTAACTCTGTGAGATGAATTAACAGAACACAGAGCAGTTTCTCAGAAAGCTTCTTTCCAGTTTTGAACGGAAGATATTTCCTTTTTCACCATAGCCCTCTATGGGCTTCCAAATATCCCTTTGCCAATTCCACAAGAACAGCGTTATCGAAAGGCTTCTTGAAGGGAAAGCTGTAACTCTGTGAGATGAATTAACAGAACACAGAGCAGTTTCTCAGAAAGCTTCTTTCCAGTTTTGAACGGAAGATATTTCCTTTTTCACCATAGCCCTCTATGGGCTTCCAAATATCCCTTTGCCAATTCCACAAGAACAGCCTTAGCGAAAGGCTTGTTGAAGGGAAAGATGTAACTCTGTGAGATGAATTAACAGAACACAGAGCAGTTTCTCAGAAAGCTTCTTTCCAGTTTTGAACGGAAGATATTTCCTTTTTCACCATAGCCCTCTATGGGCTTCCAAATATCCCTTTGCCAATTCCACAAGAACAGCCTTAGCGAAAGGCTTCTTGAAGGGAAAGATGTAACTCTGTGAGATGAATTAACAGAACACAGAGCAGTTTCTCAGAAAGCTTCTTTCCAGTTTTGAACGGAAGATATTTCCTTTTTCACCATAGCCCTCTATGGGCTTCCAAATATCCCTTTGCCAACTCCACAAGAACAGCCTTAGCGAAAGGCTTCTTGAAGGGAAAGATGTAACTCTGTGAGATGAATTAACAGAAGACAGAGCAGTTCCTCAGAAAGCTTCTTTCCAGTTTTGAACGGAAGATATTTCCTTTTTCACCATAGCCCTCTATGGGCTTCCAAATATCCCTTTGCCAATTCCACAAGAACAGCCTTAGCGAAAGGCTTCTTGAAGGGAAAGATGTAACTCTGTGAGATGAATTAACAGAACACAGAGCAGTTTCTCAGAAAGCTTCTTTCCAGTTTTGAACGGAAGATATTTTCTTTTTCACCATAGCCCTCTATGGGCTTCCAAATATCCCTTTGCCAATTCCACAAGAACAGCCTTAGCGAAAGGCTTCTTGAAGGGAAAGATGTAACTCTGTGAGATGAATGAACAGAACACAGAGCAGTTTCTCAGAAAGCTTCTTTCCAGTTTTGAACGGAAGATATTTCCTTTTTCACAATAGCCCTCTATGTGCTTCCAAATATCCCTTTGCCAATTCCACAAGAACAGCCTTAGCGAAAGGCTTCTTGAAGGGAAAGATGTAACCCTGTGAGATGAATTAACAGAACACGGAGCAGTTTCTCAGAAAGCTTCTTTCCAGTTTTGAACGGAAGATATTTCCTTTTTCACCATAGCCCTCTATGGGCTTCCAAATATCCCTTTGCCAATTCCACAAGAACAGCCTTAGCGAAAGGCTTCTTGAAGGGAAAGCTGTAACTCTGTGAGATGAATTAACAGAACACAGAGCAGTTTCTCAGAAAGCTTCTTTCCAGTTTTGAACGGAAGATATTTCCTTTTTCACGATAGCCCTCTATGGGCTTCCAAATATCCCTTTGCCAATTCCACAAGAACAGCCTTAGCGAAAGGCTTCTTGAAGCGAAAGATGTAACTCTGTGAGATGAATGAACAGAACACAGAGCAGTTTCTCAGAAAGATTCTTTCCAGTTTTGAACGGAAGATATTTCCTTTTTCACCATAGCCCTCTATGGGCTTCCAAATATCCCTTTGCCAATTCCACAAGAACAGCCTTAGCGAAAGGCTTCTTGAAGGGAAAGATGTAACTCTGTGAGATGAATTAACAGAACACAGAGCAGTTTCTCAGAAAGCTTCTTTCCAGTTTTGAACGGAAGATATTTCCTTTTTCACCATAGCCCTCTATGGGCTTCCAAATATCCCTTTGCCAATTCCACAAGAAAAGCCTTAGCGAAAGGCTTCTTGAAGGGAAAGATGTAACTCTGTGAGATGAATTAACAGAACACAGAGCAGTTTCTCAGAAAGCTTCTTTCCAGTTTTGAACGGAAGATATTTCCTTTTTCACCATAGCCCTCTATGGGCTTCCAAATATCCCTTTGCCAACTCCACAAGAACAGCCTTAGCGAAAGGCTTCTTGAAGGGAAAGATGTAACTCTGTGAGATGAATTAACAGAAGACAGAGCAGTTCCTCAGAAAGCTTCTTTCCAGTTTTGAACGGAAGATATTTCCTTTTTCACCATAGCCCTCTATGGGCTTCCAAATATCCCTTTGCCAATTCCACAAGAACAGCCTTAGCGAAAGGCTTCTTGAAGGGAAAGATGTAACTCTGTGAGATGAATTAACAGAACACAGAGCAGTTTCTCAGAAAGCTTCTTTCCAGTTTTGAACGGAAGATATTTTCTTTTTCACCATAGCCCTCTATGGGCTTCCAAATATCCCTTTGCCAATTCCACAAGAACAGCCTTAGCAAAAGGCTTCTTGAAGGGAAAGATGTAACTCTGTGAGATGAATTAACAGAACACAGAGCAGTTTCTCAGAAAGCTTCTTTCCAGTTTTGAACGGAAGATATTTCCTTTTTCACCATAGCCCTCTATGGGCTTCCAAATATCCCTTTGCCAATTCCACAAGAACAGCCTTAGCGAAAGGCTTCTTGAAGGGAAAGATGTAACTCTGTGAGATGAATTAACAGAACACAGAGCAGTTTCTCAGAAAGCTTCTTTCCAGTTTTGAACGGAAGATATTTCCTTTTTCACCATAGCCCTCTATGGGCTTCCAAATATCCCTTTGCCAATTCCACAAGAACAGCCTTAGCGAAAGGCTTCTTGAAGGGAAAGCTGTAACTCTGTGAGATGAATTAACAGAACACAGAGCAGTTTCTCAGAAAGCTTCTTTCCAGTTTTGAACGGAAGATATTTCCTTTTTCACCATAGCCCTCTATGGGCTTCCAAATATCCCTTTGCCAATTCCACAAGAACAGCCTTAGCGAAAGGCTTCTTGAAGGGAAAGATGTAACTCTGTGAGATGAATTAACAGAACACATGGCAGTTTCTCAGAAAGCTTCTTTCCAGTTTTGAACGGAAGATATTTCCTTTTTCACCATAGCCCTCTATGGGCTTCCAAATATCCCTTTGCCAATTCCACAAGAACAGCCTTAGCGAAAGGCTTCTTGAAGGGAAAGATGTAACTCTGTGAGATGAATTAACAGAACACAGAGCAGTTTCTCAGAAAGCTTCTTTCCAGTTTTGAACGGAAGATATTTCCTTTTTCACCATAGCCCTCTATGGGCTTCCAAATATCCCTTTGCCAACTCCACAAGAACAGCCTTAGCGAAAGGCTTCTTGAAGGGAAAGATGTAACTCTGTGAGATGAATTAACAGAAGACAGAGCAGTTCCTCAGAAAGCTTCTTTCCAGTTTTGAACGGAAGATATTTCCTTTTTCACCATAGCCCTCTATGGGCTTCCAAATATCCCTTTGCCAATTCCACAAGAACAGCCTTAGCGAAAGGCTTCTTGAAGGGAAAGATGTAACTCTGTGAGATGAATTAACAGAACACAGAGCAGTTTCTCAGAAAGCTTCTTTCCAGTTTTGAACGGAAGATATTTTCTTTTTCACCATAGCCCTCTATGGGCTTCCAAATATCCCTTTGCCAATTCCACAAGAACAGCCTTAGCAAAAGGCTTCTTGAAGGGAAAGATGTAACTCTGTGAGATGAATTAACAGAACACAGAGCAGTTTCTCAGAAAGCTTCTTTCCAGTTTTGAACGGAAGATATTTCCTTTTTCACCATAGCCCTCTATGGGCTTCCAAATATCCCTTTGCCAATTCCACAAGAACAGCCTTAGCGAAAGGCTTCTTGAAGGGAAAGATGTAACTCTGTGAGATGAATTAACAGAACACAGAGCAGTTTCTCAGAAAGCTTCTTTCCAGTTTTGAACGGAAGATATTTCCTTTTTCACCATAGCCCTCTATGGGCTTCCAAATATCCCTTTGCCAATTCCACAAGAACAGCCTTAGCGAAAGGCTTCTTGAAGGGAAAGCTGTAACTCTGTGAGATGAATTAACAGAACACAGAGCAGTTTCTCAGAAAGCTTCTTTCCAGTTTTGAACGGAAGATATTTCCTTTTTCACCATAGCCCTCTATGGGCTTCCAAATATCCCTTTGCCAATTCCACAAGAACAGCCTTAGCGAAAGGCTTCTTGAAGGGAAAGATGTAACTCTGTGAGATGAATTAACAGAACACAGAGCAGTTCCTCAGAAAGCTTCTTTCCAGTTTTGAACGGAAGATATTTCCTTTTTCACCATAGCCCTCTATGGGCTTCCAAATATCATTTTGCCAATTCCACAAGAACAGCCTTAGCGAAAGGCTTCTTGAAGGGAAAGATGTAACTCTGTGAGATGAATTAACAGAACACAGAGCAGTTTCTCAGAAAGCTTCTTTCCAGTTTTGAACGGAAGATATTTCCTTTTTCACCAAAGACCTCTATGGGCTTCCAAATATCCCTTTGCCAATTCCACAAGAACAGCCTTAGCGAAAGGCTTCTTGAAGGGAAAGATGTAACTCTGTGAGATGAATTAACAGAACACAGAGCAGTTTCTCAGAAAGCTTCTTTCCAGTTTTGAACGGAAGATATTTCCTTTTTCACCATAGCCCTCTATGGGCTTCCAAATATCCCTTTGCCAATTCCACAAGAACAGCCTTAGCGAAAGGCTTCTTGAAGGGAAAGATGTAACTCTGTGAGATGAATTAACAGAACACAGAGCAGTTTCTCAGAAAGCTTCTTTCCAGTTTTGAACGGAAGATATTTCCTTTTTCACCATAGCCCTCTATGGGCTTCCAAATATCCCTTTGCCAATTCCACAAGAACAGCCTTAGCGAAAGGCTTCTTGAAGGGAAAGATGTAACTCTGTGAGATGAATTAACAGAACACAGAGCAGTTTCTCAGAAAGCTTCTTTCCAGTTTTGAACGGAGGATATTTTCTTTTTCACCATAGCCCTCTATGGGCTTCCAAATATCCCTTTGCCAATTCCACAAGAACAGCCTTAGCGAAAGGCTTCTTGAAGGGAAAGATGTAACTCTGTGAGATGAATTAACAGAACACAGAGCAGTTTCTCAGAAAGCTTCTTTCCAGTTTTGAACGGAAGATATTTCCTTTTTCACCATAGCCCTCTATAGGCTTCCAAATATCCCTTTGCCAATTCCACAAGAACAGCCTTAGCGAAAGGCTTCTTGAAGGGAAAGATGTAACTCTGTGAGATGAATTAACAGAACACAGAGCAGTTTCTCAGAAAGCTTCTTTCCAGTTTTGAACGGAAGATATTTCCTTTTTCACCATAGCCCTCTATGGGCTTCCAAATATCCCTTTGCCAATTCCACAAGAACAGCCTTAGCGAAAGGCTTCTTGAAGGGAAGCTGTAACTCTGTGAGATGAATTAACAGAACACAGAGCAGTTTCTCAGAAAGCTTCTTTCCAGTTTTGAACGGAAGATATTTCCTTTTTCACCATAGCCCTCTATGGGCTTCCAAATATCCCTTTGCCAATTCCACAAGAACAGCCTTAGCGAAAGGCTTCTTGAAGGAAAGATGTAACTCTGTGAGATGAATTAACAGAACACAGAGCAGTTTCTCAGAAAGCTTCTTTCCAGTTTTGAACGGAAGATATTTCCTTTTTCACCATAGCCCTCTATGGGCTTCCAAATATCCCTTTGCCAATTCCACAAGAACAGCCTTAGCGAAAGGCTTCTTGAAGGGAAAGATGTAACTCTGTGAGATGAAATAACAGAACACAGAGCAGTTTCTCAGAAAGCTTCTTTCCAGTTTTGAACGGAAGATATTTCCTTTTTCACCATAGCCCTCTACGGGCTTCCAAATATCATTTTGCCAATTCCACAAGAACAGCCTTAGCGAAAGGCTTCTTGAAGGGAAAGATGTAACTCTGTGAGATGAATTAACAGAACACAGAGCAGTTTCTCAGAAAGCTTCTTTCCAGTTTTGAACGGAAGATATTTCCTTTTTCACCATAGCCCTCTATGGGCTTCCAAATATCCCTTTGCCAATTCCACAAGAACAGCCTTAGCGAAAGGCTTCTTGAAGGGAAAGATGTAACTCTGTGAGATGAATTAACAGAACACAGAGCAGTTTCTCAGAAAGCTTCTTTCCAGTTTTTAACGGAAGATATTTCCTTTTTCACCATAGCCCTCTATGGGCTTCCAAATATCCCTTTGCCAATTCCACAAGAACAGCCTTAGCGAAAGGCTTCTTGAAGGGAAAGATGTAACTCTGTGAGATGAATTAACAGAACACAGAGCAGTTTCTCAGAAAGCTTCTTTCCAGTTTTGAACGGAAGATATTTCCTTTTTCACCATAGCCCTCTATGGGCTTCCAAATATCATTTTGCCAATTCCACAAGAACAGCCTTAGCGAAAGGCTTCTTGAAGGGAAAGATGTAACTCTGTGAGATGAATTAACAGAACACAGAGCAGTTTCTCAGAAAGCTTCTTTCCAGTTTTGAACGGAAGATATTTCCTTTTTCACCATAGCCCTCTATGGGCTTCCAAATATCCCTTTGCCAATTCCACAAGAACAGCCTTAGCGAAAGGCTTCTTGAGGGGAAAGATGTAACTCTGTGAGATTAATTAACAGAACACAGAGCAGTTTCTCAGAAAGCTTCTTTAAAGTTTTGAACGGAAGATATTTCCTTTTTCACCATAGCCCTCTATGGGCTTCCAAATATCCCTTTGCCAATTCCACAAGAACAGCCTTAGCGAAAGGCTTCTTGAAGGGAAAGATGTAACTCTGTGAGATGAATTAACAGAACACAGAGCAGTTTCTCAGAAATCTTCTTTCCAGTATTGAACGGAAGATATTTCCTTTTTCACCATAGCCCTCTAGGGGCTTCCAAATATCCCTTTGCCAATTCCACAAGAACAGCCTTAGCGAAAGGCTTCTTGAAGGGAAAGATGTAACTCTGTGAGATGAATTAACAGAACACAGAGCAGTTTCTCAGAAAGCTTCTTTCCAGTTTTGAACGGAAGATATTTCCTTTTTCACCATAGCCCTCTATGGGCTTCCAAATATCCCTTTGCCAATTCCACAAGAACAGCCTTAGCGAAAGGCTTCTTGAAGGGAAAGATGTAACTCTGTGAGATGAATTAACAGAACACAGAGCAGTTTCTCAGAAAGCTTCTTTCCTGTTTTGAACGGAAGATATTTCCTTTTTCACCATAGCCCTCTATGGGCTTCCAAATATCCCTTTGCCAATTCCACAAGAACAGCCTTAGCGAAAGGCTTCTTGAAGGGAAGCTGTAACTCTGTGAGATGAATTAACAGAACACAGAGCAGTTTCTCAGAAAGCTTCTTTCCAGTTTTGAACGGAAGATATTTCCTTTTTCACCATAGCCCTCTATGGGCTTCCAAATATCCCTTTGCCAATTCCACAAGAACAGCCTTAGCGAAAGGCTTCTTGAAGGAAAGATGTAACTCTGTGAGATGAATTAACAGAACACAGAGCAGTTTCTCAGAAAGCTTCTTTCCAGTTTTGAACGGAAGATATTTCCTTTTTCACCATAGCCCTCTATGGGCTTCCAAATATCCCTTTGCCAATTCCACAAGAACAGCCTTAGCGAAAGGCTTCTTGAAGGGAAAGATGTAACTCTGTGAGATGAAATAACAGAACACAGAGCAGTTTCTCAGAAAGCTTCTTTCCAGTTTTGAACGGAAGATATTTCCTTTTTCACCATAGCCCTCTACGGGCTTCCAAATATCATTTTGCCAATTCCACAAGAACAGCCTTAGCGAAAGGCTTCTTGAAGGGAAAGATGTAACTCTGTGAGATGAATTAACAGAACACAGAGCAGTTTCTCAGAAAGCTTCTTTCCAGTTTTGAACGGAAGATATTTCCTTTTTCACCATAGCCCTCTATGGGCTTCCAAATATCCCTTTGCCAATTCCACAAGAACAGCCTTAGCGAAAGGCTTCTTGAAGGGAAAGATGTAACTCTGTGAGATGAATTAACAGAACACAGAGCAGTTTCTCAGAAAGCTTCTTTCCAGTTTTTAACGGAAGATATTTCCTTTTTCACCATAGCCCTCTATGGGCTTCCAAATATCCCTTTGCCAATTCCACAAGAACAGCCTTAGCGAAAGGCTTCTTGAAGGGAAAGATGTAACTCTGTGAGATGAATTAACAGAACACAGAGCAGTTTCTCAGAAAGCTTCTTTCCAGTTTTGAACGGAAGATATTTCCTTTTTCACCATAGCCCTCTATGGGCTTCCAAATATCATTTTGCCAATTCCACAAGAACAGCCTTAGCGAAAGGCTTCTTGAAGGGAAAGATGTAACTCTGTGAGATGAATTAACAGAACACAGAGCAGTTTCTCAGAAAGCTTCTTTCCAGTTTTGAACGGAAGATATTTCCTTTTTCACCATAGCCCTCTATGGGCTTCCAAATATCCCTTTGCCAATTCCACAAGAACAGCCTTAGCGAAAGGCTTCTTGAGGGGAAAGATGTAACTCTGTGAGATTAATTAACAGAACACAGAGCAGTTTCTCAGAAAGCTTCTTTAAAGTTTTGAACGGAAGATATTTCCTTTTTCACCATAGCCCTCTATGGGCTTCCAAATATCCCTTTGCCAATTCCACAAGAACAGCCTTAGCGAAAGGCTTCTTGAAGGGAAAGATGTAACTCTGTGAGATGAATTAACAGAACACAGAGCAGTTTCTCAGAAATCTTCTTTCCAGTATTGAACGGAAGATATTTCCTTTTTCACCATAGCCCTCTAGGGGCTTCCAAATATCCCTTTGCCAATTCCACAAGAACAGCCTTAGCGAAAGGCTTCTTGAAGGGAAAGATGTAACTCTGTGAGATGAATTAACAGAACACAGAGCAGTTTCTCAGAAAGCTTCTTTCCAGTTTTGAACGGAAGATATTTCCTTTTTCACCATAGCCCTCTATGGGCTTCCAAATATCCCTTTGCCAATTCCACAAGAACAGCCTTAGCGAAAGGCTTCTTGAAGGGAAAGATGTAACTCTGTGAGATGAATTAACAGAACACAGAGCAGTTTCTCAGAAAGCTTCTTTCCTGTTTTGAACGGAAGATATTTCCTTTTTCACCATAGCCCTCTATGGGCTTCCAAATATCCCTTTGCCAATTCCACAAGAACAGCCTTAGCGAAAGGCTTCTTGAAGGGAAAGATGTAACTCTGTGAGATGAATTAACAGAACACAGAGCAGTTTCTCAGAAAGCTTCTTTCCTGTTTTGAACGGAAGATATTTCCTTTTTCACCATAGCCCTCTATGGGCTTCCAAATATCCCTTTGCCAATTCCACAAGAACAGCCTTAGCGAAAGGCTTCTTGAAGGGAAAGATGTAACTCTGTGAGATGAATTAACAGAACACAGAGCAGTTTCTCAGAAAGCTTCTTTCCAGTTTTGAACGGAAGATATTTCCTTTTTCACCATAGCCCTCTATGGGCTTCCAAATATCCCTTTGCCAATTCCACAAGAACAGCCTTAGCGAAAGGCTTCTTGAAGGGAAAGATGTAACTCTGTGAGATGAATTAACAGAACACAGAGCAGTTTCTCAGAAAGCTTCTTTCCAGTTTTGAACGGAAGATATTTCCTTTTTCACCATAGCCCTCTATGGGCTTCCAAATATCCCTTTGCCAATTCCACAAGAACAGCCTTAGCGAAAGGCTTCTTGAAGGGAAAGATGTAACTCTGTGAGATGAATTAACAGAACACAGAGCAGTTTCTCAGAAAGCTTCTTTCCAGTTTTTAACGGAAGATATTTCCTTTTTCACCATAGCCCTCTATGGGCTTCCAAATATCCCTTTGCCAATTCCACAAGAACAGCCTTAGCGAAAGGCTTCTTGAAGGGAAAGATGTAACTCTGTGAGATGAATTAACAGAACACAGAGCAGTTTCTCAGAAAGCTTCTTTCCAGTTTTGAACGGAAGATATTTCCTTTTTCACCATAGCCCTCTATGGGCTTCCAAATATCCCTTTGCCAATTCCACAAGAACAGTCTTAGTGAAAGGCTTCTTGAAGGGAAAGCTGTAACTCTGTGAGATGAATTAACAGAACACAGAGCAGTTTCTCAGAAAGCTTCTTTCCAGTTTTGAACGGAAGATATTTCCTTTTTCACCATAGCCATCTGTGGGCTTCCAAATATCCCTTTGCCAATTCCACAAGAACAGCCTTAGCGAAAGGCTTCTTGAAGGGAAAGATGTAACTCTGTGAGATGAATTAACAGAACACAGAGCAGTTTCTCAGAAAGCTTCTTTCCAGTTTTGAACGGAAGATATTTCCTTTTTCACCATAGCCCTCTATGGGCTTCCAAATATCCCTTTGCCAATTCCACAAGAACAGCCTTAGCGAAAGGCTTCTTGAAGGGAAAGATGTAACTCTGTGAAATGAATTAACAGAACACAGAGCAGTTTCTCAGAAAGCTTCTTTCCAGTTTTGAACGGAAGATATTTCCTTTTTCACCATAGCCCTCTATGGGCTTCCAAATATCCCTTTGCCAATTCCCCAAGAACAGCCTTAGCGAAAGGCTTCTTGAAGGGAAAGATGTAACTCTGTGAGATGAATTAACAGAACACAGAGCAGTTTCTCAGAAAGCTTCTTTCCAGTTTTGAATGGAAGATATTTCCTTTTTCACCATAGCCCTCTATGGGCTTCCAAATATCATTTTGCCAATTCCACAAGAACAGCCTTAGCGAAAGGCTTCTTGAAGGGAAAGATGTAACTCTGTGAGATGAATTAACAGAACACAGAGCAGTTTCTCAGAAAGCTTCTTTCCAGTTTTGAACGGAAGATATTTCCTTTTTCAATATAGCCCTCTATGGGCTTCCAAATATCCCTTTGCCAATTCCACAAGAACAGCCTTAGCGAAAGGCTTCTTGAAGGGAAAGAGGTAACTCTGTGAGATGAATTAACAGAACACAGAGCAGTTTCTCAGAAAGCTTCTTTCCAGTTTTGAACGGAAGATATTTTCTTTTTCACCATAGCCCTCTATGGGCTTCCAAATATCCCTTTGCCAATTCCACAAGAACAGCCTTAGCGAAAGGCTTCTTGAAGGGAAAGATGTAACTCTGTGAGATGAATTAACAGAACACAGAGCAGTTTCTCAGAAAGCTTCTTTCCAGTTTTGAACGGAAGATATTTCCTTTTTCACCATAGCCCTCTATGGGCTTCCAAATATCCCTTTGCCAATTCCACAAGAACAGCCTTAGCGAAAGGCTTCTTGAAGGGAAAGATGTAACTCTGTGAGATGAATTAACAGAACACAGAGCAGTTTCTCAGAAAGCTTCTTTCCACTTTTGAACGGAAGATATTTCCTTTTTCACCATAGCCCTCTATGGGCTTCCAAATATCCCTTTGCCAATTCCACAAGAACAGCCTTAGCGAAAGGCTTCTTGAAGGGAAAGATGTAACTCTGTGAGATGAATTAACAGAACACAGAGCAGTTTCTCAGAAAGCTTCTTTCCAGTTTTGAACGGAAGATATTTCCTTTTTCACCATAGCCCTCTATGGGCTTCCAAATATCCCTTTGCCAATTCCACAAGAACAGCCTTAGCGAAAGGCTTCTTGAAGGGAAAGCTGTAACTCTGTGAGATGAATTAACAGAACACAGAGCAGTTTCTCAGAAAGCTTCTTTCCAGTTTTGAACGGAAGATATTTCCTTTTTCACCATAGCCCTCTATGGGCTTCCAAATATCCCTTTGCCAATTCCACAAGAACAGCCTTAGCGAAAGGCTTCTTGAAGGGAAAGATGTAACTCTGTGAGATGAATTAACAGAACACAGAGCAGTTTCTCAGAAAGCTTCTTTCCAGTTTTGAACGGAAGATATTTCCTTTTTCACCATAGCCCTCTATGGGCTTCCAAATATCCCTTTGCCAATTCCACAAGAACAGCCTTAGCGAAAGGCTTCTTGAAGGGAAAGATGTAACTCTGTGAGATGAATTAACAGAACACAGAGCAGTTTCTCAGAAAGCTTCTTTCCAGTTTTGAACGGAAGATATTTCCTTTTTCACCATAGCCCTCTATGGGCTTCCAAATATCCCTTTGCCAATTCCACAAGAACAGCCTTAGCGAAAGGCTTCTTGAAGGGAAAGCTGTAACTCTGTGAGATGAATTAACAGAACACAGAGCAGTTTCTCAGAAAGCTTCTTTCCAGTTTTGAACGGAAGATATTTCCTTTTTCACCATAGCCCTCTATGGGCTTCCAAATATCCCTTTGCCAATTCCACAAGAACAGCCTTAGCGAAAGGCTTCTTGAAGGGAAAGATGTAACTCTGTGAGATGAATTAACAGAACACAGAGCAGTTTCTCAGAAAGCTTCTTTCCAGTTTTGAACGGAAGATATTTCCTTTTTCACCATAGCCCTCTATGGGCTTCCAAATATCCCTTTGCCAATTCCACAAGAACAGCCTTAGCGAAAGGCTTCTTGAAGGGAAAGATGTAACTCTGTGAGATGAATTAACAGAACACAGAGCAGTTTCTCAGAAAGCTTCTTTCCTGTTTTGAACGGAAGATATTTCCTTTTTCACCATAGCCCTCTATGGGCTTCCAAATATCCCTTTGCCAATTCCACAAGAACAGCCTTAGCGAAAGGCTTCTTGAAGGGAAAGATGTAACTCTGTGAGATGAATTAACAGAACACAGAGCAGTTTCTCAGAAAGCTTCTTTCCTGTTTTGAACGGAAGATATTTCCTTTTTCACCATAGCCCTCTATGGGCTTCCAAATATCCCTTTGCCAATTCCACAAGAACAGCCTTAGCGAAAGGCTTCTTGAAGGGAAAGATGTAACTCTGTGAGATGAATTAACAGAACACAGAGCAGTTTCTCAGAAAGCTTCTTTCCAGTTTTGAACGGAAGATATTTCCTTTTTCACCATAGCCCTCTATGGGCTTCCAAATATCCCTTTGCCAATTCCACAAGAACAGCCTTAGCGAAAGGCTTCTTGAAGGGAAAGATGTAACTCTGTGAGATGAATTAACAGAACACAGAGCAGTTTCTCAGAAAGCTTCTTTCCAGTTTTGAACGGAAGATATTTCCTTTTTCACCATAGCCCTCTATGGGCTTCCAAATATCCCTTTGCCAATTCCACAAGAACAGCCTTAGCGAAAGGCTTCTTGAAGGGAAAGATGTAACTCTGTGAGATGAATTAACAGAACACAGAGCAGTTTCTCAGAAAGCTTCTTTCCAGTTTTGAACGGAAGATATTTCCTTTTTCACCATAGCCCTCTATGGGCTTCCAAATATCCCTTTGCCAATTCCACAAGAACAGCCTTAGCGAAAGGCTTCTTGAAGGGAAAGATGTAACTCTGTGAGATGAATTAACAGAACACAGAGCAGTTTCTCAGAAAGCTTCTTTCCAGTTTTGAACGGAAGATATTTCCTTTTTCACCACAGCCCTCTATGGGCTTCCAAATATCCCTTTGCCAATTCCACAAGAACAGCCTTAGCGAAAGGCTTCTTGAAGGGAAAGATGTAACTCTGTGAGATGAATTAACAGAACACAGAGCAGTTTCTCAGAAAGCTTCTTTCCAGTTTTGAAGGGAAGATATTTCCTTTTTCACCAGAGCCCTCTATGGGCTTCCAAATATCCCTTTGCCAATTCCACAAGAACAGCCTTAGCGAAAGGCTTCTTGAAGGGAAAGATGTAACTCTGTGAGATGAATTAACAGAACACAGAGCAGTTTCTCAGAAAGCTTCTTTCCAGTTTTGAACGGAAGATATTTCCTTTTTCACCATAGCCCTCTATGGGCTTCCAAATATCCCTTTGCCAATTCCACAAGAACAGCCTTAGCGAAAGGCTTCTTGAAGGGAAAGATGTAACTCTGTGAGATGAATTAACAGAACACAGAGCAGTTTCTCAGACAGCTTCTTTCCAGTTTTGAACGGAAGATATTTCCTTTTTCACCATAGCCCTCTATGGGCTTCCAAATATCCCTTTGCCAATTCCACAAGAACAGCCTTAGCGAAAGGCTTCTTGAAGGGAAAGATGTAACTCTGTGAGATGAATTAACAGAACACAGAGCAGTTTCTCAGAAAGCTTCTTTCCAGTTTTGAACGGAAGATATTTCCTTTTTCACCATAGCCCTCTATGGGCTTCCAAATATCCCTTTGCCAATTCCACAAGAACAGCCTTAGCGAAAGGCTTCTTGAAGGGAAAGATGTAACTCTGTGAGATGAATTAACAGAACACAGAGCAGTTTCTCAGAAAGCTTCTTTCCAGTTTTGAACGGAAGATATTTCCTTTTTCACCAGAGCCCTCTATGGGCTTCCAAATATCCCTTTGCCAATTCCACAAGAACAGCCTTAGCGAAAGGCTTCTTGAAGGGAAAGATGTAACTCTGTGAGATGAATTAACAGAACACAGAGCAGTTTCTCAGAAAGCTTCTTTCCAGTTTTGAACGGAAGATATTTCCTTTTTCACCATAGCCCTCTATGGGCTTCCAAATATCCCTTTGCCAATTCCACAAGAACAGCCTTAGCGAAAGGCTTCTTGAAGGGAAAGATGTAACTCTGTGAGATGAATTAACAGAACACAGAGCAGTTTCTCAGAAAGATTCTTTCCAGTTTTGAACGGAAGATATTTCCTTTTTCACCATAGCCCTCTATGGGCTTCCAAATATCCCTTTGCCAATTCCACAAGAACAGCCTTAGCGAACGGCTTCTTGAAGGGAAAGATGTAACTCTGTGAGATGAATTAACAGAACACAGAGCAGTTTCTCAGAAAGCTTCTTTCCAGTTTTGAACGGAGGATATTTCCTTTTTCACCATAGCCCTCTACGGGCTTCCAAATATCCCTTTGCCAATTCCACAAGAACAGCCTTAGCGAAAGGCTTCTTGAAGGGAAAGATGTAACTCTGTGAGATGAATTAACAGAACACAGAGCAGTTTCTCAGAAAGCTTCTTTCCAGTTTTGAACGGAAGATATTTCCTTTTTCACCATAGCCCTCTATGGGCTTCCAAATATCCCTTTGCCAATTCCACAAGAACAGCCTTAGCGAAAGGCTTCTTGAAGGGAAAGATGTAACTCTGTGAGATGAATTAACAGAACACAGAGCAGTTTCTCAGAAAGCTTCTTTCCACTTTTGAACGGAAGATATTTCCTTTTTCACCATAGCCCTCTATGGGCTTCCAAATATCCCTTTGCCAATTCCACAAGAACAGCCTTAGCGAAAGGCTTCTTCAAGGGAAAGATGTAACTCTGTGAGATGAATTAACAGAACACAGAGCAGTTTCTCAGAAAGCTTCTTTCCAGTTTTGAACGGAAGATATTTCCTTTTTCACCATAGCCCTCTATGGGCTTCCAAATATCCCTTTGCCAATTCCACAAGAACAGCCTTAGCGAAAGGCTTCTTGAAGGGAAAGCTGTAACTCTGTGAGATGAATTAACAGAACACAGAGCAGTTTCTCAGAAAGCTTCTTTCCAGTTTTGAACGGAAGATATTTCCTTTTTCACCATAGCCCTCTATGGGCTTCCAAATATCCCTTTGCCAATTCCACAAGAACAGCCTTAGCGAAAGGCTTCTTGAAGGGAAAGATGTAACTCTGTGAGATGAATTAACAGAACACAGAGCAGTTTCTCAGAAAGCTTCTTTCCAGTTTTGAACGGAAGATATTTCCTTTTTCACCATAGCCCTCTATGGGCTTCCAAATATCCCTTTGCCAATTCCACAAGAACAGCCTTAGCGAAAGGCTTCTTGAAGGGAAAGATGTAACTCTGTGAGATGAATTAACAGAACACAGAGCAGTTTCTCAGAAAGCTTCTTTCCAGTTTTGAACGGAAGATATTTCCTTTTTCACCATAGCCCTCTATGGGCTTCCAAATATCCCTTTGCCAATTCCACAAGAACAGCCTTAGCGAAAGGCTTCTTGAAGGGAAAGCTGTAACTCTGTGAGATGAATTAACAGAACACAGAGCAGTTTCTCAGAAAGCTTCTTTCCAGTTTTGAACGGAAGATATTTCCTTTTTCACCATAGCCCTCTATGGGCTTCCAAATATCCCTTTGCCAATTCCACAAGAACAGCCTTAGCGAAAGGCTTCTTGAAGGGAAAGATGTAACTCTGTGAGATGAATTAACAGAACACAGAGCAGTTTCTCAGAAAGCTTCTTTCCAGTTTTGAACGGAAGATATTTCCTTTTTCACCATAGCCCTCTATGGGCTTCCAAATATCCCTTTGCCAATTCCACAAGAACAGCCTTAGCGAAAGGCTTCTTGAAGGGAAAGATGTAACTCTGTGAGATGAATTAACAGAACACAGAGCAGTTTCTCAGAAAGCTTCTTTCCTGTTTTGAACGGAAGATATTTCCTTTTTCACCATAGCCCTCTATGGGCTTCCAAATATCCCTTTGCCAATTCCACAAGAACAGCCTTAGCGAAAGGCTTCTTGAAGGGAAAGATGTAACTCTGTGAGATGAATTAACAGAACACAGAGCAGTTTCTCAGAAAGCTTCTTTCCTGTTTTGAACGGAAGATATTTCCTTTTTCACCATAGCCCTCTATGGGCTTCCAAATATCCCTTTGCCAATTCCACAAGAACAGCCTTAGCGAAAGGCTTCTTGAAGGGAAAGATGTAACTCTGTGAGATGAATTAACAGAACACAGAGCAGTTTCTCAGAAAGCTTCTTTCCAGTTTTGAACGGAAGATATTTCCTTTTTCACCATAGCCCTCTATGGGCTTCCAAATATCCCTTTGCCAATTCCACAAGAACAGCCTTAGCGAAAGGCTTCTTGAAGGGAAAGATGTAACTCTGTGAGATGAATTAACAGAACACAGAGCAGTTTCTCAGAAAGCTTCTTTCCAGTTTTGAACGGAAGATATTTCCTTTTTCACCATAGCCCTCTATGGGCTTCCAAATATCCCTTTGCCAATTCCACAAGAACAGCCTTAGCGAAAGGCTTCTTGAAGGGAAAGATGTAACTCTGTGAGATGAATTAACAGAACACAGAGCAGTTTCTCAGAAAGCTTCTTTCCAGTTTTGAACGGAAGATATTTCCTTTTTCACCATAGCCCTCTATGGGCTTCCAAATATCCCTTTGCCAATTCCACAAGAACAGCCTTAGCGAAAGGCTTCTTGAAGGGAAAGATGTAACTCTGTGAGATGAATTAACAGAACACAGAGCAGTTTCTCAGAAAGCTTCTTTCCAGTTTTGAACGGAAGATATTTCCTTTTTCACCACAGCCCTCTATGGGCTTCCAAATATCCCTTTGCCAATTCCACAAGAACAGCCTTAGCGAAAGGCTTCTTCAAGGGAAAGATGTAACTCTGTGAGATGAATTAACAGAACACAGAGCAGTTTCTCAGAAAGCTTCTTTCCAGTTTTGAAGGGAAGATATTTCCTTTTTCACCAGAGCCCTCTATGGGCTTCCAAATATCCCTTTGCCAATTCCACAAGAACAGCCTTAGCGAAAGGCTTCTTGAAGGGAAAGATGTAACTCTGTGAGATGAATTAACAGAACACAGAGCAGTTTCTCAGAAAGCTTCTTTCCAGTTTTGAACGGAAGATATTTCCTTTTTCACCATAGCCCTCTATGGGCTTCCAAATATCCCTTTGCCAATTCCACAAGAACAGCCTTAGCGAAAGGCTTCTTGAAGGGAAAGATGTAACTCTGTGAGATGAATTAACAGAACACAGAGCAGTTTCTCAGACAGCTTCTTTCCAGTTTTGAACGGAAGATATTTCCTTTTTCACCATAGCCCTCTATGGGCTTCCAAATATCCCTTTGCCAATTCCACAAGAACAGCCTTAGCGAAAGGCTTCTTGAAGGGAAAGATGTAACTCTGTGAGATGAATTAACAGAACACAGAGCAGTTTCTCAGAAAGCTTCTTTCCAGTTTTGAACGGAAGATATTTCCTTTTTCACCATAGCCCTCTATGGGCTTCCAAATATCCCTTTGCCAATTCCACAAGAACAGCCTTAGCGAAAGGCTTCTTGAAGGGAAAGATGTAACTCTGTGAGATGAATTAACAGAACACAGAGCAGTTTCTCAGAAAGCTTCTTTCCAGTTTTGAACGGAAGATATTTCCTTTTTCACCAGAGCCCTCTATGGGCTTCCAAATATCCCTTTGCCAATTCCACAAGAACAGCCTTAGCGAAAGGCTTCTTGAAGGGAAAGATGTAACTCTGTGAGATGAATTAACAGAACACAGAGCAGTTTCTCAGAAAGCTTCTTTCCAGTTTTGAACGGAAGATATTTCCTTTTTCACCATAGCCCTCTATGGGCTTCCAAATATCCCTTTGCCAATTCCACAAGAACAGCCTTAGCGAAAGGCTTCTTGAAGGGAAAGATGTAACTCTGTGAGATGAATTAACAGAACACAGAGCAGTTTCTCAGAAAGATTCTTTCCAGTTTTGAACGGAAGATATTTCCTTTTTCACCATAGCCCTCTATGGGCTTCCAAATATCCCTTTGCCAATTCCACAAGAACAGCCTTAGCGAACGGCTTCTTGAAGGGAAAGATGTAACTCTGTGAGATGAATTAACAGAACACAGAGCAGTTTCTCAGAAAGCTTCTTTCCAGTTTTGAACGGAGGATATTTCCTTTTTCACCATAGCCCTCTACGGGCTTCCAAATATCCCTTTGCCAATTCCACAAGAACAGCCTTAGCGAAAGGCTTCTTGAAGGGAAAGATGTAACTCTGTGAGATGAATTAACAGAACACAGAGCAGTTTCTCAGAAAGATTCTTTCCAGTTTTGAACGGAAGATATTTCCTTTTTCACCATAGCCCTCTATGGGCTTCCAAATATCCCTTTGCCAATTCCACAAGAACAGCCTTAGCGAAAGGCTTCTTGAAGGGAAAGATGTAACTCTGTGAGATGAATTAACAGAACACAGAGCAGTTTCTCAGAAAGCTTCTTTCCAGTTTTGAACGGAAGATATTTCCTTTTTCACCATAGCCCTCTATGGGCTTCCAAATATCCCTTTGCCAATTCCACAAGAACAGCCTTAGCGAAAGGCTTCTTGAAGGGAAAGATGTAACTCTGTGAGATGAACGAACAGAACACAGAGCAGTTTCTCAGAAAGCTTCTTTCCAGTTTTGAACGGAAGATATTTCCTTTTTCACCGTAGCCCTCTATGGGCTTCCAAATATCCCTTTGCCAATTCCACAAGAACAGCCTTAGCGAAAGGCTTCTTGAAGGGAAAGATGTAACTCTGTGAGATGAATTAACAGAACACAGAGCAGTTTCTCAGAAAGATTCTTTCCAGTTTTGAACGGAAGATATTTCCTTTTTCACCATAGCCCTCTATGGGCTTCCAAATATCCCTTTGCCAATTCCACAAGAACAGCCTTAGCGAAAGGCTTCTTCAAGGGAAAGATGTAACTCTGTGAGATGAATGAAAAGAACCAGAGCAGCTTCTCAGAAAGTTTCTTTCCAGTTTTGAACGGAAGATATTTCCTTTTTCACCATAGCCCTCTATGGGCTTCCAAATATCCCTTTGCCAATTCCACAAGAACATCCTTAGCGAAAGGCTTCTTGAAGGGAAAGATGTAACTCTGTGAGATGAATTAACAGATCACAGAGCAGTTTCTCAGAAATCTTCTTTCCAGTTTTGAACGGAAGATATTTCCTTTTTCACCATAGCCCTCTATGGGCTTCCAAATATCCCTTTGCCAATTCCACAAGAACAGCCTTAGCGAAAGGCTTCTTGAAGGGAAAGATGTAACTCTGTGAGATGAATTAACAGAACACAGAGCAGTTTCTCAGAAAGCTTCTTTCCAGTTTTGAACGGAAGATATTTCCTTTTTCACCATAGCCCTCTATGGGCTTCCAAATATCCCTTTGCCAATTCCACAAGAACAGCCTTAGCGAAAGGCTTCTTGAAGGGAAAGATGTAACTCTGTGAGATTAATTAACAGAACACAGAGCAGTTTCTCAGAAAGCTTCTTTCCAGTTTTGAACGGAAGATATTTCCTTTTTCACCATAGCCCTCTATGGGCTTCCAAATATCCCTTTGCCAATTCCACAAGAACAGCCTTAGCGAAAGGCTTCTTCAAGGGAAAGATGTAACTCTGTGAGATGAATTAACAGAACACAGAGCAGTTTCTCAGAAAGCTTCTTTCCAGTTTTGAACGGAAGATATTTCCTTTTTCACCATAGCCCTCTATGGGCTTCCAAATATCCCTTTGCCAATTCCACAAGAACAGCCTTAGCGAAAGGCTTCTTGAAGGGAAAGATGTAACTCTGTGAGATGAATTAACAGAACACAGAGCAGTTTCTCAGAAAGCTTCTTTCCAGTTTTGAACGGAAGATATTTCCTTTTTCACCATAGCCCTCTATGGGCTTCCAAATATCCCTTTGCCAATTCCACAAGAACAGCCTTAGCGAAAGGCTTCTTGAAGGGAAAGATGTAACTCTGTGAGATGAATTAACAGAACACAGAGCAGTTTCTCAGAAAGCTTCTTTCCAGTTTTGAACGGAAGATATTTCCTTTTTCACCATAGCCCTCTATGGGCTTCCAAATATCCCTTGGCCAATTCCACAAGAACAGCCTTAGCGAAAGGCTTCTTGAAGGGAAAGATGTAACTCTGTGAGATGAATTAACAGAAGACAGAGCAGTTCCTCAGAAAGCTTCTTTCCAGTTTTGAACGGAAGATATTTCCTTTTTCACCATAGCCCTCTATGGGCTTCCAAATATCCCTTTGCCAATTCCACAAGAACAGCCTTAGCGAAAGGCTTCTTGAAGGGAAAGATGTAACTCTGTGAGATGAATTAACAGAACACAGAGCAGTTTCTCAGAAAGCTTCTTTCCAGTTTTGAACGGAAGATATTTCCTTTTTCACCAGAGCCCTCTATGGGCTTCCAAATATCCCTTTGCCAATTCCACAAGAACAGCCTTAGCGAAAGGCTTCTTGAAGGGAAAGATGTAACTCTGTGAGATGAATTAACAGAACACAGAGCAGTTTCTCAGAAAGCTTCTTTCCAGTTTTGAACGGAAGATATTTCCTTTTTCACCATAGCCCTCTATGGGCTTCCAAATATCCCTTTGCCAATTCCACAAGAACAGCCTTAGCGAAAGGCTTCTTGAAGGGAAAGATGTAACTCTGTGAGATGAATTAACAGAACACAGAGCAGTTTCTCAGAAAGATTCTTTCCAGTTTTGAACGGAAGATATTTCCTTTTTCACCATAGCCCTCTATGGGCTTCCAAATATCCCTTTGCCAATTCCACAAGAACAGCCTTAGCGAACGGCTTCTTGAAGGGAAAGATGTAACTCTGTGAGATGAATTAACAGAACACAGAGCAGTTTCTCAGAAAGCTTCTTTCCAGTTTTGAACGGAGGATATTTCCTTTTTCACCATAGCCCTCTACGGGCTTCCAAATATCCCTTTGCCAATTCCACAAGAACAGCCTTAGCGAAAGGCTTCTTGAAGGGAAAGATGTAACTCTGTGAGATGAATTAACAGAACACAGAGCAGTTTCTCAGAAAGCTTCTTTCCAGTTTTGAACGGAAGATATTTCCTTTTTCACCATAGCCCTCTATGGGCTTCCAAATATCCCTTTGCCAATTCCACAAGAACAGCCTTAGCGAAAGGCTTCTTGAAGGGAAAGATGTAACTCTGTGAGATGAATTAACAGAACACAGAGCAGTTTCTCAGAAAGCTTCTTTCCACTTTTGAACGGAAGATATTTCCTTTTTCACCATAGCCCTCTATGGGCTTCCAAATATCCCTTTGCCAATTCCACAAGAACAGCCTTAGCGAAAGGCTTCTTGAAGGGAAAGATGTAACTCTGTGAGATGAATTAACAGAACACAGAGCAGTTTCTCAGAAAGCTTCTTTCCAGTTTTGAACGGAAGATATTTCCTTTTTCACCATAGCCCTCTATGGGCTTCCAAATATCCCTTTGCCAATTCCACAAGAACAGCCTTAGCGAAAGGCTTCTTGAAGGGAAAGCTGTAACTCTGTGAGATGAATTAACAGAACACAGAGCAGTTTCTCAGAAAGCTTCTTTCCAGTTTTGAACGGAAGATATTTCCTTTTTCACCATAGCCCTCTATGGGCTTCCAAATATCCCTTTGCCAATTCCACAAGAACAGCCTTAGCGAAAGGCTTCTTGAAGGGAAAGATGTAACTCTGTGAGATGAATTAACAGAACACAGAGCAGTTTCTCAGAAAGCTTCTTTCCAGTTTTGAACGGAAGATATTTCCTTTTTCACCATAGCCCTCTATGGGCTTCCAAATATCCCTTTGCCAATTCCACAAGAACAGCCTTAGCGAAAGGCTTCTTGAAGGGAAAGATGTAACTCTGTGAGATGAATTAACAGAACACAGAGCAGTTTCTCAGAAAGCTTCTTTCCAGTTTTGAACGGAAGATATTTCCTTTTTCACCATAGCCCTCTATGGGCTTCCAAATATCCCTTTGCCAATTCCACAAGAACAGCCTTAGCGAAAGGCTTCTTGAAGGGAAAGCTGTAACTCTGTGAGATGAATTAACAGAACACAGAGCAGTTTCTCAGAAAGCTTCTTTCCAGTTTTGAACGGAAGATATTTCCTTTTTCACCATAGCCCTCTATGGGCTTCCAAATATCCCTTTGCCAATTCCACAAGAACAGCCTTAGCGAAAGGCTTCTTGAAGGGAAAGATGTAACTCTGTGAGATGAATTAACAGAACACAGAGCAGTTTCTCAGAAAGCTTCTTTCCAGTTTTGAACGGAAGATATTTCCTTTTTCACCATAGCCCTCTATGGGCTTCCAAATATCCCTTTGCCAATTCCACAAGAACAGCCTTAGCGAAAGGCTTCTTGAAGGGAAAGATGTAACTCTGTGAGATGAATTAACAGAACACAGAGCAGTTTCTCAGAAAGCTTCTTTCCTGTTTTGAACGGAAGATATTTCCTTTTTCACCATAGCCCTCTATGGGCTTCCAAATATCCCTTTGACAATTCCACAAGAACAGCCTTAGCGAAAGGCTTCTTGAAGGGAAAGATGTAACTCTGTGAGATGAATTAACAGAACACAGAGCAGTTTCTCAGAAAGCTTCTTTCCTGTTTTGAACGGAAGATATTTCCTTTTTCACCATAGCCCTCTATGGGCTTCCAAATATCCCTTTGCCAATTCCACAAGAACAGCCTTAGCGAAAGGCTTCTTGAAGGGAAAGATGTAACTCTGTGAGATGAATTAACAGAACACAGAGCAGTTTCTCAGAAAGCTTCTTTCCAGTTTTGAACGGAAGATATTTCCTTTTTCACCATAGCCCTCTATGGGCTTCCAAATATCCCTTTGCCAATTCCACAAGAACAGCCTTAGCGAAAGGCTTCTTGAAGGGAAAGATGTAACTCTGTGAGATGAATTAACAGAACACAGAGCAGTTTCTCAGAAAGCTTCTTTCCAGTTTTGAACGGAAGATATTTCCTTTTTCACCATAGCCCTCTATGGGCTTCCAAATATCCCTTTGCCAATTCCACAAGAACAGCCTTAGCGAAAGGCTTCTTGAAGGGAAAGATGTAACTCTGTGAGATGAATGAACAGAACACAGAGCAGTTTCTCAGAAAGCTTCTTTCCAGTTTTGAACGGAAGATATTTCCTTTTTCACCATAGCCCTCTATGGGCTTCCAAATATCCCTTTGCCAATTCCACAAGAACAGCCTTAGCGAAAGGCTTCTTGAAGGGAAAGATGTAACTCTGTGAGATGAATTAACAGAACACAGAGCAGTTTCTCAGAAAGCTTCTTTCCAGTTTTGAACGGAAGATATTTCCTTTTTCACCACAGCCCTCTATGGGCTTCCAAATATCCCTTTGCCAATTCCACAAGAACAGCCTTAGCGAAAGGCTTCTTGAAGGGAAAGATGTAACTCTGTGAGATGAATTAACAGAACACAGAGCAGTTTCTCAGAAAGCTTCTTTCCAGTTTTGAAGGGAAGATATTTCCTTTTTCACCAGAGCCCTCTATGGGCTTCCAAATATCCCTTTGCCAATTCCACAAGAACAGCCTTAGCGAAAGGCTTCTTGAAGGGAAAGATGTAACTCTGTGAGATGAATTAACAGAACACAGAGCAGTTTCTCAGAAAGCTTCTTTCCAGTTTTGAACGGAAGATATTTCCTTTTTCACCATAGCCCTCTATGGGCTTCCAAATATCCCTTTGCCAATTCCACAAGAACAGCCTTAGCGAAAGGCTTCTTGAAGGGAAAGATGTAACTCTGTGAGATGAATTAACAGAACACAGAGCAGTTTCTCAGACAGCTTCTTTCCAGTTTTGAACGGAAGATATTTCCTTTTTCACCATAGCCCTCTATGGGCTTCCAAATATCCCTTTGCCAATTCCACAAGAACAGCCTTAGCGAAAGGCTTCTTGAAGGGAAAGATGTAACTCTGTGAGATGAATTAACAGAACACAGAGCAGTTTCTCAGAAAGCTTCTTTCCAGTTTTGAACGGAAGATATTTCCTTTTTCACCATAGCCCTCTATGGGCTTCCAAATATCCCTTTGCCAATTCCACAAGAACAGCCTTAGCGAAAGGCTTCTTGAAGGGAAAGATGTAACTCTGTGAGATGAATTAACAGAACACAGAGCAGTTTCTCAGAAAGCTTCTTTCCAGTTTTGAACGGAAGATATTTCCTTTTTCACCAGAGCCCTCTATGGGCTTCCAAATATCCCTTTGCCAATTCCACAAGAACAGCCTTAGCGAAAGGCTTCTTGAAGGGAAAGATGTAACTCTGTGAGATGAATTAACAGAACACAGAGCAGTTTCTCAGAAAGCTTCTTTCCAGTTTTGAACGGAAGATATTTCCTTTTTCACCATAGCCCTCTATGGGCTTCCAAATATCCCTTTGCCAATTCCACAAGAACAGCCTTAGCGAAAGGCTTCTTGAAGGGAAAGATGTAACTCTGTGAGATGAATTAACAGAACACAGAGCAGTTTCTCAGAAAGATTCTTTCCAGTTTTGAACGGAAGATATTTCCTTTTTCACCATAGCCCTCTATGGGCTTCCAAATATCCCTTTGCCAATTCCACAAGAACAGCCTTAGCGAACGGCTTCTTGAAGGGAAAGATGTAACTCTGTGAGATGAATTAACAGAACACAGAGCAGTTTCTCAGAAAGCTTCTTTCCAGTTTTGAACGGAGGATATTTCCTTTTTCACCATAGCCCTCTACGGGCTTCCAAATATCCCTTTGCCAATTCCACAAGAACAGCCTTAGCGAAAGGCTTCTTGAAGGGAAAGATGTAACTCTGTGAGATGAATTAACAGAACACAGAGCAGTTTCTCAGAAAGATTCTTTCCAGTTTTGCACGGAAGATATTTCCTTTTTCACCATAGCCCTCTATGGGCTTCCAAATATCCCTTTGCCAATTCCACAAGAACAGCCTTAGCGAAAGGCTTCTTGAAGGGAAAGATGTAACTCTGTGAGATGAATTAACAGAACACAGAGCAGTTTCTCAGAAAGCTTCTTTCCAGTTTTGAACGGAAGATATTTCCTTTTTCACCATAGCCCTCTATGGGCTTCCAAATATCCCTTTGCCAATTCCACAAGAACAGCCTTAGCGAAAGGCTTCTTGAAGGGAAAGATGTAACTCTGTGAGATGAACGAACAGAACACAGAGCAGTTTCTCAGAAAGCTTCTTTCCAGTTTTGAACGGAAGATATTTCCTTTTTCACCGTAGCCCTCTATGGGCTTCCAAATATCCCTTTGCCAATTCCACAAGAACAGCCTTAGCGAAAGGCTTCTTGAAGGGAAAGATGTAACTCTGTGAGATGAATTAACAGAACACAGAGCAGTTTCTCAGAAAGATTCTTTCCAGTTTTGAACGGAAGATATTTCCTTTTTCACCATAGCCCTCTATGGGCTTCCAAATATCCCTTTGCCAATTCCACAAGAACAGCCTTAGCGAAAGGCTTCTTCAAGGGAAAGATGTAACTCTGTGAGATGAATGAACAGAACCAGAGCAGCTTCTCAGAAAGTTTCTTTCCAGTTTTGAACGGAAGATATTTCCTTTTTCACCATAGCCCTCTATGGGCTTCCAAATATCCCTTTGCCAATTCCACAAGAACAGCCTTAGCGAAAGGCTTCTTGAAGGGAAAGATGTAACTCTGTGAGATGAATTAACAGAACACAGAGCAGTTTCTCAGAAATCTTCTTTCCAGTTTTGAACGGAAGATATTTCCTTTTTCACCATAGCCCTCTATGGGCTTCCAAATATCCCTTTGCCAATTCCACAAGAACAGCCTTAGCGAAAGGCTTCTTGAAGGGAAAGATGTAACTCTGTGAGATGAATTAACAGAACACAGAGCAGTTTCTCAGAAAGCTTCTTTCCAGTTTTGAACGGAAGATATTTCCTTTTTCACCATAGCCCTCTATGGGCTTCCAAATATCCCTTTGCCAATTCCACAAGAACAGCCTTAGCGAAAGGCTTCTTGAAGGGAAAGATGTAACTCTGTGAGATGAATTAACAGAACACAGAGCAGTTTCTCAGAAAGCTTCTTTCCAGTTTTGAACGGAAGATATTTCCTTTTTCACCATAGCCCTCTATGGGCTTCCAAATATCCCTTTGCCAATTCCACAAGAACAGCCTTAGCGAAAGGCTTCTTCAAGGGAAAGATGTAACTCTGTGAGATGAATTAACAGAACACAGAGCAGTTTCTCAGAAAGCTTCTTTCCAGTTTTGAACGGAAGATATTTCCTTTTTCACCATAGCCCTCTATGGGCTTCCAAATATCCCTTTGCCAATTCCACAAGAACAGCCTTAGCGAAAGGCTTCTTGAAGGGAAAGATGTAACTCTGTGAGATGAATTAACAGAACACAGAGCAGTTTCTCAGAAAGCTTCTTTCCAGTTTTGAACGGAAGATATTTCCTTTTTCACCATAGCCCTCTATGGGCTTCCAAATATCCCTTTGCCAATTCCACAAGAACAGCCTTAGCGAAAGGCTTCTTGAAGGGAAAGATGTAACTCTGTGAGATGAATTAACAGAACACAGAGCAGTTTCTCAGAAAGCTTCTTTCCAGTTTTGAACGGAAGATATTTCCTTTTTCACCATAGCCCTCTATGGGCTTCCAAATATCCCTTGGCCAATTCCACAAGAACAGCCTTAGCGAAAGGCTTCTTGAAGGGAAAGATGTAACTCTGTGAGATGAATTAACAGAAGACAGAGCAGTTCCTCAGAAAGCTTCTTTCCAGTTTTGAACGGAAGATATTTCCTTTTTCACCATAGCCCTCTATGGGCTTCCAAATATCCCTTTGCCAATTCCACAAGAACAGCCTTAGCGAAAGGCTTCTTGAAGGGAAAGATGTAACTCTGTGAGATGAATTAACAGAACACAGAGCAGTTTCTCAGAAAGCTTCTTTCCAGTTTTGAACGGAAGATATTTCCTTTTTCACCATAGCCCTCTATGGGCTTCCAAATATCCCTTTGCCAATTCCACAAGAACAGCCTTAGCGAAAGGCTTCTTGAAGGGAAAGATGTAACTCTGTGAGATGAATTAACAGAAGACAGAGCAGTTCCTCAGAAAGCTTCTTTCCAGTTTTGAACGGAAGATATTTCCTTTTTCACCATAGCCCTCTATGGGCTTCCAAATATCCCTTTGCCAATTCCACAAGAACAGCCTTAGCGAAAGGCTTCTTGAAGGGAAAGATGTAACTCTGTGAGATGAATTAACAGAACACAGAGCAGTTTCTCAGAAAGCTTCTTTCCAGTTTTGAACGGAAGATATTTCCTTTTTCACCATAGCCCTCTATGTGCTTCCAAATATCCCTTTGCCAATTCCACAAGAACAGCCTTAGCAAAAGGCTTCTTGAAGGGAAAGATGTAACTCTGTTAGATGAATTAACAGAACACAGAGCAGTTTCTCAGAAAGCTTCTTTCCAGTTTTGAACGGAAGATATTTCCTTTTTCACCATAGCCCTCTATGGGCTTCCAAATATCCCTTTGCCAATTCCACAAGAACAGCCTTAGCGAAAGGCTTCTTGAAGGGAAAGATGTAACTCTGTGAGATGAATTAACAGAACACAGAGCAGTTTCTCAGAAAGCTTCTTTCCAGTTTTGAACGGAAGATATTTCCTTTTTCACCATAGCCCTCTATGGGCTTTCAAATATCCCTTTGCCAATTCCACAAGAACAGCCTTAGCGAAAGGCTTCTTGAAGGGAAAGATGTAACTCTGTGAGATGAATTAACAGAACACAGAGCAGTTTCTCAGAAAGCTTCTTTCCAGTTTTGAACGGAAGATATTTCCTTTTTCACCAAAGACCTCTATGGGCTTCCAAATATCCCTTTGCCAATTCCACAAGAACAGCCTTAGCGAAAGGCTTCTTGAAGGGAAAGATGTAACTCTGTGAGATGAATTAACAGAACACAGAGCAGTTTCTCAGAAAGCTTCTTTCCAGTTTTGAACGGAAGATATTTCCTTTTTCACCATAGCCCTCTATGGGCTTCCAAATATCCCTTTGCCAATTCCACAAGAACAGCCTTAGCGAAAGGCTTCTTGAAGGGAAAGATGTAACTCTGTGAGATGAATTAACAGAACACAGAGCAGTTTCTCAGAAAGATTCTTTCCAGTTTTGAACGGAAGATATTTCCTTTTTCACCATAGCCCTCTATGGGCTTCCAAATATCCCTTTGCCAATTCCACAAGAACAGCTTTAGCGAAAGGCTTCTTGAAGGGAAAGATGTAACTCTGTGAGATGAATTAACAGAACACCGAGCAGTTTCTCAGAAAGCTTCTTTCCAGTTTTGAACGGAAGATATTTCCTTTTTCACCATAGCCCTCTATGGGCTTCCAAATATCCCTTTGCCAATTCCACAAGAACAGCCTTAGCGAAAGGCTTCTTGAAGGGAAAGATGTAACTCTGTGAGATGAATTAACAGAACACAGAGCAGTTTCTCAGAAAGCTTCTTTCCAGTTTTGAACGGAAGATATTTCCTTTTTCACCATAGCCCTCTATGGGCTTCCAAATATCATTTTGCCAATTCCACAAGAACAGCCTTAGCGAAAGGCTTCTTGAAGGGAAAGATGTAACTCTGTGAGATGAATTAACAGAACACAGAGCAGTTTCTCAGAAAGCTTCTTTCCAGTTTTGAACGGAAGATATTTCCTTTTTCACCATAGCCCTCTATGGGCTTCCAAATATCCCTTTGCCAATTCCACAAGAACAGCCTTAGCGAAAGGCTTCTTGAAGGGAAAGATGTAACTCTGTGAGATTAATTAACAGAACACAGAGCAGTTTCTCAGAAAGCTTCTTTCCAGTTTTGAACGGAAGATATTTCCTTTTTCACCATAGCCCTCTATGGGCTTCCAAATATCCCTTTGCCAATTCCACAAGAACAGCCTTAGCGAAAGGCTTCTTGAAGGGAAAGATGTAACTCTGTGAGATGAATTAACAGAACACAGAGCAGTTTCTCAGAAATCTTCTTTCCAGTATTGAACGGAAGATATTTCCTTTTTCACCATAGCCCTGTATGTGCTTCCAAATATCCCTTTGCCAATTCCACAAGAACAGCCTTAGCGAAAGGCTTCTTGAAGGGAAAGATGTAACTCTGTGAGATGAATTAACAGAACACAGAGCAGTTTCTCAGAAAGCTTCTTTCCAGTTTTGAACGGAAGATATTTCCTTTTTCACCATAGCCCTCTATGGGCTTCCAAATATCCCTTTGCCAATTCCACAAGAACAGCCTTAGCGAAAGGCTTCTTGAAGGGAAAGATGTAACTCTGTGAGATGAATTAACAGAACACAGAGCAGTTTCTCAGAAAGCTTCTTTCCTGTTTTGAACGGAAGATATTTCCTTTTTCACCGTAGCCCTCTATGGGCTTCCAAATATCCCTTTGCCAATTCCACAAGAACAGCCTTAGCGAAAGGCTTCTTGAAGGGAAAGATGTAACTCTGTGAGATGAATTAACAGAACACAGAGCAGTTTCTCAGAAAGCTTCTTTCCTGTTTTGAACGGAAGATATTTCCTTTTTCACCATAGCCCTCTATGGGCTTCCAAATATCCCTTTGCCAATTCCACAAGAACAGCCTTAGCGAAAGGCTTCTTGAAGGGAAAGATGTAACTCTGTGAGATGAATTAACAGAACACAGAGCAGTTTCTCAGAAAGCTTCTTTCCAGTTTTGAACGGAAGATATTTCCTTTTTCACCATAGCCCTCTATGGGCTTCCAAATATCCCTTTGCCAATTCCACAAGAACAGCCTTAGCGAAAGGCTTCTTGAAGGGAAAGATGTAACTCTGTGAGATGAATTAACAGAACACAGAGCAGTTTCTCAGAAAGCTTCTTTCCAGTTTTGAACGGAAGATATTTCCTTTTTCACCATAGCCCTCTATGGGCTTCCAAATATCCCTTTGCCAATTCCACAAGAACAGCCTTAGCGAAAGGCTTCTTGAAGGGAAAGATGTAACTCTGTGAGATGAATTAACAGAACACAGAGCAGTTTCTCAGAAAGCTTCTTTCCAGTTTTGAACGGAAGATATTTCCTTTTTCACCATAGCCCTCTATGGGCTTCCAAATATCCCTTTGCCAATTCCACAAGAACAGCCTTAGCGAAAGGCTTCTTGAAGGGAAAGATGTAACTCTGTGAGATGAATTAACAGAACACAGAGCAGTTTCTCAGAAAGCTTCTTTCCAGTTTTGAACGGAAGATATTTCCTTTTTCACCATAGCCCTCTATGGGCTTCCAAATATCCCTTTGCCAATTCCACAAGAACAGCCTTAGTGAAAGGCTTCTTGAAGGGAAAGCTGTAACTCTGTGAGATGAATTAACAGAACACAGAGCAGTTTCTCAGAAAGCTTCTTTCCAGTTTTGAACGGAAGATATTTCCTTTTTCACCATAGCCATCTATGGGCTTCCAAATATCCCTTTGCCAATTCCACAAGAACAGCCTTAGCGAAAGGCTTCTTGAAGGGAAAGATGTAACTCTGTGATATGAATTAACAGAACACAGAGCAGTTTCTCAGAAAGCTTCTTTCCAGTTTTGAACGGAAGATATTTCCTTTTTCACCATAGCCCTCTATGGGCTTCCAAATATCATTTTGCCAATTCCACAAGAACAGCCTTAGCGAAAGGCTTCTTGAAGGGAAAGATGTAACTCTGTGAGATGAATTAACAGAACACAGAGCAGTTTCTCAGAAAGCTTCTTTCCAGTTTTGAACGGAAGATATTTCCTTTTTCACCATAGGCCTCTATGGGCTTCCAAATATCCCTTTGCCAATTCCACAAGAACAGCCTTAGCGAAAGGCTTCTTGAAGGGAAAGATGTAACTCTGTGAGATGAATTAACAGAACACAGAGCAGTTTCTCAGAAAGCTTCTTTCCAGTTTTGAACGGAAGATATTTCCTTTTTCACCATAGCCCTCTATGGGCTTCCAAATATCCCTTTGCCAATTCCACAAGAACAGCCTTAGCGAAAGGCTTCTTGAAGGGAAAGATGTAACTCTGTGAGATGAATTAACAGAACACAGAGCAGTTTCTCAGAAAGCTTCTTTCCAGTTTTGAACGGAAGATATTTCCTTTTTCACCATAGCCCTCTATGGGCTTCCAAATATCCCTTTGCCAATTCCACAAGAACAGCCTTAGCCAAAGGCTTCTTGAAGTGAAAGATGTAACTCTGTGAGATGAATTAACAGAACACAGAGCAGTTTCTCAGAAAGCTTCTTTCCAGTTTTGAACGGAAGATATTTCCTTTTACACCATAGCCCTCTATGGGCTTCCAAATATCCCTTTGCCAATTCCACAAGAACAGCCTTAGCGAAAGGCTTCTTGAAGGGAAAGCTGTAATTCTGTGAGATGAATTAACAGAACACAGAGCAGTTTCTCAGAAAGCTTCTTTCCAGTTTTGAACGGAAGATATTTCCTTTTTCACCATAGCCCTCTATGGGCTTCCAAATATCCCTTTGCCAATTCCACAAGAACAGCCTTAGCGAAAGGCTTCTTGAAGGGAAAGATGTAACTCTGTGAGATGAATTAACAGAACACAGAGCAGTTTCTCAGAAAGCTTCTTTCCAGTTTTGAACGGAAGATATTTTCTTTTTCACCATAGCCCTCTATGGGCTTCCAAATATCCCTTTGCCAATTCCACAAGAACAGCCTTAGCGAAAGGCTTCTTGAAGGGAAAGATGTAACTCCGTGAGATGAATTAACAGAACAAAGAGCAGTTTCTCAGAAAGCTTCTTTCCAGTTTTGAACGGAAGATATTTCCTTTTTCACCATAGCCCTCTATGGGCTTCCAAATATCCCTTTGCCAATTCCACAAGAACAGCCTTAGCGAAAGGCTTCTTGAAGGGAAAGATGTAACTCTGTGAGATGAATTAACAGAACACAGAGCAGTTTCTCAGAAAGCTTCTTTCCACTTTTGAACGGAAGATATTTCCTTTTTCACCATAGCCCTCTATGGGCTTCCAAATATCCCTTTGCCAATTCCACAAGAACAGCCTTAGCGAAAGGCTTCTTGAAGGGAAAGATGTAACTCTGTGAGATGAATTAACAGAACACAGAGCAGTTTCTCAGAAAGCTTCTTTCCAGTTTTGAACGGAAGATATTTCCTTTTTCACCATAGCCCTCTATGGGCTTCCAAATATCCCTTTGCCAATTCCACAAGAACAGCCTTAGCGAAAGGCTTCTTGAAGGGAAAGCTGTAACTCTGTGAGATGAATTAACAGAACACAGAGCAGTTTCTCAGAAAGCTTCTTTCCAGTTTTGAACGGAAGATATTTCCTTTTTCACCATAGCCCTCTATGGGCTTCCAAATATCCCTTTGCCAATTCCACAAGAACAGCCTTAGCGAAAGGCTTCTTGAAGGGAAAGATGTAACTCTGTGAGATGAATTAACAGAACACAGAGCAGTTTCTCAGAAAGCTTCTTTCCAGTTTTGAACGGAAGATATTTCCTTTTTCACCATAGCCCTCTATGGGCTTCCAAATATCCCTTTGCCAATTCCACAAGAACAGCCTTAGCGAAAGGCTTCTTGAAGGGAAAGATGTAACTCTGTGAGATGAATTAACAGAACACAGAGCAGTTTCTCAGAAAGCTTCTTTCCAGTTTTCAACGGAAGATATTTCCTTTTTCACCATAGCCCTCTATGGGCTTCCAAATATCCCTTTGCCAATTCCACAAGAACAGCCTTAGCGAAAGGCTTCTTGAAGGGAAAGCTGTAACTCTGTGAGATGAATTAACAGAACACAGAGCAGTTTCTCAGAAAGCTTCTTTCCAGTTTTGAACGGAAGATATTTTCTTTTTCACCATAGCCCTCTATGGGCTTCCAAATATCCCTTTGCCAATTCCACAAGAACAGCCTTAGCGAAAGGCTTCTTGAAGGGAAAGATGTAACTCTGTGAGATGAATTAACAGAACACAGAGCAGTTTCTCAGAAAGCTTCTTTCCAGTTTTGAATGGAAGACATTTCCTTTTTCACCATAGCCCTCTATGGGCTTCCAAATATCCCTTTGCCAATTCCACAAGAACAGCCTTAGCGAAAGGCTTCTTGAAGGGAAAGATGTAACTCTGTGAGATGAATTAACAGAACACAGAGCAGTTTCTCAGAAAGCTTCTTTCCTGTTTTGAACGGAAGATATTTCCTTTTTCACCATAGCCCTCTATGGGCTTCCAAATATCCCTTTGCCAATTCCACAAGAACAGCCTTAGCGAAAGGCTTCTTGAAGGGAAAGATGTAACTCTGTGAGATGAATTAACAGAACACAGAGCAGTTTCTCAGAAAGCTTCTTTCCTGTTTTGAACGGAAGATATTTCCTTTTTCACCATAGCCCTCTATGGGCTTCCAAATATCCCTTTGCCAATTCCACAAGAACAGCCTTAGCGAAAGGCTTCTTGAAGGGAAAGATGTAACTCTGTGAGATGAATTAACAGAACACAGAGCAGTTTCTCAGAAAGCTTCTTTCCAGTTTTGAACGGAAGATATTTCCTTTTTCACCATAGCCCTCTATGGGCTTCCAAATATCCCTTTGCCAATTCCACAAGAACAGCCTTAGCGAAAGGCTTCTTGAAGGGAAAGATGTAACTCTGTGAGATGAATTAACAGAACACAGAGCAGTTTCTCAGAAAGCTTCTTTCCACTTTTGAACGGAAGATATTTCCTTTTTCACCATAGCCCTCTATGGGCTTCCAAATATCATTTTGCCAATTCCAGAAGAACAGCCTTAGCGAAAGGCTTCTTGAAGGGAAAGATGTAACTCTGTGAGATGAATTAACAGAACACAGAGCAGTTTCTCAGAAAGCTTCTTTCCAGTTTTGAACGGAAGATATTTCCTTTTTCACCATAGCCCTCTATGGGCTTCCAAATATCCCTTTGCCAATTCCACAAGAACAGCCTTAGCGAAAGGCTTCTTGAAGGGAAAGATGTAACTCTGTGAGATGAATTAACAGAACACAGAGCAGTTTCTCAGAAAGCTTCTTTCCAGTTTTGAACGGAAGATATTTTCTTTTTCACCATAGCCCTCTATGGGCTTCCAAATATCCCTTTGCCAATTCCACAAGAACAGCCTTAGCGAAAGGCTTCTTGAAGGGAAAGATGTAACTCTGTGAGATGAATTAACAGAACACAGAGCAGTTTCTCAGAAAGCTTCTTTCCAGTTTTGAACGGAAGATATTTCCTTTTTCACCATAGCCCTCTATGGGCTTCCAAATATCCCTTTGCCAATTCCACAAGAACAGCCTTAGCGAAAGGCTTCTTGAAGGGAAAGATGTAACTCTGTGAGATGAATTAACAGAACACAGAGCAGTTTCTCAGAAAGCTTCTTTCCAGTTTTGAACGGAAGATATTTCCTTTTTCACCACAGCCCTCTATGGGCTTCCAAATATCCCTTTGCCAATTCCACAAGAACAGCCTTAGCGAAAGGCTTCTTGAAGGGAAAGATGTAACTCTGTGAGATGAATTAACAGAACACAGAGCAGTTTCTCAGAAAGCTTCTTTCCAGTTTTGAACGGAAGATATTTCCTTTTTCACCATAGCCCTCTACGGGCTTCCAAATATCCCTTTGCCAATTCCACAAGAACAGCCTTAGTGAAAGGCTTCTTGAAGGGAAAGCTGTAACTCTGTGAGATGAATTAACAGAACACAGAGCAGTTTCTCAGAAAGCTTCTTTCCAGTTTTGAACGGAAGATATTTCCTTTTTCACCATAGCCCTCTATGGGCTTCCAAATATCCCTTTGCCAATTCCACAAGAACAGCCTTAGCGAAAGGCTTCTTGAAGGGAAAGATGTAACTCTGTGAGATGAATTAACAGAACACAGAGCAGTTTCTCAGAAAGCTTCTTTCCAGTTTTGAACGGAGGATATTTCCTTTTTCACCGTAGCCCTCTATGGGCTTCCAAATATCCCTTTGCCAATTCCACAAGAACAGCCTTAGCGAAAGGCTTCTTGAAGGGAAAGATGTAACTCTGTGAGATGAATGAACAGAACACAGAGCAGTTTCTCAGAAAGCTTCTTTCCAGTTTTGAACGGAAGATATTTCCTTTTTCACCGTAGCCCTCTATGGGCTTCCAAATATCCCTTTGCCAATTCCACAAGAACAGCCTTAGCGAAAGGCTTCTTGAAGGGAAAGATGTAACTCTGTGAGATGAATTAACAGAACACAGAGCAGTTTCTCAGAAAGATTCTTTCCAGTTTTGAACGGAAGATATTTCCTTTTTCACCATAGCCCTCTATGGGCTTCCAAATATCCCTTTGCCAATTCCACAAGAACAGCCTTAGCGAAAGGCTTCTTCAAGGGAAAGATGTAACTCTGTGAGATGAATGAACAGAACACAGAGCAGCTTCTCAGAAAGCTTCTTTCCAGTTTTGAACGGAAGATATTTCCTTTTTCACCATAGCCCTCTATGGGCTTCCAAATATCCCTTTGCCAATTCCACAAGAACAGCCTTAGCGAAAGGCTTCTTGAAGGGAAAGATGTAACTCTGTGAGATGAATTAACAGAACACAGAGCAGTTTCTCAGAAATCTTCTTTCCAGTTTTGAACGGAAGATATTTCCTTTTTCACCATAGCCCTCTATGGGCTTCCAAATATCCCTTTGCCAATTCCACGAGAACAGCCTTAGCGAAAGGCTTCTTGAAGGGAAAGATGTAACTCTGTGAGATGAATTAACAGAACACAGAGCAGTTTCTCAGAAAGCTTCTTTCCAGTTTTGAACGGAAGATATTTCCTTTTTCACCATAGCCCTCTATGGGCTTCCAAATATCCCTTTGCCAATTCCACAAGAACAGCCTTAGCGAAAGGCTTCTTGAAGGGAAAGATGTAACTCTGTGAGATGAATTAACAGAACACAGAGCAGTTTCTCAGAAAGCTTCTTTCCAGTTTTGAACGGAAGATATTTCCTTTTTCACCATAGCCCTCTATGGGCTTCCAAATATCCCTTTGCCAATTCCACAAGAACAGCCTTAGCGAAAGGCTTCTTGAAGGGAAAGATGTAACTCTGTGAGATGAATTAACAGAACACAGAGCAGTTTCTCAGAAAGCTTCTTTCCAGTTTTGAACGGAAGATATTTCCTTTTTCACCATAGCCCTCTATGGGCTTCCAAATATCCCTTTGCCAATTCCACAAGAACAGCCTTAGCGAAAGGCTTCTTGAAGGGAAAGATGTAACTCTGTGAGATGAATTAACAGAACACAGAGCAGTTTCTCAGAAAGCTTCTTTCCAGTTTTGAACGGAAGATATTTCCTTTTTCACCATAGCCCTCTATGGGCTTCCAAATATCCCTTTGCCAATTCCACAAGAACAGCCTTAGCGAAAGGCTTCTTGAAGGGAAAGATGTAACTCTGTGAGATGAATTAACAGAACACAGAGCAGTTTCTCAGAAAGCTTCTTTCCAGTTTTGAACGGAAGATATTTCCTTTTTCACCATAGCCCTCTATGGGCTTCCAAATATCCCTTTGCCAATTCCACAAGAACAGCCTTAGCGAAAGGCTTCTTGAAGGGAAAGATGTAACTCTGTGAGATGAATGAACAGAACACAGAGCAGTTTCTCAGAAAGCTTCTTTCCAGTTTTGAACGGAAGATATTTCCTTTTTCACCATAGCCCTCTATGGGCTTCCAAATATCCCTTTGCCAATTCCACAAGAACAGCCTTAGCGAAAGGCTTCTTGAAGGGAAAGATGTAACTCTGTGAGATGAATGAACAGAACACAGAGCAGTTTCTCAGAAAGCTTCTTTCCAGTTTTGAACGGAAGATATTTCCTTTTTCACAATAGCCCTCTATGTGCTTCCAAATATCCCTTTGCCAATTCCACAAGAACAGCCTTAGCGAAAGGCTTCTTGAAGGGAAAGATGTAACCCTGTGAGATGAATTAACAGAACACAGAGCAGTTTCTCAGAAAGCTTCTTTCCAGTTTTGAACGGAAGATATTTCCTTTTTCACCATAGCCCTCTATGGGCTTCCAAATATCCCTTTGCCAATTCCACAAGAACAGCCTTAGCGAAAGGCTTCTTGAAGGGAAAGCTGTAACTCTGTGAGATGAATTAACAGAACACAGAGCAGTTTCTCAGAAAGCTTCTTTCCAGTTTTGAACGGAAGATATTTCCTTTTTCACCATAGCCCTCTATGGGCTTCCAAATATCCCTTTGCCAACTCCACAAGAACAGCCTTAGCGAAAGGCTTCTTGAAGGGAAAGATGTAACTCTGTGAGATGAATTAACAGAAGACAGAGCAGTTCCTCAGAAAGCTTCTTTCCAGTTTTGAACGGAAGATATTTCCTTTTTCACCATAGCCCTCTATGGGCTTCCAAATATCCCTTTGCCAATTCCACAAGAACAGCCTTAGCGAAAGGCTTCTTGAAGGGAAAGATGTAACTCTGTGAGATGAATTAACAGAACACAGAGCAGTTTCTCAGAAAGCTTCTTTCCAGTTTTGAACGGAAGATATTTTCTTTTTCACCATAGCCCTCTATGGGCTTCCAAATATCCCTTTGCCAATTCCACAAGAACAGCCTTAGCAAAAGGCTTCTTGAAGGGAAAGATGTAACTCTGTGAGATGAATTAACAGAACACAGAGCAGTTTCTCAGAAAGCTTCTTTCCAGTTTTGAACGGAAGATATTTCCTTTTTCACCATAGCACTCTATGGGCTTCCAAATATCCCTTTGCCAATTCCACAAGAACAGCCTTAGCGAAAGGCTTCTTGAAGGGAAAGATGTAACTCTGTGAGATGAATTAACAGAACACAGAGCAGTTTCTCAGAAAGCTTCTTTCCAGTTTTGAACGGAAGATATTTCCTTTTTCACCATAGCCCTCTATGGGCTTTCAAATATCCCTTTGCCAATTCCACAAGAACAGCCTTAGCGAAAGGCTTCTTGAAGGGAAAGATGTAACTCTGTGAGATGAATTAACAGAACACAGAGCAGTTTCTCAGAAAGCTTCTTTCCAGTTTTGAACGGAAGATATTTCCTTTTTCACCATAGCCCTCTATGGGCTTCCAAATATCCCTTTGCCAATTCCACAAGAACAGCCTTAGCGAAAGGCTTCTTGAAGGGAAAGCTGTAACTCTGTGAGATGAATTAACAGAACACAGAGCAGTTTCTCAGAAAGCTTCTTTCCAGTTTTGAACGGAAGATATTTCCTTTTTCACCATAGCCCTCTATGGGCTTCCAAATATCCCTTTGCCAATTCCACAAGAACAGCCTTAGCGAAAGGCTTCTTGAAGGGAAAGATGTAACTCTGTGAGATGAATTAACAGAACACAGAGCAGTTCCTCAGAAAGCTTCTTTCCAGTTTTGAACGGAAGATATTTCCTTTTTCACCATAGCCCTCTATGGGCTTCCAAATATCATTTTGCCAATTCCACAAGAACAGCCTTAGCGAAAGGCTTCTTGAAGGGAAAGATGTAACTCTGTGAGATGAATTAACAGAACACAGAACAGTTTCTCAGAAAGCTTCTTTCCAGTTTTGAACGGAAGATATTTCCTTTTTCACCAAAGACCTCTATGGGCTTCCAAATATCCCTTTGCCAATTCCACAAGAACAGCCTTAGCGAAAGGCTTCTTGAAGGGAAAGATGTAACTCTGTGAGATGAATTAACAGAACACAGAGCAGTTTCTCAGAAAGCTTCTTTCCAGTTTTGAACGGAAGATATTTCCTTTTTCACCATAGCCCTCTATGGGCTTCCAAATATCCCTTTGCCAATTCCACAAGAACAGCCTTAGCGAAAGGCTTCTTGAAGGGAAAGATGTAACTCTGTGAGATGAATGAACAGAACACAGAGCAGTTTCTCAGAAAGCTTCTTTCCAGTTTTGAACGGAAGATATTTCCTTTTTCACCATAGCCCTCTATGGGCTTCCAAATATCCCTTTGCCAATTCCACAAGAACAGCCTTAGCGAAAGGCTTCTTGAAGGGAAAGATGTAACTCTGTGAGATGAATTAACAGAACACAGAGCAGTTTCTCAGAAAGCTTCTTTCCAGTTTTGAACGGAGGATATTTTCTTTTTCACCATAGCCCTCTATGGGCTTCCAAATATCCCTTTGCCAATTCCACAAGAACAGCCTTAGCGAAAGGCTTCTTGAAGGGAAAGATGTAACTCTGTGAGATGAATTAACAGAACACAGAGCAGTTTCTCAGAAAGCTTCTTTCCAGTTTTGAACGGAAGATATTTCCTTTTTCACCATAGCCCTCTATGGGCTTCCAAATATCCCTTTGCCAATTCCACAAGAACAGCCTTAGCGAAAGGCTTCTTGAAGGGAAAGATGTAACTCTGTGAGATGAATTAACAGAACACAGAGCAGTTTCTCAGAAAGCTTCTTTCCAGTTTTGAACGGAAGATATTTCCTTTTTCACCATAGCCCTCTATGGGCTTCCAAATATCCCTTTGCCAATTCCACAAGAACAGCCTTAGCGAAAGGCTTCTTGAAGGGAAAGATGTAACTCTGTGAGATGAATTAACAGAACACAGAGCAGTTTCTCAGAAAGCTTCTTTCCAGTTTTGAACGGAAGATATTTCCTTTTTCACCATAGCCCTCTATGGGCTTCCAAATATCATTTTGCCAATTCCACAAGAACAGCATTAGCGAAAGGCTTCTTGAAGGGAAAGATGTAACTCTGTGAGATGAATTAACAGAACACAGAGCAGTTTCTCAGAAAGCTTCTTTCCAGTTTTGAACGGAAGATATTTCCTTTTTCACCATAGCCCTCTATGGGCTTGCAAATATCCCTTTGCCAATTCCACAAGAACAGCCTTAGCGAAAGGCTTCTTGAAGGGAAAGATGTAACTCTGTGAGATTAATTAACAGAACACAGAGCAGTTTCTCAGAAAGCTTCTTTCCAGTTTTGAACGGAAGATATTTCCTTTTTCACCATAGCCCTCTATGGGCTTCCAAATATCCCTTTGCCAATTCCACAAGAACAGCCTTAGCGAAAGGCTTCTTGAAGGGAAAGATGTAACTCTGTGAGATGAATTAACAGAACACAGAGCAGTTTCTCAGAAATCTTCTTTCCAGTATTGAACGGAAGATATTTCCTTTTTCACCATAGCCCTCTATGGGCTTCCAAATATCCCTTTGCCAATTGCACAAGAACAGCCTTAGCGAAAGGCTTCTTGAAGGGAAAGATGTAACTCTGTGAGATGAATTAACAGAACACAGAGCAGTTTCCCAGAAAGCTTCTTTCCAGTTTTGAACGGAAGATATTTCCTTTTTCACCATAGCCCTCTATGGGCTTCCAAATATCCCTTTGCCAATTCCACAAGAACAGCCTTAGCGAAAGGCTTCTTGAAGGGAAAGATGTAACTCTGTGAGATGAATTAACAGAACACAGAGCAGTTTCTCAGAAAGCTTCTTTCCTGTTTTGAACGGAAGATATTTCCTTTTTCACCATAGCCCTCTATGGGCTTCCAAATATCCCTTTGCCAATTCCACAAGAACAGCCTTAGCGAAAGGCTTCTTGAAGGGAAAGATGTAACTCTGTGAGATGAATTAACAGAACACAGAGCAGTTTCTCAGAAAGATTCTTTCCTGTTTTGAACGGAAGATATTTCCTTTTTCACCATAGCCCTCTATGGGCTTCCAAATATCCCTTTGCCAATTCCACAAGAACAGCCTTAGCGAAAGGCTTCTTGAAGGGAAAGATGTAACTCTGTGAGATGAATTAACAGAACACAGAGCAGTTTCTCAGAAAGCTTCTTTCCAGTTTTGAACGGAAGATATTTCCTTTTTCACCATAGCCCTCTATGGGCTTCCAAATATCCCTTTGCCAATTCCACAAGAACAGCCTTAGCGAAAGGCTTCTTGAAGGGAAAGCTGTAATTCTGTGAGATGAATTAACAGAACACAGAGCAGTTTCTCAGAAAGCTTCTTTCCAGTTTTGAACGGAAGATATTTCCTTTTTCACCATAGCCCTCTATGGGCTTCCAAATATCCCTTTGCCAATTCCACAAGAACAGCCTTAGCGAAAGGCTTCTTGAAGGGAAAGATGTAACTCTGTGAGATGAATTAACAGAACACAGAGCAGTTTCTCAGAAAGCTTCTTTCCAGTTTTGAACGGAAGATATTTCCTTTTTCACCATAGCCCTCTATGGGCTTCCAAATATCCCTTTGCCAATTCCACAAGAACAGCCTTAGCGAAAGGCTTCTTGAAGGGAAAGATGTAACTCTGTGAGATGAATTAACAGAACACAGAGCAGTTTCTCAGAAAGCTTCTTTCCTGTTTTGAACGGAAGATATTTCCTTTTTCACCATAGCCCTCTATGGGCTTCCAAATATCCCTTTGCCAATTCCACAAGAACAGCCTTAGCGAAAGGCTTCTTGAAGGGAAAGATGTAACTCTGTGAGATGAATTTACAGAACACAGAGCAGTTTCTCAGAAAGCTTCTTTCCTGTTTTGAACGGAAGATATTTCCTTTTTCACCATAGCCCTCTATGGGCTTCCAAATATCCCTTTGCCAATTCCACAAGAACAGCCTTAGCGAAAGGCTTCTTGAAGGGAAAGATGTAACTCTGTGAGATGAATTAACAGAACACAGAGCAGTTTCTCAGAAAGCTTCTTTCCAGTTTTGAACGGAAGATATTTCCTTTTTCACCATAGCCCTCTATGGGCTTCCAAATATCCCTTTGCCAATTCCACAAGAACAGCCTTAGCGAAAGGCTTCTTGAAGGGAAAGATGTAACTCTGTGAGATGAATTAACAGAACACAGAGCAGTTTCTCAGAAAGCTTCTTTCCAGTTTTGAACGGAAGATATTTCCTTTTTCACCATAGCCCTCTATGGGCTTCCAAATATCCCTTTGCCAATTCCACAAGAACAGCCTTAGCCAAAGGCTTCTTGAAGGGAAAGATGTAACTCTGTGAGATGAATTAACAGAACACAGAGCAGTTTCTCAGAAAGCTTCTTTCCAGTTTTGAACGGAAGATATTTCCTTTTTCACCATAGCCCTCTATGGGCTTCCAAATATCCCTTTGCCAATTCCACAAGAACAGCCTTAGCGAAAGGCTTCTTGAAGGGAAAGCTGTAATTCTGTGAGATGAATTAACAGAACACAGAGCAGTTTCTCAGAAAGCTTCTTTCCAGTTTTGAACGGAAGATATTTCCTTTTTCACCATAGCCCTCTATGGGCTTCCAAATATCCCTTTGCCAATTCCACAAGAACAGCCTTAGCGAAAGGCTTCTTGAAGGGAAAGATGTAACTCTGTGAGATGAATTAACAGAACACAGAGCAGTTTCTCAGAAAGCTTCTTTCCAGTTTTGAACGGAAGATATTTTCTTTTTCACCATAGCCCTCTATGGGCTTCCAAATATCCCTTTGCCAATTCCACAAGAACAGCCTTAGCGAAAGGCTTCTTGAAGGGAAAGATGTAACTCTGTGAGATGAATTAACAGAACACAGAGCAGTTTCTCAGAAAGCTTCTTTCCAGTTTTGAACGGAAGATATTTCCTTTTTCACCATAGCCCTCTATGGGCTTCCAAATATCCCTTTGCCAATTCCACAAGAACAGCCTTAGCGAAAGGCTTCTTGAAGGGAAAGATGTAACTCTGTGAGATGAATTAACAGAACACAGAGCAGTTTCTCAGAAAGCTTCTTTCCACTTTTGAACGGAAGATATTTCCTTTTTCACCATAGCCCTCTATGGGCTTCCAAATATCCCTTTGCCAATTCCACAACAACAGCCTTAGCGAAAGGCTTCTTGAAGGGAAAGATGTAACTCTGTGAGATGAATTAACAGAATACAGAGCAGTTTCTCAGAAAGCTTCTTTCCAGTTTTGAACGGAAGATATTTCCTTTTTCACCATAGCCCTCTATGGGCTTCCAAATATCCCTTTGCCAATTCCACAAGAACAGCCTTAGCGAAAGGCTTCTTGAAGGGAAAGCTGTAACTCTGTGAGATGAATTAACAGAACACAGAGCAGTTTCTCAGAAAGCTTCTTTCCAGTTTTGAACGGAAGATATTTCCTTTTTCACCATAGCCCTCTATGGGCTTCCAAATATCCCTTTGCCAATTCCACAAGAACAGCCTTAGCGAAAGGCTTCTTGAAGGGAAAGATGTAACTCTGTGAGATGAATTAACAGAACACAGAGCAGTTTCTCAGAAAGCTTCTTTCCAGTTTTGAACGGAAGATATTTCCTTTTTCACCATAGCCCTCTATGGGCTTCCAAATATCAATTTGCCAATTCCACAAGAACAGCCTTAGCGAAAGGCTTCTTGAAGGGAAAGATGTAACTCTGTGAGATGAATTAACAGAACACAGAGCAGTTTCTCAGAAAGCTTCTTTCCAGTTTTGAACGGAAGATATTTCCTTTTTCACCATAGCCCTCTATGGGCTTCCAAATATCCCTTTGCCAATTCCACAAGAACAGCCTTAGCGAAAGGCTTCTTGAAGGGAAAGATGTAACTCTGTGAGATGAATTAACAGAACACAGAGCAGTTTCTCAGAAATCTTCTTTCCAGTATTGAACGGAAGATATTTCCTTTTTCACCATAGCCCTCTATGGGCTTCCAAATATCCCTTTGCCAATTCCAGAAGAACAGCCTTAGCGAAAGGCTTCTTGAAGGGAAAGATGTAACTCTGTGAGATGAATTAACAGAACACAGAGCAGTTTCTCAGAAAGCTTCTTTCCAGTTTTGAACGGAAGATATTTCCTTTTTCACCATAGCCCTCTATGGGCTTCCAAATATCCCTTTGCCAATTCCACAAGAACAGCCTTAGCGAAAGGCTTCTTGAAGGGAAAGATGTAACTCTGTGAGATGAATTAACAGAACACAGAGCAGTTTCTCAGAAAGCTTCTTTCCTGTTTTGAACGGAAGATATTTCCTTTTTCACCATAGCCCTCTATGGGCTTCCAAATATCCCTTTGCCAATTCCACAAGAACAGCCTTAGCGAAAGGCTTCTTGAAGGGAAAGATGTAACTCTGTGAGATGAATTAACAGAACACAGAGCAGTTTCTCAGAAAGCTTCTTTCCAGTTTTGAACGGAAGATATTTCCTTTTTCAACATAGCCCTCTATGGGCTTCCAAATATCCCTTTGCCAATTCCACAAGAACAGCCTTAGCGAAAGGCTTCTTGAAGGGAAAGATGTAACTCTGTGAGATGAATTAACAGAACACAGAGCAGTTTCTCAGAAAGCTTCTTTCCAGTTTTGAACGGAAGATATTTCCTTTTTCACCATAGCCCTCTATGGGCTTCCAAATATCCCTTTGCCAATTCCACAAGAACAGCCTTAGCGAAAGGCTTCTTGAAGGGAAAGATGTAACTCTGTGAGATGAATTAACAGAACACAGAGCAGTTTCTCAGAAAGCTTCTTTCCAGTTTTGAACGGAAGATATTTCCTTTTTCACCATAGCCCTCTATGGGCTTCCAAATATCCCTTTGCCAATTCCACAAGAACAGCCTTAGCGAAAGGCTTCTTGAAGGGAAAGATGTAACTCTGTGAGATGAATTAACAGAACACAGAGCAGTTTCTCAGAAAGCTTCTTTCCAGTTTTGAACGGAAGATATTTCCTTTTTCACCATAGCCCTCTATGGGCTTCCAAATATCCCCTTGCCAATTCCACAAGAACAGCCTTAGCGAAAGGCTTCTTGAAGGGAAAGATGTAACTCTGTGAGATGAATTAACAGAACACAGAGCAGTTTCTCAGAAAGCTTCTTTCCTGTTTTGAACGGAAGATATTTCCTTTTTCACCATAGCCCTCTATGGGCTTCCAAATATCCCTTTGCCAATTCCACAATAACAGCCTTAGCGAAAGGCTTCTTGAAGGGAAAGATGTAACTCTGTGAGATGAATTAACAGAACACAGAGCAGTTTCTCAGAAAGCTTCTTTCCTGTTTTGAACGGAAGATATTTCCTTTTTCACCATAGCCCTCTATGGGCTTCCAAATATCCCTTTGCCAATTCCACAAGAACAGCCTTAGCGAAAGGCTTCTTGAAGGGAAAGATGTAACTCTGTGAGATGAATTAACAGAACACAGAGCAGTTTCTCAGAAAGCTTCTTTCCAGTTTTGAACGGAAGATATTTCCTTTTTCACCATAGCCCTCTATGGGCTTCCAAATATCCCTTTGCCAATTCCACAAGAACAGCCTTAGCGAAAGGCTTCTTGAAGGGAAAGATGTAACTCTGTGAGATGAATTAACAGAACACAGAGCAGTTTCTCAGAAAGCTTCTTTCCAGTTTTGAACGGAAGATATTTCCTTTTTCACCATAGCCCTCTATGGGCTTCCAAATATCCCTTTGCCAATTCCACAAGAACAGCCTTAGCGAAAGGCTTCTTGAAGGGAAAGATGTAACTCTGTGAGATGAATTAACAGAACACAGAGCAGTTTCTCAGAAAGCTTCTTTCCAGTTTTGAACGGAAGATATTTCCTTTTTCACCATAGCCCTCTATGGGCTTCCAAATATCCCTTTGCCAATTCCACAAGAACAGCCTTAGTGAAAGGCTTCTTGAAGGGAAAGCTGTAACTCTGTGAGATGAATTAACAGAACACAGAGCAGTTTCTCAGAAAGCTTCTTTCCAGTTTTGAACGGAAGATATTTCCTTTTTCACCATAGCCATCTATGGGCTTCCAAATATCCCTTTGCCAATTCCACAAGAACAGCCTTAGCGAAAGGCTTCTTGAAGGGAAAGATGTAACTCTGTGAGATGAATTAACAGAACACAGAGCAGTTTCTCAGAAAGCTTCTTTCCAGTTTTGAACCGAAGATATTTCCTTTTTCACCATAGCCCTCTATGGGCTTCCAAATATCCCTTTGACAATTCCACAAGAACAGCCTTAGCGAAAGGCTTCTTGAAGGGAAAGATGTAACTCTGTGAGATGAATTAACAGAACACAGAGCAGTTTCTCAGAAAGCTTCTTTCCAGTTTTGAACGGAAGATATTTCCTTTTTCACCATAGGCCTCTAAGGGCTTCCAAATATCCCTTTGCCAATTCCACAAGAACAGCCTTAGCGAAAGGCTTCTTGAAGGGAAAGATGTAACTCTGTGAGATGAATGAACAGAACACAGAGCAGTTTCTCAGAAAGCTTCTTTCCAGTTTTGAACGGAAGATATTTCCTTTTTCACCATAGCCCTCTATGGGCTTCCAAATATCCCTTTGCCAATTCCACAAGAACAGCCTTAGCGAAAGGCTTCTTGAAGGGAAAGATGTAACTCTGTGAGATGAATTAACAGAACACAGAGCAGTTTCTCAGAAAGCTTCTTTCCAGTTTTGAACGGAAGATATTTCCTTTTTCACCATAGCCCTCTATGGGCTTCCAAATATCCCTTTGCCAATTCCACAAGAACAGCCTTAGCGAAAGGCTTCTTGAAGGGAAAGATGTAACTCTGTGAGATGAATTAACAGAACACAGAGCAGTTTCTCAGAAAGCTTCTTTCCAGTTTTGAACGGAAGATATTTCCTTTTTCACCATAGCCCTCTATGGGCTTCCAAATATCCCTTTGCCAATTCCACAAGAACAGCCTTAGCGAAAGGCTGCTTGAAGGGAAAGATGTAACTCTGTGAGATGAATTAACAGAACACAGAGCAGTTTCTCAGAAAGCTTCTTTCCAGTTTTGAATGGAAGATATTTCCTTTTTCACCATAGCCCTCTATGGGCTTCCAAATATCATTTTGCCAATTCCACAAGAACAGCCTTAGCGAAAGGCTTCTTGAAGGGAAAGATGTAACTCTGTGAGATGAATTAACAGAACACAGAGCAGTTTCTCAGAAAGCTTCTTTCCAGTTTTGAACGGAAGATATTTCCTTTTTCACCATAGCCCTCTATGGGCTTCCAAATATCCCTTTGCCAATTCCACAAGAACAGCCTTAGCGAAAGGCTTCTTGAAGGGAAAGATGTAACTCTGTGAGATGAATTAACAGAACACAGAGCAGTTTCTCAGAAAGCTTCTTTCCAGTTTTGAACGGAAGATATTTCCTTTTTCACCATAGCCCTCTATGGGCTTCCAAATATCCCTTTGCCAATTCCACAAGAACAGCCTTAGCGAAAGGCTTCTTGAAGGGAAAGCTGTAATTCTGTGAGATGAATTAGCAGAACACAGAGCAGTTTCTCAGAAAGCTTCTTTCCAGTTTTGAACGGAAGATATTTCCTTTTTCACCATAGCCCTCTATGGGCTTCCAAATATCCCTTTGCCAATTCCACAAGAACAGCCTTAGCGAAAGGCTTCTTGAAGGGAAAGCTGTAACTCTGTGAGATGAATTAACAGAACACAGAGCAGTTTCTCAGAAAGCTTCTTTCCAGTTTTGAACGGAAGATATTTTCTTTTTCACCATAGCCCTCTATGGGCTTCCAAATATCCCTTTGCCAATTCCACAAGAACAGCCTTAGCGAAAGGCTTCTTGAAGGGAAAGATGTAACTCTGTGAGATGAATTAACAGAACACAGAGCAGTTTCTCAGAAAGCTTCTTTCCAGTTTTGAACGGAAGATATTTCCTTTTTCACCATAGCCCTCTATGGGCTTCCAAATATCCCTTTGCCAATTCCACAAGAACAGCCTTAGCGAAAGGCTTCTTGAAGGGAAGGATGTAACTCTGTGAGATGAATTAACAGAACACAGAGCAGTTTCTCAGAAAGCTTCTTTCCAGTTTTGAACGGAAGATATATCCTTTTTCACCATAGCCCTCTATGGGCTTCCAAATATCCCTTTGCCAATTCCACAAGAACAGCCTTAGCGAAAGGCTTCTTGAAGGGAAAGATGTAACTCCGTGAGATGAATTAACAGAACACAGAGCAGTTTCTCAGAAAGCTTCTTTCCAGTTTTGAACGGAAGATATTTCCTTTTTCACCATAGCCCTCTATGGGCTTCCAAATATCCCTTTGCCAATTCCACAAGAACAGCCTTAGCGAAAGGCTTCTTGAAGGGAAAGCTGTAACTCTGTGAGATGAATTAACAGAACACAGAGCAGTTTCTCAGAAAGCTTCTTTCCAGTTTTGAACGGAAGATATTTCCTTTTTCACCATAGCCCTCTATGGGCTTCCAAATATCCCTTTGCCAATTCCACAAGAACAGCCTTAGCGAAAGGCTTCTTGAAGGGAAAGATGTAACTCTGTGAGATGAATTAACAGAACACAGAGCAGTTTCTCAGAAAGCTTCTTTCCAGTTTTGAACGGAAGATATTTCCTTTTTCACCATAGCCCTCTATGGGCTTCCAAATATCCCTTTGCCAATTCCACAAGAACAGCCTTAGCGAAAGGCTTCTTGAAGGGAAAGATGTAACTCTGTGAGATGAATTAACAGAACACAGAGCAGTTTCTCAGAAAGCTTCTTTCCAGTTTTGAACGGAAGATATTTCCTTTTTCACCATAGCCCTCTATGGGCTTCCAAATATCCCTTTGCCAATTCCACAAGAACAGCCTTAGCGAAAGGCTTCTTGAAGGGAAAGCTGTAACTCTGTGAGATGAATTAACAGAACACAGAGCAGTTTCTCAGAAAGCTTCTTTCCAGTTTTGAACGGAAGATATTTCCTTTTTCACCATAGCCCTCTATGGGCTTCCAAATATCCCTTTGCCAATTCCACAAGAACAGCCTTAGCGAAAGGCTTCTTGAAGGGAAAGATGTAACTCTGTGAGATGAATTAACAGAACACAGAGCAGTTTCTCAGAAATCTTCTTTCCAGTATTGAACGGAAGATATTTCCTTTTTCACCATAGCCCTCTATGGGCTTCCAAATATCCCTTTGCCAATTCCACAAGAACAGCCTTAGCGAAAGGCTTCTTGAAGGGAAAGATGTAACTCTGTGAGATGAATGAACAGAACACAGAGCAGTTTCTCAGAAAGCTTCTTTCCAGTTTTGAACGGAAGATATTTCCTTTTTCACCATAGCCCTCTATGGGCTTCTAAATATCTCTTTGCCAATTCCACAAGAACAGCCTTAGCGAAAGGCTTCTTGAAGGGAAAGATGTAACTCTGTGAGATGAATTAACAGAACACAGAGCAGTTTCTCAGAAATCTTCTTTCCAGTTTTGAACGGAGGATATTTTCTTTTTCACCATAGCCCTCTATGGGCTTCCAAATATCCCTTTGCCAATTCCACAAGAACAGCCTTAGCGAAAGGCTTCTTGAAGGGAAAGATGTAACTCTGTGAGATGAATTAACAGAACACAGAGCAGTTTCTCAGAAAGCTTCTTTCCAGTTTTGAACGGAAGATATTTCCTTTTTCACCATAGCCCTCTATGGGCTTCCAAATATCCCTTTGCCAATTCCACAAGAACAGCCTTAGCGAAGGGCTTCTTGAAGGGAAAGATGTAACTCTGTGAGATGAATTAACAGAACACAGAGCAGTTTCTCAGAAAGCTTCTTTCCAGTTTTGAACGGAAGATATTTCCTTTTTCACAATAGCCCTCTATGGGCTTCCAAATATCCCTTTGCCAATTCCACAAGAACAGCCTTAGCGAAAGGCTTCTTGAAGGGAAGCTGTAACTCTGTGAGATGAATTAACAGAACACAGAGCAGTTTCTCAGAAAGCTTCTTTCCAGTTTTGAACGGAAGATATTTCCTTTTTCACCATAGCCCTCTATGGGCTTCCAAATATCCCTTTGCCAATTCCACAAGAACAGCCTTAGCGAAAGGCTTCTTGAAGGGAAAGATGTAACTCTGTGAGATGAATTAACAGAACACAGAGCAGTTTCTCAGAAAGCTTCTTTCCAGTTTTGAACGGAAGATATTTCCTTTTTCACCATAGCCCTCTATGGGCTTCCAAATATCCCTTTGCCAATTCCACAAGAACAGCCTTAGCGAAAGGCTTCTTGAAGGGAAAGATGTAACTCTGTGAGATGAATTAACAGAACACAGAGCAGTTTCTCAGAAAGCTTCTTTCCAGTTTTGAACGGGAGATATTTCCTTTTTCACCATAGCCCTCTATGGGCTTCCAAATATCATTTTGCCAATTCCACAAGAACAGCCTTAGCGAAAGGCTTCTTGAAGGGAAAGATGTAACTCTGTGAGATGAATTAACAGAACACAGAGCAGTTTCTCAGAAAGCTTCTTTCCAGTTTTGAACGGAAGATATTTCCTTTTTCACCATAGCCCTCTATGGGCTTCCAAATATCCCTTTGCCAATTCCACAAGAACAGCCATAGCGAAAGGCTTCTTGAAGGGAAAGATGTAACTCTGTGAGATGAATTAACAGAACACAGAGCAGTTTCTCAGAAAGCTTCTTTCCAGTTTTGAACGGAAGATATTTCCTTTTTCACCATAGCCCTCTATGGGCTTCCAAATATCCCTTTGCCAATTCCACAAGAACAGCCTTAGCGAAAGGCTTCTTGAAGGGAAAGATGTAACTCTGTGAGATGAATTAACAGAACACAGAGCACTTTCTCAGAAATCTTCTTTCCAGTATTGAACGGAAGATATTTCCTTTTTCACCATAGCCCTCTATGGGCTTCCAAATATCCCTTTGCCAATTCCACAAGAACAGCCTTAGCGAAAGGCTTCTTGAAGGGAAAGATGTAACTCTGTGAGATGAATTAACAGAACACAGAGCAGTTTCTCAGAAAGCTTCTTTCCAGTTTTGAACGGAAGATATTTCCTTTTTCACCATAGCCCTCTATGGGCTTCCAAATATCCCTTTGCCAATTCCACAAGAACAGCCTTAGCGAAAGGCTTCTTGAAGGGAAAGATGTAACTCTGTGAGATGAATTAACAGAACACAGAGCAGTTTCTCAGAAAGCTTCTTTCCTGTTTTGAACGGAAGATATTTCCATTTTCACCATAGCCCTCTATGGGCTTCCAAATATCCCTTTGCCAATTCCACAAGAACAGCCTTAGCGAAAGGCTTCTTGAAGGGAAAGATGTAACTCTGTGAGATGAATTAACAGAACACAAAGCAGTTTCTCAGAAAGCTTCTTTCCAGTTTTGAACGGAAAATATTTCCTTTTTCACCATAGCCCTCTATGGGCTTCCAAATATCCCTTTGCCAATTCCACAAGAACAGCCTTAGCGAAAGGCTTCTTGAAGGGAAAGATGTAACTCTGTGAGATGAATTAACAGAACACAGAGCAGTTTCTCAGAAAGCTTCTTTCCAGTTTTGAACGGAAGATATTTCCTTTTTCACCATAGCCCTCTATGGGCTTCCAAATATCCCTTTGCCAATTCCACAAGAACAGCCTTAGCGAAAGGCTTCTTGAAGGGAAAGATGTAACTCTGTGAGATGAATTAACAGAACACAGAGCAGTTTCTCAGAAATCTTCTTTCCAGTATTGAACGGAAGATATTTCCTTTTTCACCATAGCCCTCTATGGGCTTCCAAATATCCCTTTGCCAATTCCACAAGAACAGCCTTAGCGAAAGGCTTCTTGAAGGGAAAGATGTAACTCTGTGAGATGAATTAACAGAACACAGAGCAGTTTCTCAGAAAGCTTCTTTCCAGTTTTGAACGGAAGATATTTCCTTTTTCACCATAGCCCTCTATGGGCTTCCAAATATCCCTTTGCCAATTCCACAAGAACAGCCTTAGCGAAAGGCTTCTTGAAGGGAAAGATGTAACTCTGTGAGATGAATTAACAGAACACAGAGCAGTTTCTCAGAAAGCTTCTTTCCAGTTTTGAACGGAAGATATTTCCTTTTTCACCATAGCCCTCTATGGGCTTCCAAATATCCCTTTGCCAATTCCACAAGAACAGCCTTAGCGAAAGGCTTCTTGAAGGGAAAGATGTAACTCTGTGAGATGAATTAACAGAACACAGAGCAGTTTCTCAGAAAGCTTCTTTCCAGTTTTGAACGGAAGATATTTCCTTTTTCACCATAGCCCTCTATGGGCTTCCAAATATCCCTTTGCCAATTCCACAAGAACAGCCTTAGCGAAAGGCTTCTTGAAGGGAAAGATGTAACTCTGTGAGATGAATTAACAGAACACAGAGCAGTTTCTCAGAAAGCTTCTTTCCAGTTTTGAACGGAAGATATTTCCTTTTTCACCATAGCCCTCTATGGGCTTCCAAATATCCCTTTGCCAATTCCACAAGAACAGCCTTAGCGAAAGGCTTCTTGAAGGGAAAGATGTAACTCTGTGAGATGAATTAACAGAACACAGAGCAGTTTCTCAGAAAGCTTCTTTCCAGTTTTGAACGGAAGATATTTCCTTTTTCACCATAGCCCTCTATGGGCTTCCAAATATCCCTTTGCCAATTCCACAAGAACAGCCTTAGCGAAAGGCTTCTTGAAGGGAAAGATGTAACTCTGTGAGATGAATTAACAGAACACAGAGCAGTTTCTCAGAAAGCTTCTTTCCAGTTTTGAACGGAAGATATTTCCTTTTTCACCATAGCCCTCTATGGGCTTCCAAATATCATTTTGCCCATTCCACAAGAACAACCTTAGCGAAAGGCTTCTTGAAGGGAAAGATGTAACTCTGTGAGATGAATTAACAGAACACAGAGCAGTTTCTCAGAAAGCTTCTTTCCAGTTTTGAACGGAAGATATTTCCTTTTTCACCATAGGCCTCTAAGGGCTTCCAAATATCCCTTTGCCAATTCCACAAGAACAGCCTTAGCGAAAGGCTTCTTGAAGGGAAAGATGTAACTCTGTGAGATGAATTAACAGAACACAGAGCAGTTTCTCAGAAAGCTTCTTTCCAGTTTTGAACGGAAGATATTTCCTTTTTCACCATAGCCCTCTATGGGCTTCCAAATATCCCTTTGCCAATTCCACAAGAACAGCCTTAGCGAAAGGCTTCTTGAAGGGAAAGCTGTAACTCTGTGAGATGAATTAACAGAACACAGAGCAGTTTCTCAGAAAGCTTCTTTCCAGTTTTGAACGGAAGATATTTCCTTTTTCACCATAGCCCTCTATGGGCTTCCAAATATCCCTTTGCCAATTCCACAAGAACAGCCTTAGCGAAAGGCTTCTTGAAGGGAAAGCTGTAACTCTGTGAGATGAATTAACAGAACACAGAGCAGTTTCTCAGAAACCTTCTTTCCAGTTTTGAACGGAAGATATTTCCTTTTTCACCATAGCCCTCTATGGGCTTCCAAATATCCCTTTGCCAATTCCACAAGAACAGCCTTAGCGAAAGGCTTCTTGAAGGGAAAGATGTAACTCTGTGAGATGAATTAACAGAACACAGAGCAGTTTCTCAGAAAGCTTCTTTCCAGTTTTGAACGGAAGATATTTTCTTTTTCACCATAGCCCTCTATGGGCTTCCAAATATCCCTTTGCCAATTCCACAAGAACAGCCTTAGCGAAAGGCTTCTTGAAGGGAAAGATGTAACTCTGTGAGATGAATTAACAGAACACAGAGCAGTTTCTCAAAAAGCTTCTTTCCAGTTTTGAACGGAAGATATTTCCTTTTTCACCATAGCCATCTATGGGCTTCCAAATATCCCTTTGCCAATTCCACAAGAACAGCCTTAGCGAAAGGCTTCTTGAAGGGAAAGATGTAACTCTGTGAGATGAATTAACAGAACACAGAGCAGTTTCTCAGAAAGCTTCTTTCCACTTTTGAACGGAAGATATTTCCTTTTTCACCATAGCCCTCTATGGGCTTCCAAATATCCCTTTGCCAATTCCACAAGAACAGCCTTAGCGAAAGGCTTCTTGAAGGGAAAGATGTAACTCTGTGAGATGAATTAACAGAACACAGAGCAGTTTCTCAGAAAGCTTCTTTCCAGTTTTGAACGGAAGATATTTCCTTTTTCACAATAGCCCTCTATGGGCTTCCAAATATCCCTTTGCCAATTCCACAAGAACAGCCTTAGCGAAAGGCTTCTTGAAGGGAAAGATGTAACTCTGTGAGATGAATTAACAGAACACAGAGCAGTTTCTCAGAAAGCTTCTTTCCAGTTTTGAACGGAAGATATTTCCTTTTTCACCATAGCCCTCTATGGGCTTCCAAATATCCCTTTGCCAATTCCACAAGAACAGCCTTAGCGAAAGGCTTCTTGAAGGGAAAGCTGTAACTCTGTGAGATGAATTAACAGAACACAGAGCAGTTTCTCAGAAAGCTTCTTTCCAGTTTTGAACGGAAGATATTTCCTTTTTCACCATAGCCCTCTATGGGCTTCCAAATATCCCTTTGCCAATTCCACAAGAACAGCCTTAGCGAAAGGCTTCTTGAAGGGAAAGATGTAACTCTGTGAGATGAATTAACAGAACACAGAGCAGTTTCTCAGAAAGCTTCTTTCCAGTTTTGAACGGAAGATATTTCCTTTTTCACCATAGCCCTCTATGGGCTTCCAAATATCCCTTTGCCAATTCCACAAGAACAGCCTTAGCGAAAGGCTTCTTGAAGGGAAAGATGTAACTCTGTGAGGTGAATTAACAGAACACAGAGCAGTTTCTCAGAAAGCTTCTTTCCTGTTTTGAACGGAAGATATTTCCTTTTTCACCATAGCCCTCTATGGGCTTCCAAATATCCCTTTGCCAATTCCACAAGAACAGCCTTAGCGAAAGGCTTCTTGAAGGGAAAGATGTAACTCTGTGAGATGAATTAACAGAACACAGAGCAGTTTCTCAGAAAGCTTCTTTCCTGTTTTGAACGGAAGATATTTCCTTTTTCACCATAGCCCTCTATGGGCTTCCAAATATCCCTTTGCCAATTCCACAAGAACAGCCTTAGCGAAAGGCTTCTTGAAGGGAAAGATGTAACTCTGTGAGATGAATTAACAGAACACAGAGCAGTTTCTCAGAAAGCTTCTTTCCAGTTTTGAACGGAAGATATTTCCTTTTTCACCATAGCCCTCTATGGGCTTCCAAATATCCCTTTGCCAATTCCACAAGAACAGCCTTAGCGAAAGGCTTCTTGAAGGGAAAGATGTAACTCTGTGAGATGAATTAACAGAACACAGAGCAGTTTCTCAGAAAGCTTCTTTCCAGTTTTGAACGGAAGATATTTCCTTTTTCACCATAGCCCTCTATGGGCTTCCAAATATCCCTTTGCCAATTCCACAAGAACAGCCTTAGCGAAAGGCTTCTTGAAGGGAAAGCTGTAACTCTGTGAGATGAATTAACAGAACACAGAGCAGTTTCTCAGAAAGCTTCTTTCCAGTTTTGAACGGAAGATATTTCCTTTTTCACCATAGCCCTCTATGGGCTTCCAAATATCCCATTGCCAATTCCACAAGAACAGCCTTAGTGAAAGGCTTCTTGAAGGGAAAGCTGTAACTCTGTGAGATGAATTAACAGAACACAGAGCAGTTTCTCAGAAAGCTTCTTTCCAGTTTTGAACGGAAGATATTTCCTTTTTCACCATAGCCATCTATGGGCTTCCAAATATCCCTTTGCCAATTCCACAAGAACAGCCTTAGCGAAAGGCTTCTTGAAGGGAAAGATGTAACTCTGTGAGATGAATTAACAGAACACAGAGCAGTTTCTCAGAAAGCTTCTTTCCAGTTTTGAACCGAAGATATTTCCTTTTTCACCATAGCCCTCTATGGGCTTCCAAATATCCCTTTGACAATTCCACAAGAACAGCCTTAGCGAAAGGCTTCTTGAAGGGAAAGATGTAACTCTGTGAGATGAATTAACAGAACACAGAGCAGTTTCTCAGAAAGCTTCTTTCCAGTTTTGAACGGAAGATATTTCCTTTTTCACCATAGGCCTCTAAGGGCTTCCAAATATCCCTTTGCCAATTCCACAAGAACAGCCTTAGCGAAAGGCTTCTTGAAGGGAAAGATGTAACTCTGTGAGATGAATGAACAGAACACAGAGCAGTTTCTCAGAAAGCTTCTTTCCAGTTTTGAACGGAAGATATTTCCTTTTTCACCATAGCCCTCTATGGGCTTCCAAATATCCCTTTGCCAATTCCACAAGAACAGCCTTAGCGAAAGGCTTCTTGAAGGGAAAGATGTAACTCTGTGAGATGAATTAACAGAACACAGAGCAGTTTCTCAGAAAGCTTCTTTCCAGTTTTGAACGGAAGATATTTCCTTTTTCACCATAGCCCTCTATGGGCTTCCAAATATCCCTTTGCCAATTCCACAAGAACAGCCTTAGCGAAAGGCTTCTTGAAGGGAAAGATGTAACTCTGTGAGATGAATTAACAGAACACAGAGCAGTTTCTCAGAAAGCTTCTTTCCAGTTTTGAACGGAAGATATTTCCTTTTTCACCATAGCCCTCTATGGGCTTCCAAATATCCCTTTGCCAATTCCACAAGAACAGCCTTAGCGAAAGGCTGCTTGAAGGGAAAGATGTAACTCTGTGAGATGAATTAACAGAACACAGAGCAGTTTCTCAGAAAGCTTCTTTCCAGTTTTGAATGGAAGATATTTCCTTTTTCACCATAGCCCTCTATGGGCTTCTAAATATCATTTTGCCAATTCCACAAGAACAGCCTTAGCGAAAGGCTTCTTGAAGGGAAAGATGTAACTCTGTGAGATGAATTAACAGAACACAGAGCAGTTTCTCAGAAAGCTTCTTTCCAGTTTTGAACGGAAGATATTTCCTTTTTCACCATAGCCCTCTATGGGCTTCCAAATATCCCTTTGCCAATTCCACAAGAACAGCCTTAGCGAAAGGCTTCTTGAAGGGAAAGATGTAACTCTGTGAGATGAATTAACAGAACACAGAGCAGTTTCTCAGAAAGCTTCTTTCCAGTTTTGAACGGAAGATATTTCCTTTTTCACCATAGCCCTCTATGGGCTTCCAAATATCCCTTTGCCAATTCCACAAGAACAGCCTTAGCGAAAGGCTTCTTGAAGGGAAAGCTGTAATTCTGTTAGATGAATTAACAGAACACAGAGCAGTTTCTCAGAAAGCTTCTTTCCAGTTTTGAACGGAAGATATTTCCTTTTTCACCATAGCCCTCTATGGGCTTCCAAATATCCCTTTGCCAATTCCACAAGAACAGCCTTAGCGAAAGGCTTCTTGAAGGGAAAGATGTAACTCTGTGAGATGAATTAACAGAACACAGAGCAGTTTCTCAGAAAGCTTCTTTCCAGTTTTGAACGGAAGATATTTTCTTTTTCACCATAGCCCTCTATGGGCTTCCAAATATCCCTTTGCCAATTCCCCAAGAACAGCCTTAGCGAAAGGCTTCTTGAAGGGAAAGATGTAACTCTGTGAGATGAATTAACAGAACACAGAGCAGTTTCTCAGAAAGCTTCTTTCCAGTTTTGAACGGAAGATATTTCCTTTTTCACCATAGCCCTCTATGGGCTTCCAAATATCCCTTTGCCAATTCCACAAGAACAGCCTTAGCGAAAGGCTTCTTGAAGGGAAGGATGTAACTCTGTGAGATGAATTAACAGAACACAGAGCAGTTTCTCAGAAAGCTTCTTTCCAGTTTTGAACGGAAGATATTTCCTTTTTCACCATAGCCCTCTATGGGCTTCCAAATATCCCTTTGCCAATTCCACAAGAACAGCCTTAGCGAAAGGCTTCTTGAAGGGAAAGATGTAACTCCGTGAGATGAATTAACAGAACACAGAGCAGTTTCTCAGAAAGCTTCTTTCCAGTTTTGAACGGAAGATATTTCCTTTTTCACCATAGCGCTCTATGGGCTTCCAAATATCCCTTTGCCAATTCCACAAGAACAGCCTTAGCGAAAGGCTTCTTGAAGGGAAAGCTGTAACTCTGTGAGATGAATTAACAGAACACAGAGCAGTTTCTCAGAAAGCTTCTTTCCAGTTTTGAACGGAAGATATTTCCTTTTTCACCATAGCCCTCTATGGGCTTCCAAATATCCCTTTGCCAATTCCACAAGAACAGCCTTAGCGAAAGGCTTCTTGAAGGGAAAGATGTAACTCTGTGAGATGAATTAACAGAACACAGAGCAGTTTCTCAGAAAGCTTCTTTCCAGTTTTGAACGGAAGATATTTCCTTTTTCACCATAGCCCTCTATGGGCTTCCAAATATCCCTTTGCCAATTCCACAAGAACAGCCTTAGCGAAAGGCTTCTTGAAGGGAAAGATGTAACTCTGTGAGATGAATTAACAGAACACAGAGCAGTTTCTCAGAAAGCTTCTTTCCAGTTTTGAACGGAAGATATTTCCTTTTTCACCATAGCCCTCTATGGGCTTCCAAATATCCCTTTGCCAATTCCACAAGAACAGCCTTAGCGAAAGGCTTCTTGAAGGGAAAGCTGTAACTCTGTGAGATGAATTAACAGAACACAGAGCAGTTTCTCAGAAAGCTTCTTTCCAGTTTTGAACGGAAGATATTTCCTTTTTCACCATAGCCCTCTATGGGCTTCCAAATATCCCTTTGCCAATTCCACAAGAACAGCCTTAGCGAAAGGCTTCTTGAAGGGAAAGATGTAACTCTGTGAGATGAATTAACAGAACACAGAGCAGTTTCTCAGAAATCTTCTTTCCAGTATTGAACGGAAGATATTTCCTTTTTCACCATAGCCCTCTATGGGCTTCCAAATATCCCTTTGCCAATTCCACAAGAACAGCCTTAGCGAAAGGCTTCTTGAAGGGAAAGATGTAACTCTGTGAGATGAATGAACAGAACACAGAGCAGTTTCTCAGAAAGCTTCTTTCCAGTTTTGAACGGAAGATATTTCCTTTTTCACCATAGCCCTCTATGGGCTTCTAAATATCCCTTTGCCAATTCCACAAGAACAGCCTTAGCGAAAGGCTTCTTGAAGGGAAAGATGTAACTCTGTGAGATGAATTAACAGAACACAGAGCAGTTTCTCAGAAATCTTCTTTCCAGTTTTGAACGGAGGATATTTTCTTTTTCACCATAGCCCTCTATGGGCTTCCAAATATCCCTTTGCCAATTCCACAAGAACAGCCTTAGCGAAAGGCTTCTTGAAGGGAAAGATGTAACTCTGTGAGATGAATTAACAGAACACAGAGCAGTTTCTCAGAAAGCTTCTTTCCAGTTTTGAACGGAAGATATTTCCTTTTTCACCATAGCCCTCTATGGGCTTCCAAATATCCCTTTGCCAATTCCACAAGAACAGCCTTAGCGAAAGGCTTCTTGAAGGGAAAGATGTAACTCTGTGAGATGAATTAACAGAACACAGAGCAGTTTCTCAGAAAGCTTCTTTCCAGTTTTGAACGGAAGATATTTCCTTTTTCACCATAGCCCTCTATGGGCTTCCAAATATCCCTTTGCCAATTCCACAAGAACAGCCTTAGCGAAAGGCTTCTTGAAGGGAAAGCTGTAACTCTGTGAGATGAATTAACAGAACACAGAGCAGTTTCTCAGAAAGCTTCTTTCCAGTTTTGAACGGAAGATATTTCCTTTTTCACCATAGCCCTCTATGGGCTTCCAAATATCCCTTTGCCAATTCCACAAGAACAGCCTTAGCGAAAGGCTTCTTGAAGGGAAAGATGTAACTCTGTGAGATGAATTAACAGAACACAGAGCAGTTTCTCAGAAAGCTTCTTTCCAGTTTTGAACGGAAGATATTTCCTTTTTCACCATAGCCCTCTATGGGCTTCCAAATATCCCTTTGCCAATTCCACAAGAACAGCCTTAGCGAAAGGCTTCTTGAAGGGAAAGATGTAACTCTGTGAGATGAATTAACAGAACACAGAGCAGTTTCTCAGAAAGCTTCTTTCCTGTTTTGAACGGAAGATATTTCCTTTTTCACCATAGCCCTCTATGGGCTTCCAAATATCCCTTTGCCAATTCCACAAGAACAGCCTTAGCGAAAGGCTTCTTGAAGGGAAAGATGTAACTCTGTGAGATGAATTAACAGAACACAGAGCAGTTTCTCAGAAAGCTTCTTTCCTGTTTTGAACGGAAGATATTTCCTTTTTCACCATAGCCCTCTATGGGCTTCCAAATATCCCTTTGCCAATTCCACAAGAACAGCCTTAGCGAAAGGCTTCTTGAAGGGAAAGATGTAACTCTGTGAGATGAATTAACAGAACACAGAGCAGTTTCTCAGAAAGCTTCTTTCCAGTTTTGAACGGAAGATATTTCCTTTTTCACCATAGCCCTCTATGGGCTTCCAAATATCCCTTTGCCAATTCCACAAGAACAGCCTTAGCGAAAGGCTTCTTGAAGGGAAAGATGTAACTCTGTGAGATGAATTAACAGAACACAGAGCAGTTTCTCAGAAAGCTTCTTTCCAGTTTTGAACGGAAGATATTTCCTTTTTCACCATAGCCCTCTATGGGCTTCCAAATATCCCTTTGCCAATTCCACAAGAACAGCCTTAGCGAAAGGCTTCTTGAAGGGAAAGCTGTAACTCTGTGAGATGAATTAACAGAACACAGAGCAGTTTCTCAGAAAGCTTCTTTCCAGTTTTGAACGGAAGATATTTCCTTTTTCACCATAGCCCTCTATGGGCTTCCAAATATCCCTTTGCCAATTCCACAAGAACAGCCTTAGTGAAAGGCTTCTTGAAGGGAAAGCTGTAACTCTGTGAGATGAATTAACAGAACACAGAGCAGTTTCTCAGAAAGCTTCTTTCCAGTTTTGAACGGAAGATATTTCCTTTTTCACCATAGCCATCTATGGGCTTCCAAATATCCCTTTGCCAATTCCACAAGAACAGCCTTAGCGAAAGGCTTCTTGAAGGGAAAGATGTAACTCTGTGAGATGAATTAACAGAACACAGAGCAGTTTCTCAGAAAGCTTCTTTCCAGTTTTGAACCGAAGATATTTCCTTTTTCACCATAGCCCTCTATGGGCTTCCAAATATCCCTTTGACAATTCCACAAGAACAGCCTTAGCGAAAGGCTTCTTGAAGGGAAAGATGTAACTCTGTGAGATGAATTAACAGAACACAGAGCAGTTTCTCAGAAAGCTTCTTTCCAGTTTTGAACGGAAGATATTTCCTTTTTCACCATAGGCCTCTAAGGGCTTCCAAATATCCCTTTGCCAATTCCACAAGAACAGCCTTAGCGAAAGGCTTCTTGAAGGGAAAGATGTAACTCTGTGAGATGAATGAACAGAACACAGAGCAGTTTCTCAGAAAGCTTCTTTCCAGTTTTGAACGGAAGATATTTCCTTTTTCACCATAGCCCTCTATGGGCTTCCAAATATCCCTTTGCCAATTCCACAAGAACAGCCTTAGCGAAAGGCTGCTTGAAGGGAAAGATGTAACTCTGTGAGATGAATTAACAGAACACAGAGCAGTTTCTCAGAAAGCTTCTTTCCAGTTTTGAATGGAAGATATTTCCTTTTTCACCATAGCCCTCTATGGGCTTCCAAATATCATTTTGCCAATTCCACAAGAACAGCCTTAGCGAAAGGCTTCTTGAAGGGAAAGATGTAACTCTGTGAGATGAATTAACAGAACACAGAGCAGTTTCTCAGAAAGCTTCTTTCCAGTTTTGAACGGAAGATATTTCCTTTTTCACCATAGCCCTCTATGGGCTTCCAAATATCCCTTTGCCAATTCCACAAGAACAGCCTTAGCGAAAGGCTTCTTGAAGGGAAAGATGTAACTCTGTGAGATGAATTAACAGAACACAGAGCAGTTTCTCAGAAAGCTTCTTTCCAGTTTTGAACGGAAGATATTTCCTTTTTCACCATAGCCCTCTATGGGCTTCCAAATATCCCTTTGCCAATTCCACAAGAACAGCCTTAGCGAAAGGCTTCTTGAAGGGAAAGCTGTAATTCTGTGAGATGAATTAACAGAACACAGAGCAGTTTCTCAGAAAGCTTCTTTCCAGTTTTGAACGGAAGATATTTCCTTTTTCACCATAGCCCTCTATGGGCTTCCAAATATCCCTTTGCCAATTCCACAAGAACAGCCTTAGCGAAAGGCTTCTTGAAGGGAAAGCTGTAACTCTGTGAGATGAATTAACAGAACACAGAGCAGTTTCTCAGAAAGCTTCTTTCCAGTTTTGAACGGAAGATATTTTCTTTTTCACCATAGCCCTCTATGGGCTTCCAAATATCCCTTTGCCAATTCCCCAAGAACAGCCTTAGCGAAAGGCTTCTTGAAGGGAAAGATGTAACTCTGTGAGATGAATTAACAGAACACAGAGCAGTTTCTCAGAAAGCTTCTTTCCAGTTTTGAACGGAAGATATTTCCTTTTTCACCATAGCCCTCTATGGGCTTCCAAATATCCCTTTGCCAATTCCACAAGAACAGCCTTAGCGAAAGGCTTCTTGAAGGGAAGGATGTAACTCTGTGAGATGAATTAACAGAACACAGAGCAGTTTCTCAGAAAGCTTCTTTCCAGTTTTGAACGGAAGATATTTCCTTTTTCACCATAGCCCTCTATGGGCTTCCAAATATCCCTTTGCCAATTCCACAAGAACAGCCTTAGCGAAAGGCTTCTTGAAGGGAAAGATGTAACTCCGTGAGATGAATTAACAGAACACAGAGCAGTTTCTCAGAAAGCTTCTTTCCAGTTTTGAACGGAAGATATTTCCTTTTTCACCATAGCGCTCTATGGGCTTCCAAATATCCCTTTGCCAATTCCACAAGAACAGCCTTAGCGAAAGGCTTCTTGAAGAGAAAGCTGTAACTCTGTGAGATGAATTAACAGAACACAGAGCAGTTTCTCAGAAAGCTTCTTTCCAGTTTTGAACGGAAGATATTTCCTTTTTCACCATAGCCCTCTATGGGCTTCCAAATATCCCTTTGCCAATTCCACAAGAACAGCCTTAGCGAAAGGCTTCTTGAAGGGAAAGATGTAACTCTGTGAGATGAATTAACAGAACACAGAGCAGTTTCTCAGAAAGCTTCTTTCCAGTTTTGAACGGAAGATATTTCCTTTTTCACCATAGCCCTCTATGGGCTTCCAAATATCCCTTTGCCAATTCCACAAGAACAGCCTTAGCGAAAGGCTTCTTGAAGGGAAAGATGTAACTCTGTGAGATGAATTAACAGAACACAGAGCAGTTTCTCAGAAAGCTTCTTTCCAGTTTTGAACGGAAGATATTTCCTTTTTCACCATAGCCCTCTATGGGCTTCCAAATATCCCTTTGCCAATTCCACAAGAACAGCCTTAGCGAAAGGCTTCTTGAAGGGAAAGCTGTAACTCTGTGAGATGAATTAACAGAACACAGAGCAGTTTCTCAGAAAGCTTCTTTCCAGTTTTGAACGGAAGATATTTCCTTTTTCACCATAGCCCTCTATGGGCTTCTAAATATCCCTTTGCCAATTCCACAAGAACAGCCTTAGCGAAAGGCTTCTTGAAGGGAAAGATGTAACTCTGTGAGATGAATTAACAGAACACAGAGCAGTTTCTCAGAAATCTTCTTTCCAGTTTTGAACGGAGGATATTTTCTTTTTCACCATAGCCCTCTATGGGCTTCCAAATATCCCTTTGCCAATTCCACAAGAACAGCCTTAGCGAAAGGCTTCTTGAAGGGAAAGATGTAACTCTGTGAGATGAATTAACAGAACACAGAGCAGTTTCTCAGAAAGCTTCTTTCCAGTTTTGAACGGAAGATATTTCCTTTTTCACCATAGCCCTCTATGGGCTTCCAAATATCCCTTTGCCAATTCCACAAGAACAGCCTTAGCGAAAGGCTTCTTGAAGGGAAAGATGTAACTCTGTGAGATGAATTAACAGAACACAGAGCAGTTTCTCAGAAAGCTTCTTTCCAGTTTTGAACGGAAGATATTTCCTTTTTCACAATAGCCCTCTATGGGCTTCCAAATATCCCTTTGCCAATTCCACAAGAACAGCCTTAGCGAAAGGCTTCTTGAAGGGAAGCTGTAACTCTGTGAGATGAATTAACAGAACACAGAGCAGTTTCTCAGAAAGCTTCTTTCCAGTTTTGAACGGAAGATATTTCCTTTTTCACCATAGCCCTCTATGGGCTTCCAAATATCCCTTTGCCAATTCCACAAGAACAGCCTTAGCGAAAGGCTTCTTGAAGGGAAAGATGTAACTCTGTGAGATGAATTAACAGAACACAGAGCAGTTTCTCAGAAAGCTTCTTTCCAGTTTTGAACGGAAGATATTTCCTTTTTCACCATAGCCCTCTATGGGCTTCCAAATATCCCTTTGCCAATTCCACAAGAACAGCCTTAGCGAAAGGCTTCTTGAAGGGAAAGATGTAACTCTGTGAGATGAATTAACAGAACACAGAGCAGTTTCTCAGAAAGCTTCTTTCCAGTTTTGAACGGGAGATATTTCCTTTTTCACCATAGCCCTCTATGGGCTTCCAAATATCATTTTGCCAATTCCACAAGAACAGCCTTAGCGAAAGGCTTCTTGAAGGGAAAGATGTAACTCTGTGAGATGAATTAACAGAACACAGAGCAGTTTCTCAGAAAGCTTCTTTCCAGTTTTGAACGGAAGATATTTCCTTTTTCACCATAGCCCTCTATGGGCTTCCAAATATCCCTTTGCCAATTCCACAAGAACAGCCATAGCGAAAGGCTTCTTGAAGGGAAAGATGTAACTCTGTGAGATGAATTAACAGAACACAGAGCAGTTTCTCAGAAAGCTTCTTTCCAGTTTTGAACGGAAGATATTTCCTTTTTCACCATAGCCCTCTATGGGCTTCCAAATATCCCTTTGCCAATTCCACAAGAACAGCCTTAGCGAAAGGCTTCTTGAAGGGAAAGATGTAACTCTGTGAGATGAATTAACAGAACACAGAGCACTTTCTCAGAAATCTTCTTTCCAGTATTGAACGGAAGATATTTCCTTTTTCACCATAGCCCTCTATGGGCTTCCAAATATCCCTTTGCCAATTCCACAAGAACAGCCTTAGCGAAAGGCTTCTTGAAGGGAAAGATGTAACTCTGTGAGATGAATTAACAGAACACAGAGCAGTTTCTCAGAAAGCTTCTTTCCAGTTTTGAACGGAAGATATTTCCTTTTTCACCATAGCCCTCTATGGGCTTCCAAATATCCCTTTGCCAATTCCACAAGAACAGCCTTAGCGAAAGGCTTCTTGAAGGGAAAGATGTAACTCTGTGAGATGAATTAACAGAACACAGAGCAGTTTCTCAGAAAGCTTCTTTCCTGTTTTGAACGGAAGATATTTCCATTTTCACCATAGCCCTCTATGGGCTTCCAAATATCCCTTTGCCAATTCCACAAGAACAGCCTTAGCGAAAGGCTTCTTGAAGGGAAAGATGTAACTCTGTGAGATGAATTAACAGAACACAAAGCAGTTTCTCAGAAAGCTTCTTTCCAGTTTTGAACGGAAAATATTTCCTTTTTCACCATAGCCCTCTATGGGCTTCCAAATATCCCTTTGCCAATTCCACAAGAACAGCCTTAGCGAAAGGCTTCTTGAAGGGAAAGATGTAACTCTGTGAGATGAATTAACAGAACACAGAGCAGTTTCTCAGAAAGCTTCTTTCCAGTTTTGAACGGAAGATATTTCCTTTTTCACCATAGCCCTCTATGGGCTTCCAAATATCCCTTTGCCAATTCCACAAGAACAGCCTTAGCGAAAGGCTTCTTGAAGGGAAAGATGTAACACTGTGAGATGAATTAACAGAACACAGAGCAGTTTCTCAGAAAGCTTCTTTCCAGTTTTGAACGGAAGATATTTCCTTTTTCACCATTGCCCTCTATGGGCTTCCAAATATCCCTTTGCCAATTCCACAAGAACAGCCTTAGCGAAAGGCTTCTTGAAGGGAAAGATGTAATTCTGTGAGATGAATTAACAGAACACAGAGCAGTTTCTCATAAAGCTTCTTTCCAGTTTTGAACGGAAGATATTTCCTTTTTCACCACAGCCCTCTATGGGCTTCCAAATATTCCTTTGCCAATTCCACAAGAACAGCCTTTGCGAAAGGCTTCTTGAAGGGAAAGATGTAACTCTGTGAGATGAATTAACAGAACACAGAGCAGTTTCTCAGAAAGCTTCTTTCCAGTTTTGAACGGAAGATATTTCCTTTTTCACCACAGCCCTCTATGGGCTTCCAAATATCCCTTTGCCAATTCCACAAGAACAGCCTTAGCGAAAGGCTTCTTGAAGGGAAAGATGAAACTCTGTGAGATGAATTAACAGAACACAGAGCAGTTTCTCAGAAAGCTTCTTTCCAGTTTTGAACGGAAGATATTTCGTTTTTCACCATAGCCCTCTATGGGCTTCCAAATATCCCTTTGCCAATTCCACAAGAACAGCCTTAGCGAAAGGCTTCTTGAAGGGAAAGATGTAACTCTGTGAGATGAATAAACAGAACACAGAGCAGTTTCTCAGAAAGCTTCTTTCCAGTTTTGAACGGAAGATATTTCCTTTTTCACCCTAGCCCTCTAAGGGCTTCGAAATATCCCTTTGCCAATTCCACAAGAACAGCCTTAGCGAAAGGCTTCTTGAAGGGAAAGATGTAACTCTGTGAGATGAATTAACAGAACACAGAGCAGTTTCTCAGAAAGCTTCTTTCCAGTTTTGAACGGAAGATATTTCCTTTTTCCCCATAGCCCTCTATGGGCTTCCAAATATCCCTTTGCCAATTCCACAAGAACAGCCTTAGGGAAAGGCTTCTTGAAGGGAAAGATGTAACTCTGTGAGATAAATTAACAGAACACAGAGCAGTTTCTCAGAAAGCTTCTTTCCAGTTTTGAACGGAAGATATTTACTTTTTCATCATAGCCCTCTATGGGCTTCCAAATATCCCTTTGCCAATTCCACAAGAACAGCCTTAGCGAAAGGCTTCTAGAAGGGAAAGATGTAACTCTGTGAGATGAATTAACAGAACACAGAGCAGTTTCTCAGAAAGCTTCTTTCCAGTTTTGAACGGAAGATATTTCCTTTTTAACCATAGCCCTCTATGGGATTCCAAATATCCCTTTGCCAATTCCACAAGAACAGCCTTAGCGAAAGGCTTCTCGAAGGGATAGATGTAACTCTGTGAGATGAATTAACAGAACACAGAGCAGTTTCTCAGAAAAATTCTTTCCAGTTTTGAACGGAAGATATTTCCTTTTTCACCATAGCCCTCTATGGGCTTCCAAATATCCCTTTGCCAATTCCACAAGAACAGCTTTAGCGAAAGGCTTCTTGAAGGGAAAGATGTAACTCTGTGAGATGAATTAACAGAACACAGAGCAGTTTCTCAGAAAGCTTCTTTCCAGTTTTGAACGGAAGATATTTCCTTTTTCACCATAGCCCTCTATGGGCTTCCAAATATCCCTTTGCCAATTCCACAAGAACAGCCTTAGCGAAAGGTTTCTTGAACTGAAAGATGTAACTCTGTGAGATGAATTAACAGAACACAGAGCAGTTTCTCAGAAAGCTTCTTTCCAGTTTTGAACGGAAGATATTTCCTTTTTCACCATAACCCTCTATGGGCTTCCAAACATCCCTTTGCAAATTCCACAAGAACAGCCTTAGCGAAAGGCTTCTTGAAGGGAAAGATGTAACTCTGTGAGATGAATTAACAGAACACAGAGCAGTTTCTCAGAAAGCTTCTTTCCAGTTTTGAACGGAAGATATTTCCTTTTTCACCATAGCCCTCTATGGGCTTCCAAATATCCCTTTGCCAATTCCACAAGAACAGCCTTAGCGAAAGTCTTCTTGAAGGGAAAGATGTAACTCTGTGAGATTAATTAAGAGAACACAGAGCAGTTTCTCAGAAAGCTTCTTTCCAGTTTTGAACGGAAGATATTTTCTTTTTCACCATAGCCCTCTATGGGCTTCCAAATATCCCTTTGCCAATTCCACAAGAACAGCCTTAGCGAAAGGCTTCTTGAAGGGAAAGATGTAACTCTGTGAGATGAATTAACAGAACACAGAGCAGTTTCTCAGAAAGCTTCTTTCCAGTTTTGAACGGAAGATATTTCCTTTTTCACCATAGCCCTCTATGGGCTTCCAAATATCCCTTTGACAATTCCACAAGAACAGCCTTAGCGAAAGGCTTCTTGAAGGGAAAGATGTAACTCTGTGAGATGAATTAACAGAACACAGAGCAGTTTCTCAGAAAGCTTCTTTCCAGTTTTGAACGGAAGATATTTCCTTTTTCACCATAGCCCTCTATGGGCTTCCAAATATCCCTTTGCCAATTCCACAAGAACAGCCTTAGCGAAAGGCTTCTTGAAGGGAAAGATGTAACTCTGTGAGATGAATTAACAGAACACAGAGCAGTTTCTCAGAAAGCTTCTTTCCAGTTTTGAACGGAAGATATTTCCTTTTTCACCATAGCCCTCTATGGGCTTCCAAATATCCCTTTGCCAATTCCACAAGAACAGCCTTAGTGAAAGGCTTCTTGAAGGGAAAGCTGTAACTCTGTGAGATGAATTAACAGAACACAGAGCAGTTTCTCAGAAAGCTTCTTTCCAGTTTTGAACGGAAGATATTTCCTTTTTCACCATAGCCCTCTATGGGCTTCCAAATATCATTTTGCCAATTCCACAAGAAGAGCCTTAGCGAAAGGCTTCTTGAAGGGAAAGATGTAACTCTGTGAGATGAATTAACAGAACACAGAGCAGTTTCTCAGAAAGCTTCTTTCCAGTTTTGAACGGAAGATATTTCCTTTTTCACCATAGGCCTCTAAGGGCTTCCAAATATCCCTTTGCCAATTCCACAAGAACAGCCTTAGCGAAAGGCTTCTTGAAGGGAAAGATGTAACTCTGTGAGATGAATTAACAGAACACAGAGCAGTTTCTCAGAAAGCTTCTTTCCAGTTTTGAACGGAAGATATTTCCTTTTTCACCATAGCCCTCTATGGGCTTCCAAATATCCCTTTGCCAATTCCACAAGAACAGCCTTAGCGAAAGGCTTCTTGAAGGGAAAGATGTAACTCTGTGAGATGAATTAACAGAACACAGAGCAGTTTCTCAGAAAGCTTCTTTCCAGTTTTGAACGGAAGATATTTCCTTTTTCACCATAGCCCTCTATGGGCTTCCAAATATCCCTTTGCCAATTCCACAAGAACAGCCTTAGCGAAAGGCTTCTTGAAGGGAAAGATGTAACTCTGTGAGATGAATTAACAGAACACAGAGCAGTTTCTCAGAAAGCTTCTTTCCAGTTTTGAACGGAAGATATTTCCTTTTTCACCATAGCCCTCTATGGGCTTCCAAATATCCCTTTGCCAATTCCACAAGAACAGCCTTAGCGAAAGGCTTCTTGAAGGGAAAGATGTAACTCTGTGAGATGAATTAACAGAACACAGAGCAGTTTCTCAGAAAGCTTCTTTCCAGTTTTGAACGGAAGATATTTCCTTTTTCACCATAGCCCTCTATGGGCTTCCAAATATCCCTTTGCCAATTCCACAAGAACAGCCTTAGTGAAAGGCTTCTTGAAGGGAAAGCTGTAACTCTGTGAGATGAATTAACAGAACACAGAGCAGTTTCTCAGAAAGCTTCTTTCCAGTTTTGAACGGAAGATATTTCCTTTTTCACCATAGCCCTCTATGGGCTTCCAAATATCATTTTGCCAATTCCACAAGAACAGCCTTAGCGAAAGGCTTCTTGAAGGGAAAGATGTAACTCTGTGAGATGAATTAACAGAACACAGAGCAGTTTCTCAGAAAGCTTCTTTCCAGTTTTGAACGGAAGATATTTCCTTTTTCACCATAGGCCTCTAAGGGCTTCCAAATATCCCTTTGCCAATTCCACAAGAACAGCCTTAGCGAAAGGCTTCTTGAAGGGAAAGATGTAACTCTGTGAGATGAATTAACAGAACACAGAGCAGTTTCTCAGAAAGCTTCTTTCCAGTTTTGAACGGAAGATATTTCCTTTTTCACCATAGCCCTCTATGGGCTTCCAAATATCCCTTTGCCAATTCCACAAGAACAGCCTTAGCGAAAGGCTTCTTGAAGGGAAAGATGTAACTCTGTGAGATTAATTAACAGAACACAGAGCAGTTTCTCAGAAAGCTTCTTTCCAGTTTTGAACGGAAGATATTTCCTTTTTCACCATAGCCCTCTATGGGCTTCCAAATATCCCTTTGCCAATTCCACAAGAACAGCCTTAGCGAAAGGCTTCTTGAAGGGAAAGATGTAACTCTGTGAGATGAATTAACAGAACACAGAGCAGTTTCTCAGAAAGCTTCTTTCCAGTTTTGAACGGAAGATATTTCCTTTTTCACCATAGCCCTCTATGGGCTTCCAAATATCCCTTTGCCAATTCCACAAGAACAGCCTTAGCGAAAGGCTTCTTGAAGGGAAAGATGTAACTCTGTGAGATGAATTAACAGAACACAGAGCAGTTTCTCAGAAAGCTTCTTTCCAGTTTTGAATGGAAGATATTTCCTTTTTCACCATAGCCCTCTATGGGCTTCCAAATATCATTTTGCCAATTCCACAAGAACAGCCTTAGCGAAAGGCTTCTTGAAGGGAAAGCTGTAATTCTGTGAGATGAATTAACAGAACACAGAGCAGTTTCTCAGAAAGCTTCTTTCCAGTTTTGAACGGAAGATATTTCCTTTTTCACCATAGCCCTCTATGGGCTTCCAAATATCCCTTTGCCAATTCCACAAGAACAGCCTTAGCGAAAGGCTTCTTGAAGGGAAAGATGTAACTCTGTGAGATGAATTAACAGAACACAGAGCAGTTTCTCAGAAAGCTTCTTTCCAGTTTTGAACGGAAGATATTTTCTTTTTCACCATAGCCCTCTATGGGCTTCCAAATATCCCTTTGCCAATTCCACAAGAACAGCCTTAGCGAAAGGCTTCTTGAAGGGAAAGATGTAACTCTGTGAGATGAATTAACAGAACACAGAGCAGTTTCTCAGAAAGCTTCTTTCCAGTTTTGAACGGAAGATATTTCCTTTTTCACCATAGCCCTCTATGGGCTTCCAAATATCCCTTTGCCAATTCCACAAGAACAGCCTTAGCGAAAGGCTTCTTGAAGGGAAGGATGTAACTCTGTGAGATGAATTAACAGAACACAGAGCAGTTTCTCAGAAAGCTTCTTTCCAGTTTTGAACGGAAGATATTTCCTTTTTCACCATAGCCCTCTATGGGCTTCCAAATATCCCTTTGCCAATTCCACAAGAACAGCCTTAGCGAAAGGCTTCTTGAAGGGAAAGATGTAACTCTGTTAGATGAATTAACAGAACACAGAGCAGTTTCTCAGAAAGCTTCTTTCCAGTTTTGAACGGAAGATATTTCCTTTTTCACCATAGCCCTCTATGGGCTTCCAAATATCCCTTTGCCAATTCCACAAGAACAGCCTTAGCGAAAGGCTTCTTGAAGGGAAAGCTGTAACTCTGTGAGATGAATTAACAGAACACAGAGCAGTTTCTCAGAAAGCTTCTTTCCAGTTTTGAACGGAAGATATTTCCTTTTTCACCATAGCCCTCTATGGGCTTCCAAATATCCCTTTGCCAATTCCACAAGAACAGCCTTAGCGAAAGGCTTCTTGAAGGGAAAGATGTAACTCTGTGAGATGAATTAACAGAACACAGAGCAGTTTCTCAGAAAGCTTCTTTCCAGTTTTGAACGGAAGATATTTCCTTTTTCACCATAGCCCTCTATGGGCTTCCAAATATCCCTTTGCCAATTCCACAAGAACAGCCTTAGCGAAAGGCTTCTTGAAGGGAAAGATGTAACTCTGTGAGATGAATTAACAGAACACAGAGCAGTTTCTCAGAAAGCTTCTTTCCAGTTTTGAACGGAAGATATTTCCTTTTTCACCATAGCCCTCTATGGGCTTCCAAATATCCCTTTGCCAATTCCACAAGAACAGCCTTAGCGAAAGGCTTCTTGAAGGGAAAGATGTAACTCTGTGAGATGAATTAACAGAACACAGAGCAGTTTCTCAGAAAGCTTCTTTCCAGTTTTGAACGGAAGATATTTCCTTTTTCACCATAGCCCTCTATGGGCTTCCAAATATCCCTTTGCCAATTCCACAAGAACAGCCTTAGCGAAAGGCTTCTTGAAGGGAAAGATGTAACTCTGTGAGATGAATTAACAGAACACAGAGCAGTTTCTCAGAAAGCTTCTTTCCAGTATTGAACGGAAGATATTTCCTTTTTCACCATAGCCCTCTATGGGCTTCCAAATATCCCTTTGCCAATTCCACAAGAACAGCCTTAGCGAAAGGCTTCTTGAAGGGAAAGATGTAACTCTGTGAGATGAATTAACAGAACACAGAGCAGTTTCTCAGAAAGCTTCTTTCCAGTTTTGAACGGAAGATATTTCCTTTTTCACCATAGCCCTCTATGGGCTTCTAAATATCCCTTTGCCAATTCCACAAGAACAGCCTTAGCGAAAGGCTTCTTGATGGGAAAGATGTAACTCTGTGAGATGAATTAACAGAACACAGAGCAGTTTCTCAGAAATCTTCTTTCCAGTTTTGAACGGAGGATATTTTCTTTTTCACCATAGCCCTCTATGGGCTTCCAAATATCCCTTTGCCAATTCCACAAGAACAGCCTTAGCGAAAGGCTTCTTGAAGGGAAAGATGTAACTCTGTGAGATGAATTAACAGAACACAGAGCAGTTTCTCAGAAAGCTTCTTTCCAGTTTTGAACGGAAGATATTTCCTTTTTCACCATAGCCCTCTATGGGCTTCCAAATATCCCTTTGCCAATTCCACAAGAACAGCCTTAGCGAAAGGCTTCTTGAAGGGAAAGATGTAACTCTGTGAGATGAATTAACAGAACACAGAGCACTTTCTCAGAAATCTTCTTTCCAGTATTGAACGGAAGATATTTCCTTTTTCACCATAGCCCTCTATGGGCTTCCAAATATCCCTTTGCCAATTCCACAAGAACAGCCTTAGCGAAAGGCTTCTTGAAGGGAAAGATGTAACTCTGTGAGATGAATTAACAGAACACAGAGCAGTTTCTCAGAAAGCTTCTTTCCAGTTTTGAACGGAAGATATTTCCTTTTTCACCATAGCCCTCTATGGGCTTCCAAATATCCCTTTGCCAATTCCACAAGAACAGCCTTAGCGAAAGGCTTCTTGAAGGGAAAGATGTAACTCTGTGAGATGAATTAACAGAACACAGAGCAGTTTCTCAGAAAGCTTCTTTCCTGTTTTGAACGGAAGATATTTCCTTTTTCACCATAGCCCTCTATGGGCTTCCAAATATCCCTTTGCCAATTCCACAAGAACAGCCTTAGCGAAAGGCTTCTTGAAGGGAAAGATGTAACTCTGTGAGATGAATTAACAGAACACAAAGCAGTTTCTCAGAAAGCTTCTTTCCAGTTTTGAACGGAAAATATTTCCTTTTTCACCATAGCCCTCTATGGGCTTCCAAATATCCCTTTGCCAATTCCACAAGAACAGCCTTAGCGAAAGGCTTCTTGAAGGGAAAGATGTAACTCTGTGAGATGAATTAACAGAACACAGAGCAGTTTCTCAGAAAGCTTCTTTCCAGTTTTGAACGGAAGATATTTCCTTTTTCACCATAGCCCTCTATGGGCTTCCAAATATCCCTTTGCCAATTCCACAAGAACAGCCTTAGCGAAAGGCTTCTTGAAGGGAAAGATGTAACTCTGTGAGATGAATTAACAGAACACAGAGCAGTTTCTCAGAAAGCTTCTTTCCAGTTTTGAACGGAAGATATTTCCTTTTTCACCATAGCCCTCTATGGGCTTCCAAATATCCCTTTGCTAATTCCACAAGAACAGCCTTAGCGAAAGGCTTCTTGAAGGGAAAGATGTAATTCTGTGAGATGAATTAACAGAACACAGAGCAGTTTCTCATAAAGCTTCTTTCCAGTTTTGAACGGAAGATATTTCCTTTTTCACCACAGCCCTCTATGGGTTTCCAAATATTCCTTTGCCAATTCCACAAGAACAGCCTTTGCGAAAGGCTTCTTGAAGGGAAAGATGTAACTCTGTGAGATGAATTAACAGAACACAGAGCAGTTTCTCAGAAAGCTTCTTTCCAGTTTTGAACGGAAGATATTTCCTTTTTCACCACAGCCCTCTATGGGCTTCCAAATATCCCTTTGCCAATTCCACAAGAACAGCCTTTGCGAAAGGCTTCTTGAAGGGAAAGATGAAACTCTGTGAGATGAATTAACAGAACACAGAGCAGTTTCTCAGAAAGCTTCTTTCCAGTTTTGAATGGAAGATATTTCCTTTTTCACCATAGCCCTCTATGGGCTTCCAAATATCCCTTTGCCAATTCCACAAGAACAGCCTTAGCGAAAGGCTTCTTGAAGGGAAAGATGTAACTCTGTGAGATGAATTAACAGAACACAGAGCAGTTTCTCAGAAAGCTTCTTTCCAGTTTTGAACGGAAGATATTTCCTTTTTCACCCTAGCCCTCTAAGGGCTTCCAAATATCCCTTTGCCAATTCCACAAGAACAGCCTTAGCGAAAGGCTTCTTGAAGGGAAAGATGTAACTCTGTGAGATGAATTAACAGAACACAGAGCAGTTTCTCAGAAAGCTTCTTTCCAGTTTTGAACGGAAGATATTTCCTTTTTCCCCATAGCCCTCTATGGGCTTCCAAATATCCCTTTGCCAATTCCACAAGAACAGCCTTAGGGAAAGGCTTCTTGAAGGGAAAGATGTAACTCTGTGAGATAAATTAACAGAACACAGAGCAGTTTCTCAGAAAGCTTCTTTCCAGTTTTGAACGGAAGATATTTACTTTTTCATCATAGCCCTCTATGGGCTTCCAAATATCCCTTTGCCAATTCCACAAGAACAGCCTTAGCGAAAGGCTTCTAGAAGGGAAAGATGTAACTCTGTGAGATGAATTAACAGAACACAGAGCAGTTTCTCAGAAAGCTTCTTTCCAGTTTTGAACGGAAGATATTTCCTTTTTAACCATAGCCCTCTATGGGATTCCAAATATCCCTTTGCCAATTCCACAAGAACAGCCTTAGCGAAAGGCTTCTCGAAGGGATAGATGTAACTCTGTGAGATGAATTAACAGAACACAGAGCAGTTTCTCAGAAAAATTCTTTCCAGTTTTGAACGGAAGATATTTCCTTTTTCACCATAGCCCTCTATGGGCTTCCAAATATCCCTTTGCCAATTCCACAAGAACAGCTTTAGCGAAAGGCTTCTTGAAGGGAAAGATGTAACTCTGTGAGATGAATTAACAGAACACAGAGCAGTTTCTCAGAAAGCTTCTTTCCAGTTTTGAACGGAAGATATTTCCTTTTTCACCATAGCCCTCTATGGGCTTCCAAATATCCCTTTGCCAATTCCACAAGAACAGCCTTAGCGAAAGGTTTCTTGAACTGAAAGATGTAACTCTGTGAGATGAATTAACAGAACACAGAGCAGTTTCTCAGAAAGCTTCTTTCCAGTTTTGAACGGAAGATATTTCCTTTTTCACCATAACCCTCTATGGGCTTCCAAACATCCCTTTGCAAATTCCACAAGAACAGCCTTAGCGAAAGGCTTCTTGAAGGGAAAGATGTAACTCTGTGAGATGAATTAACAGAACACAGAGCAGTTTCTCAGAAAGCTTCTTTCCAGTTTTGAACGGAAGATATTTCCTTTTTCACCATAGCCCTCTATGGGCTTCCAAATATCCCTTTGCCAATTCCACAAGAACAGCCTTAGCGAAAGTCTTCTTGAAGGGAAAGATGTAACTCTGTGAGATTAATTAAGAGAACACAGAGCAGTTTCTCAGAAAGCTTCTTTCCAGTTTTGAACGGAAGATATTTTCTTTTTCACCATAGCCCTCTATGGGCTTCCAAATATCCCTTTGCCAATTCCACAAGAACAGCCTTAGCGAAAGGCTTCTTGAAGGGAAAGATGTAACTCTGTGAGATGAATTAACAGAACACAGAGCAGTTTCTCAGAAAGCTTCTTTCCAGTTTTGAACGGAAGATATTTCCTTTTTCACCATAGCCCTCTATGGGCTTCCAAATATCCCTTTGACAATTCCACAAGAACAGCCTTAGCGAAAGGCTTCTTGAAGGGAAAGATGTAACTCTGTGAGATGAATTAACAGAACACAGAGCAGTTTCTCAGAAAGCTTCTTTCCAGTTTTGAACGGAAGATATTTCCTTTTTCACCATAGCCCTCTATGGGCTTCCAAATATCCCTTTGCCAATTCCACAAGAACAGCCTTAGCGAAAGGCTTCTTGAAGGGAAAGATGTAACTCTGTGAGATGAATTAACAGAACACAGAGCAGTTTCTCAGAAAGCTTCTTTCCAGTTTTGAACGGAAGATATTTCCTTTTTCACCATAGCCCTCTATGGGCTTCCAAATATCCCTTTGCCAATTCCACAAGAACAGCCTTAGTGAAAGGCTTCTTGAAGGGAAAGCTGTAACTCTGTGAGATGAATTAACAGAACACAGAGCAGTTTCTCAGAAAGCTTCTTTCCAGTTTTGAACGGAAGATATTTCCTTTTTCACCATAGCCATCTATGGGCTTCCAAATATCCCTTTGCCAATTCCACAAGAACAGCCTTAGCGAAAGGCTTCTTGAAGGGAAAGATGTAACTCTGTGAGATGAATTAACAGAACACAGAGCAGTTTCTCAGAAAGCTTCTTTCCAGTTTTGAACGGAAGATATTTCCTTTTTCACCATAGCCCTCTATGGGCTTCCAAATATCATTTTGCCAATTCCACAAGAACAGCCTTAGCGAAAGGCTTCTTGAAGGGAAAGATGTAACTCTGTGAGATGAATTAACGGAACACAGAGCAGTTTCTCAGAAAGCTTCTTTCCAGTTTTGAACGGAAGATATTTCCTTTTTCACCCTAGGCCTCTATGGGCTTCCAAATATCCCTTTGCCAATTCCACAAGAACAGCCTTAGCGAAAGGCTTCTTGAAGGGAAAGATGTAACTCTGTGAGATGAATTAACAGAACACAGAGCAGTTTCTCAGAAAGCTTCTTTCCAGTTTTGAACGGAAGATATTTCCTTTTTCACCATAGCCCTCTAGGGGCTTCCAAATACCCCTTTGCCAATTCCACAAGAACAGCCTTAGCGAAAGGCTTCTTGAAGGGAAAGCTGTAACTCTGTGAGATGAATTAACCGAACACAGAGCAGTTTCTCAGAAAGCTTCTTTCCAGTTTTGAACGGAAGATATTTCCTTTTTCACCATAGCCCTCTATGGGCTTCCAAATATCCCTTTGCCAATTCCACAAGAACAGCCTTAGCGAAAGGCTTCTTGAAGGGAAAGATGTAACTCTGTGAGATGAATTAACAGAACACAGAGCAGTTTCTCAGAAAGCTTCTTTCCAGTTTTGAATGGAAGATATTTCCTTTTTCACCATAGCCCTCTATGGGCTTCCAAATATCATTTTGCCAATTCCACAAGAACAGCCTTAGCGAAAGGCTTCTTGAAGGGAAAGATGTAACTCTGTGAGATGAATTAACAGAACACAGAGCAGTTTCTCAGAAAGCTTCTTTCCAGTTTTGAACGGAAGATATTTCCTTTTTCACCATAGCCCTCTATGGGCTTCCAAATATTCCTTTGCCAATTCCACAAGAACAGCCTTAGCCAAAGGCTTCTTGAAGGGAAAGATGTAACTCTGTGAGATGAATTAACAGAACACAGAGCAGTTTCTCAGAAAGCTTCTTTCCAGTTTTGAACGGAAGATATTTCCTTTTTCAACATAGCCCTCTATGGGCTTCCAAATATCCCTTTGCCAATTCCACAAGAACAGCATTAGCGAAAGGCTTCTTGAAGGGAAAGCTGTAACTCTGTGAGATGAATTAACAGAACACAGAGCAGTTTCTCAGAAAGCTTCTTTCCAGTTTTGAACGGAAGATATTTCCTTTTTCACCATAGCCCTCTATGGGCTTCCAAATATCCCTTTGCCAATTCCACAAGAACAGCCTTAGCGAAAGGCTTCTTGAAGGGAAAGATGTAACTCTGTGAGATGAATTAACAGAACACAAAGCACTTTCTCAGAAAGCTTCTTTCCAGTTTTGAACGGAAGATATTTCCTTTTTCACCATAGCCCTCTATGGGCTTCCAAATATCATTTTGCCAATTCCACAAGAACAGCCTTAGCGAAAGGCTTCTTGAAGGGAAAGATGTAACTCTGTGAGATGAATTAACAGAACACAGAGCAGTTTCTCAGAAAGCTTCTTTCCAGTTTTGAACGGAAGATATTTCCTTTTTCACCATAGCCCTCTATGGGCTTCCAAATATCCCTTTGCCAATTCCACAAGAACAGCCTTAGCCAAAGGCTTCTTGAAGGGAAAGATGTAACTCTGTGAGATGAATTAACAGAACACAGAGCAGTTTCTCAGAAAGCTTCTTTCCAGTTTTGAACGGAAGATATTTCCTTTTTCACCATAGCCCTCTATGGGCTTCCAAATATCCCTTTGCCAATTCCACAAGAACAGCCTTAGCGAAAGGCTTCTTGAAGGGAAAGCTGTAATTCTGTGAGATGAATTAACAGAACACAGAGCAGTTTCTCAGAAAGCTTCTTTCCAGTTTTGAACGGAAGATATTTCCTTTTTCACCATAGCCCTCTATGGGCTTCCAAATATCCCTTTGCCAATTCCACAAGAACAGCCTTAGCGAAAGGCTTCTTGAAGGGAAAGATGTAACTCTGTGAGATGAATTAACAGAACACAGAGCAGTTTCTCAGAAAGCTTCTTTCCAGTTTTGAACGGAAGATATTTCCTTTTTCACCATAGCCCTCTACGGGCTTCCAAATATCATTTTGCCAATTCCACAAGAACAGCCTTAGCGAAAGGCTTCTGGAAGGGAAAGATGTAACTCTGTGAGATGAATTAACAGAACACAGAGCAGTTTCTCAGAAAGCTTCTTTCCAGTTTTGAACGGAAGATATTTCCTTTTTCACCATAGCCCTCTATGGGCTTCCAAATATCCCTTTGCCAATTCCACAAGAACAGCCTTAGCGAAAGGCTTCTTGAAGGGAAAGATGTAACTCTGTGAGATGAATTAACAGAACACAGAGCAGTTTCTCAGAAAGCTTCTTTCCAGTTTTGAACGGAAGATATTTCCTTTTTCACCATAGCCCTCTATGGGCTTCCAAATATCCCTTTGCCAATTCCACAAGAACAGCCTTAGCGAAAGGCTTCTTGAAGGGAAAGATGTAACTCTGTGAGATGAATTAACAGAACACAGAGCAGTTTCTCAGAAAGCTTCTTTCCAGTTTTGAACGGAAGATATTTCCTTTTTCAACATAGCCCTCTATGGGCTTCCAAATATCCCTTTGCCGATTCCACAAGAACAGCCTTAGCGAAAGGCTTCTTGAAGGGAAAGATGTAACTCTGTGAGATGAATTAACAGAACACAGAGCAGTTTCTCAGAAAGCTTCTTTCCAGTTTTGAACGGAAGATATTTCCTTTTTCACCATAGCCCTCTACGGGCTTCCAAATATCATTTTGCCAATTCCACAAGAACAGCCTTAGCGAAAGGCTTCTTGAAGGGAAAGATGTAACTCTGTGAGATGAATTAACAGAACACAGAGCAGTTTCTCAGAAAGCTTCTTTCCAGTTTTGAACGGAAGATATTTCCTTTATCACCATAGCCCTCTATGGGCTTCCAAATATCCCTTTGCCAATTCCACAAGAACAGCCTTAGCGAAAGGCTTCTTGAAGGGAAAGATGTAACTCTGTGAGATGAATTAACAGAACACAGAGCAGTTTCTCAGAAAGCTTCTTTCCAGTTTTGAACGGAAGATATTTCCTTTTTCACCATAGCCCTCTATGGGCTTCCTAATATCCCTTTGCCAATTCCACAAGAACAGCCTTAGCGAAAGGCTTCTTGAAGGGAAAGATGTATCTCTGTGAGATGAATTAACAGAACACAGAGCAGTTTCTCAGGAAGCTTCTTTCCAGTTTTGAACGGAAGATATTTCCTTTTTCACCATATCCCTCTATGGGCTTCCAAATATCCCTTTGCCAATTCCACAAGAACAGCCTTAGCGAAAGGCTTCTTGAAGGGAAAGATGTAACTCTGTGAGATGAATTAACAGAACACAGAGCAGTTTCTCAGAAAGCTTCTTTCCAGTTTTGAACGGAAGATATTTCCTTTTTCACCATAGCCCTCTATGGGCTTCCTAATATCCCTTTGCCAATTCCACAAGAACAGCCTTAGCGAAAGGCTTCTTGAAGGGAAAGATGTAACTCTGTTAGATGAATTAACAGAACACAGAGCAGTTTCTCAGGAAGCTTCTTTCCAGTTTTGAACGGAAGATATTTCCTTTTTCGCCATAGCCCTCTATGGGCTTCCAAATATCCCTTTGCCAATTCCACAAGAACAGCCTTAGCGAAAGGCTTCTTGAAGGGAAAGATGTAACTCTGTGAGATGAATTAACAGAACACAGAGCAGTTTCTCAGAAAGCTTCTTTCCAGTTTTGAACGGAAGATATTTCCTTTTTCACCATAGCCCTCTATGGGCTTCCTAATATCCCTTTGCCAATTCCGCAAGAACAGCCTTAGCGAAAGGCTTCTTGAAGGGAAAGATGTAACTCTGTGAGATGAATTAACAGAACACAGAGCAGTTTCTCAGAAAGCTTCTTTCCAGTTTTGAACGGAAGATATTTCCTTTTTCACCATAGCCCTCTATGGGCTTCCAAATATCCCTTTGCCAATTCCACAAGAACAGCCTTAGCGAAAGGCTTCTTGAAGGGAAAGATGTAACTCTGTGAGATGAATTAACAGAACACAGAGCAGTTTCTCAGAAAGCTTCTTTCCAGTTTTGAACGGAAGATATTTCCTTTTTCAACATAGCCCTCTATGGGCTTCCAAATATCCCTTTGCCGATTCCACAAGAACAGCCTTAGCGAAAGGCTTCTTGAAGGGAAAGATGTAACTCTGTGAGATGAATTAACAGAACACAGAGCAGTTTCTCAGAAATCTTCTTTCCAGTTTTGAACGGAAGATATTTCCTTTTTCACCATATGCCTCTATGGGCTTCCAAATATCCCTTTGCCAATTCCACAAGAACAGCCTTAGCGAAAGGCTTCTTGAAGGGAAAGATGTAACTCTGTGAGATGAATGAACAGAACACAGAGCAGTTTCTCAGAAAGCTTCTTTCCAGTTTTGAACGGAAGATATTTCCTTTTTCACCATAGACCTCTATGGGCTTCCAAATATCCCTTTGCCAATTCCACAAGAACAGCCTTAGCGAAAGGCTTCTTGAAGGGAAAGATGTAACTCTGTGAGATGAATTAACAGAACACAGAGAAGTTTCTCAGAAAGCTTCTTTCCAGTTTTGAACGGAAGATATTTCCTTTTTCACCATAGCCCTCTATGGGCATCCTAATATCCCTTTGCCAATTCCACAAGAACAGCCTTAGCGAAAGGCTTCTTGAAGGGAAAGCTGTAACTCTGTGAGATGAATTAACAGAACACAGAGCAGTTTCTCAGAAAGCTTCTTTCCAGTTTTGAACGGAAGATATTTCCTTTTTCACCATAGCCCTCTATGGGCTTCCAAATATCATTTTGCCAATTCCACAAGAACAGCCTTAGCGAAAGGCTTCTTGAAGGGAAAGATGTAACTCTGTGAGATGAATTAACAGAACACAGAGCAGTTTCTCAGAAAGCTTCTTTCCAGTTTTGAACGGAAGATATTTCCTTTTTCACCATAGCCCTCTATGGGCTTCCAAATATCCCTTTGCCAATTCCACAAGAACAGCCTTAGCCAAAGGCTTCTTGAAGGGAAAGATGTAACTCTGTGAGATGAATTAACAGAACACAGAGCAGTTTCTCAGAAAGCTTCTTTCCAGTTTTGAACGGAAGATATTTCCTTTTTCAACATAGCCCTCTATGGGCTTCCAAATATCCCTTTGCCAATTCCACAAGAACAGCATTAGCGAAAGGCTTCTTGAAGGGAAAGCTGTAACTCTGTGAGATGAATTAACAGAACACAGAGCAGTTTCTCAGAAAGTTTCTTTCCAGTTTTGAACGGAAGATATTTCCTTTTTCACCATAGCCCTCTATGGGCTTCCAAATATCCCTTTGCCAATTCCACAAGAACAGCCTTAGCGAAAGGCTTCTTGAAGGGAAAGATGTAACTCTGTGAGATGAATTAACAGAACACAAAGCACTTTCTCAGAAAGCTTCTTTCCAGTTTTGAACGGAAGATATTTCCTTTTTCACCATAGCCCTCTATGGGCTTCCAAATATCATTTTGCCAATTCCACAAGAACAGCCTTAGCGAAAGGCTTCTTGAAGGGAAAATGTAACTCTGTGAGATGAATTAACAGAACACAGAGCAGTTTCTCAGAAAGCTTCTTTCCAGTTTTGAACGGAAGATATTTCCTTTTTCACCATAGCCCTCTATGGGCTTCCAAATATCCCTTTGCCAATTCCACAAGAACAGCCTTTGCCAAAGGCTTCTTGAAGGGAAAGATGTAACTCTGTGAGATGAATTAACAGAACACAGAGCAGTTTCTCAGAAAGCTTCTTTCCAGTTTTGAACGGAAGATATTTCCTTTTTCACCATAGCCCTCTATGGGCTTCCAAATATCCCTTTGCCAATTCCACAAGAACAGCCTTAGCGAAAGGCTTCTTGAAGGGAAAGCTGTAATTCTGTGAGATGAATTAACAGAACACAGAGCAGTTTCTCACAAAGCTTCTTTCCAGTTTTGAACGGAAGATATTTCCTTTTTCACCATAGCCCTCTATGGGCTTCCAAATATCCCTTTGCCAATTCCACAAGAACAGCCTTAGCGAAAGGCTTCTTGAAGGGAAAGATGTAACTCTGTGAGATGAATTAACAGAACACAGAGCAGTTTCTCAGAAAGCTTCTTTCCAGTTTTGAACGGAAGATATTTCCTTTTTCACCATAGCCCTCTACGGGCTTCCAAATATCATTTTGCCAATTCCACAAGAACAGCCTTAGCGAAAGGCTTCTGGAAGGGAAAGATGTAACTCTGTGAGATGAATTAACAGAACACAGAGCAGTTTCTCAGAAAGCTTCTTTCCAGTTTTGAACGGAAGATATTTCCTTTTTCACCATAGCCCTCTATGGGCTTCCAAATATCCCTTTGCCAATTCCACAAGAACAGCCTTAGCGAAAGGCTTCTTGAAGGGAAAGATGTAACTCTGTGAGATGAATTAACAGAACACAGAGCAGTTTCTCAGAAAGCTTCTTTCCAGTTTTGAACGGAAGATATTTCCTTTTTCACCATAGCCCTCTATGGGCTTCCTAATATCCCTTTGCCAATTCCACAAGAACAGCCTTAGCGAAAGGCTTCTTGAAGGGAAAGATGTATCTCTGTGAGATGAATTAACAGAACACAGAGCAGTTTCTCAGGAAGCTTCTTTCCAGTTTTGAACGGAAGATATTTCCTTTTTCACCATATCCCTCTATGGGCTTCCAAATATCCCTTTGCCAATTCCACAAGAACAGCCTTAGCGAAAGGCTTCTTGAAGGGAAAGATGTAACTCTGTGAGATGAATTAACAGAACACAGAGCAGTTTCTCAGAAAGCTTCTTTCCAGTTTTGAACGGAAGATATTTCCTTTTTCACCATAGCCCTCTATGGGCTTCCTAATATCCCTTTGCCAATTCCACAAGAACAGCCTTAGCGAAAGGCTTCTTGAAGGGAAAGATGTAACTCTGTTAGATGAATTAACAGAACACAGAGCAGTTTCTCAGGAAGCTTCTTTCCAGTTTTGAACGGAAGATATTTCCTTTTTCGCCATAGCCCTCTATGGGCTTCCAAATATCCCTTTGCCAATTCCACAAGAACAGCCTTAGCGAAAGGCTTCTTGAAGGGAAAGATGTAACTCTGTGAGATGAATTAACAGAACACAGAGCAGTTTCTCAGAAAGCTTCTTTCCAGTTTTGAACGGAAGATATTTCCTTTTTCACCATAGCCCTCTATGGGCTTCCTAATATCCCTTTGCCAATTCCGCAAGAACAGCCTTAGCGAAAGGCTTCTTGAAGGGAAAGATGTAACTCTGTGAGATGAATTAACAGAACACAGAGCAGTTTCTCAGAAAGCTTCTTTCCAGTTTTGAACGGAAGATATTTCCTTTTTCAACATAGCCCTCTATGGGCTTCCAAATATCCCTTTGCCGATTCCACAAGAACAGCCTTAGCGAAAGGCTTCTTGAAGGGAAAGATGTAACTCTGTGAGATGAATTAACAGAACACAGAGCAGTTTCTCAGAAATCTTCTTTCCAGTTTTGAACGGAAGATATTTCCTTTTTCACCATATGCCTCTATGGGCTTCCAAATATCCCTTTGCCAATTCCACAAGAACAGCCTTAGCGAAAGGCTTTTTGAAGGGAAAGATGTAACTCTGTGAGATGAATGAACAGAACACAGAGCAGTTTCTCAGAAAGCTTCTTTCCAGTTTTGAACGGAAGATATTTCCTTTTTCACCATAGACCTCTATGGGCTTCCAAATATCCCTTTGCCAATTCCACAAGAACAGCCTTAGCGAAAGGCTTCTTGAAGGGAAAGATGTAACTCTGTGAGATGAATTAACAGAACACAGAGAAGTTTCTCAGAAAGCTTCTTTCCAGTTTTGAACGGAAGATATTTCCTTTTTCACCATAGCCCTCTATGGGCATCCTAATATCCCTTTGCTAATTCCACAAGAACAGCCTTAGCGAAAGGCTTCTTGAAGGGAAAGATGTAACTCTGTGAGATGAATTAACAGAACACAGAGCAGTTTCTCAGAAAGCTTCTTTCCAGTTTTGAACGGAAGATATTTCCTTTTTCACCATAGCCCTCTATGGGCTTCCAAATATCCCTTTGCCAATTCCACAAGAACAGCCTTAGCGAAAGGCTTCTTGAAGGGAAAGATGTAACTCTGTGAGATGAATTAACAGAACACAGAGCAGTTTCTCAGAAAGCTTCTTTCCAGTTTTGAACGGAAGATATTTCCTTTTTCAACATAGCCCTCTATGGGCTTCCAAATATCCCTTTGCCGATTCCACAAGAACAGCCTTAGCGAAAGGCTTCTTGAAGGGAAAGATGTAACTCTGTGAGATGAATTAACAGAACACAGAGCAGTTTCTCAGAAAGCTTCTTTCCAGTTTTGAACGGAAGATATTTCCTTTTTCACCATAGCCCTCTACGGGCTTCCAAATATCCTTTTGCCAATTCCACAAGAACAGCCTTAGCGAAAGGCTTCTTGAAGGGAAAGATGTAACTCTGTGAGATGAATTAACAGAACACAGAGCAGTTTCTCAGAAAGCTTCTTTCCAGTTTTGAACGGAAGATATTTCCTTTTTCACCATAGCCCTCTATGGGCTTCCTAATATCCCTTTGCCAATTCCACAAGAACAGCCTTAGCGAAAGGCTTCTTGAAGGGAAAGATGTATCTCTGTGAGATGAATTAACAGAACACAGAGCAGTTTCTCAGGAAGCTTCTTTCCAGTTTTGAACGGAAGATATTTCCTTTTTCACCATATCCCTCTATGGGCTTCCAAATATCCCTTGGCCAATTCCACAAGAACAGCCTTAGCGAAAGGCTTCTTGAAGGGAAAGATGTAACTCTGTGAGATGAATTAACGGAACACAGAGCAGTTTCTCAGAAAGCTTCTTTCCAGTTTTGAACGGAAGATATTTCCTTTTTCACCATAGCCCTCTATGGGCTTCCTAATATCCCTTTGCCAATTCCACAAGAACAGCCTTAGCGAAAGGCTTCTTGAAGGGAAAGATGTAACTCTGTTAGATGAATTAACAGAACACAGAGCAGTTTCTCAGGAAGCTTCTTTCCAGTTTTGAACGGAAGATATTTCCTTTTTCACCATAGCCCTCTATGGGCTTCCAAATATCCCTTTGCCAATTCCACAAGAACAGCCTTAGCGAAAGGCTTCTTGAAGGGAAAGATGGAACTCTGTGAGATGAATTAACAGAACACAGAGCAGTTTCTCAGAAAGCTTCTTTCCAGTTTCGAACGGAAGATATTTCCTTTTTCACCATAGCCCTCTATGGGATTCCAAATATCCCTTTGCCAATTCCACAAGAACAGCCTTAGCGAAAGGCTTCTTGAAGGGAAACATGTAACTCTGTGAGATGAATTAACAGAACACAGAGCAGTTTCTCAGAAAGCTTCTTTCCAGTTTTGAACGGAAGATATTTCCTTTTTCACCATAGCCCTCTATGGGCTTCCAAATATCCCTTTGCCAATTCCACAAGAACAGCCTTAGCGAAAGGCTTCTTGAAGGGAAAGATGTACCTCTGTGAGATGAATTAACAGAACACAGAGCAGTTTCTCAGAAAGCTTCTTTCCAGTTTTGAACGGAAGATATTTCCTTTTTCACCATAGCCCTCTCTGGGCTTCCAAATATCCCTTTGCCAATTCCAAAAGAACAGCCTTAGCGAAAGGCTTCATGAAGGGAAAGATGTAACTCTGTGAGATGAATTAACAGAACGCAGAGCAGTTTCTCAGAAAGCTTCTTTCCAGTTTTGAACGGAAGATATTTCCTTTTTCACCATAGCCCTCTAAGGGCTTCCAAATATCCCTTTGCCAATTCCACAAGAACAGCCTTAGCGAAAGGCTTCTTGAAGGGAAAGATGTAACTCTGTGAGATGAATTAACAGAACACAGAGCAGTTTCTCAGAAAGCTTCTTTCCAGTTTTGAACGGAAGATATTTCCTTTTTCACCATAGCCCTCTATGGGCTTCCAAATATCCCTTTGCCAATTCCACAAGAACAGCCTTAGCGAAAGGCTTCTTGAAGGGAAAGATGTAACTCTGTGAGATGAATTAACAGAACACAGAGCAGTTTCTCAGAAAGCTTCTTTCCAGTTTTGAACGGAAGATATTTCCTTTTTCACAATAGCCCTCTTTGGGCTTCCAAATATCCCTTTGCCAATTCCACAAGAACAGCCTTAGCGAAAGGCTTCTTGAAGGGAAAGATGTAACTCTGTGAGATGAATTAACAGAACACAGAGCAGTTTCTCAGAAAGCTTCTTTCCAGTTTTCAACGGAAGATATTTTCTTTTTCACCATAGCCCTCTATGGGCTTCCAAATATCCCTTTGCCAATTCCACAAGAATAGCCTTAGCGAAACACTTCTTGAAGAGAAAGATGTAACTCTGTGAGATGAATTAACAGAACACGGAGCAGTTTCTCAGAAAGCTTCTTTCCAGTTTTGAACGGAAGATATTTCCTTTTTCACCATAGCCCTCTATGGGCTTCCAAATATCCCTTTGCCAATTCCACAAGAACAGCCTTAGCGAAAGGCTTCTTGAAGGGAAAGATGTAACTCTGTGAGATGAATTAACAGAACACAGAGCAGTTTCTCAGAAAGCTTCTTTCCAGTTTTGAACGGAAGATATTTCCTTTTTCACCATAGCCCTCTATGGGCTTCCAAATATCACTTTGCCAATTCCACAAGAACAGCCTTAGCGAAAGGCTTCTTGAAGGGAAAGATGTAACACTGTGAGATGAATTAACAGAACACAGAGCAGTTTGTCAGAAAGCTTCTTTCCAGTTTTGAACGGAAGATATTTCCTTTTTCACCATAGCCCTCCCTGGGCTTCCAAATATCCCTTTGCCAATTCCACAAGAACAGCCTTAGCGAAAGGCTTCTTGAAGGGAAAGCTGTAACTCTGTGAGATGAATTAACAGAACACAGAGCAGTTTCTCAGAAAGCTTCTTTCCAGTTTTGAACGGAAGATATTTCCTTTTTCACCGTAGCCCTCTATGGGTTTCCAAATATCCCTTTGGCAATTCCACAAGAACAGCCTTAGCGAAAGGCTTCTTGAAGGGAAAGATGTAACTCTGTGAGATGAATTAACAGAACACAGAGCAGTTTCTCAGAAAGCTTCTTTCCAGTTTTGAACGGAAGATATTTCCTTTTTCACCATAGCCCTCTATGGGCTTCCAAATATCCCTTTGCCAATTCCACAAGAACAGCCTTAGCGAAAGGCTTCTTCAAGGGAAAGATGTAACTCTGTGAGATGAATTAACAGAACACAGAGCAGTTTCTCAGAAAGCTTCTTTCCAGTTTTGAACGGAAGATATTTCCTTTTTCACCATAGCCCTCTATGGGCTTCCAAATATCCCTTTGCCAATTCCACAAGAACAGCCTTAGCGAAAGGCTTCATGAAGGGAAAGATGGAACTCTGTGAGATGAATTAACAGAACACAGAGCAGTTTCTCAGAAAGCTTCTTTCCAGTTTTGAACGGAAGATATTTCCTTTTTCACCATAGCCCTCTATGGGATTCCAAATATCCCTTTGCCAATTCCACAAGAACAGCCTTAGCGAAAGGCTTCTTGAAGGGAAACATGTAACTCTGTGAGATGAATTAACAGAACACAGAGCAGTTTCTCAGAAAGCTTCTTTCCAGTTTTGAACGGAAGATATTTCCTTTTTCACCATAGCCCTCTTTGGGCTTCCAAATATCCCTTTGCCAATTCCACAAGAACAGCCTTAGCGAAAGGCTTCTTGATGGGAAAGATGAAACTCTGTGAGATGAATTAACAGAACACAGAGCAGTTTCTCAGAAAGCTTCTTTCCAGTTTTGAACGGAAGATATTTCCTTTTTCACCATAGCCCTCTATGGGCTTCCAAATATCCCTTTGCCAATTCCACAAGAACAGCCTTAGCGAAAGGCTTCTTGAAGGGAAAGATGTAACTCTGTGAGATGAATTAACAGAACACAGAGCAGTTTCTCAGAAAGCTTCTTTCCAGTTTTGAACGGAAGATATTTCCTTTTTCACCACAGCCCTCTATGGGCTTCCAAATATCCCTTTGCCAATTCCACAAGAACAGCCTTAGCGAAAGGCTTCTTGAAGGGAAAGATGTAACTCTGTGAGATGAATTAACAGAACACAGAGCAGTTTCTCAGAAAGCTTCTTTCCAGTTTTGAACGGAAGATATTTCCTTTTTCACCATAGCCCTCTATGGGCTTCCAAATATCCCTTTGCCAATTCCACAAGAATAGCCTTAGCGAAAGACTTCTTGAAGGGAAAGATGTAACTCTGTGAGATGAATTAACAGAACACGGAGCAGTTTCTCAGAAAGCTTCTTTCCAGTTTTGAACGGAAGATATTTCCTTTTTCACCATAGCCCTCTATGGGCTTCCAAATATCCCTTTGCCAATTCCACAAGAACAGCCTTAGCGAAAGGCTTCTTGAAGGGAAAGATGTAACTCTGTGAGATGAATTAACAGAACACAGAGCAGTTTCTCAGAAAGCTTCTTTCCAGTTTTGAACGGAAGATATTTCCTTTTTCACCATAGCCCTCTATGGGCTTCCAAATATCCCTTTGCCAATTCCACAAGAACAGCCTTAGCGAAAGGCTTCTTGAAGGGAAAGATGTAACACTGTGAGATGAATTAACAGAACACAGAGCAGTTTCTCAGAAAGCTTCTTTCCAGTTTTGAACGGAAGATATTTCCTTTTTCACCATAGCCCTCTCTGGGCTTCCAAATATCCCTTTGCCAATTCCACAAGAACAGCCTTAGCGAAAGGCTTCTTGAAGGGAAAGCTGTAACTCTGTGAGATGAATTAACAGAACACAGAGCAGTTTCTCAGAAAGCTTCTTTCCAGTTTTGAACGGAAGATATTTCCTTTTTCACCATAGCCCTCTATGGGCTTCCAAATATCCCTTTGCCAATTCCACAAGAACAGCCTTAGCGAAAGGCTTCTTGAAGGGAAAGATGTAACTCTGTGAGATGAATTAACAGAACACAGAGCAGTTTCTCAGAAAGCTTCTTTCCAGTTTTGAACGGAAGATATTTCCTTTTTCACCATAGCCCTCTATGGGCTTCCAAATATCCCTTTGCCAATTCCACAAGAACAGCCTTAGCGAAAGGCTTCTTGAAGGGAAAGATGTAACTCTGTGAGATGAATTAACAGAACACAGAGCAGTTTCTCAGAAAGCTTCTTTCAAGTTTTGAACGGAAGATATTTCCTTTTTCACCATAGCCCTCAATGGGCTTCCAAATATCCCTTTGCCAATTCCACAAGAACAGCCTTAGCGAAAGGCTTCATGAAGGGAAAGATGGAACTCTGTGAGATGAATTAACAGAACACGGAGCAGTTTCTCAGAAAGCTTCTTTCCAGTTTCGAACGGGAGATATTTCCTTTTTCACCATAGCCCTCTATGGGATTCCAAATATCCCTTTGCCAATTCCACAAGAACAGCCTTAGCGAAAGGCTTCTTGAAGGGAAACATGTAACTCTGTGAGATGAATTAACAGAACACAGAGCAGTTTCTCAGAAAGCTTCTTTCCAGTTTTGAACGGAAGATATTTCCTTTTTCACCATAGCCCTCTTTGGGCTTCCAAATATCCCTTTGCCAATTCCACAAGAACAGCCTTAGCGAAAGGCTTCTTGATGGGAAAGATGAAACTCTGTGAGATGAATTAACAGAACACAGAGCAGTTTCTCAGAAAGCTCCTTTCCAGTTTTGAACGGAAGATATTTCCTTTTTCACCATAGCCCTCTAAGGGCTTCCAAATATCCCTTTGCCAATTCCACAAGAACAGCCTTAGCGAAAGGCTTCTTGAAGGGAAAGATGTAACTCTGTGAGATGAATTAACAGAACACAGAGCAGTTTCTCAGAAAGCTTCTTTCCAGTTTTGAACGGAAGATATTTCCTTTTTCACCATTGCCCTCTATGGGCTTCCAAATATCCCTTTGCCAATTCCACAAGAACAGCCTTAGCGAAAGGCTTCTTGAAGGGAAAGATGTAACTCTGTGAGATGAATTAACAGAACACAGAGCAGTTTCTCAGAAAGCTTCTTTCCAGTTTTGAACGGAAGATATTTCCTTTTTCACCACAGCCCTCTATGGGCTTCCAAATATCCCTTTGCCAATTCCACAAGAACAGCCTTAGCGAAAGGCTTCTTGAAGGGAAAGATGTAACTCTGTGAGATGAATTAACAGAACACAGAGCAGTTTCTCAGAAAGCTTCTTTCCAGTTTTGAACGGAAGATATTTCCTTTTTCACCATAGCCCTCTATGGGCTTCCAAATATCCCTTTGCCAATTCCACAAGAACAGCCTTAGCGAAAGGCTTCTTGAAGGGAAAGATGTAACTCTGTGAGATGAATTAACAGAACACAGAGCAGTTTCTCAGAAAGCTTCTTTCCAGTTTTGAACGGAAGATATTTCCTTTTTCACCATAGCCCTCTATGGGCTTCCAAATATCCCTTTGCCAATTCCACAAGAACAGCCTTAGCGAAAGGCTTCATGAAGGGAAAGATGGAACTCTGTGAGATGAATTAACAGAACACGTAGCAGTTTCTCAGAAAGCTTCTTTCCAGTTTCGAACGGAAGATATTTCCTTTTTCACCATAGCCCTCTATGGGATTCCAAATATCCCTTTGCCAATTCCACAAGAACAGCCTTAGCGAAAGGCTTCTTGAAGGGAAACATGTAACTCTGTGAGATGAATTAACAGAACACAGAGCAGTTTCTCAGAAAGCTTCTTTCCAGTTTTGAACGGAAGATATTTCCTTTTTCACCATAGCCCTCTTTGGGCTTCCAAATATCCCTTTGCCAATTCCACAAGAACAGCCTTAGCGAAAGGCTTCTTGATGGGAAAGATGAAACTCTGTGAGATGAATTAACAGAACACAGAGCAGTTTCTCAGAAAGCTTCTTTCCAGTTTTGAACGGAAGATATTTCCTTTTTCACCATAGCCCTCTAAGGGCTTCCAAATATCCCTTTGCCAATTCCACAAGAACAGCCTTAGCGAAAGGCTTCTTGAAGGGAAAGATGTAACTCTGTGAGATGAATTAACAGAACACAGAGCAGTTTCTCAGAAAGCTTCTTTCCAGTTTTGAACGGAAGATATTTCCTTTTTCACCATTGCCCTCTATGGGCTTCCAAATATCCCTTTGCCAATTCCACAAGAACAGCCTTAGCGAAAGGCTTCTTGAAGGGAAAGATGTAACTCTGTGAGATGAATTAACAGAACACAGAGCAGTTTCTCAGAAAGCTTCTTTCCAGTTTTGAACAGAAGATATTTCCTTTTTCACCACAGCCCTCTATGGGCTTCCAAATATCCCTTTGCCAATTCCACAAGAACAGCCTTAGCGAAAGGCTTCTTGAAGGGAAAGATGTAACTCTGTGAGATGAATTAACAGAACACAGAGCAGTTTCTCAGAAAGCTTCTTTCCAGTTTTGAACGGAAGATATTTCCTTTTTCACCACAGCCCTCTATGGGCTTCCAAATATCCCTTTGCCAATTCCACAAGAACAGCCTTAGCGAAAGGCTTCTTGAAGGGAAAGATGAAACTCTGTGAGATGAATTAACAGAACACAGAGCAGTTTCTCAGAAAGCTTCTTTCCAGTTTTGAACGGAAGATATTTCCTTTTTCACCATAGCCCTCTATGGGCTTCCAAATATCCCTTTGCCAATTCCACAAGAACAGCCTTAGCGAAAGGCTTCTTCAAGGGAAAGATGTAACTCTGTGAGATGAATTAACAGAACACAGAGCAGTTTCTCAGAAAGCTTCTTTCCAGTTTTGAACGGAAGATATTTCCTTTTTAACCATAGCCCTCTATGGGATTCCAAATATCCCTTTGCCAATTCCACAAGAACAGCCTTAGCGAAAGGCTTCTCGAAGGGATAGATGTAACTCTGTGAGATGAATTAACAGAACACAGAGCAGTTTCTCAGAAAAATTCTTTCCAGTTTTGAACGGAAGATATTTCCTTTTTCACCATAGCCCTCTATGGGCTTCCAAATATCCCTTTGCCAATTCCACAAGAACAGCTTTAGCGAAAGGCTTCTTGAAGGGAAAGATGTAACTCTGTGAGATGAATGAACAGAACACAGAGCAGTTTCTCAGAAAGCTTCTTTCCAGTTTTGAACGGAAGATATTTCCTTTTTCACCCTAGTCCTCTTTGGGCTTCCAAATATCCCTTTTTCCAATTCCACAAGAACAGCCTTAGCGAAAGGCTTCTTGAAGGGAAAGATGTAACTCTGTGAGATGAATTAACAGAACACAGAGCAGTTTCTCAGAAAGCTTCTTTCCAGTTTTGAACGGAAGATATTTCCTTTTTCACCATAGCCCTCTATGGGCTTCCAAATATCCCTTTGCCAATTCCACAAGAACAGCCTTAGCGAAAGGCTTCTTGAAGGGAAAGATGTAACTCTGTGAGATGAATTAACAGAACACAGAGCAGTTTCTCAGAAAGCTTCTTTCCAGTTTTGAACGGAAGATATTTCCTTTTTAACCATAGCCCTCTATGGGATTCCAAATATCCCTTTGCCAATTCCACAAGAACAGCCTTAGCGAAAGGCTTCTCGAAGGGATAGATGTAACTCTGTGAGATGAATTAACAGAACACAGAGCAGTTTCTCAGAAAAATTCTTTCCAGTTTTGAACGGAAGATATTTCCTTTTTCACCATAGCCCTCTATGGGCTTCCAAATATCCCTTTGCCAATTCCACAAGAACAGCCTTAGCGAAAGGCTTCTTGAAGGGAAAGATGTAACTCTGTGAGATGAATTAACAGAACACAGAGCAGTTTCTCAGAAAGCTTCTTTCCAGTTTTGAACGGAAGATATTTCCTTTTTCACCATAGCCCTCTATGGGCTTCCAAATATCCTTTGCCAATTCCACAAGAACAGCCTTAGCGAAAGGCTTCTTGAAGGGAAAGATGTAACTCTGTGAGATGAATTAACAGAACACAGAGCAGTTTCTCAGAAAGCTTCTTTCCAGTTTTCAACGGAAGATATTTTCTTATTCACCATAGCCCTCTATGGGCTTCCAAATATCCCTTTGCCAATTCCACAAGAATAGCCTTAGCGAAAGACTTCTTGAAGAGAAAGATGTAACACTGTGAGATGAATTAACAGAACACGGAGCAGTTTCTCAGAAAGCTTCTTTCCAGTTTTGAACGGAAGATATTTCCTTTTTCACCATAGCCCTCTATGGGCTTCCAAATATCCCTTTGCCAATTCCACAAGAACAGCCTTAGCGAAAGGCTTCTTGAAGGGAAAGATGTAACTCTGTGAGATGAATTAACAGAACACAGAGCAGTTTCTCAGAAAGCTTCTTTCCAGTTTTGAACGGAAGATATTTCCTTTTTCACCATAGCCCTCTATGGGCTTCCAAATATCACTTTGCCAATTCCACAAGAACAGCCTTAGCGAAAGGCTTCTTGAAGGGAAAGATGTAACACTGTGAGGTGAATTAACAGAACACAGAGCAGTTTGTCAGAAAGCTTCTTTCCAGTTTTGAACGGAAGATATTTCCTTTTTCACCATAGCCCTCTCTGGGCTTCCAAATATCCCTTTGCCAATTCCACAAGAACAGCCTTAGCGAAAGGCTTCTTGAAGGGAAAGCTGTAACTCTGTGAGATGAATTAACAGAACACAGAGCAGTTTCTCAGAAAGCTTCTTTCCAGTTTTGAACGGAAGATATTTCCTTTTTCACCGTAGCCCTCTATGGGTTTCCAAATATCCCTTTGGCAATTCCACAAGAACAGCCTTAGCGAAAGGCTTCTTGAAGGGAAAGATGTAACTCTGTGAGATGAATTAACAGAACACAGAGCAGTTTCTCAGAAAGCTTCTTTCCAGTTTTGAACGGAAGATATTTCCTTTTTCACCGTAGCCCTCTATGGGCTTCCAAATATCCCTTTGCCAATTCCACAAGAACAGCCTTAGCGAAAGGCTTCTTGAAGGGAAAGATGTAACTCTGTGAGATGAATTAACAGAACACAGAGCAGTTTCTCAGAAAGCTTCTTTCCAGTTTTGAACGGAATATATTTCCTTTTTCACCATAGCCCTCTATGGGCTTCCAAATATCCCTTTGCCAATTCCACAAGAACAGCCTTAGCGAAAGGCTTCATGAAGGGAAAGATGGAACTCTGTGAGATGAATTAACAGAACACAGAGCAGTTTCTCAGAAAGCTTCTTTCCAGTTTTGAACGGAAGATATTTCCCTTTTCACCATAGCCCTCAATGGGATTCCAAATATCCCTTTGCCAATTCCACAAGAACAGCCTTAGCGAAAGGCTTCTTGAAGGGAAACATGTAACTCTGTGAGATGAATTAACAGAACACAGAGCAGTTTCTCAGAAAGCTTCTTTCCAGTTTTGAACGGAAGATATTTCCTTTTTCACCATAGCCCTCTTTGGGCTTCCAAATATCCCTTTGCCAATTCCACAAGAACAGCCTTAGCGAAAGGCTTCTTGATGGGAAAGATGAAACTCTGTGAGATGAATTAACAGAACACAGAGCAGTTTCTCAGAAAGCTTCTTTCCAGTTTTGAACGGAAGATATTTCCTTTTTCACCATAGCCCTCTATGGGCTTCCAAATATCCCTTTGCCAATTCCACAAGAACAGCCTTAGCGAAAGGCTTCTTGAAGGGAAAGATGTAACTCTGTGAGATGAATTAACAGAACACAGAGCAGTTTCTCAGAAAGCTTCTTTCCAGTTTTGAACGGAAGATATTTCCTTTTTCACCACAGCCCTCTATGGGCTTCCAAATATCCCTTTGCCAATTCCACAAGAACAGCCTTAGCGAAAGGCTTCTTGAAGGGAAAGATGTAACTCTGTGAGATGAATTAACAGAACACAGAGCAGTTTCTCAGAAAGCTTCTTTCCAGTTTTGAACGGAAGATATTTCCTTTTTCACCATAGCCCTCTATGGGCTTCCAAATATCCCTTTGCCAATTCCACAAGAATAGCCTTAGCGAAAGACTTCTTGAAGGGAAAGATGTAACTCTGTGAGATGAATTAACAGAACACGGAGCAGTTTCTCAGAAAGCTTCTTTCCAGTTTTGAACGGAAGATATTTCCTTTTTCACCATAGCCCTCTATGGGCTTCCAAATATCCCTTTGCCAATTCCACAAGAACAGCCTTAGCGAAAGGCTTCTTGAAGGGAAAGATGTAACTCTGTGAGATGAATTAGCAGAACACAGAGCAGTTTCTCAGAAAGCTTCTTTCCAGTTTTGAACGGAAGATATTTCCTTTTTCACCATAGCCCTCTATGGGCTTCCAAATATCCCTTTGCCAATTCCACAAGAACAGCCTTAGCGAAAGGCTTCTTGAAGGGAAAGATGTAACACTGTGAGATGAATTAACAGAACACAGAGCAGTTTCTCAGAAAGCTTCTTTCCAGTTTTGAACGGAAGATATTTCCTTTTTCACCATAGCCCTCTCTGGGCTTCCAAATATCCCTTTGCCAATTCCACAAGAACAGCCTTAGCGAAAGGCTTCTTGAAGGGAAAGCTGTAACTCTGTGAGATGAATTAACAGAACACAGAGCAGTTTCTCAGAAAGCTTCTTTCCAGTTTTGAACGGAAGATATTTCCTTTTTCACCATAGCCCTCTATGGGCTTCCAAATATCCCTTTGCCAATTCCACAAGAACAGCCTTAGCGAAAGGCTTCTTGAAGGGAAAGATGTAACTCTGTGAGATGAATTAACAGAACACAGAGCAGTTTCTCAGAAAGCTTCTTTCCAGTTTTGAACGGAAGATATTTCCTTTTTCACCATAGCCCTCTATGGGCTTCCAAATATCCCTTTGCCAATTCCACAAGAACAGCCTTAGCGAAAGGCTTCTTGAAGGGAAAGATGTAACACTGTGAGATGAATTAACAGAACACAGAGCAGTTTCTCAGAAAGCTTCTTTCCAGTTTTGAACGGAAGATATTTCCTTTTTCACCATAGCCCTCTATGGGCTTCCAAATATCCCTTTGCCAATTCCACAAGAACAGCCTTAGCGAAAGGCTTCATGAAGGGAAAGATGGAACTCTGTGAGATGAATTAACAGAACACAGAGCAGTTTCTCAGAAAGCTTCTTTCCAGTTTCGAACGGAAGATATTTCCTTTTTCACCATAGCCCTCTATGGGATTCCAAATATCCCTTTGCCAATTCCACAAGAACAGCCTTAGCGAAAGGCTTCTTGAAGGGAAACATGTAACTCTGTGAGATGAATTAACAGAACACAGAGCAGTTTCTCAGAAAGCTTCTTTCCAGTTTTGAACGGAAGATATTTCCTTTTTCACCATAGCCCTCTTTGGGCTTCCAAATATCCCTTTGCCAATTCCACAAGAACAGCCTTAGCGAAAGGCTTCTTGATGGGAAAGATGAAACTCTGTGAGATGAATTAACAGAACACAGAGCAGTTTCTCAGAAAGCTTCTTTCCAGTTTTGAACGGAAGATATTTCCTTTTTCACCATAGCCCTCTAAGGGCTTCCAAATATCCCTTTGCCAATTCCACAAGAACAGCCTTAGCGAAAGGCTTCTTGAAGGGAAAGATGTAACTCTGTGAGTTGAATTAACAGAACACAGAGCAGTTTCTCAGAAAGCTTCTTTCCAGTTTTGAACGGAAGATATTTCCTTTTTCACCATTGCCCTCTATGGGCTTCCAAATATCCCTTTGCCAATTCCACAAGAACAGCCTTAGCGAAAGGCTTCTTGAAGGGAAAGATGTAACTCTGTGAGATGAATTAACAGAACACAGAGCAGTTTCTCAGAAAGCTTCTTTCCAGTTTTGAACGGAAGATATTTCCTTTTTCACCACAGCCCTCTATGGGCTTCCAAATATCCCTTTGCCAATTCCACAAGAACAGCCTTAGCGAAAGGCTTCTTGAAGGGAAAGATGTAACTCTGTGAGATGAATTAACAGAACACAGAGCAGTTTCTCAGAAAGCTTCTTTCCAGTTTTGAACGGAAGATATTTCCTTTTTCACCACAGCCCTCTATGGGCTTCCAAATATCCCTTTGCCAATTCCACAAGAACAGCCTTAGCGAAAGGCTTCTTGAAGGGAAAGATGAAACTCTGTGAGATGAATTAACAGAACACAGAGCAGTTTCTCAGAAAGCTTCTTTCCAGTTTTGAACGGAAGATATTTCCTTTTTCACCATAGCCCTCTATGGGCTTCCAAATATCCCTTTGCCAATTCCACAAGAACAGCCTTAGCGAAAGGCTTCTTGAAGGGAAAGATGTAACTCTGTGAGATGAATTAACAGAACACAGAGCAGTTTCTCAGAAAGCTTCTTTCCAGTTTTGAACGGAAGATATTTCCTTTTTAACCATAGCCCTCTATGGGAATCCAAATATCCCTTTGCCAATTCCACAAGAACAGCCTTAGCGAAAGGCTTCTCGAAGGGATAGATGTAACTCTGTGAGATGAATTAACAGAACACAGAGCAGTTTCTCAGAAAAATTCTTTCCAGTTTTGAACGGAAGATATTTCCTTTTTCACCATAGCCCTCTATGGGCTTCCAAATATCCCTTTGCCAATTCCACAAGAACAGCTTTAGCGAAAGGCTTCTTGAAGGGAAAGATGTAACTCTGTGAGATGAATGAACAGAACACAGAGCAGTTTCTCAGAAAGCTTCTTTCCAGTTTTGAACGGAAGATATTTCCTTTTTCACCCTAGTCCTCTTTGGGCTTCCAAATATCCCTTTTTCCAATTCCACAAGAACAGCCTTAGCGAAAGGCTTCTTGAAGGGAAAGATGTAACTCTGTGAGATGAATTAACAGAACACAGAGCAGTTTCTCAGAAAGCTTCTTTCCAGTTTTGAACGGAAGATATTTCCTTTTTCACCATAGCCCTCTATGGGCTTCCAAATATCCCTTTGCCAATTCCACAAGAACAGCCTTAGCGAAAGGCTTCTTGAAGGGAAAGATGTAACTCTGTGAGATGAATTAACAGAACACAGAGCAGTTTCTCAGAAAGCTTCTTTCCAGTTTTGAACGGAAGATATTTCCTTTTTAACCATAGCCCTCTATGGGATTCCAAATATCCCTTTGCCAATTCCACAAGAACAGCCTTAGCGAAAGGCTTCTCGAAGGGATAGATGTAACTCTGTGAGATGAATTAACAGAACACAGAGCAGTTTCTCAGAAAAATTCTTTCCAGTTTTGAACGGAAGATATTTCCTTTTTCACCATAGCCCACTATGGGCTTCCAAATATCCCTTTGCCAATTCCACAAGAACAGCTTTAGCGAAAGGCTTCTTGAAGGGAAAGATGTAACTCTGTGAGATGAATTAACAGAACACAGAGCAGTTTCTCAGAAAGCTTCTTTCCAGTTTTGAACGGAAGATATTTCCTTTTTCACCATAGCCCTCTATGGGCTTCCAAATATCCCTTTGCCAATTCCACAAGAACAGCCTTAGCGAAAGGCTTCTTGAAGGGAAAGATGTAACTCTGTGAGATGAATTAACAGAACACAGAGCAGTTTCTCAGAAAGCTTCTTTCCAGTTTTGAACGGAAGATATTTCCTTTTTCACCATAGCCCTCTATGGGCTTCCAAATATCCCTTTGCCAATTCCACAAGAACAGCCTTAGCGAAAGGCTTCTTGAAGGGAAAGATGTAACTCTGTGAGATGAATTAACAGAACACAGAGCAGTTTCTCAGAAAGCTTCTTTCCAGTTTTGAACGGAAGATATTTTCTTTTTCACCATAGCCCTCTATGGGCTTCCAAATATCCCTTTGCCAATTCCACAAGAACAGCCTTAGCGAAAGGCTTCTTGAAGGGAAAGATGTAACTCTGTGAGATGAATTAACAGAACACAGAGCAGTTTCTCAGAAAGCTTCTTTCCAGTTTTGAACGGAAGATATTTCCTTTTTCACAATAGCCCTCTATGGGCTTCCAAATATCCCTTTGCCAATTCCACAAGAACAGCCTTAGCGAAAGGCTTCTTGAAGCAAAGATGTAACTCTGTGAGATGAATTAACAGAACAGAGAGCAGTTTCTCAGAAAGTTTCTTTCCAGTTTTGAACGGAAGATATTTCCTTTTTCACCATAGCCCTCTATGGGCTTCCAAATATTACTTTGCCAATTCCACAAGAACAGCCTTAGCGAAAGGCTTCTTGAAGGGAAAGAGGTAACACTGTGAGATGAATTAACAGAACACAGAGCAGTTTCTCAGAAAGCTTCTTTCCAGTTTTGAACGGAAGATATTTCCTTTTTCACCATAGCCCTCTATGGGCTTCCAAATATCACTTTGCCAATTCCACAAGAACAGCCTTAGCGAAAGGCTTCTTGAAGGGAAAGATGTAACACTGTGAGATGAATTAACAGAACACAGAGCAGTTTCTCAGAAAGCTTCTTTCCAGTTTTGAACGGAAGATATTTCCTTTTTCACCATAGCCCTCTCTGGGCTTCCAAATATCCTTTTGCCAATTCCACAAGAACAGCCTTAGCGAAAGGCTTCTTGAAGGGAAAGCTGTAACTCTGTGAGATGAATTAACAGAACACAGAGCAGTTTCTCAGAAAGCTTCTTTCCAGTTTTGAACGGAAGATATTTCCTTTTTCACCATAGCCCTCTATGGGCTTCCAAATATCCCTTTGGCAATTCCACAAGAACAGCCTTAGCGAAAGGCTTCTTGAAGGGAAAGATGTAACTCTGTGAGATGAATTAACAGAACACAGGGCAGTTTCTCAGAAAGCTTCTTTCCAGTTTTGAACGGAAGATATTTCCTTTTTCACCATAGCCCTCTATGGGCTTCCAAATATCCCTTTGCCAATTCCACAAGAACAGCCTTAGCGAAAGGCTTCTTGAAGGGAAAGATGTAACTCTGTGAGATGAATTAACAGAACACAGAGCAGTTTCTCAGAAAGCTTCTTTCCAGTTTTGAAGGGAAGATATTTCCTTTTTCACCATAGCCCTCTATGGGCTTCCAAATATCCCTTTGCCAATTCCACAAGAACAGCCTTAGCGAAAGGCTTCATGAAGGGAAAGATGGAACTCTGTGAGATGAATTAACAGAACACAGAGCAATTTCTCAGAAAGCTTCTTTCCAGTTTTGAACGGAAGATATTTCCTTTTTCACCATAGCCCTCTATGGGATTCCAAATACCCCTTTGCCAATTCCACAAGAACAGCCTTAGCGAAAGGCTTCTTGAAGGGAAAGATGTAACTCTGTGAGATGAATTAACAGAACACAGAGCAGTTTCTCAGAAAGCTTCTTTCCAGTTTTGAACGGAAGATATTTCCTTTTTCACCATAGCCCTCTATGGGCTTCCAAATATCCCTTTGCCAATTCCACAAGAACAGCCTTAGCGAACGGCTTCTTGAAGGGAAAGATGTAACTCTGTGAGATGAATTAACAGAACACAGAGCAGTTTCTCAGAAAACTTCTTTCCAGTTTTGAACGGAAGATATTTCCTTTTTCACCACAGCCCTCTATGGGCTTCCAAATATCCCTTTGCCAATTCCACAAGAACAGCCTTAGCGAAAGGCTTCTTGAAGGGAAAGCTGTAACTCTGTGAGATGAATTAACAGAACACAGAGCAGTTTCTCAGAAAGCTTCTTTCCAGTTTTGAACGGAAGATATTTCCTTTTTCACCATAGCCCTCTATGGGCTTCCAAATATCCCTTTGCCAATTCCACAAGAACAGCCTTAGCGAAAGGCTTCTTGAAGGGAAAGATGTAACTCTGTGAGATGAATTAACAGAACACAGAGCAGTTTCTCAGAAAGCTTCTTTCCAGTTTTGAACGGAAGATATTTCCTTTTTCACCATAGCCCTCTATGGGCTTCCAAATATCTCTTTGCCAATCCACAAGAACAGCCTTAGCGAAAGGCTTCTTGAAGGGAAAGATGTAACTCTGTGAGATGAATTAACAGAACACAGAGCAGTTTCTCAGAAAGCTTCTTTCCAGTTTTGAACGGAAGATATTTCCTTTTTCACCATAGCCCTCTATGGGCTTCCAAATATCCCTTTGCCAATTCCACAAGAACAGCCTTAGCGAAAGGCTTCATGAAGGGAAAGATGGAACTCTGTGAGATGAATTAACAGAACACAGAGCAGTTTCTCAGAAAGCTTCTTTCCAGTTTTGAACGGAAGATATTTCCTTTTTCACCATAGCCCTCTATGGGATTCCAAATATCCCTTTGCCAATTCCACAAGAACAGCCTTAGCGAAAGGCTTCTTGAAGGGAAACATGTAACTCTGTGAGATGAATTAACAGAACACAGAGCAGTTTCTCAGAAAGCTTCTTTCCAGTTTTGAACGGAAGATATTTCCTTTTTCACCATTGCCCTCTATGGGCTTCCAAATATCCCTTTGCCAATTCCACAAGAACAGCCTTAGCGAAAGGCTTCTTGAAGGGAAAGATGTAACTCTGTGAGATGAATTAACAGAACACAGAGCAGTTTCTCAGAAAGCTTCTTTCCAGTTTTGAACGGAAGATATTTCCTTTTTCACCACAGCCCTCTATGGGCTTCCAAATATCCCTTTGCCAATTCCACAAGAACAGCCTTAGCGAAAGGCTTCTTGAAGGGAAAGATGTAACTCTGTGAGATGAATTAACAGAACACAGAGCAGTTTCTCAGAAAGCTTCTTTCCAGTTTTGAACGGAAGATATTTCCTTTTTCACCACAGCCATCTATGGGCTTCCAAATATCCCTTTGCCAATTCCACAAGAACAGCCTTAGCGAAAGGCTTCTTGAAGGGAAAGATGAAACTCTGTGAGATGAATTAACAGAACACAGAGCAGTTTCTCAGAAAGCTTCTTTCCAGTTTTGAACGGAAGATATTTCCTTTTTCACCATAGCCCTCTATGGGCTTCCAAATATCCCTTTGCCAATTCCACAAGAATAGCCTTAGCGAAAGACTTCTTGAAGGGAAAGATGTAACTCTGTGAGATGAATTAACAGAACACGGAGCAGTTTCTCAGAAAGCTTCTTTCCAGTTTTGAACGGAAGATATTTCCTTTTTCACCATATCCCTCTATGGGCTTCCAAATATCCCTTTGCCAATTCCACAAGAACAGCCTTAGCGAAAGGCTTCTGGAAGGGAAAGATGTAACTCTGTGAGATGAATTAACAGAACACAGAGCAGTTTCTCAGAAAGCTTCTTTCCAGTTTTGAACGGAAGATATTTCCTTTTTCACCATAGCCCTCTATGGGCTTCCAAATATCACTTTGCCAATTCCACAAGAACAGCCTTAGCGAAAGGCTTCTTGAAGGGAAACATGTAACTCTGTGAGATGAATTAACAGAACACAGAGCAGTTTCTCAGAAAGCTTCTTTCCAGTTTTGAACGGAAGATATTTCCTTTTTCACCATAGCCCTCTTTGGGCTTCCAAATATCCCTTTGCCAATTCCACAAGAACAGCCTTAGCGAAAGGCTTCTTGATGGGAAAGATGAAACTCTGTGAGATGAATTAACAGAACACAGAGCAGTTTCTCAGAAAGCTTCTTTCCAGTTTTGAACGGAAGATATTTCCTTTTTCACCATAGCCCTCTATGGGCTTCCAAATATCACTTTGCCAATTCCACAAGAACAGCCTTAGCGAAAGGCTTCTTGAAGGGAAACATGTAACTCTGTGAGATGAATTAACAGAACACAGAGCAGTTTCTCAGAAAGCTTCTTTCCAGTTTTGAACGGAAGATATTTCCTTTTTCACCATAGCCCTCTTTGGGCTTCCAAATATCCCTTTGCCAATTCCACAAGAACAGCCTTAGCGAAAGGCTTCTTGATGGGAAAGATGAAACTCTGTGAGATGAATTAACAGAACACAGAGCAGTTTCTCAGAAAGCTTCTTTCCAGTTTTGAACGGAAGATATTTCCTTTTTCACCATAGCCCTTTATGGGCTTCCAAATATCCCTTTGCCAATTCCACAAGAACAGCCTTAGCGAAAGCCTTCTTGAAGGGAAAGATGTAACTCTGTGAGATGAATTAACAGAACACAGAGCAGTTCCTCAGAAAGCTTCTTTCCAGTTTTGAACGGAAGATATTTCCTTTTTCACCATTGCCCTCTATGGGCTTCCAAATATCCCTTTGCCAATTCCACAAGAACAGCCTTAGCGAAAGGCTTCTTGAAGGGAAAGATGTAACTCTGTGAGATGAATTAACAGAACACAGAGCAGTTTCTCAGAAAGCTTCTTTCCAGTTTTGAACGGAAGATATTTCCTTTTTCACAACAGCCCTCTATGGGCTTCCAAATATCCCTTTGCCAATTCCACAAGAACAGCCTTAGCGAAAGGCTTCTTGAAGGGAAAGATGTAACTCTGTGAGATGAATTAACAGAACACAGAGCAGTTTCTCAGAAAGCTTCTTTCCAGTTTTCAACGGAAGATATTTCCTTTTTCACCACAGCCCTCTATGGGCTTCCAAATATCCCTTTGCCAATTCCACAACAACAGCCTTAGCGAAAGGCTTCTTCAAGGGAAAGATGAAACTCTGTGAGATGAATTAACAGAACACGGAGCAGTTTCTCAGAAAGCTTCTTTCCAGTTTTGAACGGAAGATATTTCCTTTTTCACCATAGCCCTCTATGGGCTTCTAAATATCCCTTTGCCAATTCCACAAGAACAGCCTTAGTGAAAGGCTTCTTGAAGGGAATGATGTAACTCTGTGAGATGAATTAACAGAACTTAGAACAGTTTCTCAGAAAGCTTCTTTCCAGTTTTGAACGGAAGATATTTCCTTTTTCACCATAGCCCTCTATGGGCTTCCAAATATACCTTTGCCAATTCCACAAGAAGAGCCTTAGCGAAAGGCTTCTTGAAGGGAAAGATGTAACTCTGTGAGATGAATTAACAGAACACAGAGCAGTTTCTCAGAAAGCTTCTTTCCAGTTTTGAACGGAAGATATTTCCTTTTTCACCGTAGCCCTCTATGGGCTTCCAAATATCCCTTTGCCAATTCCACAAGAACAGCCTTAGCGAAAGGCTTCTTGAAGGGAAAGATGTAACTCTGTGAGATGAATTAACAGAACACAGAACAGTTTCTCAGAAAGCTTCTTTCCAGTTTTGAACGGAAGATATTTCCTTTTTCACCATAGCCCTCTATGGGCTTCCAAATGTCCCTTTGCCAATTCCAGAAGAACAGCCTTAGCGAAAGGCTTCTTGAAGGGAAAGATGTAACTCTGTGAGATGAATTAACAGAACACAAAGCAGTTTCTCAGAAAACTTCTTTCCAGTTTTGAACGGAAGATATTTCCTTTTTCACCATAGCCCTCTATGGGCTTCGAAATATCCCTTTGCCAATTCCAAAAGAACAGCCTTATCGAAAGGCTTCTTGAAGGGAAAGATGTAACTCTGTGAGATGAATTAACAGAACACAGAGCGGTTTCTCAGAAAATTTCTTTCCAGTTTGAACGGAAGATATTTCCTTTTTCACCATAGCCCTCTATGGGCTTCCAAATATTACTTTGCCAATTCCACAAGAACAGCCTTAGCGAAAGGCATCTTGAAGGGAAAGATGTAACTCTGTGAGATGAATTAACAGAACACAGAGCAGTTTCTCAGAAAGCTTCTTTCCACTTTTGAACGGAATTTATTTCCTTTTTCACCATAGCCCTCTGTGGGCTTCCAAATATCCCTTTGCCAATTCCACAAGAACAGCCTTAGCGATAGGCTTCTTGAAGGGAAAGATGTAACTCTGTGAGATGAATTAACAGAACACAGAGCAGTTTCTCAGAAAGCTTCTTTCCAGTTTTGAACGGAAGATATTTCCTTTTTCACCATAGCCCTCTATGGGCTTCCAAATATCCCTTTGCCAATTCCACAAGAACAGCCTTAGCGAAAGGCTTCTTGAAGGGAAAGATGTAACTCTGTGAGATGAATTAACAGAACACAGAGCAGTTTCTCAGAAAGCTTCTTTCCAGTTTTGAACGGAAGATATTTCCTTTTTCACCATAGCCCTCTTTGGGCTTTCAAATATCCCTTTGCCAATTCCACAAGAACAGCCTTAGCGAAAGGCTTCTTGAAGGAAAGATGTAACTCTGTGAGATGAATTAACAGAACACAGAGCAGTTTCTCAGAAAGCTTCTTTCCAGTTTTGAACGGAAGATATTTCCTTTTTCACCATAGCCCTCTATGGGCTTCCAAATATCCCTTTGCCAATTCCACAAGAACAGCCTTAGCGAAAGGCTTCTTGAAGGGAAAGATGTAACTCTGTGAGATGAATTAACAGAACACAGAGCAGTTTCTCAGAAAGCTTCTTTCCAGTTTTGAACGGAAGATATTTCCTTTTTCACCATAGCCCTCTATGGGCTTCCAAATATCCCTTTGCCAATTCCACAAGAACAGCCTTAGCGAAAGGCTTCTTGAAGGGAAAGATGTAACTCTGTGAGATGAATTAACAGAACTCAGAGCAGTTTCTCAGAAAGCTTCTTTCCAGTTTTGAACGGAAGATATTTCCTTTTTCACCATAGCCCTCTATGGGCTTCCAAATATCCCTTTGCCAATTCCACAAGAACAGCCTTAGCGAAAGGCTTCTTGTAGGGAAAGATGTAACTCTGTGAGATGAATTAACAGAACACAGAGCAGTTTCTCAGAAAGCTTCTTTCCAGTTTTGAACGGAAGATATTTCCTTTTTCACCATAGCCCTCTATGGGCTTCCAAATATTCCTTTGCCAATTCCACAAGAACAGCCTTAGCGAAAGGCTTCTTGACGGGAAAGATGTAACTCTGTGAGATGAATTAACAGAACACAGAGCAGTTTCTCAGAAAGCTTCTTTCCAGTTTTGAACGGAAGATATTTCCTTTTTCACCATAGCCCTCTATGGGCTTCCAAATATCCCTTTGCCAATTCCACAAGAACAGCCTTAGCGAAAGGCTTCTTGAAGGGAAGGATGTAACTCTGTGAGATGAATTAACACAACACAAAGCAGTTTCTCAGAAAGCTTCTTTCCAGTTTTTAACGGAAGATATTTCCTTTTTCACCATAGCACTCTATGGGCATCGAAATATCCCTTTGCCAATTCCACAAGAACAGCCTTATCGAAAGGCTTAATGAAGGGAAAGATGTAACTCTGTGAGATGAATTAACAGAACAGAGAGCAGTTTCTCAGAAAGTTTCTTTCCAGTTTTGAACGGAAGATATTTCCTTTTTCACCATAGCCCTCTATGGGCTTCCAAATATCCCTTTGCCAATTCCACAAGAACAGCCTTAGCGAAAGGAATCTTGAAGGGAAAGATGTAACTCTGTGAGATGAATTAACAGAACACAGAGCAGTTTCTCAGAAAGCTTCTTTCCAGTTTTGAACGGAAGATATTTCCTTTTTCACCATAGCCCTCTGTGGGCTTCCAAATATCCCATTGCCAATTCCACAAGAACAGCCTTAGCGAAAGGCTTCTTGAAGGGAAAGATGTAACTCTGTGAGATGAATTAACAGAACACAGAGCAGTTTCTCAGAAAGCTTCTTTCCAGTTTTGAACGGAAGATATTTCCTTTTTCACCATAGCCCTCTATGCGCTTCCAAATATCCCTTTGCCAATTCCACAAGAACAGCCTTAGCGAAAGGCTTCTTGAAGGGAATGATGTAACTCTGTGAGATGAATTAACGGAACACAGAGCAGTTTCTCAGAAAGTTTCTTTCCAGTTTTGAACGTAAAACATTTTCTTTTTCACCATAGCCCTCTATGGACTTCCAAATATCCCTTTGCCAATTCCACAAGAACAGCCTAAGCGAAAGGCTTCTTGAAGGGAAAGATGTAACTCTGTGAGATGAATTAACAGAACACAGAGCAGTTTCTCAGAAAGCTTCTTTCCACTTTTGAACGGAATTTATTTCCTTTTTCACCATAGCCCTCTGTGGGCTTCCAAATATCCCTTTGCCAATTCCACAAGAACAGCCTTAGCGAAAGGCTTCTTGAAGGGAAAGATGTAACTCTGTGAGATGAATTAACAGAACACAGAGCAGTTTCTCAGAAAGCTTCTTTCCAGTTTTGAACGGAAGATATTTCCTTTTTCACCATAGCCCTCTATGGGCTTCCAAATATCCCTTTGCCAATTCCACAAGAACAGCCTTAGCGAAAGGCTTCTTGAAGGGAAAGATGTAACACTGTGAGATGAATTAACAGAACACAGAGCAGTTTCTCAGAAAGCTTCTTTCCAGTTTTGAACGGAAGATATTTCCTTTTTCACCATAGCCCTCTCTGGGCTTCCAAATATCCCTTTGCCAATTCCACAAGAACAGCCTTAGCGAAAGGCTTCTTGAAGGAAAGATGTAACTCTGTGAGATGAATTAACAGAACACAGAGCAGTTTCTCAGAAAGCTTCTTTCCAGTTTTGAACGGAAGATATTTCCTTTTTCACCATAGCCCTCTATGGGCTTCCAAATATCCCTTTGCCAATTCCACAAGAACAGCCTTAGCGAAAGGCTTCTTGAAGGGAAAGATGTAACTCTGTGAGATGAATTAACAGAACACAGAGCAGTTTCTCAGAAAGCTTCTTTCCAGTTTTGAACGGAAGATATTTCCTTTTTCACCATAGCCCTCTATGGGCTTCCAAATATCCCTTTGCCAATTCCACAAGAACAGCCTTAGCGAAAGGCTTCTTGAAGGGAAAGATGTAACTCTGTGAGATGAATTAACAGAACTCAGAGCAGTTTCTCAGAAAGCTTCTTTCCAGTTTTGAACGGAAGATATTTCCTTTTTCACCATAGCCCTCTATGGGCTTCCAAATATCCCTTTGCCAATTCCACAAGAACAGCCTTAGCGAAAGGCTTCTTGTAGGGAAAGATGTAACTCTGTGAGATGAATTAACAGAACACAGAGCAGTTTCTCAGAAAGCTTCTTTCCAGTTTTGAACGGAAGATATTTCCTTTTTCACCATAGCCCTCTATGGGCTTCCAAATATTCCTTTGCCAATTCCACAAGAACAGCCTTAGCGAAAGGCTTCTTGACGGGAAAGATGTAACTCTGTGAGATGAATTAACAGAACACAGAGCAGTTTCTCAGAAAGCTTCTTTCCAGTTTTGAACGGAAGATATTTCCTTTTTCACCATAGCCCTCTATGGGCTTCCAAATATCCCTTTGCCAATTCCACAAGAACAGCCTTAGCGAAAGGCTTCTTGAAGGGAAGGATGTAACTCTGTGAGATGAATTAACACAACACAAAGCAGTTTCTCAGAAAGCTTCTTTCCAGTTTTTAACGGAAGATATTTCCTTTTTCACCATAGCACTCTATGGGCATCGAAATATCCCTTTGCCAATTCCACAAGAACAGCCTTATCGAAAGGCTTAATGAAGGGAAAGATGTAACTCTGTGAGATGAATTAACAGAACAGAGAGCAGTTTCTCAGAAAGTTTCTTTCCAGTTTTGAACGGAAGATATTTCCTTTTTCACCATAGCCCTCTATGGGCTTCCAAATATCCCTTTGCCAATTCCACAAGAACAGCCTTAGCGAAAGGAATCTTGAAGGGAAAGATGTAACTCTGTGAGATGAATTAACAGAACACAGAGCAGTTTCTCAGAAAGCTTCTTTCCAGTTTTGAACGGAAGATATTTCCTTTTTCACCATAGCCCTCTGTGGGCTTCCAAATATCCCATTGCCAATTCCACAAGAACAGCCTTAGCGAAAGGCTTCTTGAAGGGAAAGATGTAACTCTGTGAGATGAATTAACAGAACACAGAGCAGTTTCTCAGAAAGCTTCTTTCCAGTTTTGAACGGAAGATATTTCCTTTTTCACCATAGCCCTCTATGCGCTTCCAAATATCCCTTTGCCAATTCCACAAGAACAGCCTTAGCGAAAGGCTTCTTGAAGGGAATGATGTAACTCTGTGAGATGAATTAACGGAACACAGAGCAGTTTCTCAGAAAGTTTCTTTCCAGTTTTGAACGTAAAACATTTTCTTTTTCACCATAGCCCTCTATGGACTTCCAAATATCCCTTTGCCAATTCCACAAGAACAGCCTAAGCGAAAGGCTTCTTGAAGGGAAAGATGTAACTCTGTGAGATGAATTAACAGAACACAGAGCAGTTTCTCAGAAAGCTTCTTTCCACTTTTGAACGGAATTTATTTCCTTTTTCACCATAGCCCTCTGTGGGCTTCCAAATATCCCTTTGCCAATTCCACAAGAACAGCCTTAGCGAAAGGCTTCTTGAAGGGAAAGATGTAACTCTGTGAGATGAATTAACAGAACACAGAGCAGTTTCTCAGAAAGCTTCTTTCCAGTTTTGAACGGAAGATATTTCCTTTTTCACCATAGCCCTCTATGGGCTTCCAAATATCCCTTTGCCAATTCCACAAGAACAGCCTTAGCGAAAGGCTTCTTGAAGGGAAAGATGTAACACTGTGAGATGAATTAACAGAACACAGAGCAGTTTCTCAGAAAGCTTCTTTCCAGTTTTGAACGGAAGATATTTCCTTTTTCACCATAGCCCTCTCTGGGCTTCCAAATATCCCTTTGCCAATTCCACAAGAACAGCCTTAGCGAAAGGCTTCTTGAAGGGAAAGATGTAACTCTGTGAGATGAATTAACAGAACACAGAGCAGTTTCTCAGAAAGCTTCTTTCCAGTTTTGAACGGAAGATATTTCCTTTTTCACCATAGCCCTCTATGGGCTTCCAAATATCCCTTTGCCAATTCCACAAGAACAGCCTTAGCGAAAGGCTTCTTGAAGGGAAAGATGTAACTCTGTGAGATGAATTAACAGAACACAGAGCAGTTTCTCAGAAAGCTTCTTTCCAGTTTTGAACGGAAGATATTTCCTTTTTCACCATAGCCCTCTATGGGCTTCCAAATATCCCTTTGCCAATTCCACAAGAACAGCCTTAGCGAAAGGCTTCTTGAAGGGAAAGATGTAACTCTGTGAGATGAATTAACAGAACACAGAGCAGTTTCTCAGAAAGCTTCTTTCAAGTTTTGAACGGAAGATATTTCCTTTTTCACCATAGCCCTCTATGGGCTTCCAAATATCCCTTTGCCAATTCCACAAGAACAGCCTTAGCGAAAGGCTTCATGAAGGGAAAGATGGAACTCTGTGAGATGAATTAACAGAACACGGAGCAGTTTCTCAGAAAGCTTCTTTCCAGTTTCGAACGGGAGATATTTCCTTTTTCACCATAGCCCTCTATGGGATTCCAAATATCCCTTTGCCAATTCCACAAGAACAGCCTTAGCGAAAGGCTTCTTGAAGGGAAACATGTAACTCTGTGAGATGAATTAACAGAACACAGAGCAGTTTCTCAGAAAGCTTCTTTCCAGTTTTGAACGGAAGATATTTCCTTTTTCACCATAGCCCTCTTTGGGCTTCCAAATATCCCTTTGCCAATTCCACAAGAACAGCCTTAGCGAAAGGCTTCTTGATGGGAAAGATGAAACTCTGTGAGATGAATTAACAGAACACAGAGCAGTTTCTCAGAAAGCTCCTTTCCAGTTTTGAACGGAAGATATTTCCTTTTTCACCATAGCCCTCTAAGGGCTTCCAAATATCCCTTTGCCAATTCCACAAGAACAGCCTTAGCGAAAGGCTTCTTGAAGGGAAAGATGTAACTCTGTGAGATGAATTAACAGAACACAGAGCAGTTTCTCAGAAAGCTTCTTTCCAGTTTTGAACGGAAGATATTTCCTTTTTCACCATTGCCCTCTATGGGCTTCCAAATATCCCTTTGCCAATTCCACAAGAACAGCCTTAGCGAAAGGCTTCTTGAAGGGAAAGATGTAACTCTGTGAGATGAATTAACAGAACACAGAGCAGTTTCTCAGAAAGCTTCTTTCCAGTTTTGAACGGAAGATATTTCCTTTTTCACCACAGCCCTCTATGGGCTTCCAAATATCCCTTTGCCAATTCCACAAGAACAGCCTTAGCGAAAGGCTTCTTGAAGGGAAAGATGTAACTCTGTGAGATGAATTAACAGAACACAGAGCAGTTTCTCAGAAAGCTTCTTTCCAGTTTTGAACGGAAGATATTTCCTTTTTCACCATAGCCCTCTATGGGCTTCCAAATATCCCTTTGCCAATTCCACAAGAACAGCCTTAGCGAAAGGCTTCTTGAAGGGAAAGATGTAACTCTGTGAGATGAATTAACAGAACACAGAGCAGTTTCTCAGAAAGCTTCTTTCCAGTTTTGAACGGAAGATATTTCCTTTTTCACCATAGCCCTCTATGGGCTTCCAAATATCCCTTTGCCAATTCCACAAGAACAGCCTTAGCGAAAGGCTTCATGAAGGGAAAGATGGAACTCTGTGAGATGAATTAACAGAACACGTAGCAGTTTCTCAGAAAGCTTCTTTCCAGTTTCGAACGGAAGATATTTCCTTTTTCACCATAGCCCTCTATGGGATTCCAAATATCCCTTTGCCAATTCCACAAGAACAGCCTTAGCGAAAGGCTTCTTGAAGGGAAACATGTAACTCTGTGAGATGAATTAACAGAACACAGAGCAGTTTCTCAGAAAGCTTCTTTCCAGTTTTGAACGGAAGATATTTCCTTTTTCACCATAGCCCTCTTTGGGCTTCCAAATATCCCTTTGCCAATTCCACAAGAACAGCCTTAGCGAAAGGCTTCTTGATGGGAAAGATGAAACTCTGTGAGATGAATTAACAGAACACAGAGCAGTTTCTCAGAAAGCTTCTTTCCAGTTTTGAACGGAAGATATTTCCTTTTTCACCATAGCCCTCTAAGGGCTTCCAAATATCCCTTTGCCAATTCCACAAGAACAGCCTTAGCGAAAGGCTTCTTGAAGGGAAAGATGTAACTCTGTGAGATGAATTAACAGAACACAGAGCAGTTTCTCAGAAAGCTTCTTTCCAGTTTTGAACGGAAGATATTTCCTTTTTCACCATTGCCCTCTATGGGCTTCCAAATATCCCTTTGCCAATTCCACAAGAACAGCCTTAGCGAAAGGCTTCTTGAAGGGAAAGATGTAACTCTGTGAGATGAATTAACAGAACACAGAGCAGTTTCTCAGAAAGCTTCTTTCCAGTTTTGAACAGAAGATATTTCCTTTTTCACCACAGCCCTCTATGGGCTTCCAAATATCCCTTTGCCAATTCCACAAGAACAGCCTTAGCGAAAGGCTTCTTGAAGGGAAAGATGTAACTCTGTGAGATGAATTAACAGAACACAGAGCAGTTTCTCAGAAAGCTTCTTTCCAGTTTTGAACGGAAGATATTTCCTTTTTCACCACAGCCCTCTATGGGCTTCCAAATATCCCTTTGCCAATTCCACAAGAACAGCCTTAGCGAAAGGCTTCTTGAAGGGAAAGATGAAACTCTGTGAGATGAATTAACAGAACACAGAGCAGTTTCTCAGAAAGCTTCTTTCCAGTTTTGAACGGAAGATATTTCCTTTTTCACCATAGCCCTCTATGGGCTTCCAAATATCCCTTTGCCAATTCCACAAGAACAGCCTTAGCGAAAGGCTTCTTCAAGGGAAAGATGTAACTCTGTGAGATGAATTAACAGAACACAGAGCAGTTTCTCAGAAAGCTTCTTTCCAGTTTTGAACGGAAGATATTTCCTTTTTAACCATAGCCCTCTATGGGATTCCAAATATCCCTTTGCCAATTCCACAAGAACAGCCTTAGCGAAAGGCTTCTCGAAGGGATAGATGTAACTCTGTGAGATGAATTAACAGAACACAGAGCAGTTTCTCAGAAAAATTCTTTCCAGTTTTGAACGGAAGATATTTCCTTTTTCACCATAGCCCTCTATGGGCTTCCAAATATCCCTTTGCCAATTCCACAAGAACAGCTTTAGCGAAAGGCTTCTTGAAGGGAAAGATGTAACTCTGTGAGATGAATGAACAGAACACAGAGCAGTTTCTCAGAAAGCTTCTTTCCAGTTTTGAACGGAAGATATTTCCTTTTTCACCCTAGTCCTCTTTGGGCTTCCAAATATCCCTTTTTCCAATTCCACAAGAACAGCCTTAGCGAAAGGCTTCTTGAAGGGAAAGATGTAACTCTGTGAGATGAATTAACAGAACACAGAGCAGTTTCTCAGAAAGCTTCTTTCCAGTTTTGAACGGAAGATATTTCCTTTTTCACCATAGCCCTCTATGGGCTTCCAAATATCCCTTTGCCAATTCCACAAGAACAGCCTTAGCGAAAGGCTTCTTGAAGGGAAAGATGTAACTCTGTGAGATGAATTAACAGAACACAGAGCAGTTTCTCAGAAAGCTTCTTTCCAGTTTTGAACGGAAGATATTTCCTTTTTCACCATAGCCCTCTATGGGCTTCCAAATATCCCTTTGCCAATTCCACAAGAACAGCCTTAGCGAAAGGCTTCTTCAAGGGAAAGATGTAACTCTGTGAGATGAATTAACAGAACACAGAGCAGTTTCTCAGAAAGCTTCTTTCCAGTTTTGAACGGAAGATATTTTCTTTTTCACCATAGCCCTCTATGGGCTTCCAAATATCCCTTTGCCAATTCCACAAGAACAGCCTTAGCGAAAGGCTTCTTGAAGGGAAAGATGTAACTCTGTGAGATGAATTAACAGAACACAGAGCAGTTTCTCAGAAAGCTTCTTTCCAGTTTTGAACGGAAGATATTTCCTTTTTCACAATAGCCCTCTATGGGCTTCCAAATATCCCTTTGCCAATTCCACAAGAACAGCCTTAGCGAAAGGCTTCTTGAAGCAAAGATGTAACTCTGTGAGATGAATTAACAGAACAGAGAGCAGTTTCTCAGAAAGTTTCTTTCCAGTTTTGAACGGAAGATATTTCCTTTTTCACCATAGCCCTCTATGGGCTTCCAAATATTACTTTGCCAATTCCACAAGAACAGCCTTAGCGAAAGGCTTCTTGAAGGGAAAGATGTAACACTGTGAGATGAATTAACAGAACACAGAGCAGTTTCTCAGAAAGCTTCTTTCCAGTTTTGAACGGAAGATATTTCCTTTTTCACCATAGCCCTCTCTGGGCTTCCAAATATCCTTTTGCCAATTCCACAAGAACAGCCTTAGCGAAAGGCTTCTTGAAGGGAAAGCTGTAACTCTGTGAGATGAATTAACAGAACACAGAGCAGTTTCTCAGAAAGCTTCTTTCCAGTTTTGAACGGAAGATATTTCCTTTTTCACCATAGCCCTCTATGGGCTTCCAAATATCCCTTTGGCAATTCCACAAGAACAGCCTTAGCGAAAGGCTTCTTGAAGGGAAAGATGTAACTCTGTGAGATGAATTAACAGAACACAGGGCAGTTTCTCAGAAAGCTTCTTTCCAGTTTTGAACGGAAGATATTTCCTTTTTCACCATAGCCCTCTATGGGCTTCCAAATATCCCTTTGCCAATTCCACAAGAACAGCCTTAGCGAAAGGCTTCTTGAAGGGAAAGATGTAACTCTGTGAGATGAATTAACAGAACACAGAGCAGTTTCTCAGAAAGCTTCTTTCCAGTTTTGAAGGGAAGATGTTTCCTTTTTCACCATAGCCCTCTATGGGCTTCCAAATATCCCTTTGCCAATTCCACAAGAACAGCCTTAGCGAAAGGCTTCATGAAGGGAAAGATGGAACTCTGTGAGATGAATTAACAGAACACAGAGCAATTTCTCAGAAAGCTTCTTTCCAGTTTTGAACGGAAGATATTTCCTTTTTCACCATAGCCCTCTATGGGATTCCAAATACCCCTTTGCCAATTCCACAAGAACAGCCTTAGCGAAAGGCTTCTTGAAGGGAAAGATGTAACTCTGTGAGATGAATTAACAGAACACAGAGCAGTTTCTCAGAAAGCTTCTTTCCAGTTTTGAACGGAAGATATTTCCTTTTTCACCATAGCCCTCTATGGGCTTCCAAATATCCCTTTGCCAATTCCACAAGAACAGCCTTAGCGAACGGCTTCTTGAAGGGAAAGATGTAACTCTGTGAGATGAATTAACAGAACACAGAGCAGTTTCTCAGAAAACTTCTTTCCAGTTTTGAACGGAAGATATTTCCTTTTTCACCACAGCCCTCTATGGGCTTCCAAATATCCCTTTGCCAATTCCACAAGAACAGCCTTAGCGAAAGGCTTCTTGAAGGGAAAGCTGTAACTCTGTGAGATGAATTAACAGAACACAGAGCAGTTTCTCAGAAAGCTTCTTTCCAGTTTTGAACGGAAGATATTTCCTTTTTCACCATAGCCCTCTATGGGATTCCAAATATCCCTTTGCCAATTCCACAAGAACAGCCTTAGCGAAAGGCTTCTTGAAGGGAAACATGTAACTCTGTGAGATGAATTAACAGAACACAGAGCAGTTTCTCAGAAAGCTTCTTTCCAGTTTTGAACGGAAGATATTTCCTTTTTCACCATTGCCCTCTATGGGCTTCCAAATATCCCTTTGCCAATTCCACAAGAACAGCCTTAGCGAAAGGCTTCTTGAAGGGAAAGATGTAACTCTGTGAGATGAATTAACAGAACACAGAGCAGTTTCTCAGAAAGCTTCTTTCCAGTTTTGAACGGAAGATATTTCCTTTTTCACCACAGCCCTCTATGGGCTTCCAAATATCCCTTTGCCAATTCCACAAGAACAGCCTTAGCGAAAGGCTTCTTGAAGGGAAAGATGTAACTCTGTGAGATGAATTAACAGAACACAGAGCAGTTTCTCAGAAAGCTTCTTTCCAGTTTTGAACGGAAGATATTTCCTTTTTCACCACAGCCATCTATGGGCTTCCAAATATCCCTTTGCCAATTCCACAAGAACAGCCTTAGCGAAAGGCTTCTTGAAGGGAAAGATGAAACTCTGTGAGATGAATTAACAGAACACAGAGCAGTTTCTCAGAAAGCTTCTTTCCAGTTTTGAACGGAAGATATTTCCTTTTTCACCATAGCCCTCTATGGGCTTCCAAATATCCCTTTGCCAATTCCACAAGAATAGCCTTAGCGAAAGACTTCTTGAAGGGAAAGATGTAACTCTGTGAGATGAATTAACAGAACACGGAGCAGTTTCTCAGAAAGCTTCTTTCCAGTTTTGAACGGAAGATATTTCCTTTTTCACCATAGCCCTCTATGGGCTTCCAAATATCCCTTTGCCAATTCCACAAGAACAGCCTTAGCGAAAGGCTTCTGGAAGGGAAAGATGTAACTCTGTGAGATGAATTAACAGAACACAGAGCAGTTTCTCAGAAAGCTTCTTTCCAGTTTTGAACGGAAGATATTTCCTTTTTCACCATAGCCCTCTATGGGCTTCCAAATATCACTTTGCCAATTCCACAAGAACAGCCTTAGCGAAAGGCTTCTTGAAGGGAAACATGTAACTCTGTGAGATGAATTAACAGAACACAGAGCAGTTTCTCAGAAAGCTTCTTTCCAGTTTTGAACGGAAGATATTTCCTTTTTCACCATAGCCCTCTTTGGGCTTCCAAATATCCCTTTGCCAATTCCACAAGAACAGCCTTAGCGAAAGGCTTCTTGATGGGAAAGATGAAACTCTGTGAGATGAATTAACAGAACACAGAGCAGTTTCTCAGAAAGCTTCTTTCCAGTTTTGAACGGAAGATATTTCCTTTTTCACCATAGCCCTCTATGGGCTTCCAAATATCACTTTGCCAATACCACAAGAACAGCCTTAGCGAAAGGCTTCTTGAAGGGAAACATGTAACTCTGTGAGATGAATTAACAGAACACAGAGCAGTTTCTCAGAAAGCTTCTTTCCAGTTTTGAACGGAAGATATTTCCTTTTTCACCATAGCCCTCTTTGGGCTTCCAAATATCCCTTTGCCAATTCCACAAGAACAGCCTTAGCGAAAGGCTTCTTGATGGGAAAGATGAAACTCTGTGAGATGAATTAACAGAACACAGAGCAGTTTCTCAGAAAGCTTCTTTCCAGTTTTGAACGGAAGATATTTCCTTTTTCACCATAGCCCTCTATGGGCTTCCAAATATCCCTTTGCCAATTCCACAAGAACAGCCTTAGCGAAAGCCTTCTTGAAGGGAAAGATGTAACTCTGTGAGATGAATTAACAGAACACAGAGCAGTTCCTCAGAAAGCTTCTTTCCAGTTTTGAACGGAAGATATTTCCTTTTTCACCATTGCCCTCTATGGGCTTCCAAATATCCCTTTGCCAATTCCACAAGAACAGCCTTAGCGAAAGGCTTCTTGAAGGGAAAGATGTAACTCTGTGAGATGAATTAACAGAACACAGAGCAGTTTCTCAGAAAGCTTCTTTCCAGTTTTGAACGGAAGATATTTCCTTTTTCACAACAGCCCTCTATGGGCTTCCAAATATCCCTTTGCCAATTCCACAAGAACAGCCTTAGCGAAAGGCTTCTTGAAGGGAAAGATGTAACTCTGTGAGATGAATTAACAGAACACAGAGCAGTTTCTCAGAAAGCTTCTTTCCAGTTTTCAACGGAAGATATTTCCTTTTTCACCACAGCCCTCTATGGGCTTCCAAATATCCCTTTGCCAATTCCACAACAACAGCCTTAGCGAAAGGCTTCTTCAAGGGAAAGATGAAACTCTGTGAGATGAATTAACAGAACACGGAGCAGTTTCTCAGAAAGCTTCTTTCCAGTTTTGAACGGAAGATATTTCCTTTTTCACCATAGCCCTCTATGGGCTTCTAAATATCCCTTTGCCAATTCCACAAGAACAGCCTTAGTGAAAGGCTTCTTGAAGGGAATGATGTAACTCTGTGAGATGAATTAACAGAACTTAGAACAGTTTCTCAGAAAGCTTCTTTCCAGTTTTGAACGGAAGATATTTCCTTTTTCACCATAGCCCTCTATGGGCTTCCAAATATACCTTTGCCAATTCCACAAGAAGAGCCTTAGCGAAAGGCTTCTTGAAGGGAAAGATGTAACTCTGTGAGATGAATTAACAGAACATAGAACAGTTTCTCAGAAACTTTCTTTCCAGTTTTGAACGGAAGATATTTCCTTTTTCACCATAGCCCTCTATGGGCTTCCAAATATCCCTTTGCCAATTCCACAAGAACAGCATTAGCGATATGCTTCTTGAAGGGAAGGATGTAACTCTGTGAGATGAATTAACAGAACACAGAGCAGTTTCTCAGAAAGCTTCTTTCCAGTTTTGAACGGAAGATATTTCCTTTTTCACCGTAGCCCTCTATGGGCTTCCAAATATCCCTTTGCCAATTCCACAAGAACAGCCTTAGCGAAAGGCTTCTTGAAGGGAAAGATGTAACTCTGTGAGATGAATTAACAGAACACAGAGCAGTTTCTCAGAAAGCTTCTTTCCAGTTTTGAACGGAAGATATTTCCTTTTTCACCATAGCCCTCTATGGGCTTCCAAATGTCCCTTTGCCAATTCCAGAAGAACAGCCTTAGCGAAAGGCTTCTTGAAGGGAAAGATGTAACTCTGTGAGATGAATTAACAGAACACAAAGCAGTTTCTCAGAAAACTTCTTTCCAGTTTTGAACGGAAGATATTTCCTTTTTCACCATAGCCCTCTATGGGCTTCGAAATATCCCTTTGCCAATTCCAAAAGAACAGCCTTATCGAAAGGCTTCTTGAAGGGAAAGATGTAACTCTGTGAGATGAATTAACAGAACACAGAGCGGTTTCTCAGAAAATTTCTTTCCAGTTTGAACGGAAGATATTTCCTTTTTCACCATAGCCCTCTATGGGCTTCCAAATATTACTTTGCCAATTCCACAAGAACAGCCTTAGCGAAAGGCATCTTGAAGGGAAAGATGTAACTCTGTGAGATGAATTAACAGAACACAGAGCAGTTTCTCAGAAAGCTTCTTTCCACTTTTGAACGGAATTTATTTCCTTTTTCACCATAGCCCTCTGTGGGCTTCCAAATATCCCTTTGCCAATTCCACAAGAACAGCCTTAGCGATAGGCTTCTTGAAGGGAAAGATGTAACTCTGTGAGATGAATTAACAGAACACAGAGCAGTTTCTCAGAAAGCTTCTTTCCAGTTTTGAACGGAAGATATTTCCTTTTTCACCATAGCCCTCTATGGGCTTCCAAATATCCCTTTGCCAATTCCACAAGAACAGCCTTAGCGAAAGGCTTCTTGAAGGGAAAGATGTAACTCTGTGAGATGAATTAACAGAACACAGAGCAGTTTCTCAGAAAGCTTCTTTCCAGTTTTGAACGGAAGATATTTCCTTTTTCACCATAGCCCTCTTTGGGCTTTCAAATATCCCTTTGCCAATTCCACAAGAACAGCCTTAGCGAAAGGCTTCTTGAAGGAAAGATGTAACTCTGTGAGATGAATTAACAGAACACAGAGCAGTTTCTCAGAAAGCTTCTTTCCAGTTTTGAACGGAAGATATTTCCTTTTTCACCATAGCCCTCTATGGGCTTCCAAATATCCCTTTGCCAATTCCACAAGAACAGCCTTAGCGAAAGGCTTCTTGAAGGGAAAGATGTAACTCTGTGAGATGAATTAACAGAACACAGAGCAGTTTCTCAGAAAGCTTCTTTCCAGTTTTGAACGGAAGATATTTCCTTTTTCACCATAGCCCTCTATGGGCTTCCAAATATCCCTTTGCCAATTCCACAAGAACAGCCTTAGCGAAAGGCTTCTTGAAGGGAAAGATGTAACTCTGTGAGATGAATTAACAGAACTCAGAGCAGTTTCTCAGAAAGCTTCTTTCCAGTTTTGAACGGAAGATATTTCCTTTTTCACCATAGCCCTCTATGGGCTTCCAAATATCCCTTTGCCAATTCCACAAGAACAGCCTTACCGAAAGGCTTCTTGTAGGGAAAGATGTAACTCTGTGAGATGAATTAACAGAACACAGAGCAGTTTCTCAGAAAGCTTCTTTCCAGTTTTGAACGGAAGATATTTCCTTTTTCACCGTAGCCCTCTATGGGCTTCCAAATATTCCTTTGCCAATTCCACAAGAACAGCCTTAGCGAAAGGCTTCTTGACGGGAAAGATGTAACTCTGTGAGATGAATTAACAGAACACAGAGCAGTTTCTCAGAAAGCTTCTTTCCAGTTTTGAACGGAAGATATTTCCTTTTTCACCATAGCCCTCTATGGGCTTCCAAATATCCCTTTGCCAATTCCACAAGAACAGCCTTAGCGAAAGGCTTCTTGAAGGGAAGGATGTAACTCTGTGAGATGAATTAACACAACACAAAGCAGTTTCTCAGAAAGCTTCTTTCCAGTTTTTAACGGAAGATATTTCCTTTTTCACCATAGCACTCTATGGGCATCGAAATATCCCTTTGCCAATTCCACAAGAACAGCCTTATCGAAAGGCTTAATGAAGGGAAAGATGTAACTCTGTGAGATGAATTAACAGAACAGAGAGCAGTTTCTCAGAAAGTTTCTTTCCAGTTTTGAACGGAAGATATTTCCTTTTTCACCATAGCCCTCTATGGGCTTCCAAATATCCCTTTGCCAATTCCACAAGAACAGCCTTAGCGAAAGGAATCTTGAAGGGAAAGATGTAACTCTGTGAGATGAATTAACAGAACACAGAGCAGTTTCTCAGAAAGCTTCTTTCCAGTTTTGAACGGAAGATATTTCCTTTTTCACCATAGCCCTCTGTGGGCTTCCAAATATCCCATTGCCAATTCCACAAGAACAGCCTTAGCGAAAGGCTTCTTGAAGGGAAAGATGTAACTCTGTGAGATGAATTAACAGAACACAGAGCAGTTTCTCAGAAAGCTTCTTTCCAGTTTTGAACGGAAGATATTTCCTTTTTCACCATAGCCCTCTATGCGCTTCCAAATATCCCTTTGCCAATTCCACAAGAACAGCCTTAGCGAAAGGCTTCTTGAAGGGAATGATGTAACTCTGTGAGATGAATTAACGGAACACAGAGCAGTTTCTCAGAAAGTTTCTTTCCAGTTTTGAACGTAAAACATTTTCTTTTTCACCATAGCCCTCTATGGACTTCCAAATATCCCTTTGCCAATTCCACAAGAACAGCCTAAGCGAAAGGCTTCTTGAAGGGAAAGATGTAACTCTGTGAGATGAATTAACAGAACACAGAGCAGTTTCTCAGAAAGCTTCTTTCCACTTTTGAACGGAATTTATTTCCTTTTTCACCATAGCCCTCTGTGGGCTTCCAAATATCCCTTTGCCAATTCCACAAGAACAGCCTTAGCGAAAGGCTTCTTGAAGGGAAAGATGTAACTCTGTGAGATGAATTAACAGAACACAGAGCAGTTTCTCAGAAAGCTTCTTTCCAGTTTTGAACGGAAGATATTTCCTTTTTCACCATAGCCCTCTATGGGCTTCCAAATATCCCTTTGCCAATTCCACAAGAACAGCCTTAGCGAAAGGCTTCTTGAAGGGAAAGATGTAACTCTGTGAGATGAATTAACAGAACACAGAGCAGATTCTCAGAAAGCTTCTTTCCAGTTTTGAACGGAGGATATTTCCTTTTTCACCATAGCCCTCTATGGGCTTGCAAATATCCCTTTGCCAATTCCACAAGAACAGCCTTAGCGAAAGGCTTCTTGAAGGGAAAGATGTAACTCTGTGAGATGAACTAAAAGAACATAGAACAGTTTCTCAGAAAGCTTCTTTCCAGATTTGAACGGAAGATATTTCCTTTTTCACCATAGCCCTCTATGGGCTTCCAAATATCCCTTTGCCAATTCCACAAGAACAGCATTAGGGAAAGGCTTCTTGAAGGGAAAGATGTAACTCTGTGAGATGAATTAACAGAACACAGAAGAGTTTCTCAGAAAGCTTCTTTCCAGTTTTGAACGGGAGATATTTCCTTTTTCACCATAGCCCTCTATGTTTTTCCAAATATCCCTTTGCCAATTCCACAAGAACAGCCTTAGCGAAAGGCTTCTCGAAGGGATAGATGTAACTCTGTGAGATGAATTAACAGAACTCAGAGCAGTTTCTCAGAAAGCTTCTTTCCAGTTTTGAACGGAAGATATTTCCTTTTTCACCATAGCCCTCTATGGGCTTCCAAATATCCCTTTGCCAATTCCACAAGAACAGCCTTAGCGAAAGGCTTCTTGAAGGGAAAGATGTAACTCTGTGAGATGAATTAACAGAACACAGAACAGTTTCTCAGAAAGCTTCTTTCCAGTTTTGAACGGAAGATATTTCCTTTTTCACCATAGCCCTCTATGGGCTTCCAAATGTCCCTTTGCCAATTCCAGAAGAACAGCCTTAGCGAAAGGCTTCTTGAAGGGAAAGATGTAACTCTGTGAGATGAATTAACAGAACACAAAGCAGTTTCTCAGAAAGCTTCTTTCCAGTTTTGAACGGAAGATATTTCCTTTTTCACCATAGCCCTCTATGGGCTTCGAAATATCCCTTTGCCAATTCCAAAAGAACAGCCTTATCGAAAGGCTTCTTGAAGGGAAAGATGTAACTCTGTGAGATGAATTAACAGAACACAGAGCAGTTTCTCAGAAAATTTCTTTCCAGTTTGAACGGAAGATATTTCCTTTTTCACCATAGCCCTCTATGGGCTTCCAAATATTACTTTGCCAATTCCACAAGAACAGCCTTAGCGAAAGGCATCTTGAAGGGAAAGATGTAACTCTGTGAGATGAATTAACAGAACACAGAGCAGTTTCTCAGAAAGCTTCTTTCCACTTTTGAACGGAATTTATTTCCTTTTTCACCATAGCCCTCTGTGGGCTTCCAAATATCCCTTTGCCAATTCCACAAGAACAGCCTTAGCGATAGGCTTCTTGAAGGGAAAGATGTAACTCTGTGAGATGAATTAACAGAACACAGAGCAGTTTCTCAGAAAGCTTCTTTCCAGTTTTGAACGGAAGATATTTCCTTTTTCACCATAACCCTCTATGGGCTTCCAAATATCCCTTTGCCAATTCCACAAGAACAGCCTTAGCGAAAGGCTTCTTGAAGGGAAAGATGTAACTCTGTGAGATGAATTAACAGAACACAGAGCAGTTTCTCAGAAAGCTTCTTTCCAGTTTTGAACGGAAGATATTTCCTTTTTCACCATAGCCCTCTTTGGGCTTTCAAATATCCCTTTGCCAATTCCACAAGAACAGCCTTAGCGAAAGGCTTCTTGAAGGAAAGATGTAACTCTGTGAGATGAATTAACAGAACACAGAGCAGTTTCTCAGAAAGCTTCTTTCCAGTTTTGAACGGAAGATATTTCCTTTTTCACCATAGCCCTCTATGGGCTTCCAAATATCCCTTTGCCAATTCCACAAGAACAGCCTTAGCGAAAGGCTTCTTGAAGGGAAAGATGTAACTCTGTGAGATGAATTAACAGAACACAGAGCAGTTTCTCAGAAAGCTTCTTTCCAGTTTTGAACGGAAGATATTTCCTTTTTCACCATAGCCCTCTATGGGCTTCCAAATATCCCTTTGCCAATTCCACAAGAACAGCCTTAGCGAAAGGCTTCTTGAAGGGAAAGATGTAACTCTGTGAGATGAATTAACAGAACTCAGAGCAGTTTCTCAGAAAGCTTCTTTCCAGTTTTGAACGGAAGATATTTCCTTTTTCACCATAGCCCTCTATGGGCTTCCAAATATCCCTTTGCCAATTCCACAAGAACAGCCTTAGCGAAAGGCTTCTTGTAGGGAAAGATGTAACTCTGTGAGATGAATTAACAGAACACAGAGCAGTTTCTCAGAAAGCTTCTTTCCAGTTTTGAACGGAAGATATTTCCTTTTTCACCATAGCCCTCTATGGGCTTCCAAATATTCCTTTGCCAATTCCACAAGAACAGCCTTAGCGAAAGGCTTCTTGACGGGAAAGATGTAACTCTGTGAGATGAATTAACAGAACACAGAGCAGTTTCTCAGAAAGCTTCTTTCCAGTTTTGAACGGAAGATATTTCCTTTTTCACCATAGCCCTCTATGGGCTTCCAAATATCCCTTTGCCAATTCCACAAGAACAGCCTTAGCGAAAGGCTTCTTGAAGGGAAGGATGTAACTCTGTGAGATGAATTAACACAACACAAAGCAGTTTCTCAGAAAGCTTCTTTCCAGTTTTTAACGGAAGATATTTCCTTTTTCACCATAGCACTCTATGGGCATCGAAATATCCCTTTGCCAATTCCACAAGAACAGCCTTATCGAAAGGCTTAATGAAGGGAAAGATGTAACTCTGTGAGATGAATTAACAGAACAGAGAGCAGTTTCTCAGAAAGTTTCTTTCCAGTTTTGAACGGAAGATATTTCCTTTTTCACCATAGCCCTCTATGGGCTTCCAAATATCCCTTTGCCAATTCCACAAGAACAGCCTTAGCGAAAGGAATCTTGAAGGGAAAGATGTAACTCTGTGAGATGAATTAACAGAACACAGAGCAGTTTCTCAGAAAGCTTCTTTCCAGTTTTGAACGGAAGATATTTCCTTTTTCACCATAGCCCTCTGTGGGCTTCCAAATATCCCATTGCCAATTCCACAAGAACAGCCTTAGCGAAAGGCTTCTTGAAGGGAAAGATGTAACTCTGTGAGATGAATTAACAGAACACAGAGCAGTTTCTCAGAAAGCTTCTTTCCAGTTTTGAACGGAAGATATTTCCTTTTTCACCATAGCCCTCTATGCGCTTCCAAATATCCCTTTGCCAATTCCACAAGAACAGCCTTAGCGAAAGGCTTCTTGAAGGGAATGATGTAACTCTGTGAGATGAATTAACAGAACACAGAGCAGTTTCTCAGAAAGTTTCTTTCCAGTTTTGAACGTAAAACATTTTCTTTTTCACCATAGCCCTCTATGGACTTCCAAATATCCCTTTGCCAATTCCACAAGAACAGCCTAAGCGAAAGGCTTCTTGAAGGGAAAGATGTAACTCTGTGAGATGAATTAACAGAACACAGAGCAGTTTCTCAGAAAGCTTCTTTCCACTTTTGAACGGAATTTATTTCCTTTTTCACCATAGCCCTCTGTGGGCTTCCAAATATCCCTTTGCCAATTCCACAAGAACAGCCTTAGCGAAAGGCTTCTTGAAGGGAAAGATGTAACTCTGTGAGATGAATTAACAGAACACAGAGCAGTTTCTCAGAAAGCTTCTTTCCAGTTTTGAACGGAAGATATTTCCTTTTTCACCATAGCCCTCTATGGGCTTCCAAATATCCCTTTGCCAATTCCACAAGAACAGCCTTAGCGAAAGGCTTCTTGAAGGGAAAGATGTAACTCTGTGAGATGAATTAACAGAACACAGAGCAGATTCTCAGAAAGCTTCTTTCCAGTTTTGAACGGAGGATATTTCCTTTTTCACCATAGCCCTCTATGGGCTTCCAAATATCCCTTTGCCAATTCCACAAGAACAGCCTTAGCGAAAGGCTTCTTGAAGGGAAAGATGTAACTCTGTGAGATGAATTAAAAGAACATAGAACAGTTTCTCAGAAAGCTTCTTTCCAGATTTGAACGGAAGATATTTCCTTTTTCACCATAGCCCTCTATGGGCTTCCAAATATCCCTTTGCCAATTCCACAAGAACAGCATTAGGGAAAGGCTTCTTGAAGGGAAAGATGTAACTCTGTGAGATGAATTAACAGAACACAGAAGAGTTTCTCAGAAAGCTTCTTTCCAGTTTTGAACGGGAGATATTTCCTTTTTCACCATAGCCCTCTATGTTTTTCCAAATATCCCTTTGCCAATTCCACAAGAACAGCCTTAGCCAAAGGCTTCTCGAAGGGATAGATGTAACTCTGTGAGATGAATTAACAGAACTCAGAGCAGTTTCTCAGAAAGCTTCTTTCCAGTTTTGAACGGAAGATATTTCCTTTTTCACCATAGCCCTCTATGGGCTTCCAAATATCCCTTTGCCAATTCCACAAGAACAGCCTTAGCGAAAGGCTTCTTGTAGGGAAAGATGTAACTCTGTGAGATGAATTAACAGAACACAGAGCAGTTTCTCAGAAATCTTCTTTCCAGTTTTGAACGGAAGATATTTCCTTTTTCACAATAGCCATCTATGGGCTTCCAAATATCTCTTTGCCAATTCCACAAGAACAGCCTTAGCGAAAAGCTTCTTGAAGGGAAAGCTGTAACTCTGTGAGATGAATTAACAAAACACAGAGCAGTTTCTCAGAAAGCTTCTTTCCAGTTTTAAACGGAAGATATTGCCTTTTTCACCATAGCCCTCTATGGGCTTCCAAATATTCCTTTGCCAATTCCACAAGAACAGAATTAGCGAAAGGCTTCTTGAAGGGAAAGATGTAACCCTGTGAGATGAATTAACAGAACACAGAGCAGTTTCTCAGAAAGCTTCTTTCCAGTTTTGAACGGAAGATATTTCCTTTTTCACCATAGCCCTCTATGGGCTTCCTAATATCCCTTTGCCAAATCCACAAGAACAGCCTTAGCGAAAGGCTTCTTTAAGGGAAAGATGTAACTCTGTGAGATGAATTAACAGAACACAGAAGAGTTTCTCAGAAAGCTTCTTTCCAGTTTTGAACGGAAGATATTTCCTTTTTCACCATAGCCCTCTATGGGCTTCCAAATATCCCTTTGCCAAATCCACAAGAACAGCCTTAGCGAAAGGCTTCTTGAAGGGAAAGATGTAACTCTGTGAGATGAATTAACAGAACACAGAGCAGTTTCTCAGAAAGCTTCTTTCCAGTTTTGAACGGAAGATATTTCCTTTTTCACCATAGCCCTCTATGGGCTTCCAAATATCCCTTTGCCAATTCCACAAGAACAGCCTTAGCGAAAGGATTCTTGAAGGGAAAGATGTATCTCTGTGAGATGAATTAACAGAACACAGAGCAGTTTCTCAGAAAGCTTCTTTCCAGTTTTGAACGGAAGATATTTCCTTTTTCACGATAGCCCTCTATGGGCTTCCAAATATCCCTTTGCCAATTCCACAAGAACAGCCTTAGCGAAAGGCTTCTTGAAGGGAAAGATGTAACTCTGTGAGATGAATTAACAGAACACAGAGCAGTTTCTCAGAAAGCTTCTTTCCAGTTTTGAACGGAAGATATTTCCTTTTTCACCATAGCCCTCTATGGGCTTCCAAATATCCCTTTGCCAATTCCACAAGAACAGTCTTAGCGAAAGGCTTCTTGAAGGGAAAGATGTAACTCTGTGAGATGAATTAACAGAACACAGAGCAGTTTCTCAGAAAGCTTCTTTCCAGTTTTGAACGGAAGATATTTCCTTTTTCACCATAGCCCTCTATGGGCTTCCAAATATCCCTTTGACAATTCCACAAGAACAGCCTTAGCGAAAGGCTTCTTGAAGGGAAAGATGTAACTCGGTGAGATGAATTAACAGAACATAGAACAGTTTCTCAGAAAGCTTCTTTCCAGATTTGAACGGAAGATATTTCCTTTTTCACCATAGCCCTCTATGGGCTTCCAAATATCCCTTTGCCAATTCCACAAGAACAGCCTTAGCGAAAGGCTTCTCGAAGGGATAGATGTAACTCTGTGAGATGAATTAACAGAACACAGAGCAGTTTCTCAGAAAGCTTCTTTCCAGTTTTGAACGGAAGATATTTCCTTTTTCACCATAGCCCTCTATGGGCTTCCAAATATCCCTTTGCCCATTCCACAAGAACAGCCTTAGCGAAAGGCTTCCTGAAGGGAAAGATGTAACTCTGTGAGATGAATTAACAGAACAAAGAGCAGTTTCTCAGAAAGCTTCTTTCCAGTTTTGAACGGAAGATATTTCCTTTTTCACCATAGCCCTCTATGGGCTTCCAAATATCACTTTGCAAATTCCACAAGAACAGTCTTAGCGAAAGGCTTCTTGAAGGGAAAGATGTAACTCTGTGAGATGAATTAACAGAACACAGAGCAGTTTCTCAGAAAGCTTCTTTCCAGTTTTGAACGGAAGATATTTCCTTTTTCACCATAGCCCTCTATGGGCTTCCAAATATCCCTTTGCCAATTCCACAAGAACAGCCTTAGCGAAAGGCTTCTTGAAGGGAAAGATGTAACTCTGTGAGATGAATTAACAGAACACAGAGCAGTTTCTCAGAAAGCTTCTTTCCAGTTTTGAACGGAAGATGTTTCCTTTTTCACCATAGCCCTCTATGGGCTTCCAAATATCCCTTTTCCAATTCCACAAGAACAGCCTTAGCGAAAAGCTTCTTGAAGGGAAAGATGTAACTCTGTGAGATGAATTAACAAAACACAGAGCAGTTTCTCAGAAAGCTTCTTTCCAGTTTTGAACGGAAGATATTTCCTTGTTCACCATAGCCCTCTATGGGCTTCCAAATATCCCTTTGCCAATTCCACAAGAACAGCCTTAGCGAAAGGCTTCTTGAAGGGAAAGATGTAACTCTGTGAGATGAATTAACAGAACATAGAACAGTTTCTCAGAAAGCTTCTTTCCAGTTTTGAACGGAAGATATTTCCTTTTTCACCATAGCCCTCTATGGGCTTCCAAATATCCCTTTGCCAATTCCACAAGAACAGCATTAGCGAAAGGCTTCTTGAAGGGAAAGATGTAACTCTGTGAGATGAATTAACAGAACACAGAAGAGTTTCTCAGAAAGCTTCTTTCCAGTTTTGAACGGGAGATATTTCCTTTTTCACCATAGCCCTCTATGGGCTTCCAAATATCCCTTTGCCAATTCCACAAGAACAGCCTTAGCGAAAGGCTTCTCGAAGGGATAGATGTAACTCTGTGAGATGAATTAACAGAACACAGAGCAGTTTCTCAGAAAGCTTCTTTCCAGTTTTGAACGGAAGATATTTCCTTTTTCACCATAGCCCTCTATGGGCTTCCAAATATCCCTTTGCCCATTCCACAAGAACAGCCTTAGCGAAAGGCTTCCTGAAGGGAAAGATGTAACTCTGTCAGATGAATTAACAGAACAAAGAGCAGTTTCTCAGAAAGCTTCTTTCCAGTTTTGAACGGAAGATATTTCCTTTTTCACCATAGCCCTCTATGGGCTTCCAAATATCACTTTGCAAATTCCACAAGAACAGTCTTAGCGAAAGGCTTCTTGAAGGGAAAGATGTAACTCTGTGAGATGAATTAACAGAACACAGAGCAGTTTCTCAGAAAGCTTTTTTCCAGTTTTGAACGGAAGATATTTCCTTTTTCACCATAGCCCTCTATGGGCTTCCAAATATCCCTTTGCCAATTCCACAAGAACAGCCTTAGCGAAAGGCTTCTTGAAGGGAAAGATGTAACTCTGTGAGATGAATTAACAGAACACAGAGCAGTTTCTCAGAAAGCTTCTTTCCAGTTTTGAACGGAAGATATTTCCTTTTTCACCATAGCCCTCTATGGGCTTCCAAATATCCCTTTGCCAATTCCACAAGAACAGCCTTAGCGAAAGGCTTTTGAAGGGAAAGATGTAGCTCTGTGAGATGGATTAACAGAACACAAAGCAGTTTCTCAGAAAGCTTCTTTCCAGTTTTGAACGGAAGATATTTCCTTTTTCACCATAGCCCTCTATGGGCTTCCAAATATCCCTTTGCCAATGCCACAAGAACAGCCTTAGCGAAAGGCTTCCTGAAGGGAAAGATGTAACTCTGTGAGATGAATTAACAGAACAAAGAGCAGTTTCTCAGAAAGCTTCTTTCCAGTTTTGAACGGAAGATATTTCCTTTTTCACCATAGCCCTCTATGGGCTTCCAAATATCACTTTGCCAATTCCACAAGAACAGTCTTAGCGAAAGGCTTCTTGAAGGGAAAGATGTAACTCTGTGAGATAAATTAACAGAACATAGAACAGTTTCTCAGAAAGCTTCTTTCCAGTTTTGAACGGAAGATATTTCCTTTTTCACCATAGCCCTCTATGGGCTTCCAAATATCCCTTTGCCAATTCCACAAGAACAGCCTTAGCGAAAGGCTTCTTGAAGGGAAAGATGTAACTCTGTGAGATGAATTAACAGAACACAGAGCAGTTTCTCAGAAAGCTTCTTTCCAGTTTTGAACGGAAGATATTTCCTTTTTCACCATAGCCCTCTATGGGCTTCCAAATATCCCTTTTCCAATTCCACAAGAACAGCCTTAGCGAAAAGCTTCTTGAAGGGAAAGATGTAACTCTGTGAGATGAATTAACAAAACACAGAGCAGTTTCTCAGAAAGCTTCTTTCCAGTTTTGAACGGAAGATATTTCCTGGTTCACCATAGCCCTCTATGGGCTTCCAAATATCCCTTTGCCAATTCCACAAGAACAGCCTTAGCGAAAGGCTTCTTGAAGGGAAAGATGTAACTCTGTGAGATGAATTAACAGAACACAGAGCAGTTTCTCAGAAAGCTTCTTTCCAGTTTTGAACGGAAGATATTTCCTTTTTCACCATAGCCCTCTATGGGCTTCCAAATATCCCTTTGCCAATTCCACAAGAACAGTCTTAGCGAAAGGCTTCTTGAAGGGAAAGATGTAACTCTGTGAGATGAATTAACAGAACACAGAGCAGTTTCTCAGAAAGCTTCTTTCCAGTTTTGAACGGAAGATATTTCCTTTTTCACCATAGCCCTCTATGGGCTTCCAAATATCCCTTTGCCAATTCCACAAGAACAGCCTTAGCGAAAGGCTTCTTGAAGGGAAAGATGTAACTCTGTGAGATGAACTAACAGAACACAGATCAGTTTCTCAGAAAGCTTCTTTCCAGTTTTGAACGGAAGATATTTCCTTTTTCACCATAGCCCTCTATGGGCTTCCAAATATCCCTTTGCCAATTCCACAAGAACAGCCTTAGCGAAAGGCTTCTTGAAGGGAAAGATGTAACTCGGTGAGATGAATTAACAGAACATAGAACAGTTTCTCAGAAAGCTTCTTTCCAGATTTGAACGGAAGATATTTCCTTTTTCACCATAGCCCTCTATGGGCTTCCAAATATCCCTTTGCCAATTCCACAAGAATAGCCTTAGCGAAAGGCTTCTTGAAGGGAAAGATGTAACTCTGTGAGATGAATTAACAGAACATAGAACAGTTTCTCAGAAAGCTTCTTTCCAGTTTTGAACGGAAGATATTTCCTTTTTCACCATAGCCCTCTATGGGCTTCCAAATATCCCTTTGCCAATTCCACAAGAACAGCATTAGCGAAAGGCTTCTTGAAGGGAAAGATGTATCTCTGTGAGATGAATTAACAGAACACAGAAGAGTTTCTCAGAAAGCTTCTTTCCAGTTTTGAACGGGAGATATTTCCTTTTTCACCATAGCCCTCTATGGGCTTCCAAATATCCCTTTGCCAATTCCACAAGAACAGCCTTAGCGAAAGGCTTCTCGAAGGGATAGATGTAACTCTGTGAGATGATTAACAGAACACAGAGCAGTTTCTCAGAAAGCTTCTTTCCAGTTTTGAACGGAAGATATTTCCTTTTTCACCATAGCCCTCTATGGGCTTCCAAATATCCCTTTGCCAATTCCACAAGAACAGCCTTAGCGAAAGGCTTCTTGAAGGGAAAGATGTAACTCTGTGAGATGAATTAACAGAACACAGAGCAGTTTCTCAGAAACCTTCTTTCCAGTTTTGAACGGAAGATATTTCCTTTTTCACCGTAGCCCTCTATGGGCTTCCAAATATCCCTTTGCCAATTCCACAAGAACAGCCTTAGCGAAAGGATTCTTGAAGGGAAAGATGTATCTCTGTGAGATGAATTAACAGAACACAGAGCAGTTTCTCAGAAAGCTTCTTTCCAGTTTTGAACGGAAGATATTTCCTTTTTCACCATAGCCCTCTATGGGCTTCCAAATATCCCTTTGCCCATTCCACAAGAACAGCCTTAGCGAAAGGCTTCCTGAAGGGAAAGATGTAACTCTGTGAGATGAATTAACAGAACACAGAGCAGTTTCTCAGAAAGCTTCTTTCCAGTTTTGAACGGAAGATATTTCCTTTTTCACCATAGCCCTCTATGGGCTTCCAAATATCACTTTGCAAATTCCACAAGAACAGTCTTAGCGAAAGGCTTCTTGAAGGGAAAGATGTAACTCTGTGAGATGAATTAACAGAACACAGAGCAGTTTCTCAGAAAGCTTCTTTCCAGTTTTGAACGGAAGATATTTCCTTTTTCACCATAGCCCTCTATGGGCTTCCAAATATCCCTTTGCCAATTCCACAAGAACAGCCTTAGCGAAAGGCTTCTTGAAGGGAAAGATGTAACTCTGTGAGATGAATTAACAGAACACAGAGCAGTTTCTCAGAAAGCTTCTTTCCAGTTTTGAACGGAAGATATTTCCTTTTTCACCATAGCCCTCTATGGGCTTCCAAATATCCCTTTGCCAATTCCACAAGAACAGCCTTAGCGAAAGGCTTTTGAAGGGAAAGATGTAGCTCTGTGAGATGGATTAACAGAACACAAAGCAGTTTCTCAGAAAGCTTCTTTCCAGTTTTGAACGGAAGATATTTCCTTTTTCACCATAGCCCTCTATGGGCTTCCAAATATCCCTTTGCCAATGCCACAAGAACAGCCTTAGCGAAAGGCTTCCTGAAGGGAAAGATGTAACTCTGTGAGATGAATTAACAGAACAAAGAGCAGTTTCTCAGAAAGCTTCTTTCCAGTTTTGAACGGAAGATATTTCCTTTTTCACCATAGCCCTCTAGGGGCTTCCAAATATCACTTTGCCAATTCCACAAGAACAGTCTTAGCGAAAGGCTTCTTGAAGGGAAAGATGTAACTCTGTGAGATAAATTAACAGAACATAGAACAGTTTCTCAGAAAGCTTCTTTCCAGTTTTGAACGGAAGATATTTCCTTTTTCACCATAGCCCTCTATGGGCTTCCAAATATCCCTTTGCCAATTCCACAAGAACAGCCTTAGCGAAAGGCTTCTTGAAGGGAAAGATGTAACTCTGTGAGATGAATTAACAGAACACAGAGCAGTTTCTCAGAAAGCTTCTTTCCAGTTTTGAACGGAAGATATTTCCTTTTTCACCATAGCCCTCTATGGGCTTCCAAATATCCCTTTTCCAATTCCACAAGAACAGCCTTAGCGAAAAGCTTCTTGAAGGGAAAGATGTAACTCTGTGAGATGAATTAACAAAACACAGAGCAGTTTCTCAGAAAGCTTCTTTCCAGTTTTGAACGGAAGATATTTCCTGGTTCACCATAGCCCTCTATGGGCTTCCAAATATCCCTTTGCCAATTCCACAAGAACAGCCTTAGCGAAAGGCTTCTTGAAGGGAAAGATGTAACTCTGTGAGATGAATTAACAGAACACAGAGCAGTTTCTCAGAAAGCTTCTTTCCAGTTTTGAACGGAAGATATTTCCTTTTTCACCATAGCCCTCTATGGGCTTCCAAATATCCCTTTGCCAATTCCACAAGAACAGTCTTAGCGAAAGGCTTCTTGAAGGGAAAGATGTAACTCTGTGAGATGAATTAACAGAACACAGAGCAGTTTCTCAGAAAGCTTCTTTCCAGTTTTGAACGGAAGATATTTCCTTTTTCACCATAGCCCTCTATGGGCTTCCAAATATCCCTTTGCCAATTCCACAAGAACAGCCTTAGCGAAAGGCTTCTTGAAGGGAAAGATGTAACTCTGTGAGATGAATTAACAGAACACAGAGCAGTTTCTCAGAAAGCTTCTTTCCAGTTTTGAACGGAAGATATTTCCTTTTTCACCATAGCCCTCTATGGGCTTCCAAATATCCCTTTTCCAATTCCACAAGAACAGCCTTAGCGAAAAGCTTCTTGAAGGGAAAGATGTAACTCTGTGAGATGAATTAACAAAACACAGAGCAGTTTCTCAGAAAGCTTCTTTCCAGTTTTGAACGGAAGATATTTCCTTGTTCACCATAGCCCTCTATGGGCTTCCAAATATCCCTTTGCCAATTCCACAAGAACAGCCTTAGCGAAAGGCTTCTTGAAGGGAAAGATGTAACTCTGTGAGATGAATTAACAGAACATAGAACAGTTTCTCAGAAAGCTTCTTTCCAGTTTTGAACGGAAGATATTTCCTTTTTCACCATAGCCCTCTATGGGCTTCCAAATATCCCTTTGCCAATTCCACAAGAACAGCATTAGCGAAAGGCTTCTTGAAGGGAAAGATGTAACTCTGTGAGATGAATTAACAGAACACAGAAGAGTTTCTCAGAAAGCTTCTTTCCAGTTTTGAACGGGAGATATTTCCTTTTTCACCATAGCCCTCTATGGGCTTCCAAATATCCCTTTGCCAATTCCACAAGAACAGCCTTAGCGAAAGGCTTCTCGAAGGGATAGATGTAACTCTGTGAGATGAATTAACAGAACACAGAGCAGTTTCTCAGAAAGCTTCTTTCCAGTTTTGAACGGAAGATATTTCCTTTTTCACCATAGCCCTCTATGGGCTTCCAAATATCCCTTTGCCCATTCCACAAGAACAGCCTTAGCGAAAGGCTTCCTGAAGGGAAAGATGTAACTCTGTGAGATGAATTAACAGTACAAAGAGCAGTTTCTCAGAAAGCTTCTTTCCAGTTTTGAACGGAAGATATTTCCTTTTTCACCATAGCCCTCTATGGGCTTCCAAATATCACTTTGCAAATTCCACAAGAACAGTCTTAGCGAAAGGCTTCCTGAAGGGAAAGATGTAACTCTGTGAGATGAATTAACAGAACACAGAGCAGTTTCTCAGAAAGCTTTTTTCCAGTTTTGAACGGAAGATATTTCCTTTTTCACCATAGCCCTCTATGGGCTTCCAAATATCCCTTTGCCAATTCCACAAGAACAGCCTTAGCGAAAGGCTTCTTGAAGGGAAAGATGTAACTCTGTGAGATGAATTAACAGAACACAGAGCAGTTTCTCAGAAAGCTTCTTTCCAGTTTTGAACGGAAGATATTTCCTTTTTCACCATAGCCCTCTATGGGCTTCCAAATATCCCTTTGCCAATTCCACAAGAACAGCCTTAGCGAAAGGCTTTTGAAGGGAAAGATGTAGCTCTGTGAGATGGATTAACAGAACACAAAGCAGTTTCTCAGAAAGCTTCTTTCCAGTTTTGAACGGAAGATATTTCCTTTTTCACCATAGCCCTCTATGGGCTTCCAAATATCCCTTTGCCAATGCCACAAGAACAGCCTTAGCGAAAGGCTTCCTGAAGGGAAAGATGTAACTCTGTGAGATGAATTAACAGAACACAGGGCAGTTTCTCAGAAAGCTTCTTTCCAGTTTTGAACGGAAGATATTTCCTTTTTCACCATAGCCCTCTATGGGCTTCCAAATATCACTTTGCCAATTCCACAAGAACAGTCTTAGCGAAAGGCTTCTTGAAGGGAAAGATGTAACTCTGTGAGATAAATTAACAGAACACAGAGCAGTTTCTCAGAAAGCTTCTTTCCAGTTTTGAACGGAAGATATTTCCTTTTTCACCATAGCCCTCTATGGGCTTCCAAATATCCCTTTGCCAATTCCACAAGAACAGCCTTAGCGAAAGGCTTCTTGAAGGGAAAGATGTAACTCTGTGAGATGAATTAACAGAACACAGAGCAGTTTCTCAGAAAGCTTCTTTCCAGTTTTGAACGGAAGATATTTCCTTTTTCACCATAGCCCTCTATGGGCTTCCAAATATCCCTTTTCCAATTCCACAAGAACAGCCTTAGCGAAAAGCTTCTTGAAGGGAAAGATGTAACTCTGTGAGATGAATTAACAAAACACAGAGCAGTTTCTCAGAAAGCTTCTTTCCAGTTTTGAACGGAAGATATTTCCTGGTTCACCAAAGCCCTCTATGGGCTTCCAAATATCCCTTTGCCAATTCCACAAGAACAGCCTTAGCGAAAGGCTTCTTGAAGGGAAAGATGTAACTCTGTGAGATGAATTAACAGAACACAGAGCAGTTTCTCAGAAAGCTTCTTTCCAGTTTTGAACGGAAGATATTTCCTTTTTCACCATAGCCCTCTATGGGCTTCCAAATATCCCTTTGCCAATTCCACAAGAACAGTCTTAGCGAAAGGCTTCTTGAAGGGAAAGATGTAACTCTGTGAGATGAATTAACAGAACACAGAGCAGTTTCTCAGAAAGCTTCTTTCCAGTTTTGAACGGAAGATATTTCCTTTTTCACCATAGCCCTCTATGGGCTTCCAAATATCCCTTTGCCAATTCCACAAGAACAGCCTTAGCGAAAGGCTTCTTGAAGGGAAAGATGTAACTCTGTGAGATGAATTAACAGAACACAGATCAGTTTCTCAGAAAGCTTCTTTCCAGTTTTGAACGGAAGATATTTCCTTTTTCACCATAGCCCTCTATGGGCTTCCAAATATCCCTTTGCCAATTCCACAAGAACAGCCTTAGCGAAAGGCTTCTTGAAGGGAAAGATGTAACTCGGTGAGATGAATTAACAGAACATAGAACAGTTTCTCAGAAAGCTTCTTTCCAGATTTGAACGGAAGATATTTCCTTTTTCACCATAGCCCTCTATGGGCTTCCAAATATCCCTTTGCCAATTCCACAAGAATAGCCTTAGCGAAAGGCTTCTTGAAGGGAAAGATGTAACTCTGTGAGATGAATTAACAGAACATAGAACAGTTTCTCAGAAAGCTTCTTTCCAGTTTTGAACGGAAGATATTTCCTTTTTCACCGTAGCCCTCTATGGGCTTCCAAATATCCCTTTGCCAATTCCACAAGAACAGCATTAGCGAAAGGCTTCTTGAAGGGAAAGATGTAACTCTGTGAGATGAATTAACAGAACACAGAAGAGTTTCTCAGAAAGCTTCTTTCCAGTTTTGAACGGGAGATATTTCCTTTTTCACCATAGCCCTCTATGGGCTTCCAAATATCCCTTTGCCAATTCCACAAGAACAGCCTTAGCGAAAGGCTTCTCGAAGGGATAGATGTAACTCTGTGAGATGATTAACAGAACACAGAGCAGTTTCTCAGAAAGCTTCTTTCCAGTTTTGAACGGAAGATATTTCCTTTTTCACCATAGCCCTCTATGGGCTTCCAAATATCCCTTTGCCAATTCCACAAGAACAGCCTTAGCGAAAGGCTTCTTGACGGGAAAGATGTAACTCTGTGAGATGAATTAACAGAACACAGAGCAGTTTCTCAGAAAATTTCTTTCCACTTTTGAACGGAAGATATTTCCTTTTTCACCATAGCCCTCTATGGGCTTCCAAATATTACTTTGCCAATTCCACAAGAACAGCCTTAGCGAAAGGCATCTTGAAGGGAAAGATGTAACTCTGTGAGATGAATTAACAGAACACAGAGCAGTTTCTCAGAAAGCTTCTTTCCACTTTTGAACGGAATTTATTTCCTTTTTCACCATAGCCCTCTGTGGGCTTCCAAATATCCCTTTGCCAATTCCACAAGAAGAGCCTTAGCGAAAGGCTTCTTGAAGGGAAAGATGTAACTCTGTGAGATGAATTAACAGAACACAGAGCAGTTTCTCAGAAAGCTTCTTTCCAGTTTTGAACGGAAGACATTTCCTTTTTCACCATAGCCCTCTATGGGCTTCCAAATATCCCTTTGCCAATTCCACAAGAACAGACTTAGCGAAAGGCTTCCTGAAGGGAAAGATGTAACTCTGTGAGATGAATTAACAGAACAAAGAGCAGTTTCTCAGAAAGCTTCTTTCCAGTTTTGAACGGAAGATATTTCCTTTTTCACCATAGCCCTCTATGGGCTTCCAAATATCACTTTGCAAATTCCACAAGAACAGTCTTTGCGAAAGGCTTCTTGAAGGGAAAGATGTAACTCTGTGAGATGAATTAACAGAACACAGAGCAGTTTCTCAGAAAGCTTCTTTCCAGTTTTGAACGGAAGATATTTCCTTTTTCACCATAGCCCTCTATGGGCTTCCAAATATCCCTTTGCCAATTCCACAAGAACAGCCTTAGCGAAAGGCTTCTTGAAGGGAAAGATGTAACTCTGTGAGATGAATTAACAGAACACAGAGCAGTTTCTCAGAAAGCTTCTTTCCAGTTTTGAAAGGAAGATATTTCCTTTTTCACCATAGCCCTCTATGGGCTTCAAAATATCCCTTTGCCAATTCCACAAGAACAGCCTTAGCGAAAGGCTTTTGAAGGGAAAGATGTAGCTCTGTGAGATGGATTAACAGAACACAAAGCAGTTTCTCAGAAAGCTTCTTTCCAGTTTTGAACGGAAGATATTTCCTTTTTCACCATAGCCCTCTATGGGCTTCCAAATATCCCTTTTCCAATTCCACAAGAACAGCCTTAGCGAAAAGCTTCTTGAAGGGAAAGATGTAACGCTGTGAGATGAATTAACGAAACACAGAGCAGTTTCTCAGAAAGCTTCTTTCCAGTTTTGAACGGAAGATATTTCCTTGTTCACCATAGCCCTCTATGGGCTTCCAAATATCCCTTTGCCAATTCCACAAGAACAGCCTTAGCGAAAGGCTTCTTGAAGGGAAAGATGTAACTCTGTGAGATGAATTAACAGAACACAGAGCAGTTTCTCAGAAAGCTTCTTTCCAGTTTTGAACGGAAGATATTTCCTTTTTCACCATAGCCCTCTATGGGCTTCCAAATATCCCTTTGCCAATTCCACAAGAACAGTCTTAGCGAAAGGCTTCTTGAAGGAAAAGATGTAACTCAGTGAGATGAATTAACAGAACACAGAGCAGTTTCTCAGAAAGCTTCTTTCCAGTTTTGAACGGAAGATATTTCCTTTTTCACCATAGCCCTCTATGGACTTCCAAATATCCCTTTGCCAATTCCACAAGAACAGCCTTAGCGAAAGGCTTCTTTAAGGGAAAGATGTAAATCTGTGAGATGAATTAACAGAACACAGAGCAGTTTCTCACAAAGCTTCTTTCCGGTTTTGAACGGAAGATATTTCCTTTTTCACCATAGGCGTCTATGGGCTTCCAAATATCCCTTTTCCAATTACACAAGAACAACCTTGGCGAAAGACTTGTTGAAGGGAAAGATGTAACTCTGTGAGATGAATTAGCAGAACAGAGAGCAGTTTCTCAGAAAGCTTCTTTCCAGTTTTGAACGGAAGATATTTCCTTTTTCACCATAGCCCTCTATGGGCTTCCAAATATCCCTTTGCCAATTCCACAAGAACAGCCTTAGCGAAAGGCTTCTCGAAGGGACAGATGTAACTCTGTGAGTTGAATTAACAGAACACAGAGCAGTTTCTCAGAAAGCTTCTTTCCAGTTTTGAACGGAAGATATTTCCTTTTTCACCAGAGCCCTCTATGGGCTTCCAAATATCCCTTTGCCAATTCCACAAGAACAGCCTTAGCGAATGGCTTCTTGAAGGAAAAGATGTAACTCTGTGAGATGAATTAACAGAACACAGAGCAGTTTCTCAGACAGCTTCTTTCCAGTTTTGAACGGAAGATATTTCCTTTTTCACCATAGCCCTCTATGGGCTTCCAAATATCCCTTTGCCAATTCAACAAGAACAGCCTTAGCGAAAAGCTTCTGGAACGGAAAGATGTAACTCTGTGAGATGAATTAACAGAACACAGAGCAGTTTCTCAGAAAGCTTCTTTCCAGTTTTGAACGGAAGATATTTCCTTTTTCACCATAGCCCTCTATGGGCTTCCAAATATCCCTTTGCCAATTCCACAAGAACAGCCTTAGCGAAAGGCTTCTTGAAGGGAAAGATGGAACTCTATGAGATGAATTAACAGAACACAGAGCAGTTTCTCAGACAGCTTCTTTCCAGTTTTGAACGGAAGATATTTCCTTTTTCACCATAGCTGTCTATGGGCTTCCAAATATCCCTTTGCCAATTCCACAAGAACAGCCTTAGCGAAAAGCTTCTTGAAGGGAAAGATGTAACTCTGTGAGATGAATTAACAAAACACAGAGCAGTTTCTCAGAAAGCTTCTTTCCAGTTTTGAACGGAAGATATTTCCTTTTTCACCATAGCCCTCTATGGGCTTCCAAATATCCCTTTGCCTATTCCACAAGAACAGCCTTAGCGAAAGGCTTCTTGAAGGGAAAGATGTAACTCTGTGAGATGAATTAACAGAACACAGAGCAGTTTCTCAGAAAGCTTCTTTCCAGTTTTGAACGGAAGTTATTTCCTTTTTCACCATAGCCCTCTATGGGCTTCCAAATATCCCTTTGCCAATTCCACATGAACAGCCTTAGCGAAAGGCTTCTTGAAGGAAAAGATGTAACTCTGTGAGATGAATTAACAGAACACAGAGCAGTTTCTCAGAAAGCTTCTTTCCAGTTTTGAACGGAAGATATTTCCTTTTTCACAATAGCCCTCTATGGGCTTCCAAATATCCCTTTGCCAATTCCACAAGAACAGTCTTAGCGAAAAGCTTCTTGAAGGGAAAGATGTAACTCTGTGAGATGAATTAACAGAACACAGAGCAGTTTCTCAGAAAGCTTCCTTCCAGTTTTGAACGGAAGATATTTCCTTTTTCAACATAGCCCTCTATGGGCTTCCAAATATCCCTTTGCCAATTCCACAAGAACAGCCTTAGCGAAAGGCTTCTTGAAGGGAAAGATGTAACTCTGTGAGATGAATTAACAGAACACAGAGCAGTTTCTCAGAAAGCTTCTTTCCAGTTTTGAACGGAAGATATTTCCTTTTTCACCATAGCCCTCTATGGGCTTCCAAATATCCCTTTGCCAATTCCACAAGAACAGCCTTAGCGAAAGGCTTCTTGAAGGGAAAGATGTAACTCTGTGAGATGAATTAACGGAACACAGAGCAGTTTCTCAGAAAGCTTCTTTCCAGTTTTGAACGGAAGATATTTCCTTTTTCACCATAGCCCTCTATGGGCTTCCAAATATCCCTTTGCCAATTCCACAAGAACAGCCTTAGCGAAAGGCTTCTTGAAGGGAAAGATGTAACTCTGTGAGATGAATTAACAGAACACAGAGCAGTTTCTCAGAAAGCTTCTTTCCAGTTTTGAACGGAAGATATTTCCTTTTTCACCATAGCCCTCTATGGGCTTAAAAATATCCCTTTGCCAAATCCACAAGAACAGCCTTAGCGAAAGGCTTCTTGAAGGGAAAGATGTAACTCTGTGAGATGAATTAACAGAACACTGAGCAGATTCTCAGAAAGCTTCTTTCCAGTTTTGAACGGAAGATATTTCCTTTTTCACCGTAGCCCTCTATGGGCTTCCAAATATCCCTTTGCCAATTCCACAAGAACAGACTTAGCGAAAGGCTTCTTGAAGGGAAAGATGTAACTCTGTGAGATGAATTAACAGAACACAGAGCAGTTTCTCACAAAGCTTCTTTCCAGTTTTGAACGTAAGATATTTCCTTTTTCACCATAGCCCTCTATGGGCTTCCAAATATCCCTTTGCCAATTCCACAAGAACAGCCTTAGCGAAAGGCTTCTTGAAGGGAAAGATGTAACTCTGTGAGATGGATTAACAGAACACAGAGCAGTTTCTCAGAAAGCTTCTTTCCAGTTTTGAACGGAAGATATTTCCTTTTTCACCATAGCCCTCTATGGGCTTCCAAATATCGCTTTGCCAATTCCACAAGAACAGCCTTAGCGAAAGGCTTCTTGAAGGAAAAGATGTAACTCTGTGAGATGAATTAACAGAACACAGAGCAGTTTCTCAGACAGCTTCTTTCCAGTTTTGAACGGAAGATATTTCCTTTTTCACAATAGCCCTCTATGGGCTTCCAAATATCCCTTTGCCAATTCCACAAGAACAGCCTTAGCGAAAAGCTTCTTGAAGGGAAAGATGTAACTCTGTGAGATGAATTAACAAAACACAGAGCAGTTTCTCAGAAAGCTTCTTTCCAGTTTTGAACGGAAGATATTTCCTTTTTCACCATAGCCCTCTATGGGCTTCCAAATATCCCTTTGCCAATTCCACAAGAACAGCCTTAGCGAAAGGCTTCTCGAAGGGACAAATGTAACTCTGTGAGATGAATTAACAGAAAACAGAGCAGTTTCTCAGAAAGCTTCTTTCCAGTTTTGAACGGAAGATATTTCCTTTTTCACCAGAGCCCTCTATGGGCTTCCAAATATCCCTTTGCCAATTCCACAAGAACAGCCTTAGCGAATGGCTTCTTGAAGGAAAAGATGTAACTCTGTGAGATGAATTAACAGAACACAGAGCAGTTTCTCAGACAGCTTCTTTCCAGTTTTGAACGGAAGATATTTCCTTTTTCACCATAGCCCTCTATGGGCTTCCAAATATCCCTTTGCCAATTCAACAAGAACAGCCTTAGCGAAAAGCTTCTGGAACGGAAAGATGTAACTCTGTGAGATGAATTAACAGAACACAGAGCAGTTTCTCAGAAAGCTTCTTTCCAGTTTTGAACGGAAGATATTTCCTTTTTCACCATAGCCCTCTATGGGCTTCCAAATATCCCTTTGCCAATTCCACAAGAACAGCCTTAGCGAAAGGCTTCTTGAAGGGAAAGATGTAACTCTGTGAGATGGATTAACAGAACACAGAGCAGTTTCTCAGAAAGCTTCTTTCCAGTTTTGAATGGAAGATATTTCCTTTTTCACCATAGCCCTCTATGGGCTTCCAAATATCCCTTTGCCAATTCCACAAGAACAGCCTTAGCGAAAGGCTTCTTGAAGGAAAAGATGTAACTCTGTGAGATGAATTAACAGAACACAGAGCAGTTTCTCAGACAGCTTCTTTCCAGTTTTGAACGGAAGATATTTCCTTTTTCACCATAGCTGTCTATGGGCTTCCAAATATCCCTTTGCCAATTCCACAAGAACAGCCTTAGCGAAAAGCTTCCAGAAGGGAAAGATGTAACTCTGTGAGATGAATTAACAAAACACAGAGCAGTTTCTCAGAAAGCTTCTTTCCAGTTTTGAACGGAAGATATTTCCTTTTTCACCATAGCCCTCTATGGGCTTCCAAATATCCCTTTGCCAATTCCACAAGAACAGCCTTAGCGAAAGGCTTCTTGAAGGGAAAGATGTAACTCTGTGAGATGAATTAACAGAACACAGAGCAGTTTCTCAGAAAGCTTCTTTCCAGTTTTGAACGGAAGTTATTTCCTTTTTCACCATAGCCCACTATGGGCTTCCAAATATCCCTTTGCCAATTCCACATGAACAGCCTTAGCGAAAGGCTTCTTGAAGGAAAAGATGTAACTCTGTGAGATGAATTAACAGAACACAGAGCAGTTTCTCAGAAAGCTTCTTTCCAGTTTTGAACGGAAGATATTTCCTTTTTCACAATAGCCCTCTATGGGCTTCCAAATATCCCTTTGCCAATTCCACAAGAACAGCCTTAGCGAAAAGCTTCTTGAAGGGAAAGATGTAACTCTGTGAGATGAATTAACAGAACACAGAGCAGTTTCTCAGAAAGCTTCCTTCCAGTTTTGAAGGGAAGATATTTCCTTTTTCAACATAGCCCTCTATGGGCTTCCAAATATCCCTTTGCCAATTCCACAAGAACAGCCTTAGCGAAAGGCTTCTTGAAGGGAAAGATGTAACTCTGTGAGATGAATTAACAGAACACAGAGCAGTTTCTCAGAAAGCTTCTTTCCAGTTTTGAACGGAAGATATTTCCTTTTTCACCATAGCCCTCTATGGGCTTCCAAATATCCCTTTGCCAATTCCACAAGAACAGCCTTAGCGAAAGGCTTCTTGAAGGGAAAGATGTAACTCTGTGAGATGAATTAACGGAACACAGAGCAGTTTCTCAGAAAGCTTCTTTCCAGTTTTGAACGGAAAATATTTCCTTTTTCACCATAGCCCTCTATGGGCTTCCCAATATCCCTTTGCCAATTCCACAAGAACAGCCTTGGCGAAAGGCTTCTTGAAGGGAAAGATGTAACTCTGTGAGATGAATTAACAGAACACAGAGCAGTTTCTCAGAAAGCTTCTTTCCAGTTTTGAACGGAAGATATTTCCTTTTTCACCATAGCCCTCTATGGGCTTAAAAATATCCCTTTGCCAATTCCACAAGAACAGCCTTAGCGAAAGGCTTCTTGAAGGGAAAGATGTAACTCTGTGAGATGAATTAACAGAACACAGAGCAGATTCTCAGAAAGCTTCTTTCCAGTTTTGAACGGAAGATATTTTCTTTTTCACCGTAGCCCTCTATGGGCTTCCAAATATCCCTTTGCCAATTCCACAAGAACAGCCTTAGCGAAAGGCTTCTTGAAGGGAAAGATGTAACTCTGTGAGATGAATTAACAAAACACAGAGCAGTTTCTCAGAAAGCTTCTTTCCAGTTTTGAACGGAAGATATTTCCTTTTTCACCATAGCCCTCTATGGGCTTCCAAATATCCCTTTGCCCATTCCACAAGAACAGCCTTAGCGAAAGGCTTCCTGAAGGGAAAGATGTAACTCTGTGAGATGAATTAACAGTACAAAGAGCAGTTTCTCAGAAAGCTTCTTTCCAGTTTTGAACGGAAGATATTTCCTTTTTCACCATAGCCCTCTATGGGCTTCCAAATATCCCTTTGCCAATTCCACAAGAACAGTCTTAGCGAAAGGCTTCTTGAAGGAAAAGATGTAACTCAGTGAGATGAATTAACAGAACACAGAGCAGTTTCTCAGAAAGCTTCTTTCCAGTTTTGAACGGAAGATATTTCCTTTTTCACCATAGCCCTCTATGGACTTCCAAATATCCCTTTGCCAATTCCACAAGAACAGCCTTAGCGAAAGGCTTCTTTAAGGGAAAGATGTAACTCTGTGAGATGAATTAACAGAACACAGAGCAGTTTCTCACAAAGCTTCTTTCCGGTTTTGAACGGAAGATATTTCCTTTTTCACCATAGGCGTCTATGGGCTTCCAAATATCCCTTTTCCAATTACACAAGAACAACCTTGGCGAAAGACTTCTTGAAGGGAAAGATGTAACTCTGTGAGATGAATTAGCAGAACAGAGAGCAGTTTCTCAGAAAGCTTCTTTCCAGTTTTGAACGGAAGATATTTCCTTTTTCACCATAGCCCTCTATGGGCTTCCAAATATCCCTTTGCCAATTCCACAAGAACAGCCTTAGCGAAAGGCTTCTCGAAGGGACAGATGTAACTCTGTGAGTTGAATTAACAGAACACAGAGCAGTTTCTCAGAAAGCTTCTTTCCAGTTTTGAACGGAAGATATTTCCTTTTTCACCAGAGCCCTCTATGGGCTTCCAAATATCCCTTTGCCAATTCCACAAGAACAGCCTTAGCGAATGGCTTCTTGAAGGAAAAGATGTAACTCTGTGAGATGAATTAACAGAACACAGAGCAGTTTCTCAGACAGCTTCTTTCCAGTTTTGAACGGAAGATATTTCCTTTTTCACCATAGCCCTCTATGGGCTTCCAAATATCCCTTTGCCAATTCAACAAGAACAGCCTTAGCGAAAAGCTTCTGGAACGGAAAGATGTAACTCTGTGAGATGAATTAACAGAACACAGAGCAGTTTCTCAGAAAGCTTCTTTCCAGTTTTGAACGGAAGATATTTCCTTTTTCACCATAGCCCTCTATGGGCTTCCAAATATCCCTTTGCCAATTCCACAAGAACAGCCTTAGCGAAAGGCTTCTTGAAGGGAAAGATGGAACTCTATGAGATGAATTAACAGAACACAGAGCAGTTTCTCAGACAGCTTCTTTCCAGTTTTGAACGGAAGATATTTCCTTTTTCACCATAGCTGTCTATGGGCTTCCAAATATCCCTTTGCCAATTCCACAAGAACAGCCTTAGCGAAAAGCTTCTTGAAGGGAAAGATGTAACTCTGTGAGATGAATTAACAAAACACAGAGCAGTTTCTCAGAAAGCTTCTTTCCAGTTTTGAACGGAAGATATTTCCTTTTTCACCATAGCCCTCTATGGGCTTCCAAATATCCCTTTGCCTATTCCACAAGAACAGCCTTAGCGAAAGGCTTCTTGAAGGGAAAGATGTAACTCTGTGAGATGAATTAACAGAACACAGAGCAGTTTCTCAGAAAGCTTCTTTCCAGTTTTGAACGGAAGTTATTTCCTTTTTCACCATAGCCCTCTATGGGCTTCCAAATATCCCTTTGCCAATTCCACATGAACAGCCTTAGCGAAAGGCTTCTTGAAGGAAAAGATGTAACTCTGTGAGATGAATTAACAGAACACAGAGCAGTTTCTCAGAAAGCTTCTTTCCAGTTTTGAACGGAAGATATTTCCTTTTTCACAATAGCCCTCTATGGGCTTCCAAATATCCCTTTGCCAATTCCACAAGAACAGTCTTAGCGAAAAGCTTCTTGAAGGGAAAGATGTAACTCTGTGAGATGAATTAACAGAACACAGAGCAGTTTCTCAGAAAGCTTCCTTCCAGTTTTGAACGGAAGATATTTCCTTTTTCAACATAGCCCTCTATGGGCTTCCAAATATCCCTTTGCCAATTCCACAAGAACAGCCTTAGCGAAAGGCTTCTTGAAGGGAAAGATGTAACTCTGTGAGATGAATTAACAGAACACAGAGCAGTTTCTCAGAAAGCTTCTTTCCAGTTTTGAACGGAAGATATTTCCTTTTTCACCATAGCCCTCTATGGGCTTCCAAATATCCCTTTGCCAATTCCACAAGAACAGCCTTAGCGAAAGGCTTCTTGAAGGGAAAGATGTAACTCTGTGAGATGAATTAACAAAACACAGAGCAGTTTCTCAGAAAGCTTCTTTCCAGTTTTGAACGGAAGATATTTCCTTTTTCACCATAGCCCTCTATGGGCTTCCAAATATCCCTTTGCCAATTCCACAAGAACAGCCTTAGCGAAAGGCTTCTTGAAGGGAAAGATGTAACTCTGTGAGATGAATTAACAGAACACAGAGCAGTTTCTCAGAAAGCTTCTTTCCAGTTTTGAACGGAAGATATTTCCTTTTTCACCATAGCCCTCTATGGGCTTAAAAATATCCCTTTGCCAAATCCACAAGAACAGCCTTAGCGAAAGGCTTCTTGAAGGGAAAGATGTAACTCTGTGAGATGAATTAACAGAACACAGAGCAGATTCTCAGAAAGCTTCTTTCCAGTTTTGAACGGAAGATATTTCCTTTTTCACCGTAGCCCACTATGGGCTTCCAAATATCCCTTTGCCAATTCCACAAGAACAGACTTAGCGAAAGGCTTCTTGAAGGGAAAGATGTAACTCTGTGAGATGAATTAACAGAACACAGAGCAGTTTCTCACAAAGCTTCTTTCCAGTTTTGAACGGAAGATATTTCCTTTTTCACCATAGCCCTCTATGGGCTTCCAAATATCCCTTTGCCAATTCCACAAGAACAGCCTTAGCGAAAGGCTTCTTGAAGGGAAAGATGTAACTCTGTGAGATGGATTAACAGAACACAGAGCAGTTTCTCAGAAAGCTTCTTTCCAGTTTTGAACGGAAGATAGTTCCTTTTTCACCATAGCCCTCTATGGGCTTCCAAATATGCCTTTGCCAATTCCACAAGAACAGCCTTAGCGAAAGGCTTCTTGAAGGGAAAGATGTAACTCTTTGAGATGAATTAACAGAACACAGAGCAGTTTCTCAGACAGCTTCTTTCCAGTTTTGAACGGAAGATATTTCCTTTTTCACAATAGCCCTGTATGGGCTTCCAAATATCCCTTTGCCAATTCCACAAGAACAGCCTTAGCGAAAAGCTTCTTGAAGGGAAAGATGTAACTCTGTGAGATGAATTAACAAAACACAGAGCAGTTTCTCAGAAAGCTTCTTTCCAGTTTTGAACGGAAGATATTTCCTTTTTCACCATAGCCCTCTATGGGCTTCCAAATATCGCTTTGCCAATTCCACAAGAACAGCCTTAGCGAAAGGCTTCTTGAAGGAAAAGATGTAACTCTGTGAGATGAATTAACAGAACACAGAGCAGTTTCTCAGACAGCTTCTTTCCAGTTTTGAACGGAAGATATTTCCTTTTTCACAATAGCCCTCTATGGGCTTCCAAATATCCCTTTGCCAATTCCACAAGAACAGCCTTAGCGAAAAGCTTCTTGAAGGGAAAGATGTAACTCTGTGAGATGAATTAACAAAACACAGAGCAGTTTCTCAGAAAGCTTCTTTCCAGTTTTGAATGGAAGATATTTCCTTTTTCACCATAGCCCTCTATGGGCTTCCAAATATCCCTTTGCCAATTCCACAAGAACAGCCTTAGCGAAAGGCTTCTTGAAGGGAAAGATGTAACTCTGTGAGATGAATTAACAGAACACAGAGCAGTTTCTCAGAAAGCTTCTTTCCAGTTTTGAACGGAAGATATTTCCTTTTTCACCGTAGCCCTCTATGGGCTTCCAAATATCCCTTTGCCAATTCCACAAGAACAGCCTTAGCGAAAGGCTTCTTGAAGGGAAAGATGTAACTCTGTGAGATGAATTAACAGAACACAGAGCAGTTTCTCACAAAGCTTCTTTCCGGTTTTGAACGGAAGATATTTCCTTTTTCACCATAGGCGTATATGGGCTTCCAAATATCCCTTTTCCAATTACACAAGAACAACCTTGGCGAAAGACTTCTTGAAGGGAAAGATGTAACTCTGTGAGATGAATTAGCAGAACAGAGAGCAGTTTCTCAGAAAGCTTCTTTCCAGTTTTGAACGGAAGATATTTCCTTTTTCACGAGAGCCCTCTATGGGCTTCCAAATATCCCTTTGCCAATTCCACAAGAACAGCCTTAGCGTATGGCTTCTTGAAGGAAAAGATGTAACTCTGTGAGATGAATTAACAGAACACAGAGCAGTTTCTCAGACAGCTTCTTTCCAGTTTTGAACGGAAGATATTTCCTTTTTCACCATAGCCCTCTATGGGCTTCCAAATATCCCTTTGCCAATTCAACAAGAACAGCCTTAGCGAAAAGCTTCTGGAACGGAAAGATGTAACTCTGTGAGATGAATTAACAGAACACAGAGCAGTTTCTCAGAAAGCTTCTTTCCAGTTTTGAACGGAAGATATTTCCTTTTTCACCATAGCCCTCTATGGGCTTCCAAATATCCCTTTGCCAATTCCACAAGAACAGCCTTAGCGAAAGGCTTCTTGAAGGGAAAGATGTAACTCTGTGAGATGGATTAACAGAACACAGAGCAGTTTCTCAGAAAGCTTCTTTCCAGTTTTGAATGGAAGATATTTCCTTTTTCACCATAGCCCTCTATGGGCTTCCAAATATCCCTTTGCCAATTCCACAAGAACAGCCTTAGCGAAAGGCTTCTTGAAGGAAAAGATGTAACTCTGTGAGATGAATTAACAGAACACAGAGCAGTTTCTCAGACAGCTTCTTTCCAGTTTTGAACGGAAGATATTTCCTTTTTCACCATAGCTGTCTATGGGCTTCCAAATATCCCTTTGCCAATTCCACAAAACAGCCTTAGCGAAAAGCTTCTTGAAGGGAAAGATGTAACTCTGTGAGATGAATTAACAAAACACAGAGCAGTTTCTCAGAAAGCTTCTTTCCAGTTTTGAACGGAAGATATTTCCTTTTTCACCATAGCCCTCTATGGGCTTCCAAATATCCCTTTGCCAATTCCACAAGAACAGCCTTAGCGAAAGGCTTCTTGAAGGGAAAGATGTAACTCTGTGAGATGAATTAACAGAACACAGAGCAGTTTCTCAGAAAGCTTCTTTCCAGTTTTGAACGGAAGTTATTTCCTTTTTCACCATAGCCCACTATGGGCTTCCAAATATCCCTTTGCCAATTCCACATGAACAGCCTTAGCGAAAGGCTTCTTGAAGGAAAAGATGTAACTCTGTGAGATGAATTAACAGAACACAGAGCAGTTTCTCAGAAAGCTTCTTTCCAGTTTTGAACGGAAGATATTTCCTTTTTCACAATAGCCCTCTATGGGCTTCCAAATATCCCTTTGCCAATTCCACAAGAACAGCCTTAGCGAAAAGCTTCTTGAAGGGAAAGATGTAACTCTGTGAGATGAATTAACAGAACACAGAGCAGTTTCTCAGAAAGCTTCCTTCCAGTTTTGAACGGAAGATATTTCCTTTTTCAACATAGCCCTCTATGGGCTTCCAAATATCCCTTTGCCAATTCCACAAGAACAGCCTTAGCGAAAGGCTCCTTGAAGGGAAAGATGTAACTCTGTGAGATGAATTAACAGAACACAGAGCAGTTTCTCAGAAAGCTTCTTTCCAGTTTTGAACGGAAGATATTTCCTTTTTCACCATAGCCCTCTATGGGCTTCCAAATATCCCTTTGCCAATTCCACAAGAACAGCCTTAGCGAAAGGCTTCTTGAAGGGAAAGATGTAACTCTGTGAGATGAATTAACGGAACACAGAGCAGTTTCTCAGAAAGCTTCTTTCCAGTTTTGAACGGAAGATATTTCCTTTTTCACCATAGCCCTCTATGGGCTTCCAAATATCCCTTTGCCAATTCCACAAGAACAGCCTTGGCGAAAGGCTTCTTGAAGGGAAAGATGTAACTCTGTGAGATGAATTAACAGAACACAGAGCAGTTTCTCAGAAAGCTTCTTTCCAGTTTTGAACGGAAGATATTTCCTTTTTCACCATAGCCCTCTATGGGCTTAAAAATATCCCTTTGCCAATTCCACAAGAACAGCCTTAGCGAAAGGCTTCTTGAAGGGAAAGATGTAACTCTGTGAGATGAATTAACAGAACACAGAGCAGATTCTCAGAAAGCTTCTTTCCAGTTTTGAACGGAAGATATTTTCTTTTTCACCGTAGCCCTCTATGGGCTTCCAAATATCCCTTTGCCAATTCCACAAGAACAGCCTTAGCGAAAGGCTTCTTGAAGGGAAAGATGTAACTCTGTGAGATGAATTAACAAAACACAGAGCAGTTTCTCAGAAAGCTTCTTTCCAGTTTTGAACGGAAGATATTTCCTTTTTCACCATAGCCCTCTATGGGCTTCCAAATATCCCTTTGCCAATTCCACAAGAACAGCCTTAGCGAAAGGCTTCTTGAAGGGAAAGATGTAACTCTGTGAGATGAATTAACAGAACACAGAGCAGTTTCTCAGAAAGCTTCTTTCCAGTTTTGAACGGAAGATATTTCCTTTTTCACCATAGCCCTCTATGGGCTTCCAAATATCGCTTTGCCAATTCCACAAGAACAGCCTTAGCGAAAGGCTTCTTGAAGGAAAAGATGTAACTCTGTGAGATGAATTAACAGAACACAGAGCAGTTTCTCAGACAGCTTCTTTCCAGTTTTGAACGGAAGATATTTCCTTTTTCACAATAGCCCTCTATGGGCTTCCAAATATCCCTTTGCCAATTCCACAAGAACAGCCTTAGCGAAAAGCTTCTTGAAGGGAAAGATGTAACTCTGTGAGATGAATTAACAAAACACAGAGCAGTTTCTCAGAAAGCTTCTTTCCAGTTTTGAACGGAAGATATTTCCTTTTTCACCATAGCCCTCTATGGGCTTCCAAATATTCCTTTGCAAATTCCACAAGAACAGCCTTAGCGAAAGGCTTCTTGAAGGGAAAGATGTAACTCTGTGAGATGAATTAACAGAACACAGAGCAGTTTCTCAGAAAGCTTCTTTCCAGTTTTGAACGGAAGATATTTCCTTTTTCAGCATAGCCCTCTATGGGCTTCCAAATTTCCCTTTGCCAATTCCACAAGAACAGCCTTAGCGAAAGGTTTCTTGAAGGGAAAGATGTAACTCTGTGAGATGAATTAACAGAACACAGAGCAGTTTCTCAGAAAGCTTCTTTCCAGTTTTGAACGGAAGATATTTCCTTTTTCAAAATAGCCCTCTATGGGCTTCCAAATATCCCTTTGCCAATTCCACAAGAACAGCCTTAGCGAAAGGCTTCTTGAAGGGAAAGATGTAACTCTGTGAGATGAATTAACAGAACACAGAGCAGTTTCTCTGAAAGATTCTTTCCAGTTTTGAACGGAAGATATTTCCTTTTTCACCATAGCCCTCTATGGGCTTCCAAATATCCCTTTGCCAATTCCACAAGAACAGCCTTAGCGAAAGGCTTCTCGAAGGGACAGATGTAACTCTGTGAGATGAATTAACAGAACACAGAGCAGTTTCTCAGAAAGCTTCTTTCCAGTTTTGAACGGAAGATATTTCCTTTTTCACCATAGCCCTCTATGGGCTTCCAAATATCCCTTTGCCAATGCCACAAGAACAGCCTTAGCGAAAGGCTTCCTGAAGGGAAAGATGTAACTCTGTGAGATGAATTAACAGAACAAAGAGCAGTTTCTCAGAAAGCTTCTTTCCAGTTTTGAACGGAAGATATTTCCTTTTTCACCATAGCCCTCTATGGGCTTCCAAATATCACTTTGCCAATTCCACAAGAACAGTCTTAGCGAAAGGCTTCTTGAAGGGAAAGATGTAACTCTGTGAGATAAATTAACAGAACACAGAGCAGTTTCTCAGAAAGCTTCTTTCCAGTTTTGAACGGAAGATATTTCCTTTTTCACCATAGCCCTCTATGGGCTTCCAAATATCCCTTTGCCAATTCCACAAGAACAGCCTTAGCGAAAGGCTTCTTGAAGGGAAAGATGTAACTCTGTGAGATGAATTAACAGAACACAGAGCAGTTTCTCAGAAAGCTTCTTTCCAGTTTTGAACGGAAGATATTTCCTTTTTCACCATAGCCCTCTATGGGCTTCCAAATATCCCTTTTCCAATTCCACAAGAACAGCCTTAGCGAAAAGCTTCTTGAAGGGAAAGATGTAACTCTGTGAGATGAATTAACAAAACACAGAGCAGTTTCTCAGAAAGCTTCTTTCCAGTTTTGAACGGAAGATATTTCCTGGTTCACCATAGCCCTCTATGGGCTTCCAAATATCCCTTTGCCAATTCCACAAGAACAGCCTTAGCGAAAGGCTTCTTGAAGGGAAAGATGTAACTCTGTGAGATGAATTAACAGAACACAGAGCAGTTTCTCAGAAAGCTTCTTTCCAGTTTTGAACGGAAGATATTTCCTTTTTCACCATAGCCCTCTATGGGCTTCCAAATATCCCTTTGCCAATTCCACAAGAACAGTCTTAGCGAAAGGCTTCTTGAAGGGAAAGATGTAACTCTGTGAGATGAATTAACAGAACACAGAGCAGTTTCTCAGAAAGCTTCTTTCCAGTTTTGAACGGAAGATATTTCCTTTTTCACCATAGCCCTCTATGGGCTTCCAAATATCCCTTTGCCAATTCCACAAGAACAGCCTTAGCGAAAGGCTTCTTGAAGGGAAAGATGTAACTCTGTGAGATGAATTAACAGAACACAGATCAGTTTCTCAGAAAGCTTCTTTCCAGTTTTGAACGGAAGATATTTCCTTTTTCACCATAGCCCTCTATGGGCTTCCAAATATCCCTTTGCCAATTCCACAAGAACAGCCTTAGCGAAAGGCTTCTTGAAGGGAAAGATGTAACTCGGTGAGATGAATTAACAGAACATAGAACAGTTTCTCAGAAAGCTTCTTTCCAGATTTGAACGGAAGATATTTCCTTTTTCACCATAGCCCTCTATGGGCTTCCAAATATCCCTTTGCCAATTCCACAAGAATAGCCTTAGCGAAAGGCTTCTTGAAGGGAAAGATGTAACTCTGTGAGATGAATTAACAGAACATAGAACAGTTTCTCAGAAAGCTTCTTTCCAGTTTTGAACGGAAGATATTTCCTTTTTCACCATAGCCCTCTATGGGCTTCCAAATATCCCTTTGCAATTCCACAAGAACAGCATTAGCGAAAGGCTTCTTGAAGGGAAAGATGTAACCCTGTGAGATGAATTAACAGAACACAGAAGAGTTTCTCAGAAAGCTTCTTTCCAGTTTTGAACGGGAGATATTTCCTTTTTCACCATAGCCCTCTATGGGCTTCCAAATATCCCTTTGCCAATTCCACAAGAACAGCCTTAGCGAAAGGCTTCTCGAAGGGATAGATGTAACTCTGTGAGATGATTAACAGAACACAGAGCAGTTTCTCAGAAAGCTTCTTTCCAGTTTTGAACGGAAGATATTTCCTTTTTCACCATAGCCCTCTATGGGCTTCCAAATATCCCTTTGCCAATTCCACAAGAACAGCCTTAGCGAAAGGCTTCTTGACGGGAAAGATGTAACTCTGTGAGATGAATTAACAGAACACAGAGCAGTTTCTCAGAAAATTTCTTTCCACTTTTGAACGGAAGATATTTCCTTTTTCACCATAGCCCTCTATGGGCTTCCAAATATTACTTTGCCAATTCCACAATAACAGCCTTAGCGAAAGGCATCTTGAAGGGAAAGATGTAACTCTGTGAGATGAATTAACAGAACACAGAGCAGTTTCTCAGAAAGCTTCTTTCCACTTTTGAACGGAATTTATTTCCTTTTTCACCATAGCCCTCTGTGGGCATCCAAATATCCCTTTGCCAATTCCACAAGAAGAGCCTTAGCGAAAGGCTTCTTGAAGGGAAAGATGTAACTCTGTGAGATGAATTAACAGAACACAGAGCAGTTTCTCAGAAAGCTTCTTTCCAGTTTTGAACGGAAGACATTTCCTTTTTCACCATAGCCCTCTATGGGCTTCCAAATATCCCTTTGCCAATTCCATAAGAACAGCCTTAGCGAAAGGCTTCCTGAAGGGAAAGATGTAACTCTGTGAGATGAATTAACAGAACAAAGAGCAGTTTCTCAGAAAGCTTCTTTCCAGTTTTGAACGGAAGATATTTCCTTTTTCACCATAGCCCTCTATGGGCTTCCAAATATCACTTTGCAAATTCCACAAGAACAGTCTTTGCGAAAGGCTTCTTGAAGGGAAAGATGTAACTCTGTGAGATGAATTAACAGAACACAGAGCAGTTTCTCAGAAAGCTTCTTTCCAGTTTTGAACGGAAGATATTTCCTTTTTCACCATAGCCCTCTATGGGCTTCCAAATATCCCTTTGCCAATTCCACAAGAACAGCCTTAGCGAAAGGCTTCTTGAAGGGAAAGATGTAACTCTGTGAGATGAATTAACAGAACACAGAGCAGTTTCTCAGAAAGCTTCTTTCCAGTTTTGAAAGGAAGATATTTCCTTTTTCACCATAGCCCTCTATGGGCTTCCAAATATCCCTTTGCCAATTCCACAAGAACAGCCTTAGCGAAAGGCTTTTGAAGGGAAAGATGTAGCTCTGTGAGATGGATTAACAGAACACAAAGCAGTTTCTCAGAAAGCTTCTTTCCAGTTTTGAACGGAAGATATTTCCTTTTTCACCATAGCCCTCTATGGGCTTCCAAATATCCCTTTGCCAATTCAACAAGAACAGCCTTAGCGAAAAGCTTCTGGAACGGAAAGATGTAACTCTGTGAGATGAATTAACAGAACACAGAGCAGTTTCTCAGAAAGCTTCTTTCCAGTTTTGAACGGAAGATATTTCCTTTTTCACCATAGCCCTCTATGGGCTTCCAAATATCCCTTTGCCAATTCCACAAGAACAGCCTTAGCGAAAGGCTTCTTGAAGGGAAAGATGGAACTCTATGAGATGAATTAACAGAACACAGAGCAGTTTCTCAGACAGCTTCTTTCCAGTTTTGAACGGAAGATATTTCCTTTTTCACCATAGCTGTCTATGGGCTTCCAAATATCCCTTTGCCAATTCCACAAGAACAGCCTTAGCGAAAAGCTTCTTGAAGGGAAAGATGTAACTCTGTGAGATGAATTAACAAAACACAGAGCAGTTTCTCAGAAAGCTTCTTTCCAGTTTTGAACGGAAGATATTTCCTTTTTCACCATAGCCCTCTATGGGCTTCCAAATATCCCTTTGCCTATTCCACAAGAACAGCCTTAGCGAAAGGCTTCTTGAAGGGAGAGATGTAACTCTGTGAGATGAATTAACAGAACACAGAGCAGTTTCTCAGAAAGCTTCTTTCCAGTTTTGAACGGAAGTTATTTCCTTTTTCACCATAGCCCTCTATGGGCTTCCAAATATCCCTTTGCCAATTCCACATGAACAGCCTTAGCGAAAGGCTTCTTGAAGGAAAAGATGTAACTCTGTGAGATGAATTAACAGAACACAGAGCAGTTTCTCAGAAAGCTTCTTTCCAGTTTTGAACGGAAGATATTTCCTTTTTCACAATAGCCCTCTATGGGCTTCCAAATATCCCTTTGCCAATTCCACAAGAACAGTCTTAGCGAAAAGCTTCTTGAAGGGAAAGATGTAACTCTGTGAGATGAATTAACAGAACACAGAGCAGTTTCTCAGAAAGCTTCCTTCCAGTTTTGAACGGAAGATATTTCCTTTTTCAACATAGCCCTCTATGGGCTTCCAAATATCCCTTTGCCAATTCCACAAGAACAGCCTTAGCGAAAGGCTTCTTGAAGGGAAAGATGTAACTCTGTGAGATGAATTAACGGAACACAGAGCAGTTTCTCAGAAAGCTTCTTTCCAGTTTTGAACGGAAGATATTTCCTTTTTCACCATAGCCCTCTATGGGCTTCCAAATATCCCTTTGCCAATTCCACAAGAACAGCCTTAGCGAAAGGCTTCTTGAAGGGAAAGATGTAACTCTGTGAGATGAATTAACAGAACACAGAGCAGTTTCTCAGAAAGCTTCTTTCCAGTTTTGAACGGAAGATATTTCCTTTTTCACCATAGCCCTCTATGGGCTTAAAAATATCCCTTTGCCAAATCCACAAGAACAGCCTTAGCGAAAGGCTTCTTGAAGGGAAAGATGTAACTCTGTGAGATGAATTAACAGAACACAGAGCAGATTCTCAGAATGCTTCTTTCCAGTTTTGAACGGAAGATATTTCCTTTTTCACCGTAGCCCTCTATGGGCTTCCAAATATCCCTTTGCCAATTCCACAAGAACAGACTTAGCGAAAGGCTTCTTGAAGGGAAAGATGTAACTCTGTGAGATGAATTAACAGAACACAGAGCAGTTTCTCACAAAGCTTCTTTCCAGTTTTGAACGGACGATAGTTCCTTTTTCACCATAGCCCTCTATGGGCTTCCAAATATCCCTTTGCCAATTCCACAAGAACAGCCTTAGCGAAAGGCTTCTTGAAGGGAAAGATGTAACTCTGTGAGATGAATTAACAGAACACAGAGCAGTTTCTCAGAAAGCTTCTTTCCAGTTTTGAACGGAAGATATTTCCTTTTTCACCATAGCCCTCTATGGGCTTCCAAATATCGCTTTGCCAATTCCACAAGAACAGCCTTAGCGAAAGGCTTCTTGAAGGAAAAGATGTAACTCTGTGAGATGAATTAACAGAACACAGAGCAGTTTCTCAGACAGCTTCTTTCAAGTTTTGAACAGAAGATATTTCCTTTTTCACAATAGCCCTCTATGGGCTTCCAAATATCCCTTTGCCAATTCCACAAGAACAGCCTTAGCGAAAGGCTTCTTGAAGGGAAAGATGTAACTCTGTGAGATGAATTAACAGAACACAGAGCAGTTTCTCAGAAAGCTTCTTTCCAGTTTTGAACGGAAGATATTTCCTTTTTCACCATAGCCCTCTATGGTCTTCCAAATATCCCTTTGTCAATTCCACAAGAACAGCCTTAGCGAAAGGCTTCATGAAGGGAAAGATGTAACTCTGTGAGATGAATTAACAGAACACAGAGCAGTTTCTCAGAAAGCTTCTTTCCAGTTTTGAACGGAAGATATTTCCTTTTTCACCATAGCCCTCTATGGGCTTCCAAATATCCCTTTGCCAATTCCACAAGAACAGCCTTAGCGAAAGGCTTCTTGAAGGGAAAGATGTAACTCTGTGAGATGAATTAACAGAACACAGAGCAGTTTCTCAGAAAGCTTCTTTCCAGTTTTGAACGGAAGATATTTCCTTTTTCAAAATAGCCCTCTATGGGCTTCCAAATATCCCTTTGCCAATTCCACAAGAACAGCCTTAGCGAAAAGCTTCTTAAAGGGAAAGATGTAACTCTGTGAGATGAATTAACAAAACACAGAGCAGTTTCTCAGAAAGCTTCTTTCCAGTTTTGAACGGAAGATATTTCCTTTTTCACCATTGCCCTCTATGGGCTTCCAAATATTCCTTTGCCAATTCCACAAGAACAGCCATAGCGAAAGGCTTCTTGAAGGGAAAGATGTAACTCTGTGAGATGAATTAACAGAACACAGAGCAGGTTCTCAGAAAGCTTCTTTCCAGTTTTGAACGGAAGATATTTCCTTTTTCACCATAGCCCTCTATGGGCTTCCAAATATCCCTTTGCCAATTCCACAAGAACAGCCTTAGCGAAAGGCTTCTTGAAGGGAAAGATGTAACTCTGTGAGATGAATTAACAGAACACAGAGCAGTTTCTCAGAAAGCTTCTTTCCAGTTTTGAACGGAAGATATTTCCTTTTTCACCATAGCCCTCTATGGGCTTCCAAATATCCCTTTGCCAATTCCACAAGAACAGCCTTAGCGAAAGGCTTCTTGAAGGGAAAGATGTAACTCTGTGAGATGAATTAACAGAACACAGAGCAGTTTCTCAGAAAGCTTCTTTACAGTTTTGAACGGAAGATATTTCTTTTTCACCATAGCCCTCTATGGGCTTCCAAATATCCCTTTGCCAATTCCACAAGAACAGCCTTAGCGAAAGGCTTCTTGAAGGGAAAGATGTAACTCTGTGAGATGAATTAACAGAACACAGAGCAGTTTCTCAGAAAGCTTCTTTCCAGTTTTGAACGGAAGATATTTCCTTTTTCACCATAGCCCTCTATGGGCTTCCAAATATCCCTTTGCCAATTCCACAAGAACAGCCTTAGCGAAAGGCTTCTTGAAGGGAAAGATGTAACTCTGTGAGATGGATTAACAGAACACAGAGCAGTTTCTCACAAAGCTTGTTTCCAGTTTTGAACGGACGATAGTTCCTTTTTCACCATAGCCCTCTATGGGCTTCCAAATATCCCTTTGCCAATTCCACAAGAACAGACTTAGCGAAAGGCTTCTTGAAGGGAAAGATGTAACTCTGTGAGATGAATTAACAGAACACACAGCAGTTTCTCAGAAAGCTTCTTTCCAGTTTTGAACGGAAGATATTTCCTTTTTCACAATAGCCCTGTATGGGCTTCCAAATATCCCTTTGCCAATTCCACAAGAACAGCCTTAGCGAAAAGCTTCTTGAAGGGAAAGATGTAACTCTGTGAGATGAATTAGCAAAACACAGAGCAGTTTCTCAGAAAGCTTCTTTCCAGTTTTGAACGGAAGATATTTCCTTTTTCACCATAGCCCTCTATGGGCTTCCAAATATCCCTTTGCCAATTCCACAAGAACAGCCTTAGCGAAAGGCTTCTTGAAGGGAAAGATGTAACTCTGTGAGATGAATTAACAGAACACAGAGCAGTTTCTCAGAAAGCTTCTTTCCAGTTTTGAACGGAAGATATTTCCTTTTTCACCATAGCCCTCTATGGGCTTCCAAATATCCCTTTGCCAATTCCACAAGAACAACCTTAGCGAAAGGCTTCTTGAAGGAAAAGATGTAACTCTGTGAGATGAATTAACAGAACACAGAGCAGTTTCTCAGACAGCTTCTTTCAAGTTTTGAACGGAAGATATTTCCTTTTTCACAATAGCCCTCTATGGGCTTCCAAATATCCCTTTGCCAATTCCGCAAGAACAGCCTTAGCGAAAGGCTTCTTGAAGGGAAAGATGTAACTCTGTGAGATGAATTAACAGAACACAGAGCAGTTTCTCAGAAAGCTTCTTTCCAGGTTTGAACGGAAGATATTTCCTTTTTCACCATAGCCCTCTATGGGCTTCCAAATATCCCTTTGTCAATTCCACAAGAACAGCCTTAGCGAAAGGCTTCATGAAGGGAATGATGTAACTCTGTGAGATGAATTAACAGAACACAGAGCAGTTTCTCAGAAAGCTTCTTTCCAGTTTTGAACGGAAGATATTTCCTTTTTCACCATAGCCCTCTATGGGCTTCCAAATATCCCTTTGCCAATTCCACAAGAACAGCCTTAGCGAAAGGCTTCTTGAAGGGAAAGATGTAACTCTGTGAGATGAATTAACAGAACACAGAGCAGTTTCTCAGAAAGCTTCTTTCCAGTTTTGAACGGAAGATATTTCCTTTTTCACCATAGCCCTCTATGGGCTTCCAAATATCCCTTTGCCAATTCCACAAGAACAGCCTTAGCGAAAGGCTTCTTGAAGGGAAAGATGTAACTCTGTGAGATGAATTAACAGAACACAGAGCAGTTTCTCAGAAAGCTTCTTTCCAGTTTTGAACGGAAGATATTTCCTTTTTCACCATAGCCCTCTATGGGCTTCCAAATATCCCTTTGCCAATTCCACAAGAACAGCCTTAGCGAAAGGCTTCTTGAAGGGAAAGATGTAACTCTGTGAGATGAATTAACAGAACACAGAGCAGTTTCTCAGAAAGCTTCTTTCCAGTTTTGAACGGAAGATATTTCCTTTTTCACAATAGCCCTCTATGGGCTTCCAAATATCCCTTTGCCAATTCCACAAGAACAGCCTTAGCGAAAAGCTTCTTAAAGGGAAAGATGTAACTCTGTGAGATGAATTAACAGAACACAGAGCAGTTTCTCAGAAAGCTTCTTTCCAGTTTTTAACGGAAGATATTTCCTTTTTCACCATAGCCCTCTATGGGCTTCCAAATATCCCTTTGCCAATTCCACAAGAACAGCCTTAGCGAAAGGCTTCTTGAAGGGAAAGATGTAACTCTGTGAGATGAATTAACGGAACACACAGCAGTTTCTCAGAAAGCTTCTATCCAGTTTTGAACGGAAGATATTTCCTTTTTCACCATAGCCCTCTATGGGCTTCCAAATATCCCTTTGCCAATTCCACAAGAACAGCCTTAGCGAAAGGCTTCTCGAAGGGATAGATGTAACTCTGTGAGATGAATTAACAGAACACAGAACAGTTTCTCAGAAAGCTTCTTTCCAGTTTTGAACGGAAGATATTTCCTTTTTCACCATAGCCCTCTATGGGTTTCCAAATATCCCTTTGCCAATTCCACAAGAACACCCTTAGCGAAAGGCTTCTAGAAGGGAAAGATGTAACTCTTTGAGATGAATTAACAGAACACAGAGCAGTTTCTCGGAAAGCTTCTTTCCAGTTTTGAACGGAAGATATTTCCTTTTTCACCATAGCCCTCTATGGGCTTCCAAATATCCCTTTGCCAATTCCACAAGAACAGCCTTAGCGAAAGGCTTCTTGAAGGGAATGATGTAACTCTGTGAGATGAATTAACAGAACACAGAGCAGTTTCTCAGAAAGCTTCTTTCCAGTTTTGAACGGAAGATATTTCCTTTTTCACCATAGCCCTCTATGGGCTTCCAAATATCCCTTTGCCAATTCCACAAGAACAGACTTAGCGAAAGGCTTCTTGAAGGGAAAGATGTAACTCTGTGAGATGGATTAACAGAACACAGAGCAGTTTCTCAGAAAGCTTCTTTCCAGTTTTGAACGGAAGATAGTTCCTTTTTCACCATAGCCCTCTATGGGCTTCCAAATATCCCTTTGCCAATTCCACAAGAACAGCCTTAGCGAAAGGCTTCTTGAAGGGAAAGATGTAATTCTGTGAGATGAATTAACAGAACACAGAGCAGTTTCTCAGAAAGCTTCTTTCCAGTTTTGAACGGAAGATATTTCCTTTTTCACCATAGCCCTCTATGGGCTTCCAAATATCCCTTTGCCAATTCCACAAGAACAGCCTTAGCGAAAGGCTTCTTGAAGGGAAAGATGTAACTCTGTGAGATGAATTAACAGAACACAGAGCAGTTTCTCAGAAAGCTTCTTTCCAGTTTTGAACGGAAGATATTTCCTTTTTCACCATAGCCCTCTATGGGCTTCCAAATATCCCTTTGCCAATTCAACAAGAACAGCCTTAGCGAAAAGCTTCTGGAACGGAAAGATGTAACTCTTTGAGATGAATTAACAGAACACAGAGCAGTTTCTCAGAAAGCTTCTTTCCAGTTTTGAACGGAAGATATTTCCTTTTTCACCATAGCCCTCTATGGGCTTCCAAATATCCCTTTGCCAATTCCACAAGAACAGCCTTAGCGAAAGGCTTCTTGAAGGGAAAGATGGAACTCTATGAGATGAATTAACAGAAAACAGAGCAGTTTCTCAGAAAGCTTCTTTCCAGTTTTGAACGGAAGATATTTCCTTTTTCACCATAGCCCTCTATGGGCTTCCAAATATCCCTTTGCCAATTCCATAAGAGCAGCCTTAGCGAAAGGCTTCTTGAAGGGAAAGATGTAACTCTGTGAGATGGATTAACAGAACACAGAGCAGTTTCTCAGAAAGCTTCTTTCCACTTTTGAACGGAAGATAGTTCCTTTTTCACCATAGCCCTCTATGGGCTTCCAAATATCCCTTTGCCAATTCCACAAGAACAGCCTTAGCGAAAGGCTTCTTGAAGGGAAAGATGTAACTCTGTGAGATGAATTAACAGAACACAGAGCAGTTTCTCAGACAGCTTCTTTCCAGTTTTGAACGGAAGATATTTCCTTTTTCACCATAGCCCTCTATGGGCTTCCTAATATCCCTTTGCCAATTCCACAAGAACAGCCTTAGCGAAAGGCTTCTTGAAGGGAAAGATGTAACTCTGTGAGATGAATTAACAGAACACAGAGCAGTTTCTCAGAAAGCTTCTTTCCAGTTTTGAACGGAAGATATTTCCTTTTTCACCATAGCCCTCTATGGGCTTCCAAATATCGCTTTGCCAATTCCACAAGAACAGCCTTAGCGAAAGGCTTCTTGAAGGAAAAGATGTAACTCTGTGAGATGAATTAACAGAACACAGAGCAGTTTCTCAGACAGCTTCTTTCAAGTTTTGAACGGAAGATATTTCCTTTTTCACAATAGCCCTCTATGGGCTTCCAAATATCCCTTTGCCAATTCCACAAGAACAGCCTTAGCGAAAGGCTTCTTGAAGGGAAAGATGTAACTCTGTGAGATGAATTAACAGAACACAGAGCAGTTTCTCAGAAAGCTTCTTTCCAGTTTTGAACGGAAGATATTTCCTTTTTCACCATAGCCCTCTATGGGCTTCCAAATATCCCTTTGTCAATTCCACAAGAACAGCCTTAGCGAAAGGCTTCATGAAGGGAAAGATGTAACTCTGTGAGATGAATTAACAGAACACAGAGCAGTTTCTCAGAAAGCTTCTTTCCAGTTTTGAACGGAAGATATTTCCTTTTTCACCATAGCCCTCTATGGGCTTCCAAATATCCCTTTGCCAATTCCACAAGAACAGCCTTAGCGAAAGGCTTCTTGAAGGGAAAGATGTAACTCTGTGAGATGAATTAACAGAACACAGAGCAGTTTCTCAGAAAGCTTCTTTCCAGTTTTGAACGGAAGATATTTCTTTTTCACCATAGCCCTCTATGAGCTTCCAAATATCCCTTTGCCAATTCCACAAGAACAGCCTTAGCGAAAGGCTTCTTGAAGGGAAAGATGTAACTCTGTGAGATGAATTAACAGAACACAGAGCAGTTTCTCAGAAAGCTTCTTTCCAGTTTTGAACGGAAGATATTTCCTTTTTCACCATAGCCCTCTATGGGCTTCCAAATATCCCTTTGCCAATTCCACAAGAACAGCCTTAGCGAAAGGCTTCTTGAAGGGAAAGATGTAACTCTGTGAGATGGATTAACAGAACACAGAGCAGTTTCTCAGAAAGCTTCTTTCCAGTTTTGAACGGACGATAGTTCCTTTTTCACCATAGCCCTCTATGGGCTTCCAAATATCCCTTTGCCAATTCCACAAGAACAGCCTTAGCGAAAGGCTTCTTGAAGGGAAAGATGTAACTCTGTGAGATGAATTAACAGAACACAGAGCAGTTTCTCAGAAAGCTTCTTTCCAGTTTTGAACGGAAGATATTTCCTTTTTCACCATAGCCCTCTATGGGCTTCCAAATATCGCTTTGCCAATTCCACAAGAACAGCCTTAGCGAAAGGCTTCTTGAAGGAAAAGATGTAACTCTGTGAGATGAATTAACAGAACACAGAGCAGTTTCTCAGACAGCTTCTTTCAAGTTTTGAACAGAAGATATTTCCTTTTTCACAATAGCCCTCTATGGGCTTCCAAATATCCCTTTGCCAATTCCACAAGAACAGCCTTAGCGAAAGGCTTCTTGAAGGGAAAGATGTAACTCTGTGAGATGAATTAACAGAACACAGAGCAGTTTCTCAGAAAGCTTCTTTCCAGTTTTGAACGGAAGATATTTCCTTTTTCAAAATAGCCCTCTATGGGCTTCCAAATATCCCTTTGCCAATTCCACAAGAACAGCCTTAGCGAAAAGCTTCTTAAAGGGAAAGATGTAACTCTGTGAGATGAATTAACAAAACACAGAGCAGTTTCTCAGAAAGCTTCTTTCCAGTTTTGAACGGAAGATATTTCCTTTTTCACCATTGCCCTCTATGGGCTTCCAAATATTCCTTTGCCAATTCCACAAGAACAGCCATAGCGAAAGGCTTCTTGAAGGGAAAGATGTAACTCTGTGAGATGAATTAACAGAACACAGAGCAGGTTCTCAGAAAGCTTCTTTCCAGTTTTGAACGGAAGATATTTCCTTTTTCACCATAGCCCTCTATGGGCTTCCAAATATCCCTTTGCCAATTCCACAAGAACAGCCTTAGCGAAAGGCTTCTTGAAGGGAAAGATGTAACTCTGTGAGATGAATTAACAGAACACAGAGCAGTTTCTCAGAAAGCTTCTTTCCAGTTTTGAACGGAAGATATTTCCTTTTTCACCATAGCCCTCTATGGGCTTCCAAATATCCCTTTGCCAATTCCACAAGAACAGCCTTAGCGAAAGGCTTCTTGAAGGGAAAGATGTAACTCTGTGAGATGAATTAACAGAACACAGAGCAGTTTCTCAGAAAGCTTCTTTCCAGTTTTGAACGGAAGATATTTCTTTTTCACCATAGCCCTCTATGGGCTTCCAAATATCCCTTTGCCAATTCCACAAGAACAGCCTTAGCGAAAGGCTTCTTGAAGGGAAAGATGTAACTCTGTGAGATGAATTAACAGAACACAGAGCAGTTTCTCAGAAAGCTTCTTTCCAGTTTTGAACGGAAGATATTTCCTTTTTCACCATAGCCCTCTATGGGCTTCCAAATATCCCTTTGCCAATTCCACAAGAACAGCCTTAGCGAAAGGCTTCTTGAAGGGAAAGATGTAACTCTGTGAGATGGATTAACAGAACACAGAGCAGTTTCTCACAAAGCTTGTTTCCAGTTTTGAACGGACGATAGTTCCTTTTTCACCATAGCCCTCTATGGGCTTCCAAATATCCCTTTGCCAATTCCACAAGAACAGACTTAGCGAAAGGCTTCTTGAAGGGAAAGATGTAACTCTGTGAGATGAATTAACAGAACACACAGCAGTTTCTCAGAAAGCTTCTTTCCAGTTTTGAACGGAAGATATTTCCTTTTTCACAATAGCCCTGTATGGGCTTCCAAATATCCCTTTGCCAATTCCACAAGAACAGCCTTAGCGAAAGGCTTCTTGAAGGGAAAGATGTAACTCTGTGAGATGAATTAGCAAAACACAGAGCAGTTTCTCAGAAAGCTTCTTTCCAGTTTTGAACGGAAGATATTTCCTTTTTCACCATAGCCCTCTATGGGCTTCTAAATATCCCTTTGCCAATTCCACAAGAACAGCCTTAGCGAAAGGCTTCTTGAAGGGAAAGATGTAACTCTGTGAGATGAATTAACAGAACACAGAGCAGTTTCTCAGAAAGCTTCTTTCCAGTTTTGAACGGAAGATATTTCCTTTTTCACCATAGCCCTCTATGGGCTTCCAAATATCCCTTTGCCAATTCCACAAGAACAACCTTAGCGAAAGGCTTCTTGAAGGAAAAGATGTAACTCTGTGAGATGAATTAACAGAACACAGAGCAGTTTCTCAGAAAGCTTCTTTCCAGTTTTGAACGGAAGATATTTCCTTTTTCACCATAGCCCTCTATGGGCTTCCAAATATCCCTTTGCCAATTCCACAAGAACAGACTTAGCGAAAGGCTTCTTGAAGGGAAAGATGTAACTCTGTGAGATGGATTAACAGAACACAGAGCAGTTTCTCAGAAAGCTTCTTTCCAGTTTTGAACGGAAGATAGTTCCTTTTTCACCATAGCCCTCTATGGGCTTCCAAATATCCCTTTGCCAATTCCACAAGAACAGCCTTAGCGAAAGGCTTCTTGAAGGGAAAGATGTAATTCTGTGAGATGAATTAACAGAACACAGAGCAGTTTCTCAGAAAGCTTCTTTCCAGTTTTGAACGGAAGATATTTCCTTTTTCACCATAGCCCTCTATGGGCTTCCAAATATCCCTTTGCCAATTCCACAAGAACAGCCTTAGCGAAAGGCTTCTTGAAGGGAAAGATGTAACTCTGTGAGATGAATTAACAGAACACAGAGCAGTTTCTCAGAAAGCTTCTTTCCAGTTTTGAACGGAAGATATTTCCTTTTTCACCATAGCCCTCTATGGGCTTCCAAATATCCCTTTGCCAATTCAACAAGAACAGCCTTAGCGAAAAGCTTCTGGAACGGAAAGATGTAACTCTTTGAGATGAATTAACAGAACACAGAGCAGTTTCTCAGAAAGCTTCTTTCCAGTTTTGAACGGAAGATATTTCCTTTTTCACCATAGCCCTCTATGGGCTTCCAAATATCCCTTTGCCAATTCCACAAGAACAGCCTTAGCGAAAGGCTTCTTGAAGGGAAAGATGGAACTCTATGAGATGAATTAACAGAAAACAGAGCAGTTTCTCAGAAAGCTTCTTTCCAGTTTTGAACGGAAGATATTTCCTTTTTCACCATAGCCCTCTATGGGCTTCCAAATATCCCTTTGCCAATTCCATAAGAACAGCCTTAGCGAAAGGCTTCTTGAAGGGAAAGATGTAACTCTGTGAGATGGATTAACAGAACACAGAGCAGTTTCTCAGAAAGCTTCTTTCCACTTTTGAACGGAAGATAGTTCCTTTTTCACCATAGCCCTCTATGGGCTTCCAAATATCCCTTTGCCAATTCCACAAGAACAGCCTTAGCGAAAGGCTTCTTGAAGGGAAAGATGTAACTCTGTGAGATGAATTAACAGAACACAGAGCAGTTTCTCAGACAGCTTCTTTCCAGTTTTGAACGGAAGATATTTCCTTTTTCACCATAGCCCTCTATGGGCTTCCTAATATCCCTTTGCCAATTCCACAAGAACAGCCTTAGCGAAAGGTTTCTTGAAGGGAAAGATGTAACTCTGTGAGATGAATTAACAGAACACAGAGCAGTTTCTCAGAAAGCTTCTTTCCAGTTTTGAACGGAAGATATTTCCTTTTTCACCATAGCCCTCTATGGGCTTCCAAATATCGCTTTGCCAATTCCACAAGAACAGCCTTAGCGAAAGGCTTCTTGAAGGAAAAGATGTAACTCTGTGAGATGAATTAACAGAACACAGAGCAGTTTCTCAGACAGCTTCTTTCAAGTTTTGAACGGAAGATATTTCCTTTTTCACAATAGCCCTCTATGGGCTTCCAAATATCCCTTTGCCAATTCCACAAGAACAGCCTTAGCGAAAGGCTTCTTGAAGGGAAAGATGTAACTCTGTGAGATGAATTAACAGAACACAGAGCAGTTTCTCAGAAAGCTTCTTTCCAGTTTTGAACGGAAGATATTTCCTTTTTCACCATAGCCCTCTATGGGCTTCCAAATATCACTTTGTCAATTCCACAAGAACAGCCTTAGCGAAAGGCTTCATGAAGGGAAAGATGTAACTCTGTGAGATGAATTAACAGAACACAGAGCAGTTTCTCAGAAAGCTTCTTTCCAGTTTTGAACGGAAGATATTTCCTTTTTCACCATAGCCCTCTATGGGCTTCCAAATATCCCTTTGCCAATTCCACAAGAACAGCCTTAGCGAAAGGCTTCTTGAAGGGAAAGATGTAACTCTGTGAGATGAATTAACAGAACACAGAGCAGTTTCTCAGAAAGCTTCTTTCCAGTTTTGAACGGAAGATATTTCTTTTTCACCATAGCCCTCTATGGGCTTCCAAATATCCCTTTGCCAATTCCACAAGAACAGCCTTAGCGAAAGGCTTCTTGAAGGGAAAGATGTAACTCTGTGAGATGAATTAACAGAACACAGAGCAGTTTCTCAGAAAGCTTCTTTCCAGTTTTGAACGGAAGATATTTCCTTTTTCACCATAGCCCTCTATGGGCTTCCAAATATCCCTTTGCCAATTCCACAAGAACAGCCTTAGCGAAAGGCTTCTTGAAGGGAAAGATGTAACTCTGTGAGATGGATTAACAGAACACAGAGCAGTTTCTCAGAAAGCTTCTTTCCAGTTTTGAACGGACGATAGTTCCTTTTTCACCATAGCCCTCTATGGGCTTCCAAATATCCCTTTGCCAATTCCACAAGAACAGCCTTAGCGAAAGGCTTCTTGAAGGGAAAGATGTAACTCTGTGAGATGAATTAACAGAACACAGAGCAGTTTCTCAGAAAGCTTCTTTCCAGTTTTGAACGGAAGATATTTCCTTTTTCACCATAGCCCTCTATGGGCTTCCAAATATCGCTTTGCCAATTCCACAAGAACAGCCTTAGCGAAAGGCTTCTTGAAGGAAAAGATGTAACTCTGTGAGATGAATTAACAGAACACAGAGCAGTTTCTCAGACAGCTTCTTTCAAGTTTTGAACAGAAGATATTTCCTTTTTCACAATAGCCCTCTATGGGCTTCCAAATATCCCTTTGCCAATTCCACAAGAACAGCCTTAGCGAAAGGCTTCTTGAAGGGAAAGATGTAACTCTGTGATATGAATTAACAGAACACAGAGCAGTTTCTCAGAAAGCTTCTTTCCACTTTTGAACGGAAGATATTTCCTTTTTCACCATAGCCCTCTATGGTCTTCCAAATATCCCTTTGTCAATTCCACAAGAACAGCCTTAGCGAAAGGCTTCATGAAGGGAAAGATGTAACTCTGTGAGATGAATTAACAGAACACAGAGCAGTTTCTCAGAAAGCTTCTTTCCAGTTTTGAACGGAAGATATTTCCTTTTTCACCATAGCCCTCTATGGGCTTCCAAATATCCCTTTGCCAATTCCACAAGAACAGCCTTAGCGAAAGGCTTCTTGAAGGGAAAGATGTAACTCTGTGAGATGAATTAACAGAACACAGAGCAGTTTCTCAGAAAGCTTCTTTCCAGTTTTGAACGGAAGATATTTCCTTTTTCAAAATAGCCCTCTATGGGCTTCCAAATATCCCTTTGCCAATTCCACAAGAACAGCCTTAGCGAAAAGCTTCTTAAAGGGAAAGATGTAACTCTGTGAGATGAATTAACAAAACACAGAGCAGTTTCTCAGAAAGCTTCTTTCCAGTTTTGAACGGAAGATATTTCCTTTTTCACCATTGCCCTCTATGGGCTTCCAAATATTCCTTTGCCAATTCCACAAGAACAGCCATAGCGAAAGGCTTCTTGAAGGGAAAGATGTAACTCTGTGAGATGAATTAACAGAAAACAGAGCAGGTTCTCAGAAAGCTTCTTTAAAGTTTTGAACGGAAGATATTTCCTTTTTCACCATAGCCCTCTATGGGCTTCCAAATATCCCTTTGCCAATTCCACAAGAACAGCCTTAGCGAAAGGCTTCTTGAAGGGAAAGATGTAACTCTGTGAGATGGATTAACAGAACACAGAGCAGTTTCTCAGAAAGCTTCTTTCCACTTTTGAACGGAAGATAGTTCCTTTTTCACCATAGCCCTCTATGGGCTTCCAAATATCCCTTTGCCAATTCCACAAGAACAGCCTTAGCGAAAGGCTTCTTGAAGGGAAAGATGTAACTCTGTGAGATGAATTAACAGAACACAGAGCAGTTTCTCAGACAGCTTCTTTCCAGTTTTGAACGGAAGATATTTCCTTTTTCACCATAGCCCTCTATGGGCTTCCTAATATCCCTTTGCCAATTCCACAAGAACAGCCTTAGCGAAAGGCTTCTTGAAGGGAAAGATGTAACTCTGTGAGATGAATTAACAGAACACAGAGCAGTTTCTCAGAAAGCTTCTTTCCAGTTTTGAACGGAAGATATTTCCTTTTTCACCATAGCCCTCTATGGGCTTCCAAATATCGCTATGCCAATTCCACAAGAACAGCCTTAGCGAAAGGCTTCTTGAAGGAAAAGATGTAACTCTGTGAGATGAATTAACAGAACACAGAGCAGTTTCTCAGACAGCTTCTTTCAAGTTTTGAACGGAAGATATTTCCTTTTTCACAATAGCCCTCTATGGGCTTCCAAATATCCCTTTGCCAATTCCACAAGAACAGCCTTAGCGAAAGGCTTCTTGAAGGGAAAGATGTAACTCTGTGAGATGAATTAACAGAACACAGAGCAGTTTCTCAGAAAGCTTCTTTCCAGTTTTGAACGGAAGATATTTCCTTTTTCACCATAGCCCTCTATGGGCTTCCAAATATCCCTTTGTCAATTCCACAAGAACAGCCTTAGCGAAAGGCTTCATGAAGGGAAAGATGTAACTCTGTGAGATGAATTAACAGAACACAGAGCAGTTTCTCAGAAAGCTTCTTTCCAGTTTTGAACGGAAGATATTTCCTTTTTCACCATAGCCCTCTATGGGCTTCCAAATATCCCTTTGCCAATTCCACAAGAACAGCCTTAGCGAAAGGCTTCTTGAAGGGAAAGATGTAACTCTGTGAGATGAATTAACAGAACACAGAGCAGTTTCTCAGAAAGCTTCTTTCCAGTTTTGAACGGAAGATATTTCTTTTTCACCATAGCCCTCTATGGGCTTCCAAATATCCCTTTGCCAATTCCACAAGAACAGCCTTAGCGAAAGGCTTCTTGAAGGGAAAGATGTAACTCTGTGAGATGAATTAACAGAACACAGAGCAGTTTCTCAGAAAGCTTCTTTCCAGTTTTGAACGGAAGATATTTCCTTTTTCACCATAGCCCTCTATGGGCTTCCAAATATCCCTTTGCCAATTCCACAAGAACAGCCTTAGCGAAAGGCTTCTTGAAGGGAAAGATGTAACTCTGTGAGATGGATTAACAGAACACAGAGCAGTTTCTCAGAAAGCTTCTTTCCAGTTTTGAACGGACGATAGTTCCTTTTTCACCATAGCCCTCTATGGGCTTCCAAATATCCCTTTGCCAATTCCACAAGAACAGCCTTAGCGAAAGGCTTCTTGAAGGGAAAGATGTAACTCTGTGAGATGAATTAACAGAACACAGAGCAGTTTCTCAGAAAGCTTCTTTCCAGTTTTGAACGGAAGATATTTCCTTTTTCACCATAGCCCTCTATGGGCTTCCAAATATCGCTTTGCCAATTCCACAAGAACAGCCTTAGCGAAAGGCTTCTTGAAGGAAAAGATGTAACTCTGTGAGATGAATTAACAGAACACAGAGCAGTTTCTCAGACAGCTTCTTTCAAGTTTTGAACAGAAGATATTTCCTTTTTCACAATAGCCCTCTATGGGCTTCCAAATATCCCTTTGCCAATTCCACAAGAACAGCCTTAGCGAAAGGCTTCTTGAAGGGAAAGATGTAACTCTGTGATATGAATTAACAGAACACAGAGCAGTTTCTCAGAAAGCTTCTTTCCACTTTTGAACGGAAGATATTTCCTTTTTCACCATAGCCCTCTATGGTCTTCCAAAAATCCCTTTGTCAATTCCACAAGAACAGCCTTAGCGAAAGGCTTCATGAAGGGAAAGATGTAACTCTGTGAGATGAATTAACAGAACACAGAGCAGTTTCTCAGAAAGCTTCTTTCCAGTTTTGAACGGAAGATATTTCCTTTTTCACCATAGCCCTCTATGGGCTTCCAAATATCCCTTTGCCAATTCCACAAGAACAGCCTTAGCGAAAGGCTTCTTGAAGGGAAAGATGTAACTCTGTGAGATGAATTAACAGAACACAGAGCAGTTTCTCAGAAAGCTTCTTTCCAGTTTTGAACGGAAGATATTTCCTTTTTCAAAATAGCCCTCTATGGGCTTCCAAATATCCCTTTGCCAATTCCACAAGAACAGCCTTAGCGAAAAGCTTCTTAAAGGGAAAGATGTAACTCTGTGAGATGAATTAACAAAACACAGAGCAGTTTCTCAGAAAGCTTCTTTCCAGTTTTGAACGGAAGATATTTCCTTTTTCACCATTGCCCTCTATGGGCTTCCAAATATTCCTTTGCCAATTCCACAAGAACAGCCATAGCGAAAGGCTTCTTGAAGGGAAAGATGTAACTCTGTGAGATGAATTAACAGAACACAGAGCAGGTTCTCAGAAAGCTTCTTTCCAGTTTTGAACGGAAGATATTTCCTTTTTCACCATAGCCCTCTATGGGCTTCCAAATATCCCTTTGCCAATTGCACAAGAACAGCCTTAGCGAAAGGCTTCTTGAAGGGAAAGATGTAACTCTGTGAGATGAATTAACAGAACACAGAGCAGTTTCTCAGAAAGCTTCTTTCCAGTTTTGAACGGAAGATATTTCCTTTTTCACCATAGCCCTCTATGGGCTTCCAAATATCCCTTTGCCAATTCCACAAGAACAGCCTTAGCGAAAGGCTTCTTGAAGGGAAAGATGTAACTCTGTGAGATGAATTAACAGAACACAGAGCAGTTTCTCAGAAAGCTTCTTTCCAGTTTTGAACGGAAGATATTTCTTTTTCACCATAGCCCTCTATGGGCTTCCAAATATCCCTTTGCCAATTCCACAAGAACAGCCTTAGCGAAAGGCTTCTTGAAGGGAAAGATGTAACTCTGTGAGATGAATTAACAGAACACAGAGCAGTTTCTCAGAAAGCTTCTTTCCAGTTTTGAACGGAAGATATTTCCTTTTTCACCATAGCCCTCTATGGGCTTCCAAATATCCCTTTGCCAATTCCACAAGAACAGCCTTAGCGAAAGGCTTCTTGAAGGGAAAGATGTAACTCTGTGAGATGGATTAACAGAACACAGAGCAGTTTCTCACAAAGCTTGTTTCCAGTTTTGAACGGACGATAGTTCCTTTTTCACCATAGCCCTCTATGGGCTTCCAAATATCCCTTTGCCAATTCCACAAGAACAGACTTAGCGAAAGGCTTCTTGAAGGGAAAGATGTAACTCTGTGAGATGAATTAACACAACACACAGCAGTTTCTCAGAAAGCTTCTTTCCAGTTTTGAACGGAAGATATTTCCTTTTTCACAATAGCCCTGTATGGGCTTCCAAATATCCCTTTGCCAATTCCACAAGAACAGCCTTAGCGAAAGGCTTCTTGAAGGGAAAGATGTAACTCTGTGAGATGAATTAGCAAAACACAGAGCAGTTTCTCAGAAAGCTTCTTTCCAGTTTTGAACGGAAGATATTTCCTTTTTCACCATAGCCCTCTATGGGCTTCCAAATATCCCTTTGCCAATTCCACAAGAACAGCCTTAGCGAAAGGCTTCTTGAAGGGAAAGATGTAACTCTGTGAGATGAATTAACAGAACACAGAGCAGTTTCTCAGAAAGCTTCTTTCCAGTTTTGAACGGAAGATATTTCCTTTTTCACCATAGCCCTCTATGGGCTTCCAAATATCCCTTTGCCAATTCCACAAGAACAACCTTAGCGAAAGGCTTCTTGAAGGAAAAGATGTAACTCTGTGAGATGAATTAACAGAACACAGAGCAGTTTCTCAGACAGCTTCTTTCAAGTTTTGAACGGAAGATATTTCCTTTTTCACAATAGCCCTCTATGGGCTTCCAAATATCCCTTTGCCAATTCCGCAAGAACAGCCTTAGCGAAAGGCTTCTTGAAGGGAAAGATGTAACTCTGTGAGATGAATTAACAGAACACAGAGCAGTTTCTCAGAAAGCTTCTTTCCAGGTTTGAACGGAAGATATTTCCTTTTTCACCATAGCCCTCTATGGGCTTCCAAATATCCCTTTGTCAATTCCACAAGAACAGCCTTAGCGAAAGGCTTCATGAAGGGAAAGATGTAACTCTGTGAGATGAATTAACAGAACACAGAGCAGTTTCTCAGAAAGCTTCTTTCCAGTTTTGAACGGAAGATATTTCCTTTTTCACCATAGCCCTCTATGGGCTTCCAAATATCCCTTTGCCAATTCCACAAGAACAGCCTTAGCGAAAGGCTTCTTGAAGGGAAAGATGTAACTCTGTGAGATGAATTAACAGAACACAGAGCAGTTTCTCAGAAAGCTTCTTTCCAGTTTTGAACGGAAGATATTTCCTTTTTCACCATAGCCCTCTATGGGCTTCCAAATATCCCTTTGCCAATTCCACAAGAACAGCCTTAGCGAAAGGCTTCTTGAAGGGAAAGATGTAACTCTGTGAGATGAATTAACAGAACACAGAGCAGTTTCTCAGAAAGCTTCTTTCCAGTTTTGAACGGAAGATATTTCCTTTTTCACCATAGCCCTCTATGGGCTTCCAAATATCCCTTTGCCAATTCCACAAGAACAGCCTTAGCGAAAGGCTTCTTGAAGGGAAAGATGTAACTCTGTGAGATGAATTAACAGAACACAGAGCAGTTTCTCAGAAAGCTTCTTTCCAGTTTTGAACGGAAGATATTTCCTTTTTCAAAATAGCCCTCTATGGGCTTCCAAATATCCCTTTGCCAATTCCACAAGAACAGCCTTAGCGAAAAGCTTCTTAAAGGGAAAGATGTAACTCTGTGAGATGAATTAACAGAACACAGAACAGTTTCTCAGAAAGCTTCTTTCCAGTTTTTAACGGAAGATATTTCCTTTTTCACCATAGCCCTCTATGGGCTTCCAAATATCCCTTTGCCAATTCCACAAGAACAGCCTTAGCGAAACGCTTCTCGAAGGGATAGATGTAACTCTGTGAGATGAATTAAGAGAACACAGAACAGTTTCTCAGAAAGCTTCTTTCCAGTTTTGAACGGAAGATATTTCCTTTTTCACCATAGCCCTCTATGGGTTTCCAAATATCCCTTTGCCAATTCCACAAGAACACCCTTAGCGAAAGGCTTCTAGAAGGGAAAGATGTAACTCTTTGAGATGAATTAACAGAACACAGAGCAGTTTCTCGGAAAGCTTCTTTCCAGTTTTGAACGGAAGATATTTCCTTTTTCACCATAGCCCTCTATGGGCTTCCAAATATCCCTTTGCCAATTCCACAAGAACAGCCTTAGCGAAAGGCTTCTTGAAGGGAAAGATGGAACTCTATGAGATGAATTAACAGAAAACAGAGCAGTTTCTCAGAAAGCTTCTTTCCAGTTTTGAACGGAAGATATTTCCTTTTTCACCATAGCCCTCTATGGGCTTCCAAATATCCCTTTGCCAATTCCACAAGAACAGCCTTAGCGAAAGGCTTCTTGAAGGGAAAGATGTAACTCTGTGAGATGGATTAACAGAACACAGAGCAGTTTCTCAGAAAGCTTCTTTCCACTTTTGAACGGAAGATAGTTCCTTTTTCACCATAGCCCTCTATGGGCTTCCAAATATCCCTTTGCCAATTCCACAAGAACAGCCTTAGCGAAAGGCTTCTTGAAGGGAAAGATGTAACTCTGTGAGATGAATTAACAGAACACAGAGCAGTTTCTCAGACAGCTTCTTTCCAGTTTTGAACGGAAGATATTTCCTTTTTCACAATAGCCCTGTATGGGCTTCCAAATATCCCTTTGCCAATTCCACAAGAACAGCCTTAGCGAAAAGCTTCTTGAAGGGAAAGATGTAACTCTGTGAGATGAATGAACAGAACACAGAGCAGTTTCTCAGAAAGCTTCTTTCCAGTTTTGAACGGAAGATATTTCCTTTTTCACCATAGCCCTCTATGGGCTTCCAAATATTCCTTTGCCAATTCCACAAGAACAGCCATAGCGAAAGGCTTCTTGAAGGGAAAGATGTAACTCTGTGAGATGAATTAACAGAACACAGAGCAGGTTCTCAGAAAGCTTCTTTCCAGTTTTGAACGGAAGATATTTCCTTTTTCACCATAGCCCTCTATGGGCTTCCAAATATCCCTTTGCCAATTCCACAAGAACAGCCTTAGCGAAAGGCTTCTTGAAGGGAAAGATGTAATTCTGTGAGATGAATTAACAGAACACAGAGCAGTTTCTCAGAAAGCTTCTTTCCAGTTTTGAACGGAAGATATTTCCTTTTTCACCATAGCCCTCTATGGGCTTCCAAATATCCCTTTGCCAATTCCACAAGAACAGCCTTAGCGAAAGGCTTCTTGAAGGGAAAGATGTAACTCTGTGAGATGAATTAACAGAACACAGAGCAGTTTCTCAGAAAGCTTCTTTCCAGTTTTGAACGGAAGATATTTCTTTTTCACCATAGCCCTCTATGGGCTTCCAAATAACCCTTTGCCAATTCCACAAGAACAGCCTTAGCGAAAGGCTTCTTGAAGGGAAAGATGTAACTCTGTGAGATGAATTAACAGAACACAGAGCAGTTTCTCAGAAAGCTTCTTTCCAGTTTTGAACGGAAGATATTTCCTTTTTCACCATAGCCCTCTATGGGCTTCCAAATATCCCTTTGCCAATTCCACAAGAACAGCCTTAGCGAAAGGCTTCTTGAAGGGAAAGATGTAACTCTGTGAGATGGATTAACAGAACACAGAGCAGTTTCTCAGAAAGCTTCTTTCCAGTTTTGAACGGACGATAGTTCCTTTTTCACCATAGGCCTCTATGGGCTTCCAAATATCCCTTTGCCAATTCCACAAGAACAGCCTTAGCGAAAGGCTTCTTGAAGGGAAAGATGTAACTCTGTGAGATGAATTAACAGAACACAGAGCAGTTTCTCAGAAAGCTTCTTTCCAGTTTTGAACGGAAGATATTTCCTTTTTCACCATAGCCCTCTATGGGCTTCCAAATATCGCTTTGCCAATTCCACAAGAACAGCCTTAGCGAAAGGCTTCTTGAAGGGAAAGATGTAACTCTGTGAGATGAATTAACAGAACACACAGCAGTTTCTCAATAAGCTTCTTTCCAGTTTTGAACGGAAGATATTTCCTTTTTCACCATAGCCCTCTATGGGCTTCCAAATATCCCTTTGCCAATTCCACAAGAACAGCCTTAGCGAAAGGCTTCTCGAAGGGATAGATGTAACTCTGTGAGATGAATTAACAGAACACAGAGCAGTTTCTCAGAAAGCTTCTTTCCAGTTTTGAACGGAAGATATTTCCTTTTTTACCATAGCCCTCTATGGGTTTCCAAATATCCCTTTGCCAATTCCACAAGAACACCCTTAGCGAAAGGCTTCTAGAAGGGAAAGATGTAACTCTTTGAGATGAATTAACAGAACACAGAGCAGTTTCTCAGAAAGCTTCTTTCCAGTTTTGAACGGAAGATATTTCCTTTTTCACCATAGCCCTCTATGGGCTTCCAAATATCCCTTTGCCAATTCCACAAGAACAGCCTTAGCGAAAGGCTTCTTGAAGGGAATGATGTAACTCTGTGAGATGAATTAACAGAACACAGAGCAGTTTCTCAGAAAGCTTCTTTCCAGTTTTGAACGGAAGATATTTCCTTTTTCACCATAGCCCTCTATGGGCTTCCAAATATCCCATTGCCAATTCCACAAGAACAGACTTAGCGAAAGGCTTCTTGAAGGGAAAGATGTAACTCTGTGAGATGGATTAACAGAACACAGAGCAGTTTCTCAGAAAGCTTCTTTCCAGTTTTGAACGGAAGATAGTTCCTTTTTCACCATAGCCCTCTATGGGCTTCCAAATATCCCTTTGCCAATTCCACAAGAACAGCCTTAGCGAAAGGCTTCTTGAAGGGAAAGATGTAACTCTGTGAGATGAATTAACAGAACACAGAGCAGTTTCTCAGAAAGCTTCTTTCCAGTTTTGAACGGAAGATATGTCCTTTTTCACCATAGCCCTCTATGGGCTTCCAAATATCCCTTTGCCAATTCCACAAGAACAGCCTTAGCGAAAGGCTTCTTGAAGGGAAAGATGTAACTCTGTGAGATGAATTAACAGAACACAGAGCAGTTTCTCAGACAGCTTCTTTCCAGTTTTGAACGGAAGATATTTCCTTTTTCACCATAGCCTTCTATGGGCTTCCAAATATCCCTTTGCCAATTCCACAAGAACAGCCTTAGCGAAAAGCTTCTTGAAGGGAAAGATGTAACACTGTGAGATGAGTTAACAAAACACAGAGCAGTTTCTCAGAAAGATTCTTTCCAGTTTTGAACGGAAGATATTTCCTTTTTCACCATAGCCCTCTAAGGGCTTCCCAATATTCCTTTGCCAATTCCACAAGAACAGCCATAACGAAAGGCTTGTTGAAGGGAAAGATGTAACTCTGTGAGATGAATTAACAGAACACAGAGCAGTTTCTCAGAAAGCTTCTTTCCAGTTTTGAACGGAAGATATTTCCTTTTTCACCATAGCCCTCTATGGGCTTCCAAATATCCCTTTGCCAATTCCACAAGAACAGCCTTAGCGAAAGGCTTCTTGAAGGGAAAGATGTAACTCTGTGAGATGAATTAACAGAACACAGAGCAGTTTCTCAGAAAGCTTCTTTCCAGTTTTGAACGGAAGATATTTCCTTTTTCACCATAGCCCTCTATGGGCTTCCAAATATCCCTTTGCCAATTCCACAAGAACAGCCTTAGCGAAAGGCTTCTTGAAGGGAAAGATGGAACTCTATGAGATGAATTAACTGAAAACAGAGCAGTTTCTCAGAAAGCTTCTTTCCAGTTTTGAACGGAAGATATTTCCTTTTTCACCATAGCCCTCTATGGGCTTCCAAATATCCCTTTGCCAATTCCACAAGAACAGCCTTAGCGAAAGGCTTCTTGAAGGGAAAGATGTAACTCTGTGAGATGGATTAACAGAACACAGAGCAGTTTCTCAGAAAGCTTCTTTCCAGTTTTGAACGGAAGATATTTCCTTTTTCACCATAGCCCTCTATGGGCTTCCAAATATCGCTTTGCCAATTCCACAAGAACAGCCTTAGCGAAAGGCTTCTTGAAGGAAAAGATGTAACTCTGTGAGATGAATTAACAGAACACAGAGCAGTTTCTCAGACAGCTTCTTTCAAGTTTTGAACGGAAGATATTTCCTTTTTCACAATAGCCCTCTATGGGCTTCCAAATATCCCTTTGCCAATTCCACAAGAACAGCCTTAGCGAAAGGCTTCTTGAAGGGAAAGATGTAACTCTGTGAGATGAATTAACAGAACACAGAGCAGTTTCTCAGAAAGCTTCTTTCCAGTTTTGAACGGAAGATATTTCCTTTTTCACCATAGCCCTCTATGGGCTTCCAAATATCCCTTTGTCAATTTCACAAGAACAGCCTTAGCGAAAGGCTTCATGAAGGGAAAGATGTAACTCTGTGAGATGAATTAACAGAACACAGAGCAGTTTCTCAGAAAGCTTCTTTCCAGTTTTGAACGGAAGATATTTCCTTTTTCACCATAGCCCTCTATGGGCTTCCAAATATCCCTTTGCCAATTCCACAAGAACAGCCTTAGCGAAAGGCTTCTTGAAGGGAAAGATGTAACTCTGTGAGATGAATTAACAGAACACAGAGCAGTTTCTCAGAAAGCTTCTTTCCAGTTTTGAACGGAAGATATTTCCTTTTTCACCATAGCCCTCTATGGGCTTCCAAATATCCCTTTGCCAATTCCACAAGAACAGCCTTAGCGAAAGGCTTCTTGAAGGAAAAGATGTAACTCTGTGAGATGAATTAACAGAACACAGAGCAGTTTCTCAGACAGCTTCTTTCCAGTTTTGAACGGAAGATATTTCCTTTTTCACCATAGCCCTCTATGGGCTTCCAAATATCCCTTTGCCAATTCCACAAGAACAGCCTTAGCGAAAGGCTTCTTGAAGGGAAAGATGTAACTCTGTGAGATGGATTAACAGAACACAGAGCAGTTTCTCACAAAGCTTCTTTCCAGTTTTGAACGGACGATAGTTCCTTTTTCACCATAGCCCTCTATGGGCTTCCAAATATCCCTTTGCCAATTCCACAAGAACAGACTTAGCGAAAGGCTTCTTGAAGGGAAAGATGTAACTCTGTGAGATGAATTAACAGAACACACAGCAGTTTCTCAGAAAGCTTCTTTCCAGTTTTGAACGGAAGATATTTCCTTTTTCACAATAGCCCTGTATGGGCTTCCAAATATCCCTTTGCCAATTCCACAAGAACAGCCTTAGCGAAAAGCTTCTTGAAGGGAAAGATGTAACTCTGTGAGATGAATTAGCAAAACACAGAGCAGTTTCTCAGAAAGCTTCTTTCCAGTTTTGAACGGAAGATATTTCCTTTTTCACCATAGCCCTCTATGGGCTTCCAAATATCCCTTTGCCAATTCCACAAGAACAGCCTTAGCGAAAGGCTTCTTGAAGGGAAAGATGTAACTCTGTGAGATGAATTAACAGAACACAGAGCAGTTTCTCAGAAAGCTTCTTTCCAGTTTTGAACGGAAGATATTTCCTTTTTCACCATAGCCCTCTATGGGCTTCCAAATATCCCTTTGCCAATTCCACAAGAACAGCCTTAGCGAAAGGCTTCTTGAAGGGAAAGATGTAACTCTGTGAGATGAATTAACAGAACACAGAGCAGTTTCTCAGAAAGCTTCTTTCCAGTTTTGAACGGAAGATATTTCCTTTTTCACCATAGCCCTCTATGGGCTTCCAAATATCCCTTTGCCAATTCCACAAGAACAGCCTTAGCGAAAGGCTTCTTGAAGGGATAGATGTAACTCTGTGAGATGAATTAACAGAACACAGAGCAGTTTCTCAGAAAGCTTCCTTCCAGTTTTGAACGGAAGATATTTCCTTTTTCACCATAGCCCTCTATGGGCTTCCAAATATCCCTTTGCCAATTACACAAGAACAGCCTTAGCGAAAGGCTTCTTGAAGGGAAAGATATAACTCTGTGAGATGAATTAACAGAACACAGAGCAGTTTCTCAGAAAGATTCTTTCCAGTTTTGAACGGAAGATATTTCCTTTTTCACCATAGCCCTCTATGGGCTTCCAAATATCCCTTTGCCAATTCCACAAGAACAGCCTTAGCGAAAGGCTTCTCGAAGGGACAGATGTAACTCTGTGAGATGAATTAACAGAACACAGAGCAGTTTCTCAGAAAGCTTCTTTCCAGTTTTGAACGGAAGATATTTCCTTTTTCACCAGAGCCCTCTATGGGCTTCCAAATATCCCTTTGCCAATTCCACAAGAACAGCCTTAGCGAATGGCTTCTTGAAGGAAAAGATGTAACTCTGTGAGATGAATTAACAGAACACAGAGCAGTTTCTCAGAAAGCTTCTTTCAAGTTTTGAACGGAAGATATTTCCTTTTTCACCATAGCCCTCTATGGGCTTCCAAATATCCCTTTGCCAATTCAACAAGAACAGCCTTAGTGAAAAGCTTCTGGAACGGAAAGATGTAACTCTGTGAGATGAATTAACAGAACACAGAGCAGTTTCTCAGAAAGCTTCTTTCCAGTTTTGAACGGAAGATATTTCCTTTTTCACCATAGCCCTCTATGGGCTTCCAAATGTCCCTTTGCCAATTCCACAAGAACAGCCTTAGCGAAAGGCTTCTTGAAGGGAAATATGGAACTCTATCAGATGAATTAACAGAAAACAGAGCAGTTTCTCAGAAAGCTTCTTTCCAGTTTTGAACGGAAGATATTTCCTTTTTCACCATAGCCCTCTATGGGCTTCCAAATATCCCTTTGCCAATTCCCCAAGAACAGCCTTAGCGAAAGGCTTCATGAAGGGAAAGATGTAACTCTGTGAGATGGATTAACAGAACACAGAGCAGATTCTCAGAAAGCTTCTTTCCAGTTTTGAACGGAAGATAGTTCCTTTTTCACCATAGCCCTCTATGGGCTTCCAAATATCCCTTTGCCAATTCCACAAGAACAGCCTTAGCGAAAAGCTTCTTGAAGGGAAAGATGTAACTCTGTGAGATGAATTAACAGAACACAGAGCAGTTTCTCAGACAGCTTCTTTCCAGTTTTGAACGGAAGATATTTCCTTTTTCACAATAGCCCTGTATGGGCTTCCAAATATCCCTTTGCCAATTCCACAAGAACAGCCTTAGCGAAAAGCTTCTTGAAGGGAAAGATGTAACTCTGTGAGATGAATTAACAAAACACAGAGCAGTTTCTCAGAAAGCTTCTTTCCAGTTTTGAACGGAAGATATTTCCTTTTTCACCATAGCCCTCTATGGGCTTCCAAATATCCCTTTGCCAATTCCACAAGAACAGCCTTAGCGAAAGGCTTCCTGAAGGGAAAGATGTAACTCTGTGAGATGAATTAACAGAACACAGAGCAGTTTCTCAGAAAGCTTCTTTCCAGTTTTGAACGGAAGATATTTCCTTTTTCACCATAGCCCTCTATGGGCTTCCAAATATCGCTTTGCCAATTCCACAAGAACAGCCTTAGCGAAAGGCTTCTTGAAGGAAAAGATGTAACTCTGTGAGATGAATTAACAGAACACAGAGCAGTTTCTCAGACAGCTTCTTTCCAGTTTTGAACGGAAGATATTTCCTTTTTCACAATAGCCCTCTATGGGCTTCCAAATATCCCTTTGCCAATTCCACAAGAACAGCCTTAGCGAAAAGCTTCTTGAAGGGAAAGATGTAACTCTGTGAGATGAATTAACAAAACACAGAGCAGTTTCTCAGAAAGCTTCTTTCCAGTTTTGAACGGAAGATAGTTCCTTTTTCACCATAGCCCTCTATGGGCTTCCAAATATTCCTTTGCAAATTCCACAAGAACAGCCTTAGCGAAAGGCTTCTTGAAGGGAAAGATGTAACTCTGTGAGATGAATTAACAGAACACAGAGCAGTTTCTCAGAAAGCTTCTTTCCAGTTTTGAACGGAAGATATTTCCTTTTTCACCATAGCCCTCTATGGGCTTCCAAATATCCCTTTGCCAATTCCACAAGAACAGCCTTAGCGAAAGGCTTCTTGAAGGGAAAGATGTAACTCTGTGAGATGAATTAACAGAACACAGAGCAGTTTCTCAGAAAGCTTCTTTCCAGTTTTGAATGGAAGATATTTCCTTTTTCACCATAGCCCTCTATGGGCTTCCAAATATCCCTTTGCCAATTCCACAAGAACAGCCTTAGCGAAAGGCTTCTTGAAGGGAAAGATGTAACTCTGTGAGATGAATTAACAGAACACAGAGCAGTTTCTCAGAAAGCTTCTTTCCAGTTTTGAACGGAAGATATTTCCTTTTTCACCATAGCCCTCTATGGGCTTCCAAATATCCCTTTGTCAATTCCACAAGAACAGCCTTAGCGAAAGGCTTCATGAAGGGAAAGATGTAACTCTGTGAGATGAATTAACAGAACACAGAGCAGTTTCTCAGAAAGCTTCTTTCCAGTTTTGAACGGAAGATATTTCCTTTTTCACCATAGCCCTCTATGGGCTTCCAAATATCCCTTTGCCAATTCCACAAGAACAGCCTTAGCGAAAGGCTTCTTGAAGGGAAAGATGTAACTCTGTGAGATGAATTAACAGAACACAGAGCAGTTTCTCAGAAAGCTTCTTTCCAGTTTTGAACGGAAGATATTTCCTTTTTCAAAATAGCCCTCTATGGGCTTCCAAATATCCCTTTGCCAATTCCACAAGAACAGCCTTAGCGAAAAGCTTCTTGAAGGGAAAGATGTAACTCTGTGAGATGAATTAACAAAACACAGAGCAGTTTCTCAGAAAGCTTCTTTCCAGTTTTGAACGGAAGATATTTCCTTTTTCACCATAGCCCTCTATGGGCTTCCAAATATTCCTTTGCCAATTCCACAAGAACAGCCATAGCGAAAGGCTTCTTGAAGGGAAAGATGTAACTCTGTGAGATGAATTAACAGAACACAGAGCAGGTTCTCAGAAAGCTTCTTTCCAGTTTTGAACGGAAGATATTTCCTTTTTCACCATAGCCCTCTATGGGCTTCCAAATATCCCTTTGCCAATTCCACAAGAACAGCCTTAGCGAAAGGCTTCTTGAAGGGAAAGATGTAACTCTGTGAGATGAATTAACAGAACACACAGCAGTTTCTCAGAAAGCTTCTTTCCAGTTTAAACGGAAGATATTTCCTTTTTCACCATAGCCCTCTATGGGCTTCCAAATATCCCTTTGCCAATTCCACAAGAACAGCATTAGCGAAAGGCTTCTCGAAGGGATAGATGTAACTCTGTGAGATGAATTAACAGAACACAGAGCAGTTTCTCAGAAAGCTTCTTTCCAGTTTTGAACGGAAGATATTTCCTTTTTCACCATAGCCCTCTATGGGTTTCCAAATATCCCTTTGCCAATTCCACAAGAACACCCTTAGCGAAAGGCTTCTAGAAGGGAAAGATGTAACTCTTTGAGATGAATTAACAGAACACAGAGCAGTTTCTCAGAAAGCTTCTTTCCAGTTTTGAACGGAAGATATTTCCTTTTTCACCATAGCCCTCTATGGGCTTCCAAATATCCCTTTGCCAATTCCACAAGAACAGCCTTAGCGAAAGGCTTCTTGAAGGGAAAGATGTAACTCTGTGAGATGAATTAACAGAACACAGAGCAGTTTCTCAGAAAGCTTCTTTCCAGTTTTGAACGGAAGATATTTCCTTTTTCACCATAGCCCTCTATGGGCTTCCAAATATCCCTTTGCCAATTCCACAAGAACAGCCTTAGCGAAAGGCTTCTTGAAGGGAAAGATGTAACTCTGTGAGATGGATTAACAGAACACAGAGCAGTTTCTCAGAAAGCTTCTTTCCAGTTTTGAACGGAAGATATTTCCTTTTTCACCATAGCCCTCTATGGGCTTCCAAATATCCCTTTGCCAATTCCACAAGAACAGCCTTAGCGAAAAGCTTCTTGAAGGGAAAGATGTAACACTGTGAGATGAATTAACAAAACACAGAGCAGTTTCTCAGAAAGCTTCTTTCCAGTTTTGAACGGAAGATATTTCCTTTTTCACCATAGCCCTCTATGGGCTTCCAAATATTCCTTTGCCAATTCCACAAGAACAGCCATAGCGAAAGGCTTCTTGAAGGGAAAGATGTAACTCTGTGAGATGAATTAACAGAACACAGAGCAGTTTCTCAGAAAGTTTCTTTCCAGTTTTGAACGGAAGATATTTCCTTTTTCACCATAGCCCTCTATGGGCTTCCAAATATCCCTTTGCCAATTCCACAAGAACAGCCTTAGCGAAAGGCTTCTTGAAGGGAAAGATGTAACTCTGTGAGATGAATTAACAGAACACAGAGCAGTTTCTCAGAAAGCTTCTTTCCAGTTTTGAACGGAAGATATTTCCTTTTTCACCATAGCCCTCTAGGGGCTTCCAAATATCCCTTTGCCAATTCCACAAGAACAGCCTTAGCGAAAGGCTTCTTGAAGGGAAAGATGTAACTCTGTGAGATGAATTAACAGAACACAGAGCAGTTTCTCAGAAAGCTTCTTTCCAGTTTTGAACGGAAGATATTTCCTTTTTCACCATAGCCCTCTATGGGCTTCCAAATATCCCTTTGCCAATTCCACAAGAACAGCCTTAGCGAAAGGCTTCTTGAAGGGAAAGATGTAACTCTGTGAGATGGATTAACAGAACACAGAGCAGTTTCTCAGAAAGCTTCTTTCCAGTTTTGAACGGAAGATAGTTCCTTTTTCACCATAGCCCTCTATGGGCTTCCAAATATCCCTTTGCCAATTCCACAAGAACAGCCTTAGCGAAAGGCTTCTTGAAAGGAAAGATGTAACTCTGTGAGATGAATTAACAGAACACAGAGCAGTTTCTCAGAAAGCTTCTTTCCAGTTTTGAACGGAAGATATTTCCTTTTTCACCATAGCCCTCTATGGGCTTCCAAATATCCCTTTGCCAATTCCACAAGAACAGCCTTAGCGAAAGGCTTCTTGAAGGGAAAGATGTAACTCTGTGAGATGAATTAACAGAAATCAGAGCAGTTTCTCAGAAAGCTTCTTTCCAGTTTTGAACGGAAGATATTTCCTATTTCACCATAGCCCTCTATGGGCTTCCAAATATCCCTTTGCCAATTCCACAAGAACAGCCTTAGCGAAAGGCTCCTTGAATGGAACGATGTAACTCTGTGAGATGAATTAACAGAACACAGAGCAGTTTCTCAGAAAGCTTCTTTCCAGTTTTGAACGGAAGATATTTCCTTTTTCACCATAGCCCTCTATGGGCTTCCAAATATCCCTTTGCCAATTCCACAAGAACAGCCTTAGCGAAAGGCTTCTTGAAGGGAAAGATGTAACTCTGTGAGATGAATTAACGGAACACAGAGCAGTTTCTCAGAAAGCTTCTTTCCAGTTTTGAACGGAAGATATTTCCTTTTTCACCATAGCCCTCTATGGGATTCCAAATATCCCTTTGCCAATTCCACAAGAACAGCCTTAGCGAAAGTCTTCTCGAAGGGATAGATGTAACTCTGTGAGATGAATTAACAGAACACAGAGCAGTTTCTCAGAAAGCTTCTTTCCAGTTTTGAACGGAAGATATTTCCTTTTTCACCATAGCCCTCTTTGGGCTTCCAAATATCCCTTTGCCAATTCCACAAGAACAGCCTTAGCGAAAGGCTTCTTGAAGGAAAAGATGTAACTCTGTGAGATGAATTAACAGAACACAGAGCAGTTTATCAGACAGCTTCTTTCCAGTTTTGAACGGAAGATATTTCCTTTTTCACCATAGCCCTCTATGGGCTTCCAAATATCCCTTTGCCAATTCCACAAGAACAGCCTTAGCGAAAAGCTTCTTGAAGGGAAAGATGTAACACTGTGAGATGAATTAACAAAACACAGAGCAGTTTCTCAGAAAGCTTCTTCCAGTTTTGAACGGAAGATATTTCCTTTTTCACCATAGCCCTCTATGGGCTTCCAAATATTCCTTTGCCAATTCCACAAGAACAGCCATAGCGAAAGGCTTCTTGAAGGGAAAGATGTAACTCTGTGAGATGAATTAACAGAACACAGAGCAGTTTCTCAGAAAGCTTCTTTCCAGTTTTGAACGGAAGATATTTCCTTTTTCACCATAGCCCTCTATGGGCTTCCAAATATCCCTTTGTCAATTCCACAAGAACAGCCTTAGCGAAAGGCTTCTTGAAGGGAAAGATGTAACTCTGTGAGATGAATTAACAGAACACAGAGCAGTTTCTCAGAAAGCTTCTTTCCAGTTTTGAACGGAAGATATTTCCTTTTTCACCATAGCCCTCTATGGGCTTCCAAATATCCCTTTGCCAATTCCACAAGAACAGCCTTAGCGAAAGGCTCCTTGAAGGGAAAGATGTAACTCTGTGAGATGAATTAACAGAACACAGAGCAGTTTCTCAGAAAGCTTCTTTCCAATTTTGAACGGAAGATATTTCCTTTTTCACCATAGCCCTCTATGGGCTTCCAAATATCCCTTTGCCAATTCCACAAGAACAGCCTTAGCGAAAGGCTTCTTGAAGGGAAAGATGTAACTCTGTGAGATGGATTAACAGAACACAGAGCAGTTTCTCAGAAAGCTTCTTTCCAGTTTTGAACGGAAGATAGTTCCTTTTTCACCATAGCCCTCTATGGGCTTCCAAATATCCCTTTCCCAATTCCACAAGAACAGCCTTAGCGAAATGCTTTTTGAAGGGAAAGATGTAACTCTGTGAGATGAATTAACAGAACACAGAGCAGTTTCTCAGAAAGCTTCTTTCCAGTTTTGAACGGAAGATATTTCCTTTTTCACCATAGCCCTCTATGGGCTTCCAAATATCCCTTTGCCAATTCCACAAGAACAGCCTTAGCGAAAGGCTTCTTGAAGGAAAAGATGTAACTCTGTGAGATGAATTAACAGAACACAGAGTAGTTTCTCAGACAGCTTCTTTCCAGTTTTGAACGGAAGATATTTCCTTTTTCACAATAGCCCTCTATGGGCTTCCAAATATCCCTTTGCCAATACCACAAGAACAGCCTTAGCGAAAAGCTTCTTGAAGGGAAAGATGTAACTCTGTGAGATGAATTAACAAAACACAGAGCAGTTTCTCAGAAAGCTTCTTTCCAGTTTTGAACGGAAGATATTTCCTTTTTCACCATAGCCCTCTATGGGCTTCCAAATATCACTTTGCCAATTCCACAAGAACAGCCTTAGCGAAAGGCTTCTTGAAGGGAAAGATGTAACTCTGTGAGATGAATTAACAGAACACAGAGCAGTTTCTCAGAAAGCTTCTTTCCAGTTTTGAACGGAAGATATTTCCTTTTTCACCATAGCCCTCTATGGGCTTCCAAATATCCCTTTGCCAATTCCACAAGAACAGCCTTAGCGAAAGGCTTCTTGAAGGAAAAGATGTAACTCTGTGAGATGAATGAACAGAACACAGAGCAGTTTCTCAGAAAGCTTCTTTCCAGTTTTGAACGGAAGATATTACCTTTTTCACAATAGCAATCTATGGGCTTCCAAATATCCCTTTGCCAATTCCACAAGAACAGCCTGAGCGAAAAGCTTCTTGAAGGGAAAGATGTAACTCTGTGAGATGAATTAACAAAACACAGAGCAGTTTCTCAGAAAGCTTCTTTCCAGTTTTGAACGGAAGATATTTCCTTTTTCACCATAGCCCTCTATGGGCTTCCAAATATCCCTTTGCCAATTCCACAAGAACAGCCTTAGCGAAAGGCTTCTTGAAGGGAAAGATGTAACTCTGTGAGATGAATTAACAGAACACAGAGCAGTTTCTCAGAAAGCTTCTTTCCAGTTTTGAATGGAAGATATTTCCTTTTTCACCATACCCCTCTATGGGCTTCCAAATATCCCTTTGCCAATTCCACAAGAACAGCCTTAGTGAAAGGCTTCTTGAAGGGAAAGATGTAACTCTGTGACATGAATTAACAGAACACAGAGCAGTTTCTCAGAAAGCTTCTTTCCAGTTTTGAACGGAAGATATTTCCTTTTTCACCATAGCCCTCTAGGGGCTTCCAAATATCCCTTTGCCAATTCCACAAGAACAGCCGTAGCGAAAGGCTTCATGAAGGGAAAGATGTAACTCTGTGAGATGAATTAACAGAACACAGAGCAGTTTCTCAGAAAGCTTCTTTCCAGTTTTGAACGGAAGATATTTCCTTTTTCACCATAGCCCTCTATGGGCTTCCAAATATCCCTTTGCCAATTCCACAAGAACAGCCTTAGCGAAAGGCTTCTTGAAGGGAAAGATGTAACTCTGTGAGATGAATTAACAGAACACAGAGCAGTTTCTCAGAAATCTTCTTTCCAGTTTTGAACGGAAGATATTTCCTTTTTCACCATAGCCCTCTATGGGCTTCCAAATATCCCTTTGCCAATTCCACAAGAACAGCCTTAGCGAAAGGCTTCTTGAAGGGAAAGATGTAACTCTGTGAGATGGATTAACAGAACACAGAGCAGTTTCTCAGAAAGCTTCTTTCCAGTTTTGAACGGAAGATAGTTCCTTTTTCACCATAGCCCTCTATGGGCTTCCAAATATCCCTTTGCCAATTCCACAAGAACAGCATTAGCGAAAGGCTTTTTGAAGGGAAAGATGTAACTCTGTGAGATGAATTAACAGAACACAGAGCAGTTTCTCAGAAAGCTTCTTTCCAGTTTTGAACGGAAGATATTTCCTTTTTCACCATAGCCCTCTATGGGCTTCCAAATATCCCTTTGCCAATTCCACAAGAACAGCCTTAGCGAAAGGCTTCTTGAAGGAAAAGATGTAACTCTGTGAGATGAATTAACAGAACACAGAGCAGTTTCTCAGACAGCTTCTTTCCAGTTTTGAACGGAAGATATTTCCTTTTTCACAATAGCCCTCTATGGGCTTCCAAATATCCCTTTGCCAATTCCACAAGAACAGCCTTAGCGAAAAGCTTCTTGAAGAGAAAGATGTAACTCTGTGAGATGAATTAACAAAACACAGAGCAGTTTCTCAGAAAGCTTCTTTCCAGTTTTGAACGGAAGATATTTCCTTTTTCACCATAGCCCTCTAAGGGCTTCCAAATATCCCTTTGCCAATTCCACAAGAACAGCCTTAGCGAAAGGCTTCTTGAAGGGAAAGATGTAACTCTGTGAGATTAATTAACAGAACACAGAGCAGTTTCTCAGAAAGCTTCTTTCCAGTTTTGAACGGGAGATATTTCCTTTTTCACCATAGCCCTCTATGGGCTTCCAAATATCCCTTAGCCAATTCCACAAGAACAGCCTTAGCGAAAGGCTTCTTGAAGGAAAAGATGTAACTCTGTGAGATGAATTAACAGAACACAGAGCAGTTTCTCAGAAAGCTTCTTTCCAGTTTTGAACGGAAGATAGTTCCTTTTTCACAATAGCCCTCTATGGGCTTCCAAATATCCCTTTGCGAATTCCACAAGAACAGCCTTAGCGAAAAGCTTCTTGAAGGGAAAGATGTAACTCTGTGAGATGAATTAACAAAACACAGAGCAGTTTCTCAGAAAGCTTCTTTCCAGTTTTGAACGGAAGATATTTCCTTTTTCACCATAGCCCTCTATGGGCTTCCAAATATTCCTTTGCAAATTCCACAAGAACAGCCTTAGCGAAAGGCTTCTTGAAGGGAAAGATGTAACTCTGTGAGATGAATTAACAAAACACAGAGCAGTTTCTCAGAAAGCTTCTTTCCAGTTTTGAACGGAAGATATTTCCTTTTTCACCATAGCCCTCTATGGGCTTCCAAATATCCCTTTGCCAATTCCACAAGAACAGCCTTAGCGAAAGGCTTCTTGAAGGGAAAGATGTAACTCTGTGAGATGAATTAACAGAAATCAGAGCAGTTTCTCAGAAAGCTTCTTTCCAGTTTTGAACGGAAGATATTTCCTTTTTCACCATAGCCCTCTATGGGCTTCCAAATATCCCTTTGCCAATTCCACAAGAACAGCCTTAGCGAAAGGCTTCTTGAAGGAAAAGATGTAACTCTGTGAGATGAATTAACAGAACACAGAGCAGTTTCTCAGACAGCTTCTTTCCAGTTTTGAACGGAAGATATTTCCTTTTTCACAATAGCCCTCTATGGGCTTCCAAATATCCCTTTGCCAATTCCACAAGAACAGGCTTAGCGAAAAGCTTCTTGAAGGGAAAGATGTAACTCTGTGAGATGAATTAACAAAACACAGAGCAGTTTCTCAGAAAGCTTCTTTCCAGTTTTGAACGGAAGATATTTCCTTTTTCATCATAGCCCTCTATGGGCTTCCAAATATTCCTTTGCCAATTCCACAAGAACAGCCTTAGCGAAAGGCTTCTTGAAGGGAAAGAGGTAACTCTGTGAGATGAATTAACAGAACACAGAGCAGTTTCTCAGAAAGCTTCTTTCCAGTTTTGAACGGAAGATATTTCCTTTTTCACCATAGCCCTCTATGGGCTTCCAAATATCCCTTTGCCAATTCCACAAGAACAGCCTTAGCGAAAGGCTTCTTGATGGGAAAGATGTAACTCTGTGAGGTGAATTAACAGAACACAGAGCAGTTTCTCAGAAAGCTTCTTTCCAGTTTTGAACGGAAGATATTTCCTTTTTCACCATAGCCCTCTATGGGATTCCAAATATCCCTTTGCCAATTCCACAAGAACAGCCTTAACGAAAGGCTTCTTGAAGGGAAAGATGTAACTCTGTGAGATGAATTAACAGAACACAGAGCAGTTTCTCAGAAAGCTTCTTTCCAGTTTGAACGGAAGATATTTCCTTTTTCACCATAGCCCTCTATGGGCTTCCAAATATCCCTTTGCCAATTCCACAAGAACAGCCTTAGCGAAAGGCTTCTTGAAGGGAAAGATGTAACTCTGTGAGATGAATTAACAGAACACAGAGCAGTTTCTCAGAAAGCTTCTTTCCAGTTTTGAACGGAAGATATTTCCTTTTTCACCATAGCCCTCTATGGGCTTCCAAATATCCCTTTGCCAATTCCACAAGAACAGCCTTAGCGAAAGGCTTCTTGAAGGGAAAGTTGTAACACTGTGAGATGGATTAACAGAACACAGAGCAGTTTCTCAGAAAGCTTCTTTCCAGTTTTGAACGGAAGATTGTTCCTTTTTCACCATAGCCCTCTATGGGCTTCCAAATATCCCTTTACCAATTCCACAAGAACAGCCTTAGCGAAATGCTTTTTGAAGGGAAAGATGTAACTCTGTGAGATGAATTAACAGAACACAGAGCAGTTTCTCAGAGAGCTTCTTTCCAGTTTTGAACGGAAGATATTTCCTTTTTCACCATAGCCCTCTAAGGGCTTCCAAATATCCCTTTGCCAATTCCACAAGAACAGCCTTAGCGAAAGGCTTCTTGAAGGAAAAGATGTAACTCTGTGAGATGAATTAACAGAACACAGAGCAGTTTCTCAGACAGCTTCTTTCCAGTTTTGAAGGGAAGATATTTCCTTTTTCACAATAGCCCTCTATGGGCTTCCAAATATCCCTTTGCCAATTCCACAAGAACAGCCTTAGCGAAAAGCTTCTTGAAGGGAAAGATGTAACTCTGTGAGATGAATTAACAAAACACAGAGCAGTTTCTCAGAAAGCTTCTTTCCAGTTTTGAACGGAAGATATTTCCTTTTTCACCATAGCCCTCTATGGGCTTCCAAATATCCCTTTGCCAATTCCACAAGAACAGCCTTAGCGAAAGGCTTCTTGAAGGGAAAGATGTAACTCTGTGAGATGAATTAACAGAACACAGAGCAGTTTCTCAGAAAGCTTCTTTCCAGTTTTGAACGGAAGATATTTCCTTTTTCACCATAGCCCTCTATGGGCTTCCAAATATCCCTTTGCCAATTCCACAAGAAGAGCCTTACCGAAAGGCTTCTTGAAGGAAAAGGTGTAACTCTGTGAGATGAATTAACAGAACACAGAGCAGTTTCTCAAAAAGCTTCTTTCTAGTTTTGAACGGAAGATATTTCCTTTTTCACAATAGCCCTCTATGGGCTTCCAAATATCCCTTTGCCAATTCCACAAGAACAGCCTGAGCGAAAAGCTTCTTGAAGGGAAAGATGTAACTCTGTGAGATGAATTAACAAAACACAGAGCAGTTTCTCAGAAAGCTTCTTTCCAGTTTTGAACGGAAGATATTTCCTTTTTCACCATAGCCCTCTATGGGCTTCCAAATATCCCTTTGCCAATTCCACAAGAACAGCCTTAGCGAAAGGCTTCTTGAAGGGAAAGATGTAACTCTGTGAGATGAATTAACAGAACACAGAGCAGTTTCTCAGAAAGCTTCTTTCCAGTTTTGAACGGAAGATATTTCCTTTTTCACCATAGCCCTCTATGGGCTTCCAAATATCCCTTTGCCAATTCCACAAGAACAGCCTTAGCGAAAGGCTTCTTGAAGGGAAAGATGTAACTCTGTGAGATGAATTAACAGAACACAGAGCAGTTTCTCAGAAAGCTTCTTTCCAGTTTTGAACGGAAGATATTTCCTTTTTCACCATATCCCTCTATGGGCTTCCAAATATCCCTTTACCTATTCCACAAGAACAGCCTTAGCGAAAGGCTTCTTGAAGTGAAAGATGAAACTCTGTGAGATGAATTAACAGAACACAGAGCAGTTTCTCAGAACGCTTCTTTCCAGTTTTGAACGGAAGATATTTCCTTTTTCACCATAACCCTCTATGGGCTTCCAAATATCCCTATGCCAATTCCACAAGAACAGCCTTAGCGAAAGGCTTCTTGAAGGGAAAGATGTAACTCTGTGAGATGAATTAACAGAACACAGAGCAGTTTCTCAGAAAGCTTCTTTCCAGTTTTGAACGGAAGATATTTCCTTTTTCACCATAGCCCTCTATGGTCTTCCAAATATCCCTTTGCCAATTCCACAAGATCAGACTTAGCGAAAGGCTTCTTGAAGGGAAAGATGTAACTCTGTGAGATGAATTAACAGAACACAGAGCAGTTTCTCAGAAAGCTTCTTTCCAGTTTTGAACGGAAGATATTTCCTTTTTCACCATAGCCCTCTATGGGCTTCCAAATATCCCTTTGCCAATTCCACAAGAACAGCCTTAGCGAAAGGCTTCTTGAAGGGAAAGATGTAACTCTGTGAGATGGATTAACAGAACACAGAGCAGTTTCTCAGAAAGCTTCTTTCCAGTTTTGAACGGAAGATAGTTCCTTTTTCACCATAGCCCTCTATGGGCTTCCAAATATCCCTTTGCCAATTCCACAAGAACAGCCTTAGCGAAAGGCTTCTTGAAGGGAAAGATGTAACTCTGTGAGATGAATTAACAGAACACAGAGCAGTTTCTCAGAAAGCTTCTTTCCAGTTTTGAACGGAAGATATTTACTTTTTCACCATAGCCCTCAATGGGCTTCCAAATATCCCTTTGCCAATTCCACAAGAACAGCCTTAGCGAAAGGCTTCTTGAAGGAAAAGATGTAACTCTGTGAGGTGAATTAACAGAACACAGAGCAGTTTCTCAGACAGCTTCTTTCCAGTTTTGAACGGAAGATATTTCCTTTTTCACAATAGCCCTCTATGGGCTTCCAAATATCCCTTTGCCAATTCCACAAGAACAGCCTGAGCGAAAAGCTTCTTGAAGGGAAAGATGTAACTCTGTGAGATGAATTAACAAAACACAGAGCAGTTTCTCAGAAAGCTTCTTTCCAGTTTTGAACGGAAGATATTTCCTTTTTCACCATAGCCCTCTATGGGTTTCCAAATATCCCTTTGCCAATTCCACAAGAACAGCCTTAGCGAAAGGCTTCTTGAAGGGAAAGATGTAACTCTGTGAGATGAATTAACAGAACACAGAGCAGTTTCTCAGAAAGCTTCTTTCCAGTTTTGAACGGAAGGTATTTCCTTTTTCACCATAGCCCTCTATGGGCTTCCAAATATCCCTTTGCCAATTCCACAAGAACAGCCTTAGCGAAAGGCTTCTTGAAGGGAAAGATGTAACTCTGTGAGATGGATTAACAGAACACAGAGCAGTTTCTCAGAAAGCTTCTTTCCAGTTTTGAACGGAAGATAGTTCCTTTTTCACCATAGCCCTCAATGGGCTTCCAAATATCCCTTTCCCAATTCCACAAGAACAGCCTTAGCGAAATGCTTTTTGAAGGGAAAGATGTAACTCTGTGAGATGAATTAACAGAACACAGAGCAGTTTCTCAGAAAGCTTCTTTCCAGTTTTGAACGGAAGATATTTCCTTTTTCACCATAGCCCTCTATGGGCTTCCAAATATCCCTTTGCCACTTCCAAAAGAACAGCCTTAGCGAACGGCTTCTTGAAGGAAAAGATGTAACTCCGTGAGATGAATTAACAGAACACAGAGCAGTTTCTCAGACAGCTTCTTTCCAGTTTTGAACGGAAGATATTTCCTTTTTCACAATAGCCCTCTATGGGCTTCCAAATATCCCTTTGCCAATTCCACAAGAACAGCCTTAGCGAAAAGCTTCTTGAAGGGAAAGATGTAACTCTGTGAGATGAATTAACAAAACACAGAGCAGTTTCTCAGAAAGCTTCTTTCCAGTTTTGAACGGAAGATATTTCCTTTTTCACCATAGCCCTCTATGGGCTTCCGAATATCCCTTTGCCAATTCCACAAGAACAGCCTTAGCGAAAGGCTTCTTGAAGGGAAAGATGTAACTCTGTGAGATGAATTAACAGAACACAGAGCAGTTTCTCAGAAAGCTTCTTTCCAGTTTTGAACGGAAGATATTTCCTTTTTCACCATAGCCCTCTATGGGCTTCCAAATATCCCTTTGCCAATTCCACAAGAACAGCCTTAGCGAAAGGCTTCTTGAAGGAAAAGATGTAACTCTGTGAGATGAATTAACAGAACACAGAGCAGTTTCTCAGACAGCTTCTTTCCAGTTTTGAACGGAAGATATTTCCTTTTTCACAATAGCCCTCTATGGGCTTCCAAATATCCCTTTGCCAATTCCACAAGAACAGCCTTAGCGAAAAGCTTCTTGAAGGGAAAGATGTAACTCTGTGAGATGAATTAACAAAACACAGAGCAGTTTCTCAGAAAGCTTCTTTCCAGTTTTGAACGGAAGATATTTCCTTTTTCACCATAGCCCTCTATGGGCTTCCAAATATACCTTTGCCACTTCCACAAGAACAGCCTTAGCGAAAGGCTTCTTGAAGGAAAAGATGTAACTCCGTGAGATGAATTAACAGAACACAGAGCAGTTTCTCAGACAGCTTCTTTCCAGTTTTGAACGGAAGATATTTCCTTTTTCACAATAGCCCTCTATGGGCTTCCAAATATCCCTTTGCCAATTCCACAAGAACAGCCTTAGCGAAAAGCTTCTTGAAGGGAAAGATGTAACTCTGTGAGATGAATTAACAGAACACAGAGCAGTTTCTCAGACAGCTTCTTTCCAGTTTTGAACGGAAGATATTTCCTTTTTCACAATAGCCCTCTATGGGCTTCCAAATATCCCTTTGCCAATTCCACAAGAACAGCCTGAGCGAAAAGCTTCTTGAAGGGAAAGATGTAACTCTGTGAGATGCATTAACAAAACACAGAGCAGTTTCTCAGAAAGCTTCTTTCCAGTTTTGAACGGAAGATATTTCCTTTTTCACCATAGCCCTCTATGGGCTTCCAAATATCCCTTTGCCAATTCCACAAGAACAGCCTTAGCGAAAGGCTTCTTGAAGGGAAAGATGTAACTCTGTGAGATGAATTAACAGAACACAGAGCAGTTTCTCAGAAAGCTTCTTTCCAGTTTTGAACGGAAGATATTTCCTTTTTCACCATAGCCCTCTATGGGCTTCCAAATATCCCTTTGCCAATTCCACAAGAACAGCCTTAGCGAAAGGCTTCTTGAAGGGAAAGATGTAACTCTGTGAGATGGATTAACAGAACACAGAGCAGTTTCTCAGAAAGCTTCTTTCCAGTTTTGAACGGAAGATAGTTCCTTTTTCACCATAGCCCTCTATGGGCTTCCAAATATCCCTTTCCCAATTCCACAAGAACAGCCTTAGCGAAATGCTTTTTGAAGGGAAAGATGTAACTCTGTGAGATGAATTAACAGAACACAGAGCAGTTTCTCAGAAAGCTTCTTTCCAGTTTTGAACGGAAGATATTTCCTTTTTCACCATAGCCCTCTATGGGCTTCCAAATATCCCTTTGCCACTTCCAAAAGAACAGCCTTAGCGAACGGCTTCTTGAAGGAAAAGATGTAACTCCGTGAGATGAATTAACAGAACACAGAGCAGTTTCTCAGACAGCTTCTTTCCAGTTTTGAACGGAAGATATTTCCTTTTTCACAATAGCCCTCTATGGGCTTCCAAATATCCCTTTGCCAATTCCACAAGAACAGCCTTAGCGAAAAGCTTCTTGAAGGGAAAGATGTAACTCTGTGAGATGAATTAACAAAACACAGAGCAGTTTCTCAGAAAGCTTCTTTCCAGTTTTGAACGGAAGATATTTCCTTTTTCACCATAGCCCTCTATGGGCTTCCAAATATCCCTTTGCCAATTCCACAAGAACAGCCTTAGCGAAAGGCTTCTTGAAGGGAAAGATGTAACTCTGTGAGATGAATTAACAGAACACAGAGCAGTTTCTCAGAAAGCTTCTTTCCAGTTTTGAACGGAAGATATTTCCTTTTTCATCATAGCCCTTTATGGGCTTCCAAATATCCCTTTGCCAATTCCACAAGAACAGCCTTAGCGAAAGGCTTCTTGAAGGGAAAGATGTAACTCTGTGAGATGGATTAACAGAACACAGAGCAGTTTCTCAGAAAGCTTCTTTCCAGTTTTGAACGGACGATAGTTCCTTTTTCACCATAGCCCTCTATGGGCTTCCAAATATCCCTTTCCCAATTCCACAAGAACAGCCTTAGCGAAATGCTTTTTGAAGGGAAAGATGTAACTCTGTGAGATGAATTAACAGAACACAGAGCAGTTTCTCAGAAAGCTTCTTTCCACTTTTGAACGGAAGATATTTCCTTTTTCACCATAGCCCTCTATGGGCTTCCAAATATCCCTTTGCCAATTCCACAAGAACAGCCTTAGCGAAAGGCTTCTGGAAGGAAAAGATGTAACTCTGTGAGATGAATTAACAGAACACAGAGCAGTTTCTCAGACAGCTTCTTTCCAGTTTTGAACGGAAGATATTTCCTTTTTCACCATAGCCCTCTATGGGCTTCCAAATATCCCTTTGCCAATTCCACAAGAACAGCCTTAGCGAAAAGCTTCTTGAAGGGAAAGATGTAACTCTGTGAGATGAATTAACAAAACACAGAGTAGTTTCTCAGAAAGCTTCTTTCCAGTTTTGAACGGAAGATATTTCCTTTTTCACCATAGCCCTCTATGGGCTTCCAAATATCCCTTTGCCAATTCCACAAGAACAGCCTTAGCGAAAGGCTTCTTGAAGGGAAAGATGTAACTCTGTGAGATGAATTAACAGAACACAGAGCAGTTTCTCAGAAAGCTTCTTTCCAGTTTTGAACGGAAGATATTTCCTTTTTCACCATAGCCCTCTATGGGCTTCCAAATATCCCTTTGCCAATTCCACAAGAACAGCCTTAGCGAAACGCTTCTTGAAGGAAAAGATGTAACTCTGTGAGATGAATTAACAGAACACAGAGCAGTTTCTCAGACAGCTTCTTTCCAGTTTTGAACGGAAGATATTTCCTTTTTCACAATAGACCTCTATGGGCTTCCAAATATCCCTTTGCCAATTCCACAAGAACAGCCTTAGCGAAAAGCTTCTTGAAGGGAAAGATGTAACTCTGTGAGATGAATTAACAAAACACAGAGCAGTTTCTCAGAAAGCTTCTTTCCAGTTTTGAACGGAAGATATTTCCTTTTTCACCATAGCCCTCTATGGGCTTCCAAATATCCCTTTGCCAATTCCACAAGAACAGCCTTAGCGAAAGGCTTCTTGAAGGGAAAGATGTAACTCTGTGAGATGAATTAACAGAACACAGAGCAGTTTCTCAGAAAGCTTCTTTCCGGTTTTGAACGGAAGATATTTCCTTTTTCACCATAGCCCTCTATGGGCTTCCAAATATCCCTTTGCCAATTCCACAAGAAGAGCCTTAGCGAAAGGCTTCTTGAAGGAAAAGATGTAACTCTGTGAGATGAATTAACAGAACACAGAGCAGTTTCTCAGAAAGCTTCTTTCCAGTTTTGAACGGAAGATATTTCCTTTTTCACAATAGCCCTCTATGGGCTTCCAAATATCCCTTTGCCAATTCCACAAGAACAGCCTGAGCGAAAAGCTTCTTGAAGGGAAAGATGTAACTCTGTGAGATGAATTAACAAAACACAGAGCAGTTTCTCAGAAAGCTTCTTTCCAGTTTTGAACGGAAGATATTTCCTTTTTCACCATAGCCCTCTATGGGCTTCCAAATATCCCTTTGCCACTTCCACAAGAACAGCCTGAGCGAAAGGCTTCTTGAAGGAAAAGATGTAACTCCGTGAGATGAATTAACAGAACACAGAGCAGTTTCTCAGACAGCTTCTTTCCAGTTTTGAACGGAAGATATTTCCTTTTTCACAATAGCCCTCTATGGGCTTCCAAATATCCCTTTGCCAATTCCACAAGAACAGCCTTAGCGAAAAGCTTCTTGAAGGGAAAGATGTAACTCTGTGAGATGAATTAACAGAACACAGAGCAGTTTCTCAGACAGCTTCTTTCCAGTTTTGAACGGAAGATATTTCCTTTTTCACAGTAGCCCTCTATGGGCTTCCAAATATCCCTTTGCCAATTCCACAAGAACAGCCTGAGCGAAAAGCTTCTTGAAGGGAAAGATGTAACTCTGTGAGATGCATTAACAAAACACAGAGCAGTTTCTCAGAAAGCTTCTTTCCAGTTTTGAACGGAAGATATTTCCTTTTTCACCATAGCCCTCTATGGGCTTCCAAATATCCCTTTGCCAATTCCACAAGAACAGCCTTAGCGAAAGGCTTCTTGAAGGGAAAGATGTAACTCTGTGAGATGAATTAACAGAACACAGAGCAGTTTCTCAGAAAGCTTCTTTCCAGTTTTGAACGGAAGATATTTCCTTTTTCACCATAGCCCTCTATGGGCTTCCAAATATCCCTTTGCCAATTCCACAAGAACAGCCTTAGCGAAAGGCTTCTTGAAGGGAAAGATGTAACTCTGTGAGATGGATTAACAGAACACAGAGCAGTTTCTCAGAAAGCTTCTTTCCAGTTTTGAACGGAAGATAGTTCCTTTTTCACCATAGCCCTCTATGGGCTTCCAAATATCCCTTTCCCAATTCCACAAGAACAGCCTTAGCGAAATGCTTTTTGAAGGGAAAGATGTAACTCTGTGAGATGAATTAACAGAACACAGAGCAGTTTCTCAGAAAGCTTCTTTACAGTTTTGAACGGAAGATATTTCCTTTTTCACCATAGCCCTCTATGGGCTTCCAAATATCCCTTTGCCACTTCCAAAAGAACAGCCTTAGCGAACGGCTTCTTGAAGGAAAAGATGTAACTCCGTGAGATGAATTAACAGAACACAGAGCAGTTTCTCAGACAGCTTCTTTCCAGTTTTGAACGGAAGATATTTCCTTTTTCACAATAGCCCTCTATGGGCTTCCAAATATCCCTTTGCCAATTCCACAAGAACAGCCTTAGCGAAAAGCTTCTTGAAGGGAAAGATGTAACTCTCTGAGATGAATTAACAAAACACAGAGCAGTTTCTCAGAAAGCTTCTTTCCAGTTTTGAACGGAAGATATTTCCTTTTTCACCATAGCCCTCTATGGGCTTCCAAATATCCCTTTGCCAATTCCACAAGAACAGCCTTAGCGAAAGGCTTCTTGAAGGGAAAGATGTAACTCTGTGAGATGAATTAACAGAACACAGAGCAGTTTCTCAGAAAGCTTCTTTCCAGTTTTGAACGGAAGATATTTCCTTTTTCATCATAGCCCTTTATGGGCTTCCAAATATCCCTTTGCCAATTCCACAAGAACAGCCTTAGCGAAAGGCTTCTTGAAGGGAAAGATGTAACTCTGTGAGATGGATTAACAGAACACAGAGCAGTTTCTCAGAAAGCTTCTTTCCAGTTTTGAACGGACGATAGTTCCTTTTTCACCATAGCCCTCTATGGGCTTCCAAATATCCCTTTCCCAATTCCACAAGAACAGCCTTAGCGAAATGCTTTTTGAAGGGAAAGATGTAACTCTGTGAGATGAATTAACAGAACACAGAGCAGTTTCTCAGAAAGCTTCTTTCCACTTTTGAACGGAAGATATTTCCTTTTTCACCATAGCCCTCTATGGGCTTCCAAATATCCCTTTGCCAATTCCACAAGAACAGCCTTAGCGAAAGGCTTCTTGAAGGAAAAGATGTAACTCTGTGAGATGAATTAACAGAACACAGAGCAGTTTCTCAGACAGCTTCTTTCCAGTTTTGAACGGAAGATATTTCCTTTTTCACCATAGCCCTCTATGGGCTTCCAAATATCCCTTTGCCAATTCCACAAGAACAGCCTTAGCGAAAAGCTTCTTGAAGGGAAAGATGTAACTCTGTGAGATGAATTAACAAAACACAGAGCAGTTTCTCAGAAAGCTTCTTTCCAGTTTTGAACGGAAGATATTTCCTTTTTCACCATAGCCCTCTATGGGCTTCCAAATATCCCTTTGCCAATTCCACAAGAACAGCCTTAGCGAAAGGCTTCTTGAAGGGAAAGATGTAACTCTGTGAGATGAATTAACAGAACACAGAGCAGTTTCTCAGAAAGCTTCTTTCCAGTTTTGAACGGAAGATATTTCCTTTTTCACCATAGCCCTCTATGGGCTTCCAAATATCCCTTTGCCAATTCCACAAGAACAGCCTTAGCGAAACGCTTCTTGAAGGAAAAGATGTAACTCTGTGAGATGAATTAACAGAACACAGAGCAGTTTCTCAGACAGCTTCTTTCCAGTTTTGAACGGAAGATATTTCCTTTTTCACAATAGCCCTCTATGGGCTTCCAAATATCCCTTTGCCAATTCCACAAGAACAGCCTTAGCGAAAAGCTTCTTGAAGGGAAAGATGTAACTCTGTGAGATGAATTAACAAAACACAGAGCAGTTTCTCAGAAAGCTTCTTTCCAGTTTTGAACGGAAGATATTTCCTTTTTCACCATAGCCCTCTATGGGATTCCAAATATCCCTTTGCCAATTCCACAAGAACAGCCTTAGCGAAAGGCTTCTTGAAGGGAAAGATGTAACTCTGTGAGATGAATTAACAGAACACAGAGCAGTTTCTCAGAAAGCTTCTTTCCGGTTTTGAACGGAAGATATTTCCTTTTTCACCATAGCCCTCTATGGGCTTCCAAATATCCCTTTGCCAATTCCACAAGAAGAGCCTTAGCGAAAGGCTTCTTGAAGGAAAAGATGTAACTCTGTGAGATGAATTAACAGAACACAGAGCAGTTTCTCAGAAAGCTTCTTTCCAGTTTTGAACGGAAGATATTTCCTTTTTCACCATAGCCCTCTATGGGCTTCCAAATATCCCTTTGCCAATTCCACAAGAACAGCCTGAGCGAAAAGCTTCTTGAAGGGAAAGATGTAACTCTGTGAGATGAATTAACAAAACACAGAGCAGTTTCTCAGAAAGCTTCTTTCCAGTTTTGAACGGAAGATATTTCCTTTTTCACCATAGCCCTCTATGGGCTTCCAAATATCCCTTTGCCAATTCCACAAGAACAGCCTTAGCGAAAGGCTTCTTGAAGGGAAAGATGTAACTCTGTGAGATGAATTAACAGAACACAGAGCAGTTTCTCAGAAAGCTTCTTTCCAGTTTTGAACGGAAGATATTTCCTTTTTCACCATAGCCCTCTATGGGCTTCCAAATATCCCTTTGCCAATTCCACAACAACAGCCTTAGCGAAAGGCTTCTTGAAGGGAAAGATGTAACTCTGTGAGATGAATTAACAGAACACAGAGCAGTTTCTCAGAAAACTTCTTTCCAGTTTTGAACGGAAGATATTTCCTTTTTCACCATAGCCCTCTATGGGCTTCCAAATATCCCTTTACCAATTCCACAAGAACAGCCTTAGCGAAAGGCTTCTTGAAGGGAAAGATGTAACTCTGTGAGATGAATTAACAGAAGACAGAGCAGTTTCTCAGAAAGCTTCTTTCTAGTTTTGAACGGAAGATATTTCCTTTTTCACCATAGCCCTCTATGGGCTTCCAAATATCCCTTTGCCAATTCCACAAGAACAGCCTTAGCGAAAGGCTTCTTGAAGGGAAAGATGTAACTCTGTGAGATGAATGAACAGAACACAGAGCAGTTTCTCAGAAAGCTTCTTTCCAGTTTTGAACGGAAGATATTTCCTTTTTCACCATAGCCCTCTATGGTCTTCCAAATATCCCTTTGCCAATTCCACAAGATCAGACTTAGCGAAAGGCTTCTTGAAGGGAAAGATGTAACTCTGTGAGATGAATTAACAGAACACAGAGCAGTTTCTCAGAAAGCTTCTTTCCAGTTTTGAACGGAAGATATTTCCTTTTTCACCATAGCCCTCTATGGGCTTCCAAATATCCCTTTGCCAATTCCACAAGAACAGCCTTAGCGAAAGGCTTCTTGAAGGGAAAGATGTAACTCTGTGAGATGAATTAACAGAACACAGAGCAGTTTCTCAGAAAACTTCTTTCCAGTTTTGAACGGAAGATATTTCCTTTTCACCATAGCCCTCTATGGGCTTCCAAATATCCCTTTGCCAATTCCACAAGAACAGCCTTAGCGAAAGGCTTCTTGAAGGAAAAGATGTAACTCTGTGAGATGAATTAACAGAACACAGAGCAGTTTCTCAGACAGCTTCTTTCCAGTTTTGAACGGAAGATATTTCCTTTTTCACAATAGCCCTCTATGGGCTTCCAAATATCCCTTTGCCAATTCCACAAGAACAGCCTTAGCGAAAGGCTTCTTGAAGGAAAAGATGTAACTCTGTGAGATGAATTAACAGAACACAGAGCAGTTTCTCAGACAGCTTCTTTCCAGTTTTGAACGGAAGATATTTCCTTTTTCACCATAGCCCTCTATGGGCTTCCAAATATCCCTTTGCCAATTCCACAAGAACAGCCTTAGCGAAAGGCTTCTTGAAGGAAAAGATGTAACTCTGTGAGATGAATTAACAGAACACAGAGCAGTTTCTCAGACAGCTTCTTTCCAGTTTTGAACGGAAGATATTTCCTTTTTCACCATAGCCCTCTATGGGCTTCCAAATATCCCTTTGCCAATTCCACAAGAACAGCCTTAGCGAAAAGCTTCTTGAAGGGAAAGATGTAACTCTGTGAGATGAATTAACAAAACACAGAGCAGTTTCTCAGAAAGCTTCTTTCCAGTTTTGAACGGAAGATATTTCCTTTTTCACCATAGCCCTCTATGGGCTTCCAAATATCACTTTGCCAATTCCACAAGAACAGCCTTAGCGAAAGGCTTCTTGAAGGGAAAGATGTAACTCTGTGAGATGAATTAACAGAACACAGAGCAGTTTCTCAGAAAGCTTCTTTCCTGTTTTGAACGGAAGATATTTCCTTTTTCACCATAGCCCTCTATGGGCTTCCAAATATCCCTTTGCCAATTCCACAAGAACAGCCTTAGCGAAAGGCTTCTTGAAGGAAAAGATGTAACTCTGTGAGATGAATTAACAGAACACAGAGCAGTTTCTCAGAAAGCTTCTTTCCAGTTTTGAACGGAAGATATTTCCTTTTTCACAATAGCCTTCTATGGGCTTCCAAATATCCCTTTGCCAATTCCACAAGAACAGCCTGAGCGAATAGCTTCTTGAAGGGAAAGATGTAACTCTGTGAGATGAATTAACAAAACACAGAGCAGTTTCTCAGAAAGCTTCTTTCCAGTTTTGAACGGAAGATATTTCCTTTTTCACCATAGCCCTCTATGGGCTTCCAAATATTCCTTTGCAAATTCCACAAGAACAGCCTTAGCGAAAGGCTTCTTGAAGGGAAAGATGTAACTCTGTGAGATGAATTAACAAAACACAGAGCAGTTTCTCAGAAAGCTTCTTTCCAGTTTTGAACGGAAGATATTTCCTTTTTCACCATAGCCCTCTATGGGCTTCCAAATATCCCTTTGCCAAATCCACAAGAACAGCCTTAGCGAAAGGCTTCTTGAAGGGAAAGATGTAACTCTGTGAGATGAATTAACAGAACACAGAGCAGTTTCTCAGAAAGCTTCTTTCCAGTTTTGAACGGAAGATATTTCCTTTTTCACCATAGCCCTCTATGGGCTTCCAAATATCCCTTTGCCAATTCCACAAGAACAGCCTGAGCGAAAGGCTTCTTGATGGAAAAGATGTAACTCTGTGAGATGAATTAACAGAACACAGAGCAGTTTCTCAGAAAGCTTCTTTCCAGTTTTGAACGGAAGATATTTCCTTTTTCACAATAGCCCTCTATGGGCTTCCAAATATCCCTTTGCCAATTCCACAAGAACAGCCTTAGCGAAAAGCTACTTGAAGGGAAAGATGTAACTCTGTGAGATGAATTAACAAAACACAGAGCAGTTTCTCAGAAAGCTTCTTTCCAGTTTTGAACGGAAGATATTTCCTTTTTCACCATAGCCCTCTATGGGCTTCCAAATATCCCTTTGCCAATTCCACAAGAACAGCCTTAGCGAAAGGCTTCTTGAAGGGAAAGATGTAACTCTGTGAGATGAATTAACAGAACACAGAGCAGTTTCTCAGAAAGCTTCTTTCCAGTTTTGAACGGAAGATATTTCCTTTTTCACCATAGCCCTCTATGGGCTTCCAAATATCCCTTTGCCAATTCCACAAGAACAGCCTTAGCGAAAGGCTTCTTGAAGGGAAAGATGTAACTCTGTGAGATGAATTAACAGAACACAGAGCAGTTTCTCAGAAAGCTTCTTTCCAGTTTTGAACGGAAGATATTTCCTTTTTCACCATAGCCCTCTATGGGCTTCCAAATATCCCTTTGCCAATTACACAAGAACAGCCTTAGCGAAAGGCTTCTTGAAGGAAAAGATGTAACTCTGTGAGATGAATTAACAGAACACAGAGCAGTTTCTCAGACAGCTTCTTTCCAGTTTTGAACGGAAGATATTTCCTTTTTCACAATAGCCCTCTATGGGCTTCCAAATATCCCTTTGCCAATTCCACAAGAACAGCCTTAGCGAAAAGCTTCTTGAAGGGAAAGATGTAACTCTGTGAGATGAATTAACAAAACACAGAACAGTTTCTCAGAAAGCTTCTTTCCAGTTTTGAACGGAAGATATTTCCTTTTTCACCATAGCCCTCTATGGGCTTCCAAATATCCCTTTGCCAATTCCACAAGAACAGCCTTAGGGAAAGGCTTCTTGAAGGGAAAGATGTAACTCTGTGAGATGAATTAACAGGACACAGAGCAGTTTCTCAGAAAGCTTCTTTCCAGTTTTGAACGGAAGACATTTCCTTTTTCACCATAGCCCTCTATGGGCTTCCAAATATCCCTTTGCCAATTCCACAAGAACAGCCTTAGGGAAAGGCTTCTTGAAGGGAAAGATGTAACTCTGTGAGATGAATTAACAGGACACAGAGCAGTTTCTCAGAAAGCTTCTTTCCAGTTTTGAACGGAAGACATTTCCTTTTTCACCATAGCCCTCTATGGGCTTCCAAATATCCCTTTGCCAATTCCACAAGAACAGCCTTAGCGAAAGGCTTCTTGAAGGGAAAGATGTAACTCTGTGAGATGGATTAACAGAACACAGAGCAGTTTCTCAGAAAGCTTCTTTCCAGTTTTGAACGGAAGATATTTCCTTTTTCACCATAGCCCTCTATGGGCTTCCAAATATCCGTTTGCCAATTCCACAAGAACAGCCTTAGCGAAAGGCTTTTTGAAGGGAAAGATGTAACTCTGTGAGATGAATTAACAGAACACAAAGCAGTTTCTCAGAAAGCTTCTTTCCAGTTTTGAACGGAAGATATTTCCTTTTTCACCATAGCCCTCTATGGGCTTCCAAATATCCCTTTGCCAATTCCACAAGAACAGCCTTAGCGAAAGGCTTCTTGAAGGGAAAGATGTAACTCTGTGAGATGGATTAACAGAACACAGAGCAGTTTCTCAGAAAGCTTCTTTCCAGTTTTGAACGGAAGATAGTTCCTTTTTCACCATAGCCCTCTATGGGCTTCCAAATATCCCTTTGCCAATTCCACAAGAACAGCCTTAGCGAAAGGCTTTTTGAAGGGAAAGATGTAACTCTGTGAGATGAATTAACAGAACACAGAGCAGTTTCTCAGAAAGCTTCTTTCCAGTTTTGAACGGAAGTTATTTCCTTTTTCACCATAGCCCTCTATGGGCTTCCAAATATCCCTTTGCCAATTCCACAAGAACAGCCTTAGCGAAAGGCTTCTTGAAGGGAAAGATGTAACTCTGTGAGATGAATTAACAGAACACAGAGCAGTTTCTCAGAAAGCTTCTTTCCAGTTTTGAACGGAAGATATTTCCTTTTTCACCATAGCCCTCTATGGGCTTCCAAATATCCCTTTGCCACTTCCAAAAGAACAGCCTTAGCGAAAGGCTTCTTGAAGGAAAAGATGTGACTCCGTGAGATGAATTAACAGATCACAGAGCAGTTTCTCAGACAGCTTCTTTCCAGTTTTGAACGGAAGATATTTCCTTTTTCACAATAGCCCTCTATGGGCTTCCAAATATCCATTTGCCAATTCCACAACAACAGCCTTAGCGAAAAGCTTCTTGAAGGGAAAGATGTAACTCTGTGAGATGAATTAACAAAACACAGAGCAGTTTCTCAGAAAGCTTCTTTCCAGTTTTGAACGGAAGATATTTCCTTTTTCACAATATCCCTCTATGGGCTTCCAAATATCCCTTTGCCAATTCCACAAGAACAGCCTTAGCGAAAGGCTTCTTGAAGGGAAAGATGTAACTCTGTGAGATGAATTAACAGAACACAGAGCAGTTTCTCAGAAAGCTTCTTTCCAGTTTTGAACGGAAGTTATTTCCTTTTTCACCATAGCCCTCTATGGGCTTCCAAATATCCCTTTGCCAATTCCACAAGAACAGCCTTAGCGAAAGGCTTCATGAAGGGAAAGATGTAACTCTGTGAGATGAATTAACAGAACACAGAGCAGTTTCTCAGAAAGCTTCTTTCCAGTTTTGAACGGAAGATATTTCCTTTTTCACCACAGCCCTCTATGGGCTTCCAAATATCCCTTTGCCAATTCCACAAGAACAGCCTTAGCGAAAGGCTTCTTGAAGGGAAAGATGTAACTCTGTGAGATGAATTAACAGAACACAGAGCAGTTTCTCAGAAAGCTTCTTTCCAGTTTTGAACGGAAGATATTTCCTTTTTCACCATAGCCCTCTATGGGCTTCCAAATATCCCTTTGCCAATTCCACAAGAACAGCCTTAGCGAAAGGCTTCTTGAAGGGAAAGATGTAACTCTGTGAGATGAATTAACAGAACACAGAGCAGTTTCTCAGAAAGCTTCTTTCCAGTTTTGAACGGAAGATATTTCCTTTTTCACCATAGCCCTCTATGGGCTTCCAAATATCCCTTTGCCAATTCCACAAGAACAGCCTTAGCGAAAGGCTTCTTGAAGGGAAAGATGTAACTCTGTGAGATGAATTAACAGAACACAGAGCAGTTTCGCAGAAAGCTTCTTTCCAGTTTTGAACGGAAGATATTTACTTTTTCACCATAGCCCTCTATGGGCTTCCAAATATCCCTTTGCCAATTCCACAAGAACAGCCTTAGCGAAAGGCTTCTTGAAGGGAAAGATGTAACTCTGTGAGATGAATTAAGAGAAATCAGAGCAGTTTCTCAGAAAGCTTCTTTCCAGATTTGAACGGAAGATATTTCCTTTTTCACCATAGCCCTCTATGGGCTTCCAAATATCCCTTTGCCAATTCCACAAGAACAGCCTTAGCGAAAGGCTTTTTGAAGGGAAAGATGTAACTCTGTGAGATGAATTAACAGAACACAGAGCAGTTTCTCAGAAAGCTTCTTTCCAGTTTTGAACGGAAGATATTTCCTTTTTCACCATAGCCCTCTATGGGCTTCCAAATATCCCTTTGCCAATTCCACAAGAACAGCCTTAGCGAAAGGCTTCTTGAAGGGAAAGATGTAACTCTGTGAGATGTATTAACGGAACACAGAGCAGTTTCTCAGAAAGCTTCTTTCCAGTTTTGAACAGAAGATATTTCCTTTTTCACCATAGCCCTCTATGGGATTCCAAATATCCCTTTGCCAATTCCACAAGAACAGCCTTAGCGAAAGTCTTCTCGAAGGGATAGATGTAACTCTGTGAGATGAATTAACAGAACACAGAGCAGTTTCTCAGAAAGCTTCTTTCTAGTTTTGAACGGAAGATATTTCCTTTTTCACCATAGCCCTCTATGGGCTTCGAAATATCCCTTTGCCAATTCCACAAGAACAGCCTTAGCGAAAGGCTTCTTGAAGGAAAAGATGTAACTCTGTGAGATGAATTAACAGAACACAGAGCAGTTTCTCAGACAGCTTCTTTCCAGTTTTGAACGGAAGATATTTCCTTTTTCACCATAGCCCTCTATGGGCTTCCAAATATCCCTTTGCCAATTCCACAAGAACAGCCTTAGCGAAAAGCTTCTTGAAGGGAAAGATGTAACACTGTGAGATGAATTAACAAAACACAGAGCAGTTTCTCAGAAAGCTTCTTTCCAGTTTTGAACGGAAGATATTTCCTTTTTCACCATAGCCCTCTATGCGCTTCCAAATATTCGTTTGCCAATTCCACAAGAACAGCCTTAGCGAAAGGCTTCTTGAAGGGAAAGATGTAACTCTGTGAGATGAATTAACAGAACACAGAGCAGTTTCTCAGAAAGCTTCTTTCCTGTTTGAACGGAAGATATTTCCTTTTTCACCATAGCCCTCTATGGGCTTCCAAATATCCCTTTGCCAATTCCACAAGAACCGCCTTAGCGAAAGGCTTCTTGAAGGGAAAGATGTAACTCTGTGAGAGGGATTAACAGAACACAGAGCAGTTTCTCAGAAAGCTTCTTTCCAGTTTTGAACGGAAGATAGTTCCTTTTTCACCATAGCCCTCTATGGGCTTCCAAATATCCCTTTGCCAATTCCACAAGAACAGCCTTAGCGAAAGGCTTCTTCAAGGGAAAGATGTAACTCTCTGCGATGAATTAACAGAACACAGAGCAGTTTCTCAGAAAGCTTCTTTCCAGTTTTGAACGGAAGATATTTCCTTTTTCACCATAGCCCTCTATGGGCTACCAAATATCCCTTTGCCAATTCCACAAGAACAGCCTTATCGAAAGGCTTGTTGAAGGGAAAGATGTAACTCTGTGAGATGAATTAACAGAACACAGAGCAGTTTCTCAGAAAGCTTCTTTCCAGTTTTGAACGGAAGATATTTCCTTTTTCACCATAGCCCTCTATGGGCTTCCAAATATCCCTTTGCCAATTCCACAAGAACAGCCTTAGCGAAAGGCTTCTTGAAGGGAAAGATGTAACTCTGTGAGATGAATTAACAGAACACAGAGCAGTTTCTCAGAAAACTTCTTTCCAGTTTTGAACGGAAGATATTTCCTTTTCACCATAGCCCTCTATGGGCTTCCAAATATCCCTTTGCCAATTCCACAAGAACAGCGTTATCGAAAGGCTTCTTGAAGGGAAAGATGTAACTCTGTGAGATGAATTAACAGAACACAGAGCAGTTTCTCAGAAAGCTTCTTTCCAGTTTTGAACGGAAGATATTTCCTTTTTCACCATAGCCCTCTATGGGCTTCCAAATATCCCTTTGCCAATTCCACAAGAACAGCCTTAGCGAAAGGCTTGTTGAAGGGAAAGATGTAACTCTGTGAGATGAATTAACAGAACACAGAGCAGTTTCTCAGAAAGCTTCTTTCCAGTTTTGAACGGAAGATATTTCCTTTTTCACCATAGCCCTCTATGGGCTTCCAAATATCCCTTTGCCAATTCCACAAGAACAGCCTTAGCGAAAGGCTTCTTGAAGGAAAAGATGTAACTCTGTGAGATGAATTAACAGAACACACAGCAGTTTCTCAGACAGCTTCTTTCCAGTTTTGAACGGAAGATATTTCCTTTTTCACAATAGCCCTCTATGGGCTTCCAAATATCCCTTTGCCAATTCCACAAGAACAGCCTTAGCGAAAAGCTTCTTGAAGGGAAAGATGTAACTCTGTGAGATCAATTAACAAAACACAGAGCAGTTTCTCAGACAGCTTCTTTCCAGTTTTGAACGGAAGATATTTCCTTTTTCACCATAGCCCTCTATGGGCTTCCAAATATCCCTTTGCCAATTCCACAAGAACAGCCTTAGCGAAAGGCTTCTTGAAGGGAAAGATGTAACTCTGTGAGATGAATTAACAGAACACAGAGCAGTTTCGCAGAAAGCTTCTTTCCAGTTTTGAACGGAAGATATTTCCTTTTTCACCATAGCCCTCTATGGGCTTCCAAATATCCCTTTGCCAATTCCACAAGAACAGCCTTAGCGAAAGGCTTCTTGAAGGGAAAGATGTAACTCTGTGAGATGGATTAACAGAACACAGAGCAGTTTCTCAGAAAGCTTCTTTCCAGTTTTGAACGGAAGATAGTTCCTTTTTCACCATAGCCCTCTATGGGCTTCCAAATATCCCTTTCCCAATTCCACAAGAACAGCCTTAGCGAAATGCTTTTTGAAGGGAAAGATGTAACTCTGTGAGATGAATTAACAGAACACAGAGCAGTTTCTCAGAAAGCTTCTTTCCAGTTTTGAACGGAAGATATTTCCTTTTTCACCATAGCCCACTATGGGCTTCCAAATATCCCTTTGCCACTTCCAAAAGAACAGCCTTAGCGAAAGGCTTCTTGATGGAAAAGATGTAACTCCGTGAGATGAATTAACAGAACACAGAGCAGTTTCTCAGACAGCTTCTTTCCAGTTTTGAACGGAAGATATTTCCTTTTTCACAATAGCCCTCTATGGGCTTCCAAATATCCCTTTGCCAATTCCACAAGAACAGCCTTAGCGAAAAGCTTCTTGAAGGGAAAGAGGTAACTCTGTGAGATGAATTAACAAAACACAGATCAGTTTCTCAGAAAGCTTCTTTCCAGTTTTGAACGGAAGATATTTCCTTTTTCACAATAGCCCTCTATGGGCTTCCAATTATCCCTTTGCCAATTCCACAAGAACAGCCTTAGCGAAAGGCTTCTTGAAGGGAAAGATGTAACTCTGTGAGATGAATTAACAGAACACAGAGCAGTTTCTCAGAAAGCTTCTTTCCAGTTTTGAACGGAAGATATTTCCTTTTTCACCATAGCCCTCTATGGGCTTCCAAATATCCCTTTGCCAATTCCACAAGAACAGCCTTAGCGAAAGGCTTCTTGAAGGGAAAGATGTAACTCTGTGAGATGAATTAACAGAACACAGAGCAGTTTCTCAGAAAGCTTCTTTCCAGTTTTGAACGGAAGATATTTCCTTTTTCACCATAGACCTCTATGGTCTTCCAAATATCCCTTTGCCAATTCCACAAGATCAGACTTAGCGAAAGGCTTCTTGAAGGGAAAGATGTAACTCTGTGAGATGAATTAACAGAACACAGAGCAGTTTCTCAGAAAGCTTCTTTCCAGTTTTGAACGGAAGATATTTCCTTTTTCACCATAGCCCTCTATGGGCTTCCAAATATCCCTTTGCCAATTCCACAAGAACAGCCTTAGCGAAAGGCTTCTTGAAGGGAAAGATGTAACTCTGTGAGATGGATTAACAGAACACAGAGCAGTTTCTCAGAAAGCTTCTTTCCAGTTTTGAACGGAAGATAGTTCCTTTTTCACCATAGCCCTCTATGGGCTTCCAAATATCCCTTTGCCAATTCCACAAGAACAGCCTTAGCGAAAGGCTTTTTGAAGGGAAAGATGTAACTCTGTGAGATGAATTAACAGAACACAGAGCAGTTTCTCAGAAAGCTTCTTTCCAGTTTTGAACGGAAGATATTTCCTTTTTCACCATAGCCCTCTATGGGCTTCCAAATATCCCTTTGCCACTTCCACAAGAACAGCCTTAGCGAAAGGCTTCTTGAAGGAAAAGATGTAACTCCGTGAGATGAATTAACAGAACACAGAGCAGTTTCTCAGACAGCTTCTTTCCAGTTTTGAACGGAAGATATTTCCTTTTTCACAATAGCCCTCTATGGGCTTCCAAATATCCCTTTGCAAATTCCACAAGAACAGCGTTATCGAAAGGCTTCTTGAAGGTAAAGATGTAACTCTGTGAGATGAATTAACAGAACACAGAGCAGTTTCTCAGAAAGCTTCTTTCCAGTTTTGAACGGAAGATATTTCCTTTTTCACCATAGCCCTCTATGGGCTTCCAAATATCCCTTTGCCAATTCCACAAGAACAGCCTTAGCGAAAGGCTTGTTGAAGGGAAAGATGTAACTCTGTGAGATGAATTAACAGAACACAGAATAGTTTCTCAGAAAGCTTCTTTCCAGTTTTGAACGGAAGATATTTCCTTTTTCACCATAGCCCTCTATGGGCTTCCAAATATCCCTTTGCCAATTCCACAAGAACAGCCTTAGCGAAAGGCTTCTTGAAGGGAAAGATGTAACTCTGTGAGATGAATTAACAGAACACAGAGCAGTTTCTCAGAAAGCTTCTTTCCAGTTTTGAACGGAAGATATTTCCTTTTTCACCATAGCCCTCAATGGGCTTCCAAATATCCCTTTGCCAATTCCACAAGAACAGCCTTAGCGAAAGGCTTTTTGAAGGAAAAGATGTAACCCTGTGAGATGAATTAACAGAACACAGAGCAGTTTCTCAGAAAGCTTCCTTCCAGTTTTGAACGGAAGATATTTCCTTTTTCACAATAGCCCTCTATGGGCTTCCAAATATCCCTTTGCCAATTCCACAAGAACAGCCTTAGCGAAAAGCTTCTTGAAGGGAAAGATGTAACTCTGTGAGATGAATAAACAAAACACAGAGCAGTTTCTCAGAAAGCTTCTTTCCAGTTTTGAACGGAAGATATTTCCTTTTTCACCATAGCCCTCTATGGGCTTCCAAATATCCCTTTGCCAATTCCACAAGAACAGCCTTAGCGAAAGGCTTCCTGAAGGGAAAGATGTAACTCTGTGAGATGAATTAACAGAACACAGAGCAGTTTCTCAGAAAGCTTCCTTCCAGTTTTGAACGGAAGATATTTCCTTTTTCACCATAGCCCTCTATGGGCTTCCAAATATCCCTTTGCCAATTCCACAAGAACGGCCTTAGCGAAAGGCTTCTTGAAGGGAAAGATGTAACTCTGTGAGATGGATTAACAGAACACAGAGCAGTTTCTCAGAAAGCTTCTTTCCAGTTTTGAACGGAAGATAGTTCCTTTTTCACCATAGCCCTCTATGGGCTTCCAAATATCCCTTTCCCAATTCCACAAGAACAGCCTTAGCGAAATGCTTTTTGAAGGGAAAGATGTAACTCTGTGAGATGAATTAACAGAACACAGAGCAGTTTCTCAGAAAGCTTCTTTCCAGTTTTGAACGGAAGATATTTCCTTTTTCACCATAGCCCTCTATGGGCTTCCAAATATCCCTTTGCCAATTCCACAAGAACAGCCTTAGAGAAAGGCTTCTTGAAGGAAAAGATGTAACTCTGTGAGATGAATTAACAGAACACAGAGCAGTTTCTCAGACAGCTTCTTTCCAGTTTTGAACGGAAGATATTTCCTTTTTCACCATAGCCCTCTATGGGCTTCCAAATATCCCTTTGCCAATTCCACAAGAACAGCCTTAGTGAAAAGCTTCTTGAAGGGAAAGATGTAACTCTGTGAGATGAATTAACAAAACACAGAGCAGTTTCTCAGAAAGCTTCTTTCCAGTTTTGAACGGAAGATATTTCCTTTTTCACCATAGCCCTCTATGGGCTTCCAAATATCCCTTTGCCAATTCCACAAGAACAGCCTTAGCGAAAGGCTTCTTGAAGGGAAAGATGTAACTCTGTGAGATGAATTAACAGAACACAGAGCAGTTTCTCAGAAAGCTTCTTTCCAGTTTTGAACGGAAGATATTTCCTTTTTCACCATAGCCCTCTATGGGCTTCCAAATATCCCTTTGCCAATTCCACAAGAACAGCCTTAGCGAAAGGCTTCTTGAAGGAAAAGATGTAACTCTGTGAGATGAATTAACAGAACACAGAGCAGTTTCTCAGAAAGCTTCTTTCCAGTTTTGAACGGAAGATATTTCCTTTTTCACAATAGCCCTCTATGGGCTTCCAAATATCCCTTTGCCAATTCCACAAGAACAGCCTGAGCGAAAAGCTTCTTGAAGGGAAAGATGTAACTCTGTGAGATGAATTAACAAAACACAGAGCAGTTTCTCAGAAAGCTTCTTTCCAGTTTTGAACGGAAGATATTTCCTTTTTCACCATAGCCCTCTATGGGCTTCCAAATATTCCTTTGCAAATTCCACAAGAACAGCCTTAGCGAAAGGCTTCTTGAAGGGAAAGATGTAACTCTGTGAGATGAATTAACAAAACACAGAGCAGTTTCTCAGAAAGCTTCTTTCCAGTTTTGAACGGAAGATATTTCCTTTTTCACCATAGCCCTCTATGGGCTTCCAAATATCCCTTTGCCAATTCCACAAGAACAGCCTTAGCGAAAGGCTTCTTGAAGGGAAAGATGTAACTCTGTGAGATGAATTAACAGAACACAGAGCAGTTTCTCAGAAAGCTTCTTTCCAGTTTTGAACGGAAGATATTTCCTTTTTCACCATAGCCCTCTATGGGCTTCCAAATATCCCTTTGCCAATTCCACAAGAACAGCCTTAGCGAAAGGCTTCATGAAGGGAAAGATGTAACTCTGTGAGATGAATTAACAGAACATAGAGCAGTTTCTCAGAAAGCTTCTTTCCAGTTTTGAACGGAAGATATTTCCTTTTTCACCGTAGCCCTCTATGGGCTTCCAAATATCCCTTTTCCAATTCCACAAGAACAGCCTTAGCGAAAGGCTTCTTGAAGGAAAAGATGTAACTCTGCGAGATGAATTAACAAAACACAGAGCAGTTTCTCAGAAAGCTTCTTTCCAGTTTTGAACGGAAGATATTTCCTTTTTCACCATAGCCCTCTATGGGCTTCCAAATATCCCTTTGCCAATTCCACAAGAACAGCCTTAGCGAAAGGGTTCTTGAAGGGAAAGATGTAACTCTGTGAGATGAATTAACAGAACACAGAGCAGTTTCTCAGAAAGCTTCTTTCCAGTTTTGAACGGAAGATATTTCCTTTTTCACCATAGCCCTCTATGGGCTTCCAAATATCCCTTTGCCAATTCCACAAGAACAGCCTGAGCGAAAGGCTTCTTGATGGAAAAGATGTAACTCTGTGAGATGAATTAACAGAACACAGAGCAGTTTCTCAGAAAGCTTCTTTCCAGTTTTGAACGGAAGATATTTCCATTTTCACAATAGCCCTCTATGGGCTTCCAAATATCCCTTTGCCAATTCCACAAGAACAGCCTTAGCGAAAAGCTACTTGAAGGGAAAGATGTAACTCTGTGAGATGAATTAACAAAACACAGAGCAGTTTCTCAGAAAGCTTCTTTCCAGTTTTGAACGGAAGATATTTCCTTTTTCACCATAGCCCTCTATGGGCTTCCAAATATTCCTTTGCAAATTCCACAAGAACAGCCTTAGCGAAAGGCTTCTTGAAGGGAAAGATGTAACTCTGTTAGATGAATTAACAAAACACAGAGCAGTTTCTCAGAAAGCTTCTTTCCAGTTTTGAACGGAAGATATTTCCTTTTTCACCATAGCCCTCTATGGGCTTCCAAATATCCCTTTGCCAATTCCACAAGAACAGCCTTAGCGAAAAGCTTCTTGAAGGGAAAGATGTAACTCTGTGAGATGAATTAACAGAACACAGAGCAGTTTCTCAGAAAGCTTCTTTCCAGTTTTGAATGGAAGATATTTCTTTTTTCACCATAGCCCTCTATGGGCTTCCAAATATCCCTTTGCCAATTCCACAAAACAGCCTTAGCGAAAGTCTTCTTGAAGGGAAAGATGTAACTCTGTGAGATGAATTAACAGAACACAGAGCAGTTTCTCAGAAAGCTTCTTTCCTGTTTGAACGGAAGATATTTCCTTTTTCACCATAGCCCTCTATGGGCTTCCAAATATCCCTTTGCCAATTCCACAAGAACAGCCTTAGCGAAAAGCTTCTTGAAGGGAAAGATGTAACTCTGTGAGATGAATTAACAGAACACAGAGCAGTTTCTCAGAAAGCTTCTTTCCAGTTTTGAATGGAAGATATTTCTTTTTTCACCATAGCCCTCTATGGGCTTCCAAATATCCCTTTGCCAATTCCACAAAACAGCCTTAGCGAAAGTCTTCTTGAAGGGAAAGATGTAACTCTGTGAGATGAATTAACAGAACACAGAGCAGTTTCTCAGAAAGCTTCTTTCCTGTTTGAACGGAAGATATTTCCTTTTTCACCATAGCCCTCTATGGGCTTCCAAATATCCCTTTGCCAATTCCACAAGAACCGCCTTAGCGAAAGGCTTCTTGAAGGGAAAGATGTAACTCTGTGAGAGGGATTAACAGAACACAGAGCAGTTTCTCAGAAAGCTTCTTTCCAGTTTTGAACGGAAGATAGTTCCTTTTTCACCATAGCCCTCTATGGGCTTCCAAATATCCCTTTGCCAATTCCACAAGAACAGCCTTAGCGAAAGGCTTCTTCAAGGGAAAGATGTAACTCTCTGCGATGAATTAACAGAACACAGAGCAGTTTCTCAGAAAGCTTCTTTCCAGTTTTGAACGGAAGATATTTCCTTTTTCACCATAGCCCTCTATGGGCTACCAAATATCCCTTTGCCAATTCCACAAGAACAGCCTTATCGAAAGGCTTGTTGAAGGGAAAGATGTAACTCTGTGAGATGAATTAACAGAACACAGAGCAGTTTCTCAGAAAGCTTCTTTCCAGTTTTGAACGGAAGATATTTCCTTTTTCACCATAGCCCTCTATGGGCTTCCAAATATCCCTTTGCCAATTCCACAAGAACAGCCTTAGCGAAAGGCTTCTTGAAGGGAAAGATGTAACTCTGTGAGATGAATTAACAGAACACAGAGCAGTTTCTCAGAAAACTTCTTTCCAGTTTTGAACGGAAGATATTTCCTTTTCACCATAGCCCTCTATGGGCTTCCAAATATCCCTTTGCCAATTCCACAAGAACAGCGTTATCGAAAGGCTTCTTGAAGGGAAAGATGTAACTCTGTGAGATGAATTAACAGAACACAGAGCAGTTTCTCAGAAAGCTTCTTTCCAGTTTTGAACGGAAGATATTTCCTTTTTCACCATAGCCCTCTATGGGCTTCCAAATATCCCTTTGCCAATTCCACAAGAACAGCCTTAGCGAAAGGCTTGTTGAAGGGAAAGATGTAACTCTGTGAGATGAATTAACAGAACACAGAGCAGTTTCTCAGAAAGCTTCTTTCCAGTTTTGAACGGAAGATATTTCCTTTTTCACCATAGCCCTCTATGGGCTTCCAAATATCCCTTTGCCAATTCCACAAGAACAGCCTTAGCGAAAGGCTTCTTGAAGGAAAAGATGTAACTCTGTGAGATGAATTAACAGAACACACAGCAGTTTCTCAGACAGCTTCTTTCCAGTTTTGAACGGAAGATATTTCCTTTTTCACAATAGCCCTCTATGGGCTTCCAAATATCCCTTTGCCAATTCCACAAGAACAGCCTTAGCGAAAAGCTTCTTGAAGGGAAAGATGTAACTCTGTGAGATCAATTAACAAAACACAGAGCAGTTTCTCAGACAGCTTCTTTCCAGTTTTGAACGGAAGATATTTCCTTTTTCACCATAGCCCTCTATGGGCTTCCAAATATCCCTTTGCCAATTCCACAAGAACAGCCTTAGCGAAAGGCTTCTTGAAGGGAAAGATGTAACTCTGTGAGATGAATTAACAGAACACAGAGCAGTTTCGCAGAAAGCTTCTTTCCAGTTTTGAACGGAAGATATTTCCTTTTTCACCATAGCCCTCTATGGGCTTCCAAATATCCCTTTGCCAATTCCACAAGAACAGCCTTAGCGAAAGGCTTCTTGAAGGGAAAGATGTAACTCTGTGAGATGGATTAACAGAACACAGAGCAGTTTCTCAGAAAGCTTCTTTCCAGTTTTGAACGGAAGATAGTTCCTTTTTCACCATAGCCCTCTATGGGCTTCCAAATATCCCTTTCCCAATTCCACAAGAACAGCCTTAGCGAAATGCTTTTTGAAGGGAAAGATGTAACTCTGTGAGATGAATTAACAGAACACAGAGCAGTTTCTCAGAAAGCTTCTTTCCAGTTTTGAACGGAAGATATTTCCTTTTTCACCATAGCCCACTATGGGCTTCCAAATATCCCTTTGCCACTTCCAAAAGAACAGCCTTAGCGAAAGGCTTCTTGATGGAAAAGATGTAACTCCGTGAGATGAATTAACAGAACACAGAGCAGTTTCTCAGACAGCTTCTTTCCAGTTTTGAACGGAAGATATTTCCTTTTTCACAATAGCCCTCTATGGGCTTCCAAATATCCCTTTGCCAATTCCACAAGAACAGCCTTAGCGAAAAGCTTCTTGAAGGGAAAGAGGTAACTCTGTGAGATGAATTAACAAAACACAGATCAGTTTCTCAGAAAGCTTCTTTCCAGTTTTGAACGGAAGATATTTCCTTTTTCACAATAGCCCTCTATGGGCTTCCAATTATCCCTTTGCCAATTCCACAAGAACAGCCTTAGCGAAAGGCTTCTTGAAGGGAAAGATGTAACTCTGTGAGATGAATTAACAGAACACAGAGCAGTTTCTCAGAAAGCTTCTTTCCAGTTTTGAACGGAAGATATTTCCTTTTTCACCATAGCCCTCTATGGGCTTCCAAATATCCCTTTGCCAATTCCACAAGAACAGCCTTAGCGAAAGGCTTCTTGAAGGGAAAGATGTAACTCTGTGAGATGAATTAACAGAACACAGAGCAGTTTCTCAGAAAGCTTCTTTCCAGTTTTGAACGGAAGATATTTCCTTTTTCACCATAGACCTCTATGGTCTTCCAAATATCCCTTTGCCAATTCCACAAGATCAGACTTAGCGAAAGGCTTCTTGAAGGGAAAGATGTAACTCTGTGAGATGAATTAACAGAACACAGAGCAGTTTCTCAGAAAGCTTCTTTCCAGTTTTGAACGGAAGATATTTCCTTTTTCACCATAGCCCTCTATGGGCTTCCAAATATCCCTTTGCCAATTCCACAAGAACAGCCTTAGCGAAAGGCTTCTTGAAGGGAAAGATGTAACTCTGTGAGATGGATTAACAGAACACAGAGCAGTTTCTCAGAAAGCTTCTTTCCAGTTTTGAACGGAAGATAGTTCCTTTTTCACCATAGCCCTCTATGGGCTTCCAAATATCCCTTTGCCAATTCCACAAGAACAGCCTTAGCGAAAGGCTTTTTGAAGGGAAAGATGTAACTCTGTGAGATGAATTAACAGAACACAGAGCAGTTTCTCAGAAAGCTTCTTTCCAGTTTTGAACGGAAGATATTTCCTTTTTCACCATAGCCCTCTATGGGCTTCCAAATATCCCTTTGCCACTTCCACAAGAACAGCCTTAGCGAAAGGCTTCTTGAAGGAAAAGATGTAACTCCGTGAGATGAATTAACAGAACACAGAGCAGTTTCTCAGACAGCTTCTTTCCAGTTTTGAACGGAAGATATTTCCTTTTTCACAATAGCCCTCTATGGGCTTCCAAATATCCCTTTGCAAATTCCACAAGAACAGCGTTATCGAAAGGCTTCTTGAAGGTAAAGATGTAACTCTGTGAGATGAATTAACAGAACACAGAGCAGTTTCTCAGAAAGCTTCTTTCCAGTTTTGAACGGAAGATATTTCCTTTTTCACCATAGCCCTCTATGGGCTTCCAAATATCCCTTTGCCAATTCCACAAGAACAGCCTTAGCGAAAGGCTTGTTGAAGGGAAAGATGTAACTCTGTGAGATGAATTAACAGAACACAGAATAGTTTCTCAGAAAGCTTCTTTCCAGTTTTGAACGGAAGATATTTCCTTTTTCACCATAGCCCTCTATGGGCTTCCAAATATCCCTTTGCCAATTCCACAAGAACAGCCTTAGCGAAAGGCTTCTTGAAGGGAAAGATGTAACTCTGTGAGATGAATTAACAGAACACAGAGCAGTTTCTCAGAAAGCTTCTTTCCAGTTTTGAACGGAAGATATTTCCTTTTTCACCATAGCCCTCAATGGGCTTCCAAATATCCCTTTGCCAATTCCACAAGAACAGCCTTAGCGAAAGGCTTCTTGAAGGAAAAGATGTAACCCTGTGAGATGAATTAACAGAACACAGAGCAGTTTCTCAGAAAGCTTCTTTCCAGTTTTGAACGGAAGATATTTCCTTTTTCACAATAGCCCTCTATGGGCTTCCAAATATCCCTTTGCCAATTCCACAAGAACAGCCTTAGCGAAAAGCTTCTTGAAGGGAAAGATGTAACTCTGTGAGATGAATAAACAAAACACAGAGCAGTTTCTCAGAAAGCTTCTTTCCAGTTTTGAACGGAAGATATTTCCTTTTTCACCATAGCCCTCTATGGGCTTCCAAATATCCCTTTGCCAATTCCACAAGAACAGCCTTAGCGAAAGGCTTCCTGAAGGGAAAGATGTAACTCTGTGAGATGAATTAACAGAACACAGAGCAGTTTCTCAGAAAGCTTCCTTCCAGTTTTGAACGGAAGATATTTCCTTTTTCACCATAGCCCTCTATGGGCTTCCAAATATCCCTTTGCCAATTCCACAAGAACGGCCTTAGCGAAAGGCTTCTTGAAGGGAAAGATGTAACTCTGTGAGATGGATTAACAGAACACAGAGCAGTTTCTCAGAAAGCTTCTTTCCAGTTTTGAACGGAAGATAGTTCCTTTTTCACCATAGCCCTCTATGGGCTTCCAAATATCCCTTTCCCAATTCCACAAGAACAGCCTTAGCGAAATGCTTTTTGAAGGGAAAGATGTAACTCTGTGAGATGAATTAACAGAACACAGAGCAGTTTCTCAGAAAGCTTCTTTCCAGTTTTGAACGGAAGATATTTCCTTTTTCACCATAGCCCTCTATGGGCTTCCAAATATCCCTTTGCCAATTCCACAAGAACAGCCTTAGAGAAAGGCTTCTTGAAGGAAAAGATGTAACTCTGTGAGATGAATTAACAGAACACAGAGCAGTTTCTCAGACAGCTTCTTTCCAGTTTTGAACGGAAGATATTTCCTTTTTCACCATAGCCCTCTATGGGCTTCCAAATATCCCTTTGCCAATTCCACAAGAACAGCCTTAGCGAAAAGCTTCTTGAAGGGAAAGATGTAACTCTGTGAGATGAATTAACAAAACACAGAGCAGTTTCTCAGAAAGCTTCTTTCCAGTTTTGAACGGAAGATATTTCCTTTTTCACCATAGCCCTCTATGGGCTTCCAAATATCCCTTTGCCAATTCCACAAGAACAGCCTTAGCGAAAGGCTTCTTGAAGGGAAAGATGTAACTCTGTGAGATGAATTAACAGAACACAGAGCAGTTTCTCAGAAAGCTTCTTTCCAGTTTTGAACGGAAGATATTTCCTTTTTCACCATAGCCCTCTATGGGCTTCCAAATATCCCTTTGCCAATTCCACAAGAACAGCCTTAGCGAAAGGCTTCTTGAAGGAAAAGATGTAACTCTGTGAGATGAATTAACAGAACACAGAGCAGTTTCTCAGAAAGCTTCTTTCCAGTTTTGAACGGAAGATATTTCCTTTTTCACAATAGCCCTCTATGGGCTTCCAAATATCCCTTTGCCAATTCCACAAGAACAGCCTGAGCGAAAAGCTTCTTGAAGGGAAAGATGTAACTCTGTGAGATGAATTAACAAAACACAGAGCAGTTTCTCAGAAAGCTTCTTTCCAGTTTTGAACGGAAGATATTTCCTTTTTCACCATAGCCCTCTATGGGCTTCCAAATATTCCTTTGCAAATTCCACAAGAACAGCCTTAGCGAAAGGCTTCTTGAAGGGAAAGATGTAACTCTGTGAGATGAATTAACAAAACACAGAGCAGTTTCTCAGAAAGCTTCTTTCCAGTTTTGAACGGAAGATATTTCCTTTTTCACCATAGCCCTCTATGGGCTTCCAAATATCCCTTTGCCAATTCCACAAGAACAGCCTTAGCGAAAGGCTTCTTGAAGGGAAAGATGTAACTCTGTGAGATGAATTAACAGAACACAGAGCAGTTTCTCAGAAAGCTTCTTTCCAGTTTTGAACGGAAGATATTTCCTTTTTCACCATAGCCCTCTATGGGCTTCCAAATATCCCTTTGCCAATTCCACAAGAACAGCCTTAGCGAAAGGCTTCATGAAGGGAAAGATGTAACTCTGTGAGATGAATTAACAGAACATAGAGCAGTTTCTCAGAAAGCTTCTTTCCAGTTTTGAACGGAAGATATTTCCTTTTTCACCGTAGCCCTCTATGGGCTTCCAAATATCCCTTTTCCAATTCCACAAGAACAGCCTTAGCGAAAGGCTTCTTGAAGGAAAAGATGTAACTCTGCGAGATGAATTAACAAAACACAGAGCAGTTTCTCAGAAAGCTTCTTTCCAGTTTTGAACGGAAGATATTTCCTTTTTCACCATAGCCCTCTATGGGCTTCCAAATATCCCTTTGCCAATTCCACAAGAACAGCCTTAGCGAAAGGGTTCTTGAAGGGAAAGATGTAACTCTGTGAGATGAATTAACAGAACACAGAGCAGTTTCTCAGAAAGCTTCTTTCCAGTTTTGAACGGAAGATATTTCCTTTTTCACCATAGCCCTCTATGGGCTTCCAAATATCCCTTTGCCAATTCCACAAGAACAGCCTGAGCGAAAGGCTTCTTGATGGAAAAGATGTAACTCTGTGAGATGAATTAACAGAACACAGAGCAGTTTCTCAGAAAGCTTCTTTCCAGTTTTGAACGGAAGATATTTCCATTTTCACAATAGCCCTCTATGGGCTTCCAAATATCCCTTTGCCAATTCCACAAGAACAGCCTTAGCGAAAAGCTACTTGAAGGGAAAGATGTAACTCTGTGAGATGAATTAACAAAACACAGAGCAGTTTCTCAGAAAGCTTCTTTCCAGTTTTGAACGGAAGATATTTCCTTTTTCACCATAGCCCTCTATGGGCTTCCAAATATTCCTTTGCAAATTCCACAAGAACAGCCTTAGCGAAAGGCTTCTTGAAGGGAAAGATGTAACTCTGTTAGATGAATTAACAAAACACAGAGCAGTTTCTCAGAAAGCTTCTTTCCAGTTTTGAACGGAAGATATTTCCTTTTTCACCATAGCCCTCTATGGGCTTCCAAATATCCCTTTGCCAATTCCACAAGAACAGCCTTAGCGAAAAGCTTCTTGAAGGGAAAGATGTAACTCTGTGAGATGAATTAACAGAACACAGAGCAGTTTCTCAGAAAGCTTCTTTCCAGTTTTGAATGGAAGATATTTCTTTTTTCACCATAGCCCTCTATGGGCTTCCAAATATCCCTTTGCCAATTCCACAAAACAGCCTTAGCGAAAGTCTTCTTGAAGGGAAAGATGTAACTCTGTGAGATGAATTAACAGAACACAGAGCAGTTTCTCAGAAAGCTTCTTTCCAGTTTTGAACGGAAGTTATTTCCTTTTTCACCATAGCCCTCTATGGGCTTCCAAATATCCCTTTGCCAATTCCACAAGAACAGCCTTAGCGAAAGGCTTCATGAAGGGAAAGATGTAACTCTGTGAGATGAATTAACAGAACACAGAGCAGTTTCTCAGAAAGCTTCTTTCCAGTTTTGAACGGAAGATATTTCCTTTTTCACCACAGCCCTCTATGGGCTACCAAATATCCCTTTGCCAATTCCACAAGAATAGCCTTAGCGAAAGGCTTCTTGAAGGGAAAGATGTAACTCTGTGAGATGAATTAACAGAACACAGAGCAGTTTCTCAGAAAGCTTCTTTCCAGTTTTGAACGGAAGATATTTCCTTTTTCACCATAGCCCTCTATGGGCTTCCAAATATCCCTTTGCCAATTCCACAAGAACAGCCTTAGCGAAAGGCTTCTTGAAGGGAAAGATGTAACTCTGTGAGATGAATTAACAGAACACAGAGCAGTTTCTCAGAAAGCTTCTTTCCAGTTTTGAACGGAAGATATTTCCTTTTTCACCATAGCCCTCTATGGGCTTCCAAATATCCCTTTGCCAATTCCACAAGAACAGCCTTAGCGAAAGGCTTCTTGAAGGGAAAGATGTAACTCTGTGAGATGAATTAACAGAACACAGAGCAGTTTCTCATAAAGCTTCTTTCCAGTTTTGAACGGAAGATATTTCCTTTTTCACCATAGCCCTCTATGGGCTTCCAAATATCCCTTTGCCAATTCCACAAGAACAGCCTTAGCGAAAGGCTTCTTGAAGGGAAAGATGTAACTCTGTGAGATGAATTAAGAGAAATCAGAGCAGTTTCTCAGAAAGCTTCTTTCCAGATTTGAACGGAAGATATTTCCTTTTTCACCATAGCCCTCTATGGGCTTCCAAATATCCCTTTGCCAATTCCACAAGAACAGCCTTAGCGAAAGGCTTCTTGAAGGGAAAGATGTAACTCTGTGAGATGAATTAACAGAACACAGAGCAGTTTCTCAGAAAGCTTCTTTCCAGTTTTGAACGGAAGATATTTCCTTTTTCACCATAGCCCTCTATGGGCTTCCAAATATCCCTTTGCCAATTCCACAAGAACAGCCTTAGCGAAAGGCTTCTTGAAGGGAAAGATGTAACTCTGTGAGATGTATTAACGGAACACAGAGCAGTTTCTCAGAAAGCTTCTTTCCAGTTTTGAACAGAAGATATTTCCTTTTTCACCATAGCCCTCTATGGGATTCCAAATATCCCTTTGCCAATTCCACAAGAACAGCCTTAGCGAAAGTCTTCTCGAAGGGATAGATGTAACTCTGTGAGATGAATTAACAGAACACAGAGCAGTTTCTCAGAAAGCTTCTTTCTAGTTTTGAACGGAAGATATTTCCTTTTTCACCATAGCCCTCTATGGGCTTCCAAATATCCCTTTGCCAATTCCACAAGAACAGCCTTAGCGAAAGGCTTCTTGAAGGAAAAGATGTAACTCTGTGAGATGAATTAACAGAACACAGAGCAGTTTCTCAGACAGCTTCTTTCCAGTTTTGAACGGAAGATATTTCCTTTTTCACCATAGACCTCTATGGGCTTCCAAATATCCCTTTGCCAATTCCACAAGAACAGCCTTAGCGAAAAGCTTCTTGAAGGGAAAGATGTAACACTGTGAGATGAATTAACAAAACACAGAGCAGTTTCTCAGAAAGCTTCTTTCCAGTTTTGAACGGAAGATATTTCCTTTTTCACCATAGCCCTCTATGCGCTTCCAAATATTCGTTTGCCAATTCCACAAGAACAGCCTTAGCGAAAGGCTTCTTGAAGGGAAAGATGTAACTCTGTGAGATGAATTAACAGAACACAGAGCAGTTTCTCAGAAAGCTTCTTTCCAGTTTGAACGGAAGATATTTCCTTTTTCACCATAGCCCTCTATGGGCTTCCAAATATCCCTTTGCCAATTCCACAAGAACCGCCTAGCGAAAGGCTTCTTGAACGGAAAGATGTAACTCTGTGAGATGGATTAACAGAACACAGAGCAGTTTCTCAGAAAGCTTCTTTCCAGTTTTGAACGGAAGATAGTTCCTTTTTCACCATAGCCCTCTATGGGCTTCCAAATATCCCTTTGCCAATTCCACAAGAACAGCCTTAGCGAAAGGCTTCTTGAAGGGAAAGATGTAACTCTCTGAGATGAATTAACAGAACACAGAGCAGTTTCTCAGAAAGCTTCTTTCCAGTTTTGAACGGAAGATATTTCCTTTTTCACCATAGCCCTCTATGGGCTTCCAAATATCCCTTTGCCAATTCCACAAGAACAGCCTTAGCGAAAGGCTTCTTGAAGGGAAAGATGTAACTCTGTGAGATGAATTAACAGAACACAGAGCAGTTTCTCAAAAAGCTTCTTTCCAGTTTTGAACGGAAGATATTTCCTTTTTCAAAATAGCCCTCTATGGGCTACCAAATATCCCTTTGCCAATTCCACAAGAACAGCCTTATCGAAAGGCTTGTTGAAGGGAAAGATGTAACTCTGTGAGATGAATTAAGAGAACACAGAGCAGTTTCTCAGAAAGCTTCTTTCCAGTTTTGAACGGAAGATATTTCCTTTTTCACCATAGCCCTCTATGGGCTTCCAAATATCCCTTTGCCAATTCCACAAGAACAGCCTTAGCGAAAGGCTTCTTGAAGGGAAAGATGTAACTCTGTGAGATGAATTAACAGAACACAGAGCAGTTTCTCAGAAAGCTTCTTTCCAGTTTTGAACGGAAGATATTTCCTTTTTCACCATAGCCCTCTATGGGCTTCCAAATATCCCTTTGCCAATTACACAAGAACAGCCTTAGCGAAAGGCTTCTTGAAGGAAAAGATGTAACTCTGTGAGATGAATTAACAGAACACAGAGCAGTTTCTCAGACAGCTTCTTTCCAGTTTTGAACGGAAGATATTTCCTTTTTCACAATAGCCCTCTATGGGCTTCCAAATATCCCTTTGCCAATTCCACAAGAACAGCCTTAGCGAAAAGCTTCTTGAAGGGAAAGATGTAACTCTGTGAGATGAATTAACAAAACACAGAACAGTTTCTCAGAAAGCTTCTTTCCAGTTTTAAACGGAAGATATTTCCTTTTTCACCATAGCCCTCTATGGGCTTCCAAATATCCCTTTGCCAATTCCACAAGAACAGCCTTAGGGAAAGGCTTCTTGAAGGGAAAGATGTAACTCTGTGAGATGAATTAACAGGACACAGAGCAGTTTCTCAGAAAGCTTCTTTCCAGTTTTGAACGGAAGACATTTCCTTTTTCACCATAGCCCTCTATGGGCTTCCAAATATCCCTTTGCCAATTCCACAAGAACAGCCTTAGGGAAAGGCTTCTTGAAGGGAAAGATGTAACTCTGTGAGATGAATTAACAGGACACAGAGCAGTTTCTCAGAAAGCTTCTTTCCAGTTTTGAACGGAAGACAATTCCTTTTTCACCATAGCCCTCTATGGGCTTCCAAATATCCCTTTGCCAATTCCACAAGAACAGCCTTAGCGAAAGGCTTCTTGAAGGGAAAGATGTAACTCTGTGAGATGGATTAACAGAACACAGAGCAGTTTCTCAGAAAGCTTCTTTCCAGTTTTGAACGGAAGATATTTCCTTTTTCACCATAGCCCTCTATGGGCTTCCAAATATCCCTTTGCCAATTCCACAAGAACAGCCTTAGCGAAAGGCTTCTTGAAGGGAAAGATGTAACTCTGTGAGATGAATTAACAGAACACAGAGCAGTTTCTCAGAAAGCTTCTTTCCAGTTTTGAACGGAAGATATTTCCTTTTTCACCATAGCCCTCTATGGGCTTCCAAATATCCCTTTGCCAATTCCACAAGAACAGCCTTAGCGAAAGGCTTCTTGAAGGGAAAGATGTAACTCTGTGAGATGGATTAACAGAACACAGAGCAGTTTCTCAGAAAGCTTCTTTCCAGTTTTGAACGGAAGATAGTTCCTTTTTCACCATAGCCCTCTATGGGCTTCCAAATATCCCTTTCCCAATTCCACAAGAACAGCCTTAGCGAAATGCTTTTTGAAGGGAAAGATGTAACTCTGTGAGATGAATTAACAGAACACAGAGCAGTTTCTCAGAAAGCTTCTTTCCAGTTTTGAACGGAAGATATTTCCTTTTTCACCATAGCCCTCTATGGGCTTCCAAATATCCCTTTGCCACTTCCAAAAGAACAGCCTTAGCGAAAGGCTTCTTGAAGGAAAAGATGTAACTCCGTGAGATGAATTAACAGAACACAGAGCAGTTTCTCAGACAGCTTCTTTCCAGTTTTGAACGGAAGATATTTCCTTTTTCACAATAGCCCTCTATGGGCTTCCAAATATCCCTTTGCCAATTCCACAAGAACAGCCTTAGCGAAAAGCTTCTTGAAGGGAAAGATGTAACTCTGTGAGATGAATTAACAAAACACAGAGCAGTTTCTCAGAAAGCTTCTTTCCAGTTTTGAACGGAAGATATTTCCTTTTTCACAATAGCCCTCTATGGGCTTCCAAATATCCCTTTGCCAATTCCACAAGAACAGCCTTAGCGAAAGGCTTCTTGAAGGGAAAGATGTAACTCTGTGAGATGAATTAACAGAACACAGAGCAGTTTCTCAGAAAGCTTCTTTCCAGTTTTGAACGGAAGATATTTCCTTTTTCACCATAGCCCTCTATGGGCTTCCAAATATCCCTTTGCCAATTCCACAAGAACAGCCTTAGCGAAAGGCTTCTTGAAGGGAAAGATGTAACTCTGTGAGATGAATTAACAGAACACAGAGCAGTTTCTCAGAAAGCTTCTTTCCAGTTTTGAACGGAAGATATTTCCTTTTTCACCATAGACCTCTATGGTCTTCCAAATATCCCTTTGCCAATTCCACAAGATCAGACTTAGCGAAAGGCTTCTTGAAGGGAAAGATGTAACTCTGTGAGATGAATTAACAGAACACAGAGCAGTTTCTCAGAAAGCTTCTTTCCAGTTTTGAACGGAAGATATTTCCTTTTTCACCATAGCCCTCTATGGGCTTCCAAATATCCCTTTGCCAATTCCACAAGAACAGCCTTAGCGAAAGGCTTCTTGAAGGGAAAGATGTAACTCTGTGAGATGGATTAACAGAACACAGAGCAGTTTCTCAGAAAGCTTCTTTCCAGTTTTGAACGGAAGATAGTTCCTTTTTCACCATAGCCCTCTATGGGCTTCCAAATATCCCTTTGCCAATTCCACAAGAACAGCCTTAGCGAAAGGCTTTTTGAAGGGAAAGATATAACTCTGTGAGATGAATTAACAGAACACAGAGCAGTTTCTCAGAAAGCTTCTTTCCAGTTTTGAACGGAAGATATTTCCTTTTTCACCATAGCCCTCTAAGGGCTTCCAAATATCCCTTTGCCACTTCCACAAGAACAGCCTTAGCGAAAGGCTTCTTGAAGGAAAAGATGTAACTCCGTGAGATGAATTAACAGAACACAGAGCAGTTTCTCAGACAGCTTCTTTCCAGTTTTGAACGGAAGATATTTCCTTTTTCACAATAGCCCTCTATGGGCTTCCAAATATCCCTTTGCCAATTCCACAAGAACAGCCTTAGCGAAAAGCTTCTTGAAGGGAAAGATGTAACTCTGTGAGATGAATTAACAAAACACAGAGCAGTTTCTTAGAAAGCTTCTTTCCAGTTTTGAACGGAAGATATTTCCTTTTTCACAATAGCCCTCTATGGGCTTCCAAATATCCCTTTGCCAATTACACAAGAACAGCCTTAGCGAAAGGCTTCTTGAAGGGAAAGATGTAACTCTGTGAGATGAATTAACAGAACACAGAGCAGTTTCTCAGAATGCTTCTTTCCAGTTTTGAATGGAAGATATTTCCTTTTTCACCATAGCCCTCTATGGGCTTCCAAATATCCCTTTGCCAATTCCGCAAGAACAGCCTTAGCGAAAGGCTTCTTGAAGGGAAAGATGTAACTCTGTGAGATGAATTAACAGAACACAGAGCAGTTTCTCAGAAAGCTTCTTTCCAGTTTTGAACGGAAGATATTTCCTTTTTCACCATAGCCCTCTATGGGCTTCCAAATATCCCTTTGCCAATTCCACAAGAACAGCCTTAGCGAAAGGCTTCTTGAAGGGAAAGATGTAACTCTGTGAGATGAATTAACAGAACACAGAGCAGTTTCTCAGAAAACTTCTTTCCAGTTTTGAACGGAAGATATTTCCTTTTCACCATAGCCCTCTATGGGCTTCCAAATATCCCTTTGCCAATTCCACAAGAACAGCGTTATCGAAAGGCTTCTTGAAGGGAAAGATGTAACTCTGTGAGATGAATTAACAGAACACAGAGCAGTTTCTCAGAAAGCTTCTTTCCAGTTTTGAACGGAAGTTATTTCCTTTTTCACCATAGCCCTCTATGGGCTACCAAATATCCCTTTGCCAATTCCACAAGAACAGCCTTATCGAAAGGCTTGTTGAAGGGAAAGATGTAACTCTGTGAGATGAATTAACAGAACACAGAGCGGTTTCTCAGAAACCTTCTTTCCAGTTTTGAACGGAAGATATTTCCTTTTTCACCATAGCCCTCTATGGGCTTCCAAATATCCCTTTGCCAATTCCACAAGAACAGCCTTAGCGAAAGGCTTCTTGAAGGGAAAGATGTAACTCTGTGAGATGAATTAACAGAACACAGAGTAGTTTCTCAGAAAGCTTCTTTCCAGTTTTGAACGGAAGATATTTCCTTTTTCACCATAGCCCTCTATGGGCTTCCAAATATCCCTTTGCCAATTACACAAGAACAGCCTTAGCGAAAGGCTTCTTGAAGGAAAAGATGTAACTCTGTGAGATGAATTAACAGAACACAGAGGAGTTTCTCAGACAGCTTCTTTCCAGTTTTGAACGGAAGATATTTCCTTTTTCACCATAGCCCTCTATGGGCTTCCAAATATCCCTTTGCCAATTCCACAAGAACAGCCTTAGCGAAAGGCTTCTTGAAGGGAAAGACGTAACTCTGTGAGATGAATTAACAGAACACAGAGCAGTTTCTCAGAAAGCTTCTTTCCAGTTTTGAACGGAAGATATTTCCTTTTTCACCATAGCCCTCTATGGTCTTCCAAATATCCCTTTGCCAATTCCACAAGATCAGACTTAGCGAAAGGCTTCTTGAAGGGAAAGATGTAACTCTGTGAGATGAATTAACAGAACACAGAGCAGTTTCTCAGAAAGCTTCTTTCCAGTTTTGAACGGAAGATATTTCCTTTTTCACCATAGCCCTCTATGGGCTTCCAAATATCCCTTTGCCAATTCCACAAGAACAGCCTTAGCGAAAGGCTTCTTGAAGGGAAAGATGTAACTCTGTGAGATGGATTAACAGAACACAGAGCAGTTTCTCAGAAAGCTTCTTTCCAGTTTTGAACGGAAGATAGTTCCTTTTTCACCATAGCCCTCTATGGGCTTCCAAATATCCCTTTGCCAATTCCACAAGAACAGCCTTAGCGAAGGGCTTCTTGAAGGGAAAGATGTAAGTCTGTGAGATGAATTAACAGAACACAGAGCAGTTTCTCAGAAAGCTTCTTTCCAGTTTTGAACGGAAGATATTTCCTTTTTCACCATAGCCCTCTATGGGCTTCCAAATATCCCTTTGCCAATTCCACAAGAACAGCCTTAGCGAAAGGCTTCTTGAAGGGAAAGATGTAACTCTGTGAGATGAATTAACAGAACACAGAGCAGTTTCTCAGAAAGCTTCTTTCCAGTTTTGAACGGAAGATATTTCCTTTTTCACCATAGACCTCTATGGTCTTCCAAATATCCCTTTGCCAATTCCACAAGATCAGACTTAGCGAAAGGCTTCTTGAAGGGAAAGATGTAACTCTGTGAGATGAATTAACAGAACACAGAGCAGTTTCTCAGAAAGCTTCTTTCCAGTTTTGAACGGAAGATATTTCCTTTTTCACCATAGCCCTCTATGGGCTTCCAAATATCCCTTTGCCAATTCCACAAGAACAGCCTTAGCGAAAGGCTTCTTGAAGGGAAAGATGTAACTCTGTGAGATGGATTAACAGAACACAGAGCAGTTTCTCAGAAAGCTTCTTTCCAGTTTTGAACGGAAGATAGTTCCTTTTTCACCATAGCCCTCTATGGGCTTCCAAATATCCCTTTGCCAATTCCACAAGAACAGCCTTAGCGAAAGGCTTTTTGAAGGGAAAGATATAACTCTGTGAGATGAATTAACAGAACACAGAGCAGTTTCTCAGAAAGCTTCTTTCCAGTTTTGAACGGAAGATATTTCCTTTTTCACCATAGCCCTCTAAGGGCTTCCAAATATCCCTTTGCCACTTCCACAAGAACAGCCTTAGCGAAAGGCTTCTTGAAGGAAAAGATGTAACTCCGTGAGATGAATTAACAGAACACAGAGCAGTTTCTCAGACAGCTTCTTTCCAGTTTTGAACGGAAGATATTTCCTTTTTCACAATAGCCCTCTATGGGCTTCCAAATATCCCTTTGCCAATTCCACAAGAACAGCCTTAGCGAAAAGCTTCTTGAAGGGAAAGATGTAACTCTGTGAGATGAATTAACAAAACACAGAGCAGTTTCTTAGAAAGCTTCTTTCCAGTTTTGAACGGAAGATATTTCCTTTTTCACAATAGCCCTCTATGGGCTTCCAAATATCCCTTTGCCAATTCCACAAGAACAGCCTTAGCGAAAGGCTTCTTGAAGGGAAAGATGTAACTCTGTGAGATGAATTAACAGAACACAGAGCAGTTTCTCAGAATGCTTCTTTCCAGTTTTGAATGGAAGATATTTCCTTTTTCACCATAGCCCTCTATGGGCTTCCAAATATCCCTTTGCCAATTCCGCAAGAACAGCCTTAGCGAAAGGCTTCTTGAAGGGAAAGATGTAACTCTGTGAGATGAATTAACAGAACACAGAGCAGTTTCTCAGAAAGCTTCTTTCCAGTTTTGAACGGAAGATATTTCCTTTTTCACCATAGCCCTCTATGGGCTTCCAAATATCCCTTTGCCAATTCCACAAGAACAGCCTTAGCGAAAGGCTTCTTGAAGGGAAAGATGTAACTCTGTGAGATGAATTAACAGAACACAGAGCAGTTTCTCAGAAAACTTCTTTCCAGTTTTGAACGGAAGATATTTCCTTTTCACCATAGCCCTCTATGGGCTTCCAAATATCCCTTTGCCAATTCCACAAGAACAGCGTTATCGAAAGGCTTCTTGAAGGGAAAGATGTAACTCTGTGAGATGAATTAACAGAACACAGAGCAGTTTCTCAGAAAGCTTCTTTCCAGTTTTGAACGGAAGTTATTTCCTTTTTCACCATAGCCCTCTATGGGCTACCAAATATCCCTTTGCCAATTCCACAAGAACAGCCTTATCGAAAGGCTTGTTGAAGGGAAAGATGTAACTCTGTGAGATGAATTAACAGAACACAGAGCGGTTTCTCAGAAAGCTTCTTTCCAGTTTTGAACGGAAGATATTTCCTTTTTCACCATAGCCCTCTATGGGCTTCCAAATATCCCTTTGCCAATTCCACAAGAACAGCCTTAGCGAAAGGCTTCTTGAAGGGAAAGATGTAACTCTGTGAGATGAATTAACAGAACACAGAGTAGTTTCTCAGAAAGCTTCTTTCCAGTTTTGAACGGAAGATATTTCCTTTTTCACCATAGCCCTCTATGGGCTTCCAAATATCCCTTTGCCAATTACACAAGAACAGCCTTAGCGAAAGGCTTCTTGAAGGAAAAGATGTAACTCTGTGAGATGAATTAACAGAACACAGAGGAGTTTCTCAGACAGCTTCTTTCCAGTTTTGAACGGAAGATATTTCCTTTTTCACCATAGCCCTCTATGGGCTTCCAAATATCCCTTTGCCAATTCCACAAGAACAGCCTTAGCGAAAGGCTTCTTGAAGGGAAAGACGTAACTCTGTGAGATGAATTAACAGAACACAGAGCAGTTTCTCAGAAAGCTTCTTTCCAGTTTTGAACGGAAGATATTTCCTTTTTCACCATAGCCCTCTATGGTCTTCCAAATATCCCTTTGCCAATTCCACAAGATCAGACTTAGCGAAAGGCTTCTTGAAGGGAAAGATGTAACTCTGTGAGATGAATTAACAGAACACAGAGCAGTTTCTCAGAAAGCTTCTTTCCAGTTTTGAACGGAAGATATTTCCTTTTTCACCATAGCCCTCTATGGGCTTCCAAATATCCCTTTGCCAATTCCACAAGAACAGCCTTAGCGAAAGGCTTCTTGAAGGGAAAGATGTAACTCTGTGAGATGGATTAACAGAACACAGAGCAGTTTCTCAGAAAGCTTCTTTCCAGTTTTGAACGGAAGATAGTTCCTTTTTCACCATAGCCCTCTATGTGCTTCCAAATATCCCTTTGCCAATTCCACAAGAACAGCCTTAGCGAAGGGCTTCTTGAAGGGAAAGATGTAAGTCTGTGAGATGAATTAACAGAACACAGAGCAGTTTCTCAGAAAGCTTCTTTCCAGTTTTGAACGGAAGATATTTCCTTTTTCACGATAGCCCTCTATGGGCTTCAAAATATCCCTTTGCCACTTCAAAAAGAACAGCCTTAGCGAAAGGCTTCTTGAAGGAAAAGATGTAACTCCGTGAGATGAATTAACAGAACACAGAGCAGTTTCTCAGAAAACTTCTTTCCAGTTTTGAACGGAAGATATTTCCTTTTCACCATAGCCCTCTATGGGCTTCCAAATATCCCTTTGCCAATTCCACAAGAACAGCCTTAGCGAAAGGCTTCTTGAAGGGAAAGATGTAACTCTGTGAGATGAATTAACAGAACACAGAGCAGTTTCTCAGAAAGCTTCTTTCCAGTTTTGAACGGAAGTTATTTCCTTTTTCACCATAGCCCTCTATGGGCTACCAAATATCCCTTTGCCAATTCCACAAGAACAGCCTTATCGAAAGGCTTGTTGAAGGGAAAGATGTAACTCTGTGAGATGAATTAACAGAACACAGAGCGGTTTCTCAGAAAGCTTCTTTCCAGTTTTGAACGGAAGATATTTCCTTTTTCACCATAGCCCTCTATGGGCTTCCAAATATCCCTTTGCCAATTCCACAAGAACAGCCTTAGCGAAAGGCTTCTTGAAGGGAAAGATGTAACTCTGTGAGATGAATTAACAGAACACAGAGTAGTTTCTCAGAAAGCTTCTTTCCAGTTTTGAACGGAAGATATTTCCTTTTTCACCATAGCCCTCTATGGGCTTCCAAATATCCCTTTGCCAATTACACAAGAACAGCCTTAGCGAAAGGCTTCTTGAAGGAAAAGATGTAACTCTGTGAGATGAATTAACAGAACACAGAGGAGTTTCTCAGACAGCTTCTTTCCAGTTTTGAACGGAAGATATTTCCTTTTTCACCATAGCCCTCTATGGGCTTCCAAATATCCCTTTGCCAATTCCACAAGAACAGCCTTAGCGAAAGGCTTCTTGAAGGGAAAGACGTAACTCTGTGAGATGAATTAACAGAACACAGAGCAGTTTCTCAGAAAGCTTCTTTCCAGTTTTGAACGGAAGATATTTCCTTTTTCACCATAGCCCTCTATGGTCTTCCAAATATCCCTTTGCCAATTCCACAAGATCAGACTTAGCGAAAGGCTTCTTGAAGGGAAAGATGTAACTCTGTGAGATGAATTAACAGAACACAGAGCAGTTTCTCACAAAGCTTCTTTCCAGTTTTGAACGGAAGATATTTCCTTTTTCACCATAGCCCTCTATGGGCTTCCAAATATCCCTTTGCCAATTCCACAAGAACAGCCTTAGCGAAAGGCTTCTTGAAGGGAAAGATGTAACTCTGTGAGATGGATTAACAGAACACAGAGCAGTTTCTCAGAAAGCTTCTTTCCAGTTTTGAACGGAAGATAGTTCCTTTTTCACCATAGCCCTCTATGGGCTTCCAAATATCCCTTTGCCAATTCCACAAGAACAGCCTTAGCGAAGGGCTTCTTGAAGGGAAAGATGTAAGTCTGTGAGATGAATTAACAGAACACAGAGCAGTTTCTCAGAAAGCTTCTTTCCAGTTTTGAACTGAAGATATTTCCTTTTTCACGATAGCCCTCTATGGGCTTCAAAATATCCCTTTGCCACTTCCAAAAGAACAGCCTTAGCGAAAGGCTTCTTGAAGGAAAAGATGTAACTCCGTGAGATGAATTAACAGAACACAGAGCAGTTTCTCAGACAGCTTCTTTCCAGTTTTGAACGAAGATATTTCCTTTTTCACAATAGCCCTCCATGGGCTTCCAAATATCCCTTTGCCAATTCCACAAGAACAGCCTTAGCGAAAAGCTTCTTGAAGGGAAAGATGTAACTCTGTGAGATGAATTAACAGAACACAGAGCAGTTTCTCAGAAAGCTTCTTTCCAGTTTTGTACGGAAGATATTTCCTTTTTCACAATAGCCCTCTATGGGCTTCCAAATATCCCTTTGCCAATTCCACAAGAACAGCCTTAGCGAAAGGCTTCTTGAAGGGAAAAATGTAACTCTGTGAGATGAATTAACAGAACACAGAGCAGTTTCTCAGAAAGCTTCTTTCCAGTTTTGAATGGAAGATATTTCCTTTTTCACCATAGCCCTCTATGGGCTTCCAAATATCCCTTTGCCAATTCCACAAGAACAGCCTTAGCGAAAGGCTTCTTGAAGGAAAAGATGTAACTCTGTGAGATGAATTAACAGAACACACAGCAGTTTCTCAGACAGCTTCTTTCCAGTTTTGAACGGAAGATATTTCCTTTTTCACAATAGCCCTCTATGGGCTTCCAAATATCCCTTTGCCAATTCCACAAGAACAGCCTTAGCGAAAAGCTTCTCGAAGGGAAAGATGTAACTCTGTGAGATGAATTAACAAAACACAGAGCAGTTTCTCAGAAAGCTTCTTTCCAGTTTTGAACGGAAGATATTTCCTTTTTCACCATAGCCCTCTATGGGCTTCCAAATATCCCTTTGCCAATTCCACAAGAACAGCCTTAGCGAAAGGCTTCTTGAAGGGAAAGATGTAACTCAGTGAGATGAATTAACAGAACACAGAGCAGTTTCTCAGAAAGCTTCTTTCCAGTTTTGAACGGAAGATATTTCCTTTTTCACCATAGCCCTCTATGGGCTTCCAAATATGCCTTTGCCAATTCCACAAGAACAGCCTTAGCGAAAGGCTTCTTGAAGGGAAAGATGTAACTCTGTGAGATGGATTAACAGAACACAGAGCAGTTTCTCAGAAAGCTTCTTTCCAGTTTTGAACGGAAGATAGTTCCTTTTTCACCATAGCCCTCTATGGGCTTCCAAATATCCCTTTCCCAATTCCACAAGAACAGCCTTAGCGAAATGCTTTTTGAAGGGAAAGATATAACTCTGTGAGATGAATTAACAAAACACAGAGCAGTTTCTCAGAAAGCTTCTTTCCAGTTTTGAACGGAAGATATTTCCTTTTTCACCATAGCCCTCTATGGGCTTCCAAATATCCCTTTGCCAATTCCACAAGAACAGCCTTAGCGAAAGGCTTCTTGAAGGAAAAGATGTAACTCTGTGAGATGAATTAACAGAACACAGAGCAGTTTCTCAGACAGCTTCTTTCCAGTTTTGAACGGAAGATATTTCCTTTTTCACAATAGCCCTCTATGGGCTTCCAAATATCCCTTTGCCAATTCCACAAGAACAGCCTTAGCGAAAAGCTTCTTGAAGGGAAAGATGTAACTCTGTGAGATGAATTAACAAAACACAGAGCAGTTTCTCAGAAAGCTTCTTTCCAGTTTTGAACGGAAGATATTTCCTTTTTCACCATAGCCCTCTATGGGCTTCCAAATATCCCTTTGCCAATTCCACAAGAACAGCCTTAGCGAAAGGCTTCTTGAAGGGAAAGATGTAACTCTGTGAGATGAATTAACAGAACACAGAGCAGTTTCTCAGAAAGCTTCTTTCCAGTTTTGAACGGAAGATATTTCCTTTTTCACCATAGCCCTCTATGGGCTTCCAAATATCCCTTTGCCAATTCCACAAGAACAGCCTTAGCGAAAGGCTTCTTGAAGGAAAAGATGTAACTCTGTGAGATGAATTAACAGAACACAGAGCAGTTTCTCAGAAAGCTTCTTTCCAGTTTTGAACGGAAGATATTTCCTTTTTCACAATAGCCCTCTATGGGCTTCCAAATATCCCTTTGCCAATTCCACAAGAACAGCCTCAGCGAAAAGCTTCTTGAAGGGAAAGATGTAACTCTGTGAGATGAATTAAAAAAACACAGAGCAGTTTCTCAGAAAGCTTCTTTCCAGTTTTGAACGGAAGATATTTCCTTTTTCACCATAGCCCTCTATGGGCTTCCAAATATCCCTTTGCCAATTCCACAAGAACAGCCTTAGCGAAAGGCTTCTTGAAGGGAAAGATGTAACTCTGTGAGATGAATTAACAGAACACAGAGCAGTTTCTCAGAAAGCTTCTTTCCAGTTTTGAACGGAAGATATTTCCTTTTTCACCATAGCCCTCTATGGGCTTCCAAATATCCCTTTGCCAATTCCACAAGAACAGCCTTAGCGAAAGGCTTCTTGAAGGGAAAGATGTAACTCTGTGAGATGAATTAACAGAACACAGAGCAGTTTCTCAGAAAGCTTCTTTCCAGTTTTGAACGGAAGATATTTCCTTTTTCACCATAGCCCTCTATGGGCTTCCAAATATCCCTTTACCAATTCCACAAGAACAGCCTTAGCGAAAGGCTTCTTGAAGGGAAAGATGTAACTCTGTGAGATGAATTAACAAAACACAGAGCAGTTTCTCAGAAATCTTCTTTCCAGTTTTGAACGGAAGATATTTCCTTTTTCACCATAGCCCTCTATGGGCTTCCAAATATCCCTTTGCCAATTCCACAAGAACAGCCTTAGCGAAAGGCTTCTTGAAGGGAAAGATGTAACTCTGTGAGATGAATTAACAGAACACAGAGCAGTTTCTCAGAAAGCTTCTTTCCAGTTTTGAACGGAAGATATTTCCTTTTTCACCATAGCCCTCTATGGTCTTCCAAATATCCCTTTGCCAATTCCACAAGATCAGACTTAGCGAAAGGCTTCTTGAAGGGAAAGATGTAACTCTGTGAGATGAATTAACAGAACACAGAGCAGTTTCTCAGAAAGCTTCTTTCCAGTTTTGAACGGAAGATATTTCCTTTTTCACCATAGCCCTCTATGGGCTTCCAAATATCCCTTTGCCAATTCCACAAGAACAGCCTTAGCGAAAGGCTTCTTGAAGGGAAAGATGTAACTCTGTGAGATGGATTAACAGAACACAGAGCAGTTTCTCAGAAAGCTTCTTTCCAGTTTTGAACGGAAGATAGTTCCTTTTTCACCATAGCCCTCTATGGGCTTCCAAATATCCCTTTGCCAATTCCACAAGAACAGCCTTAGCGAAAGGCTTCTTGAAGGGAAAGATGTAACTCTGTGAGATGAATTAACAGAACACAGAGCAGTTTCTCAGAAAGCTTCTTTCCAGTTTTGAACGGAAGATATTTCCTTTTTCACGATAGCCCTCTATGGGCTTCCAAATATCCCTTTGCCACTTCCAAAAGAACAGCCTTAGCGAAAGGCTTCTTGAAGGAAAAGATGTAACTCCGTGAGATGAATTAACAGAACACAGAGCAGTTTCTCAGACAGCTTCTTTCCAGTTTTGAACGGAAGATATTTCCTTTTTCACAATAGCCCTCCATGGGCTTCCAAATATCCCTTTGCCAATTCCACAAGAACAGCCTTAGCGAAAAGCTTCTTGAAGGGAAAGATGTAACTCTGTGAGATGAATTAACAAAACACAGAGCAGTTTCTCAGAAAGCTTCTTTCCAGTTTTGAACGGAAGATATTTCCTTTTTCACAATAGCCCTCTATGGGCTTCCAAATATCCCTTTGCCAATTCCACAAGAACAGCCTTAGCGAAAGGCTTCTTGAAGGGAAAGATGTAACTCAGTGAGATGAATTAACAGAACACAGAGCAGTTTCTCAGAAAGCTTCTTTCCAGTTTTGAATGGAAGATATTTCCTTTTTCACCATAGCCCTCTATGGGCTTCCAAATATCCCTTTGCCAATTCCGCAAGAACAGCCTTAGCGAAAGGCTTCTTGAAGGGAAAGATGTAACTCTGTGAGATGAATTAACAAAACACAGAGCAGTTTCTCAGAAATCTTCTTTCCAGTTTTGAACGGAAGATATTTCCTTTTTCACCATAGCCCTCTATGGGCTTCCAAATATCCCTTTGCCAATTCCACAAGAACAGCCTTAGCGAAAGGCTTCTTGAAGGGAAAGATGTAACTCTGTGAGATGAATTAACAGAACACAGAGCAGTTTCTCAGAAAGCTTCTTTCCAGTTTTGAACGGAAGATATTTCCTTTTTCACCATAGCCCTCTATGGTCTTCCAAATATCCCTTTGCCAATTCCACAAGATCAGACTTAGCGAAAGGCTTCTTGAAGGGAAAGATGTAACTCTGTGAGATGAATTAACAGAACACAGAGCAGTTTCTCAGAAAGCTTCTCTCCAGGTTTGAACGGAAGATATTTCCTTTTTCACCATAGCCCTCTATGGGCTTCCAAATATCCCTTTGCCAATTCCACAAGAACAGCCTTAGCGAAAGGCTTCTTGAAGGGAAAGATGTAACTCTGTGAGATGGATTAACAGAACACAGAGCAGTTTCTCAGAAAGCTTCTTTCCAGTTTTGAACGGAAGATAGTTCCTTTTTCACCATAGCCCTCTATGGGCTTCCAAATATCCCTTTGCCAATTCCACAAGAACAGCCTTAGCGAAAGGCTTCTTGAAGGGAAAGATGTAACTCTGTGAGATGAATTAACAGAACACAGAGCAGTTTCTCAGAAAGCTTCTTTCCAGTTTTGAACGGAAGATATTTCCTTTTTCACGATAGCCCTCTATGGGCTTCCAAATATCCCTTTGCCACTTCCAAAAGAACAGCCTTAGCGAAAGGCTTCTTGAAGGAAAAGATGTAACTCCGTGAGATGAATTAACAGAACACAGAGCAGTTTCTCAGACAGCTTCTTTCCAGTTTTGAACGGAAGATATTTCCTTTTTCACAATAGCCCACCATGGGCTTCCAAATATCCCTTTGCCAATTCCACAAGAACAGCCTTAGCGAAAAGCTTCTTGAAGGGAAAGATGTAACTCTGTGAGATGAATTAACAAAACACAGAGCAGTTTCTCAGAAAGCTTCTTTCCAGTTTTGAACGGAAGATATTTCGTTTTTCACAATAGCCCTCTATGGGCTTCCAAATATCCCTTTGCCAATTCCACAAGAACAGCCTTAGCGAAAGGCTTCTTGAAGGGAAAGATGTAACTCTGTGAGATGAATTAACAGAACACAGAGCAGTTTCTCAGAAAGCTTCTTTCCAGTTTTGAATGGAAGATATTTCCTTTTTCACCATAGCCCTCTATGGGCTTCCAAATATCCCTTTGCCAATTCCGCAAGAACAGCCTTAGCGAAAGGCTTCTTGAAGGGAAAGATGTAACTCTGTGAGATGAATTAACAGAACACAGAACAGTTTCTCAGAAAGCTTCTTTCCAGTTTTGAACGGAAGATATTTCCTTTTTCACCATAGCCCTCTATGGGCTTCCAAATATCCCTTTGCCAATTCCACAAGAACAGCCTTAGCGAAAGGCTTCTTGAAGGGAAAGATGTAACTCTGTGAGATGAATTAACAGAACACAGAGCAGTTTCTCAGAAAACTTCTTTCCAGTTTTGAACGGAAGATATTTCCTTTTCACCATAGCCCTCTATGGGCTTCCAAATATCCCTTTGCCAATTCCACAAGAACAGCGTTATCGAAAGGCTTCTTGAAGGTAAAGATGTAACTCTGTGAGATGAATTAACAGAACACAGAGCAGTTTCTCAGAAAGCTTCTTTCCAGTTTTGAACGGAAGATATTTCCTTTTTCACCATAGCCCTCTATGGGCTTCCAAATATCCCTTTGCCAATTCCACAAGAACAGCCTTAGCGAAAGGCTTGTTGAAGGGAAAGATGTAACTCTGTGAGATGAATTAACAGAACACAGAGTAGTTTCTCAGAAAGCTTCTTTCCAGTTTTGAACGGAAGATATTTCCTTTTTCACCATAGCCTTCTATGGGCTTCCAAATATCCCTTTGCCAATTCCACAAGAACAGCCTTAGCGAAAGGCTTCTTGAAGGGAAAGATGTAACTCTGTGAGATGAATTAACAGAACACAGAGCAGTTTCTCAGAAAGCTTCTTTCCAGTTTTGAACGGAAGATATTTCCTTTTTCACCATAGCCCTCAATGGGCTTCCAAATATCCCTTTGCCAATTCCACAAGAACAGCCTTAGCGAAAGGCTTCTTGAAGGAAAAGATGTAACTCTGTGAGATGAATTAACAGAACACAGAGCAGTTTCTCAGAAAGATTCTTTCCAGTTTTGAAAGGAAGATATTTCCTTTTCCACCATAGCCCTCTATGGGCTTCCAAATATCCCTTTGCCGATTCCACAACGACAGCCTTAGCAAAAGGCTTCTTGAAGGGAAAGATGTAACTCTGTGAGATGAATTAGCAGAACACAGAGCAGTTTCTCAGAAAGCTTCTTTCCAGTTTTGAACGGAAGATATTTCCTTTTTCACCATAGCCCTCTATGGGCTTCCAAATATCCCTTTGCCAATTGAACAAGAACAGCCTTAGCGAAAGGCTTCTTGAAGGGAAAGATGTAACTCTGTGAGATGAATTAACAGAACACAGAGCAGTTTCTCATAAAGCTTCTTTACAGTTTTGAACGGAAGATATTTCCTTTTTCACCGTAGCCCTCTATGGGCTTCCAAATATCCCTTTGCCAATTCCACAAGAACAGCCTTAGCGAAAGGCTTCTTGAAGGGAAAGATGTAACTCTGTGAGATGAATTAACAGAACACAGAACAGTTTCTCAGAAAGCTTCTTTCCAATTTTGAACGGAAGATATTTCCTTTTTCACCATAGCCCTCTATGGGCTTCCAAATATCCCTTTGCCAATTCCACAAGAACAGCCTTAGCGAAAGGCTTCTTGAAGGGAAAGATGTAACTCTGTGAGATGAATTAACAGAACACAGAGCAGTTTCTCAGAAAGATTCTTTCCAGTTTTGAAAGGAAGATATTTCCTTTTCCACCATAGCCCTCTATGGGCTTCCAAATATCCCTTTGCCGATTCCACAACGACAGCCTTAGCAAAAGGCTTCTTGAAGGGAAAGATGTAACTCTGTGAGATGAATTAGCAGAACACAGAGCAGTTTCTCAGAAAGCTTCTTTCCAGTTTTGAATGGAAGATAATTCCTTTTTCACCATAGCCCTCTATGGGCTTCCAAATATCCCTTTGCCATTTCCACAAGAACAGCCTTAGCGAAAGGCTTCTTGAAGGGAAAGATGTAACTCTGTGAGATGAATTAACAGAACACAGAGCAGTTTCTCAGAAAGCTTCTTTCCAGTTTTGAACGGAAGATATTTCCTTTTTCACCATAGCCCTCTATGGGCTTCCAAATATCCCTTTGCCAATTCCACAAGAACAGCCTTAGCAAAAGGTTTCTTGAAGGCAAAGATGAAACTCTGTGAGATGAATTAACAGAACACAGAGCAGTTTCTCAGAAAGCTTCTTTCCAGTTTTGAACGGAAGATATTTCCTTTTTCACCATAGCCCTCTATGGGCTTCCAAATATCCCTTTGCCAATTCCACAAGAACAGCCCTAGCGAAAGGCTTCTTGAAGGGAAAGATGTAACTCTGTGAGATGAATTAACAGAACACAGAGCAGTTTCTCAGAAAGCTTCTTTCCAGTTTTGAACGGAAGATATTTCCTTTTTCACCATAGCCCTCCAAGGGCTTCCAAATACCCCTTTGCCAATTCCACAAGAACAGCCTTAGCGAAAGGATTCTTGAAGGGAAAGATGTAACTCTGTGAGATGAATTAACAGAACACAGAGCAGTTTCTCAGAAAGCTTCCTTCCAGTTTTGAACGGAAGATATTTCCTTTTTCACCATAGCCCTCTATGAGCTTCCAAATATGCCTTTGACTATTCCACAAGAACAGCCTTAGCGAAAGGCTTCTTGAAGGGAAAGAGGTAACTCAGTGAGATGAATTAACAGAACACAGAGCAGTTTCTCAGAAAGCATCTTTCCAGTTTTGAAGGGAAGATATTTCCTTTTACACCATAGCCCTCTATGGGCTTCCAAATATCCGTTTGCCAATTCCACAACGACAGCCTTAGCGAAAGGCTTCTTGAAGGGAAAGATGTAACTCTGTGAGATGAATTAACAGAACACAGAGCAGTTTCTCAGAAAGCTTCTTTCCAGTTTTGAACGGAAGATATTTCCTTTTTCACCGTAGACCTCTATGGGCTTCCAAATATCCCTTTGCCAATTCCACAAGAACAGCCTTAGCGAAAGGCTTCTTGAAGGGAAAGATGTAACTCTGTGAGATGAATTAGCAGAACACAGAGCAGTTTCTCAGAAAGCTTCTTTCCAGTTTTGAATGGAAGATAATTCCTTTTTCACCATAGCCCTCTATGGGCTTCCAAATATCACTTTGCCAATTACACAAGAAAAGCCTTAGCGAAAGGCTTCTTGAAGGGAAAGATGTAACTCTGTGACATGAATTAACAGAACACAGAGCAGTTTCTCAGAAAGCTTCTTTCCAGTTTTGAACGGAAGATATATCCTTTTTCACCATAGCCCTCTATGGGCTTCCAAATATCCCTTTGCCAATTCCACAAGAACAGCCTTAGCGAAAGGCTTCTTGAAGGGAAAGATGTAACTCTGTGAGATGAATTAACAGAACACAGAGCAGTTTCTCAGAAAGCTTCTTTACAGTTTTGAATGGAAGATAATTCCTTTTTCACCATAGCCCTCTATGGGCTTCCAAATATCACTTTGCCAATTCCACAAGAACAGCCTTAGCGAAAGGCTTCTTGAAGGGAAAGATGTAACTCTGTGAGATGAATTAACAGAACACAGAGCAGTTTCTCAGAAAGATTCTTTCCAGTTTTGAAAGGAAGATATTTCCTTTTCCACCATAGCCCTCTATGGGCTTCCAAATATCCGTTTGCCGATTCCACAACGACAGCCTTAGCAAAAGGCTTCTTGAAGGGAAAGATGTAACTCTGTGAGATGAATTAACAGAACGCAAAGCAGTTTCTCAGAAAGCTTCTTTCCACTTTTGAACAGAAGATATTTCCTTTTTCACCATAGCCCTCCTTGGGTTTCCAAATATCCCTTTGCCAATTCCACAAGAACAGCCTTAGCGAAAGGCTTCTTGAAGGGAAAGATGTAACTCCGTGAGATGAATTAACAGAACACAGAGCAGTGTCGCAGAAAGCTTCTTTCCAGTTTTGAACGGAAGATATTTCCTTTTTCACCATAGCCCTCTATCGGCTTCCAAATATCCCTTTGCCAATTCCACAAGAACAGCCTTAGCAATAGGCTACTTGAAGGGAAAGATGTAACTCTGTGAGATGAGTCAACAGAACACTCAGCAGTTTCTCAGAAAGCTTCTTTCCAGTTTTGAACGGAAGATATTTCCTTTTTCACCATAGCCCTCTATGGGCTTCCAAATATCCCTTTGCCAATTAAACAAGAACAGCCTTAGCGAAAGGCTTCTTGAAGGGAAAGATGTAACTCTGTGAGATGAATTAACAGAACACAGAACAGTTTCTCAGAAAGCTTCTTTCCAATTTTGAACGGAAGATATTTCCTTTTTCACCATAGCCCTCTATGGGCTTCCAAATATCCCTTTGCCAATTCCACAAGAACAGCCTTAGCGAAAGGCTTCTTGAAGGGAAAGATGTAACTCTGTGAGATGAATTAACAGAACACAGAGCAGTTTCTCAGAAAGCTTCTTTACAGTTTTGAATGGAAGATAATTCCTTTTTCACCATAGCCCTCTATGGGCTTCCAAATATCACTTTGCCAATTCCACAAGAACAGCCCTAGCGAAAGGCTTCTTGAAGGGAAAGATGTAACTCTGTGAGATGAATTAACAGAACACAGAGCAGTTTCTCAGAAAGCTTCTTTCCAGTTTTGAACGGAAGATATTTCTTTTTTCACCATAGCCCTCTATGGGCTTCCAAATATCCCTTTGCCAATTCCACAAGAACAGCCTTAGCGAAAGGCTTCTTGAAGGAAAAGATGTAACTCTGTGAGATGAATTAACAGAACACAGAGCAGTTTCTCAGAAAGCTTCTTTACAGTTTTGAACGGAAGATATTTCCTTTTTCACCATAGCCCTCTATGGGCTTCCAAATATCGCTTTGCCAATTCCACAAGAACAGCCTTAGCGAAAGGCTTCTTGAAGGGAAAGATGTAACTCTGTGAGATGAATTAACAGAACACTGAGCAGTTTCTCAGAAAGCTTCTTTCCAGTTTTGAACGGAAGATATTTCTTTTTTCACCATAGCCCTCTATGGGCTTCCAAATATCCCTTTGCCAATTCCACAAGAACAGCCTTAGCGAAAGGCTTCTTGAAGGGAAAGATGTAACTCTGTGAGATGAATTAGCAGAACACAGAGCAGTTTCTCAGAAAGCTTCTTTCCAGTTTTGAACGGAAGATATTTCCTTTTTCACCATAGCCCTCCAAGGGCTTCCAAATATCCCTTTGCCAATTCCACAAGAACAGCCTTAGCGAAAGGATTCTTGAAGGGAAAGATGTAACTCTGTGAGATGAATTAACAGAACACAGAGCAGTTTCTCAGAAAGCTTCCTTCCAGTTTTGAACGGAAGATATTTCCTTTTTCACCATAGCCCTCTATGGGCTTCCAAATATGCCTTTGACAATTCCGCAAGAACAGCCTTAGCGAAAGGCTTCTTGAAGGGAAAGATGTAACTCAGTGAGATGAATTAACAGAACACAGAGCAGTTTCTCAGAAAGCATCTTTCCAGTTTTGAAGGGAAGATATTTCCTTTTTACACCATAGCCCTCTATGGGCTTCCAAATATCCGTTTGCCAATTCCACAACGACAGCCTTAGCGAAAGGCTTCTTGAAGGGAAAGATGTAACTCTGTGAGATGAATTAACAGAACACAGAGCAGTTTCTCAGAAAGCTTCTTTCCAGTTTTGAACGGAAGATATTTCCTTTTTCACCGTAGACCTCTATGGGCTTCCAAATATCCCTTTGCCAATTCCACAAGAACAGCCTTAGCGAAAGGCTTCTTGAAGGGAAAGATGTAACTCTGTGAGATGAATTAACAGAACACAGAGCAGTTTCTCAGAAAGCTTCTTTCCAGTTTTGAACGGAAGATATTTCCTTTTTCACCATAGCCCTCTATGGGCTTCCAAATATCCCTTTGCCAATTCCACAAGAACAGCCTTAGCAAAAGGTTTCTTGACGGGAAAGATGAAACTCTGTGAGATGAATTAACAGAACACAGAGCAGTTTCTCAGAAAGCTTCTTTCCAGTTTTGAACGGAAGATATTTCCTTTTTCACCATAGCCCTCTATGGGCTTCCAAATATCCCTTTGCCAATTCCACAAGAACAGCCTTAGCGAAAGGCTTCTTGAAGGGAAAGATGTAACTCTGTGAGATGAATTAACAGAACACAGAGCAGTTTCTCAGAAAGCTTCTTTCCAGTTTTGAACGGAAGATATTTCCTTTTTCACCATAGCCCTCCAAGGGCTTCCAAATACCCCTTTGCCAATTCCACAAGAACAGCCTTAGCGAAAGGATTCTTGAAGGGAAAGATGTAACTCTGTGAGATGAATTAACAGAACACAGAGCAGTTTCTCAGAAAGCTTCCTTCCAGTTTTGAACGGAAGATATTTCCTTTTTCACCATAGCCCTCTATGAGCTTCCAAATATGCCTTTGACTATTCCACAAGAACAGCCTTAGCGAAAGGCTTCTTGAAGGGAAAGATGTAACTCAGCGAGATGAATTAACAGAACACAGAGCAGTTTCTCAGAAAGCATCTTTCCAGTTTTGAAGGGAAGATATTTCCTTTTATACCATAGCCCTCTATGGGCTTCCAAATATCCGTTTGCCAATTCCACAACGACAGCCTTAGCGAAAGGCTTCTTGAAGGGAAAGATGTAACTCTGTGAGATGAATTAACAGAACACAGAGCAGTTTCTCAGAAAGCTTCTTTCCAGTTTTGAACGGAAGATATTTCCTTTTTCACCGTAGACCTCTATGGGCTTCCAAATATCCCTTTGCCAATTCCACAAGAACAGCCTTAGCGAAAGGCTTCTTAAAGGGAAAGATGTAACTCTGTGAGATGAATTAGCAGAACACAGAGCAGTTTCTCAGAAAGCTTCTTTCCAGTTTTGAATGGAAGATAATTCCTTTTTCACCATAGCCCTCTATGGGCTTCAAAATATCACTTTGCCAATTACACAAGAAAAGCCTTAGCGAAAGGCTTCTTGAAGGGAAAGATGTAACTCTGTGAGATGAATTAACAGAACACAGAGCAGTTTCTCAGAAAGCTTCTTTCCAGTTTTGAACGGAAGATATATCCTTTTTCACCATAGCCCTCTATGGGCTTCCAAATATCCCTTTGCCAATTCCACAAGAACAGCCTTAGCGAAAGGCTTCTTGAAGGGAAAGATGTAACTCTGTGAGATGAATTAACAGAACACAGAGCAGTGTCTCAGAAAGCTTCTTTACAGTTTTGAATGGAAGATAATTCCTTTTTCACCATAGCCCTCTATGGGCTTCCAAATATCACTTTGCCAATTCCACAAGAACAGCCTTAGCGAAAGGCTTCTTGAAGGGAAAGATGTAACTCTGTGAGATGAATTAACAGAACACAGAGCAGTTTCTCAGAAAGCTTCTTTCCAGTTTTGAACGGAAGATATTTCTTTTTTCACCATAGCCCTCTATGGGCTTCCAAATATCCCTTTGCCAATTCCACAAGAACAGCCTTAGCGAAAGGCTTCTTGAAGGGAAAGATGTAACTCTGTGAGATGAATTAACAGAACACAGAACAGTTTCTCAGAAAGCTTCTTTCCAGTTTTGAACGGAAGATATTTCCTTTTTCACCCTAGCCCTCTATGGGCTTCCAAATATCCCTTTGCCAATTCCACAAGAACAGCCTTAGCGAAAGGCTTCTTGAAGGGAAAGATGTAACTCTGTGAGATGAATTAACAGAACACAGAGCAGTTTCTCAGAAAGATTCTTTCCAGTTTTGAAAGGAAGATATTTCCTTTTCCACCATAGCCCTCTATGGGCTTCCAAATATCCGTTTGCCGATTCCACAACGACAGCCTTAGCAAAAGGCTTCTTGAAGGGAAAGATGTAACTCTGTGAGATGAATTAACAGAACGCAAAGCAGTTTCTCAGAAAGCTTCTTTCCACTTTTGAACAGAAGATATTTCCTTTTTCACCATAGCCCTCCTTGGGTTTCCAAATATCCCTTTGCCAATTCCACAAGAACAGCCTTAGCGAAAGGCTTCTTGAAGGGAAAGATGTAACTCCGTGAGATGAATTAACAGAACACAGAGCAGTGTCGCAGAAAGCTTCTTTCCAGTTTTGAACGGAAGATATTTCCTTTTTCACCATAGCCCTCTATCGGCTTCCAAATATCCCTTTGCCAATTCCACAAGAACAGCCTTAGCAATAGGCTACTTGAAGGGAAAGATGTAACTCTGTGAGATGAGTTAACAGAACACTCAGCAGTTTCTCAGAAAGCTTCTTTCCAGTTTTGAACGGAAGATATTTCCTTTTTCACCATAGCCCTCTATGGGCTTCCAAATATCCCTTTGCCAATTAAACAAGAACAGCCTTAGCGAAAGGCTTCTTGAAGGGAAAGATGTAACTCTGTGAGATGAATTAACAGAACACAGAACAGTTTCTCAGGAAAGCTTCTTTCCAATTTTGAACGGAAGATATTTCCTTTTTCACCATAGCCCTCTATGGGCTTCCAAATATCCCTTTGCCAATTCCACAAGAACAGCCTTAGCGAAAGGCTTCTTGAAGGGAAAGATGTAACTCTGTGAGATGAATTAACAGAACACAGAGCAATTTCTCAGAAAGCTTCTTTACAGTTTTGAATGGAAGATAATTCCTTTTTCACCATAGCCCTCTATGGGCTTCCAAATATCACTTTGCCAATTCCACAAGAACAGCCCTAGCGAAAGGCTTCTTGAAGGGAAAGATGTAACTCTGTGAGATGAATTAACAGAACACAGAGCAGTTTCTCAGAAAGCTTCTTTCCAGTTTTGAACGGAAGATATTTCTTTTTTCACCATAGCCCTCTATGGGCTTACAAATATCCCTTTGCCAATTCCACAAGAACAGCCTTAGCGAAAGGCTTCTTGAAGGAAAAGATGTAACTCTGTGAGATGAATTAACAGAACACAGAGCAGTTTCTCAGAAAGCTTCTTTCCAGTTTTGAACGGAAGATAATTCCTTTTTCAACATAGCCCTCTATGGGCTTCCAAATATCCCTTTGCCAATTCCACAAGAACAGCCTTAGCGAAAGGCTTCTTGAAGGGAAAGATGTAACTCTGTGAGATGAATTAACAGAACACAGAGCAGTTTCTCAGAAAGCTTCTTTCCAGTTTTGAACGGAAGATATTTCCTTTTTCACCGTAGACCTCTATGGGCTTCCAAATATCCCTTTGCCAATTCCACAAGAACAGCCTTAGCGAAAGGCTTCTTGAAGGGAAAGATGTAACTCTGTGAGATGAATTAACAGAACACAGAGCAGTTTCTCAGACAGCTTCTTTCCAGTTTTGAACGGAAGATATTTCCTTTTTCACCGTAGACCTCTATGGGCTTCCAAATATCCCTTTGCCAATTCCACAAGAACAGCCTTAGCGAAAGGCTTCTTGAAGGGAAAGATGTAACTCTGTGAGATGAATTAACAGAACACAGAGCAGTTTCTCAGAAAGATTCTTTCCAGTTTTGAAAGGAAGATATTTCCTTTTCCACCATAGCCCTCTATGGGCTTCCAAATATCCGTTTGCCGATTCCACAACGACAGCCTTAGCGAAAGGCTTCTTGAAGGGAAAGATGTAACTCTGTGAGATGAATTAACAGAACACAAAGCAGTTTCTCAGAAAGCTTCTTTCCACTTTTGAACAGAAGATATTTCCTTTTTCACCATAGCCCTCCTTGGGTTTCCAAATATCCCTTTGCCAATTCCACAAGAACAGCCTTAGCGAAAGGCTTCTTGAAGGGAAAGATGTAACTCCGTGAGATGAATTAACAGAACACAGAGCCGTGTCGCAGAAAGCTTCTTTCCAGTTTTGAACGGAAGATATTTCCTTTTTCACCATAGCCCTCTATGGGCTTCCAAATATCCCTTTGCCAATTCCACAAGAACAGCCTTAGCGATAGGCTTCTTGAAGGGAAAGATGTAACTCTGTGAGATGAATTAGCAGAACACAGAGCAGTTTCTCAGAAAGCTTCTTCGAGTTTTGAACGGAAGATAATTCCTTTTTCACCATAGACCTCTATGGGCTTCCAAATATCCCTTTGCCAATTGAACAAGAACAGCCTTAGCGAAAGGCTTCTTAAAGGGAAAGATGTAACTCTGTGAGATGAATTAACAGAACACAGAGCAGTTTCTCAGAAAGCTTCTTTCCAGTTTTGAACGGAAGATATTTCCTTTTTCACCATAGCCCTCTATGGGCTTCCAAATATCCCTTTGCCAATTCCACAAGAACAGCCTTAGCGAAAGGCTTCTTGAAAGGAAAGATGTAACTCTGTGAGATGAATTAGCAGAACACAGAGCAGTATCTCAGAAAGCTTCTTTCCAGTTATGAACGGAAGATATTTCCTTTTTCACCATAGCCCTCTATGGGCTTCCAAATATCCCTTTGCCAATTCCACAAGAACAGCCTTAGCGAAAGGCTTCTTGAAGGGAAAGATGTAACTCTGTGAGATGAATTAACAGAACAGAGAGCAGTTTCTCAGAAAGCTTCTTTCCAGTTTTGAACGGAAGATATTTCCTTTTTCACCATAGCCCTCTATGGGCTTCCAAATATCCCTTTGCCAATTGAACAAGAACAGCCTTAGCGAAAGGCTTCTTGAAGGGAAAGATGTAACTCTGTGAGATGAATTAACAGAACACAGAGCAGTTTCTCAGAAAGCTTCTTTCCAGTTTTGAACGGAAGATATTTCCTTTTTCACAATAGCCCTCTATGGGCTTCCAAATATCCCTTTGCAATTCCACAAGAACAGCCTTAGCGAAAGGCTTCTTGAAGGGAAAGATGTAACTCTGTGAGATGAATTAGCAGAACACAGAGCAGTTTCTCAGAAAGCTTCTTTCCAGTTTTGAATGGAAGATAATTCCTTTTTCACCATAGCCTTCTATGGGCTTCCAAATATCCCTTTGCCAATTCCACAAGAACAGCCTTAGCGAAAGGCTTCTTGAAGGGAAAGATGTAACTCTGTGAGATGAATTAACAGAACACAGAGCAGTTTCTCAGAAAGCTTCTTTCCAGTTTTGAACGGAAGATATTTCCTTTTTCACCATAGCCCTCTATGGGCTTCCAAATATCCCTTTGCCAATTCCACAAGAACAGCCTTAGCAAAAGGTTTCTTGAAGGGAAAGATGAAACTCTGTGAGATGAATTAACAGAACACAGAGCAGTTTCTCAGAAAGCTTCTTTCCAGTTTTGAACGGAAGATATTTCCTTTTTCACCATAGCCCTCTATGGGCTTCCAAATATCCCTTTGCCAATTCCACAAGAACAGCCTTAGCGAAAGGCTTCTTGAAGGGAAAGATGTAACTCTGTGAGATGAATTAACAGAACACAGAGCAGTTTCTCAGAAAGCTTCTTTCCAGTTTTGAACGGAAGATATTTCCTTTTTCACCATAGCCCTCCAAGGGCTTCCAAATACCCCTTTGCCAATTCCACAAGAACAGCCTTATCGAAAGGATTCTTGAAGGGAAAGATGTAACTCTGTGAGATGAATTAACAGAACACAGAGCAGTTTCTCAGAAAGCTTCCTTCCAGTTTTGAACGGAAGATATTTCCTTTTTCACCATAGCCCTCTATGAGCTTCCAAATATGCCTTTGACTATTCCACAAGAACAGCCTTAGCGAAAGGCTTCTTGAAGGGAAAGATGTAACTCAGTGAGATGAATTAACAGAACACAGAGCAGTTTCTCAGAAAGCATCTTTCCAGTTTTGAAGGGAAGATATTTCCTTTTTCACCGTAGACCTCTATGGGCTTCCAAATATCCCTTTGCCAATTCCACAAGAACAGCCTTAGCGAAAGGCTTCTTGAAGGGAAAGATGTAACTCTGTGAGATGAATTAGCAGAACACAGAGCAGTTTCTCAGAAAGCTTCTTTCCAGTTTTGAATGGAAGATAATTCCTTTTTCAAGATAGCCCTCTATGGGCTTCCAAATATCACTTTGCCAATTACACAAGAAAAGCCTTAGCGAAAGGCTTCTTGAAGGGAAAGATGTAACTCTGTGAGATGAATTAACAGAACACAGAGCAGTTTCTCAGAAAGCTTCTTTCCAGTTTTGAACGGAAGATATATCCTTTTTCACCATAGCCCTCTATGGGCTTCCAAATATCCCTTTGCCAATTCCACAAGAACAGCCTTAGCGAAAGGCTTCTTGAAGGGAAAGATGTAACTCTGTGAGATGAATTAACAGAACACAGAGCAGTTTCTCAGAAAGCTTCTTTACAGTTTTGAATGGAAGATAATTCCTTTTTCACCATAGCCCTCTATGGGCTTCCAAATATCACTTTGCCAATTCCACAAGAACAGCCTTAGCGAAAGGCTTCTTGAAGGGAAAGATGTAACTCTGTGAGATGAATTAACAGAACACAGAGCAGTTTCTCAGAAAGCTTCTTTCCAGTTTTGAACGGAAGATATTTCTTTTTTCACCATAGCCCTCTATGGGCTTCCAAATATCCCTTTGCCAATTCCACAAGAACAGCCTTAGCGAAAGGCTTCTTGAAGGGAAAGATGTAACTCTGTGAGATGAATTAACAGAACACAGAACAGTTTCTCAGAAAGCTTCTTTCCAGTTTTGAACGGAAGATATTTCCTTTTTCACCATAGCCCTCTATGGGCTTCCAAATATCCCTTTGCCAATTCCACAAGAACAGCCTTAGCGAAAGGCTTCTTGAAGGGAAAGATGTAACTCTGTGACATGAATTAACAGAACACAGAGCAGTTTCTCAGAAAGATTCTTTCCAGTTTTGAAAGGAAGATATTTACTTTTCCACCATGGCCCTCTATGGGCTTCCAAATATCCGTTTGCCGATTCCACAACGACAGCCTTAGCAAAAGGCTTCTTGAAGGGAAAGATGTAACTCTGTGAGATGAATTAACAGAACGCAAAGCAGTTTCTCAGAAAGCTTCTTTCCACTTTTGAACAGAAGATATTTCCTTTTTCACCATAGCTCTCCTTGGGTTTCCAAATATCCCTTTGCCAATTCCACAAGAACAGCCTTAGCGAAAGGCTTCTTGAAGGGAAAGATGTAACTCCGTGAGATGAATTAACAGAACACAGAGCAGTGTCGCAGAAAGCTTCTTTCCAGTTTTGAACGGAAGATATTTCCTTTTTCACCATAGCCCTCTATCGGCTTCCAAATATCCCTTTGCCAATTCCACAAGAACAGCCTTAGCAATAGGCTACTTGAAGGGAAAGATGTAACTCTGTGAGATGAGTTAACAGAACACTCAGCAGTTTCTCAGAAAGCTTCTTTCCAGTTTTGAACGGAAGATATTTCCTTTTTCACCATAGCCCTCTATGGGCTTCCAAATATCCCTTTGCCAATTAAACAAGAACAGCCTTAGCGAAAGGCTTCTTGAAGGGAAAGATGTAACTCTGTGAGATGAATTAACAGAACACAGAACAGTTTCTCAGAAAGCTTCTTTCCAATTTTGAACGGAAGATATTTCCTTTTTCACCATAGCCCTCTATGGGCTTCCAAATATCCCTTTGCCAATTCCACAAGAACAGCCTTAGCGAAAGGCTTCTTGAAGGGAAAGATGTAACTCTGTGAGATGAATTAACAGAACACAGAGCAGTTTCTCAGAAAGATTCTTTCCAGTTTTGAAAGGAAGATATTTCCTTTTCCACCATAGCCCTCTATGGGCTTCCAAATATCCGTTTGCCGATTCCACAACGACAGCCTTAGCAAAAGGCTTCTTGAAGGGAAAGATGTAACTCTGTGAGATGAATTAGCAGAACACAGAGCAGTTTCTCAGAAAGCTTCTTTCCAGTTTTGAATGGAAGATAATTCCTTTTTCACCATAGCCCTCTATGGGCTTCCAAATATCACTTTGCCATTTACACAAGAACAGCCTTAGCGAAAGGCTTCTTGAAGGGAAAGATGTAACTCTGTGAGATGAATTAACAGAACACAGAGCAGTTTCTCAGAAAGCTTCTTTCCAGTTTTGAACGCAAGATATATCCTTTTTCACCATAGCCCTCTATGGGCTTCCAAATATCCCTTTGCCAATTCCACAAGAACAGCCTTAGCGAAAGGCTTCTTGTAGGGAAAGATGTAACTCTGTGAGATGAATTAACAGAACACAGAGCAGTTTCTCAGAAAGCTTCTTTACAGTTTTGAATGGAAGATAATTCCTTTTTCACCATAGCCCTCTATGGGCTTCCAAATATCACTTTGCCAATTCCACAAGAACAGCCTTAGCGAAAGGCTTCTTGAAGGGAAAGATGTAACTCTGTGAGATGAATTAACAGTACACAGAGCAGTTTCTCAGAAAGCTTCTTTCCAGTTTTGAACGGAAGATATTTCCTTTTTCACCATAGCCCTCTATGTGCTTCCAAATATCCCTTTGCCAATTCCACAAGAACAGCCTTAGCAAAAGGTTTCTTGAAGGGAAAGTTGAAACTCTGTGAGATGAATTAACAGAACACAGAGCAGTTTCTCAGAAAGCTTCTTTCCAGTTTTGAACGGAAGATATTTCCTTTTTCACCATAGCCCTCTATGGGCTTCCAAATATCCCTTTGAAAATTCCACAAGAACAGCCTTAGCGAAAGGCTTCTTGAAGGGAAAGATGTAACTCTGTGAGATGAATTAACAGAACACAGAGCAGTTTCTCAGAAAGCTTCTTTCCAGTTTTGAACGGAAGATATTTCTTTTTTCACCATAGCCCTCTATGGGCTTCCAAATATCCCTTTGCCAATTCCACAAGAACAGCCTTAGCGAAAGGCTTCTTGAAGGGAAAGATGTAACTCTGTGAGATGAATTAACAGAACACAGAGCAGTTTCTCAGAAAGCTTCTTTCCAGTTTTGAACGGAAGATATTTCCTTTTTCACCATAGCCCTCTATGGGCTTCCAAATATCCCTTTGCCAATTCCACAAGAACAGCCTTAGCAAAAGGTTTCTTGAAGGGTAACATGAAACTCTGTGAGATGAATTAATAGAACACAGAGCAGTTTCTCAGAAAGCTTCTTTCCAGTTTTGAACGCAAGATAGTTCCTTTTTCACCCTAGCCCTCTATGGGCTTCCAAATATCTCTTTGCCAATTCCACAAGAACAGTCTTACCGAAAGTCTTCTTGAAAGGTAGGATGTAGCTCTGTGAGATGAGTTAACAGAACACTCAGCAGTTTCTCAGAAAGCTTCTTTCCAGTTTTGAACGGAAGATATTTCCTTTTTCACCATAGCCCTCTATGGGCTTCCAAATATCCCTTTGCCAATTAAACAAGAACAGCCTTAGCGCAAAGCTTCTTGAAGCGAAAGGTGTAACTCTGTGAGATGAATTAACAGAACACAGAGCAGTTTCTCAGAAAGCTTCTTTCCTGTTCTGAACGGAAGATATTTCCTTTTCCACCACAGCCCTCTATGGGCTTCCAAATATCCCTTTCACAATTCCACAAGAACAGCCTTAGCGAAAGGCTTCTTGAAGGGAAAGATGTAACTCTGTGAGATGAATTAACAGAACACAGAACAGTTTCTCAGAAAGCTTCTTTCCAGTTTTGAACGGAAGGTATTTCCTTTTTCACCATAGCCCTCTATGGGCTTCCAAATATCCCTTTGCCAATTGAACAAGAACAGCCTTAGCGAAAGGCTTCTTGAAGGGAAAGATGTAACTCTGTGAGATGAATTAACAGAACACAGAGCAGTTTCTCAGAATGCTTCTTTCCAGTTTTGAACGGAAGATATTTCCTTTTTCACCATAGCCCTCTATGGGCTTCCAAATATCCCTTTGCCAATTCCACAAGAACAGCCTTAGCGAAAGGCTTCTTGAAGGGAAAGATGTAACTCTGTGAGATGAATTAACAGAACACAGAGCAGTTTCTCAGAAAGCTTCTTTCCAGTTTTGAACGGAAGATATTTCCTTTTTCACCATAGCCCTCTATGGGCTTCCAAATATCCCTTTGCCAATTCCACAAGAACAGCCTTAGCAAAAGGTTTCTTGAAGGGTAACATGAAACTCTGTGAGATGAATTAATAGAACACAGAGCAGTTTCTCAGAAAGCTTCTTTCCAGTTTTGAACGCAAGATAGTTCCTTTTTCACCCTAGCCCTCTATGGGCTTCCAAATATCTCTTTGCCAATTCCACAAGAACAGTCTTACCGAAAGTCTTCTTGAAAGGTAGGATGTAGCTCTGTGAGATGAGTTAACAGAACACTCAGCAGTTTCTCAGAAAGCTTCTTTCCAGTTTTGAACGGAAGATATTTCCTTTTTCACCATAGCCCTCTATGGGCTTCCAAATATCCCTTTGCCAATTAAACAAGAACAGCCTTAGCGCAAAGCTTCTTGAAGCGAAAGGTGTAACTCTGTGAGATGAATTAACAGAACACAGAGCAGTTTCTCAGAAAGCTTCTTTCCTGTTCTGAACGGAAGATATTTCCTTTTCCACCACAGCCCTCTATGGGCTTCCAAATATCCCTTTCACAATTCCACAAGAACAGCCTTAGCGAAAGGCTTCTTGAAGGGAAAGATGTAACTCTGTGAGATGAATTAACAGAACACAGAACAGTTTCTCAGAAAGCTTCTTTCCAGTTTTGAACGGAAGGTATTTCCTTTTTCACCATAGCCCTCTATGGGCTTCCAAATATCCCTTTGCCAATTGAACAAGAACAGCCTTAGCGAAAGGCTTCTTGAAGGGAAAGATGTAACTCTGTGAGATGAATTAACAGAACACAGAGCAGTTTCTCAGAATGCTTCTTTCCAGTTTTGAACGGAAGATATTTCCTTTTTCACCATAGCCCTCTATGGGCTTCCAAATATCCCTTTGCCAATTCCACAAGAACAGCCTTAGCGAAAGGCTTCTTGAAGGGAAAGATGTAACTCTGTGAGATGAATTAGCAGAACACAGAGCAGTTTCTCAGAAAGCTTCTTTCCAGTTTTGAATGGAAGATAATTCCTTTTTCACCGTAGCCCTCTATGGGCTTCCAAATATCCCTTTGCCAATTCCACAAGAACAGCCTTAGCGAAAGGCTTCTTGAAGGAAAAGATGTAACTCTGTGAGATGAATTAACAGAACACAGAGCAGTTTCTCAGACAGCTTCTTTCCAGTTTTGAACGGAAGATATTTCCTTTTTCACAATAGCCCTCCATGGGCTTCCAAATATCCCTTTGCCAATTCCACAAGAACAGCCTTAGCGAAAAGCTTCTTGAAGGGAAAGATGTAACTCTGTGAGATGAATTAACAGAACACAGAGTAGTTTCTCAGAAAGCTTCTTTCCAGTTTTGAACGGAAGATATTTCCTTTTTCACCATAGCCCTCTATGGGCTTCCAAATATCCCTTTGCCAATTCCACAAGAACAGCCTTAGCGAAAGGCTTCTTGAAGGGAAAGATGTAACTCTGTGAGATGAATTAACAGAACACAGAGCAGTTTCTCAGAAAGCTTCTTTCCAGTTTTGAACGGAAGATATTTCCTTTTTCACCATAGCCCTCAATGGGCTTCCAAATATCCCTTTGCCAATTCCACAAGAACAGCCTTAGCGAAAGGCTTCTTGAAGGAAAAGATGTAACTCTGTGAGATGAATTAACAGAACACAGAGCAGTTTCTCAGACAGCTTCTTTCCAGTTTTGAACGGAAGATATTTCCTTTTTCACAATAGCCCTCTATGGGCTTCCAAATATCCCTTTGCCAATTCCACAAGAACAGCCTTAGCGAAAAGCTTCTTGAAGGGAAAGATGTAACTCTGTGAGATGAATTAACAAAACACAGAGCAGTTTCTCAGAAAGCTTCTTTCCAGTTTTGAACGGAAGATATTTCCTTTTTCACCATAGCCCTCTATGGGCTTCCAAATATCCCTTTGCCAATTCCACAAGAACAGCCTTAGCGAAAGGCTTCTTGAAGGGAAAGATGTAACTCAGTGAGATGAATTAACAGAACACAGAGCAGTTTCTCAGAAAGCTTCTTTCCAGTTTTGAACGGAAGATATTTCCTTTTTCACCATAGCCCTCTATGGGCTTCCAAATATGCCTTTGCCAATTCCACAAGAACAGCCTTAGCGAAAGGCTTCTTGAAGGGAAAGATGTAACTCTGTGAGATGGATTAACAGAACACAGAGCAGTTTCTCAGAAAGCTTCTATCCAGTTTTGAACGGAAGATAGTTCCTTTTTCACCATAGCCCTCTATGGGCTTCCAAATATCCCTTTCCCAATTCCACAAGAACAGCCTTAGCGAAATGCTTTTTGAAGGGAAAGATGTAACTCTGTGAGATGAATTAACAGAACACAGAGCAGTTTCTCAGAAAGCTTCTTTCCAGTTTTGAACGGAAGATATTTCCTTTTTCACCATAGCCCTCTATGGGCTTCCAAATATCCCTTTGCCAATTCAACAAGAACAGCCTTAGCGAAAGGCTTCTTGAAGGAAAAGATGTAACTCTGTGAGATGAATTAACAGAACACAGAGCAGTTTCTCAGACAGCTTCTTTCCAGTTTTGAACGGAAGATATTTCCTTTTTCACAATAGCCCTCTATGGGCTTCCAAATATCCCTTTGCCAATTCCACAAGAACAGCCTTAGCGAAAAGCTTCTTGAAGGGAAAGATGTAACTCTGTGAGATGAATTAACAAAACACAGAGCAGTTTCTCAGAAAGCTTCTTTCCAGTTTTGAACGGAAGATATTTCCTTTTTCACCATAGCCCTCTATGGGCTTCCAAATATCCCTTTGCCAATTCCACAAGAACAGCCTTAGCGAAAGGCTTCTTGAAGGGAAAGATGTAACTCTGTGAGATGAATTAACAGAACACAGAGCAGTTTCTCAGAAAGCTTCTTTCCAGTTTTGAACGGAAGATATTTCCTTTTTCACCATAGCCCTCTATGGGCTTCCAAATATCCCTTTGCCAATTCCCCAAGAACAGCCTTAGCGAAAGGCTTCTTGAAGGAAAAGATGTAACTCTGTGAGATGAATTAACAGAACACAGAGCAGTTTCTCAGAAAGCTTCTTTCCAGTTTTGAACGGAAGATATTTCCTTTTTCAAAATAGCCCTCTATGGGCTTCCAAATATCCCTTTGCCAATTCCACAAGAACAGCCTGAGCGAAAGGCTTCTTGAAGGGAAAGATGTAACTCTGTGAGATGGATTAACAGAACACTGAGCAGTTTCTCAGAAAGCTTCTTTCCAGTTTTGAACGGAAGATAGTTCCTTTTTCACCATAGCCCTCTATGGGCTTCCAAATATCCCTTTGCCAATTCCACAAGAACAGCCTTAGCGAAAGGCTTTCTTGAAGGGAAAGATGTAACTCTGTGAGATGAATTAACAAAACACAGAGCAGTTTCTCAGAAATCTTCTTTCCAGTTTTGAACGGAAGATATTTCCTTTTTCACCATAGCCCTCTATGGGCTTCCAAATATCCCTTTGCCAATTCCACAAGAACAGCCTTAGCGAAAGGCTTCTTGAAGGGAAAGATGTAACTCTGTGAGATGAATTAACAGAACACAGAGCAGTTTCTCAGAAAGCTTCTTTCCAGTTTTGAACGGAAGATGTTTCCTTTTTCACCATAGCCCTCTATGGTCTTCCAAATATCCCTTTGCCAATTCCACAAGATCAGACTTAGCGAAAGGCTTCTTGAAGGGGAAGATGTAACTCTGTGAGATGAATTAACAGAACACAGAGCAGTTTCTCAGAAAGCTTCTTTCCAGTTTTGAACGGAAGATATTTCCTTTTTCACCATAGCCCTCTATGGGCTTCCAAATATCCCTTTGCCAATTCCACAAGAACAGCCTTAGCGAAAGGCTTCTTGAAGGGAAAGATGTAACTCTGTGAGATGGATTAACAGAACACAGAGCAGTTTCTCAGAAAGCTTCTTTCCAGTTTTGAACGGAAGATAGTTCCTTTTTCACCATAGCCCTCTATGGGCTTCCAAATATCCCTTTGCCAATTCCACAAGAACAGCCTTAGCGAAAGGCTTCTTGAAGGGAAAGATGTAACTCTGTGAGATGAATTAACAGAACACAGAGCAGTTTCTCAGAAAGCTTCTTTCCAGTTTTGAACGGAAGATATTTCCTTTTTCACGATAGCCCTCTATGGGCTTCCAAATATCCCTTTGCCACTTCCAAAAGAACAGCCTTAGCGAAAGGCTTCTTGAAGGAAAAGATGTAACTCCGTGAGATGAATTAACAGAACACAGAGCAGTTTCTCAGACAGCTTCTTTCCAGTTTTGAACGGAAGATATTTCCTTTTTCACAATAGCCCTCCATGGGCTTCCAAATATCCCTTTGCCAATTCCACAAGAACAGCCTTAGCGAAAAGCTTCTTGAAGGGAAAGATGTAACTCTGTGAGATGAATTAACAAAACACAGAGCAGTTTCTCAGAAAGCTTCTTTCCAGTTTTGAACGGAAGATATTTCCTTTTTCACGATAGCCCTCTATGGGCTTCCAAATATCCCTTTGCCAATTCCACAAGAACAGCCTTAGCGAAAGGCTTCTTGAAGGGAAAGATGTAACTCTGTGAGATGAATTAACAGAACACAGAGCAGTTTCTCAGAAAGCTTCTTTCCAGTTTTGAATGGAAGATATTTCCTTTTTCACCATAGCCCTCTATGGGCTTCCAAATATCCCTTTGCCAATTCCGCAAGAACAGCCTTAGCGAAAGGCTTCTTGAAGGGAAAGATGTAACTCTGTGAGATGAATTAACAGAACACAGAGCAGTTTCTCAGAAAGCTTCTTTCCAGTTTTGAACGGAAGATATTTCCTTTTTCACCATAGCCCTCTATGGGCTTCCAAATATCCCTTTGCCAATTCCACAAGAACAGCGTTATCGAAAGGCTTCTTGAAGGTAAAGATGTAACTCTGTGAGATGAATTAACAGAACACAGAGCAGTTTCTCAGAAAGCTTCTTTCCAGTTTAGAACGGAAGATATTTCCTTTTTCACCATAGCCCTCTATGGGCTTCCAAATATCCCTTTGCCAATTCCACAAGAACAGCCTTAGCGAAAGGCTTGTTGAAGGGAAAGATGTAACTCTGTGAGATGAATTAACAGAACACAGAGTAGTTTCTCAGAAAGCTTCTTTCCAGTTTTGAACGGAAGATATTTCCTTTTTCACCATAGCCCTCTATGGGCTTCCAAATATCCCTTTGCCAATTCCACAAGAACAGCCTTAGCGAAAGGCTTCTTGAAGGGAAAGATGTAACTCTGTGAGATGAATTAACACAACACAGAGCAGTTTCTCAGAAAGCTTCTTTCCAGTTTTGAACGGAAGATATTTCCTTTTTCACCATAGCCCTCAATGGGCTTCCAAATATCCCTTTGCCAATTCCACAAGAACAGCCTTAGCGAAAGGCTTCTTGAAGGAAAAGATGTAACTCTGTGAGATGAATTAACAGAACACACAGCAGTTTCTCAGACAGCTTCTTTCCAGTTTTGAACGGAAGATATTTCCTTTTTCACAATAGCCCTCTATGGGCTTCCAAATATCCCTTTGCCAATTCCACAAGAACAGCCTTAGCGAAAAGCTTCTTGAAGGGAAAGATGTAACTCTGTGAGATGAATTAACAAAACACAGAGCAGTTTCTCAGAAAGCTTCTTTCCACTTTTGAACGGAAGATATTTCCTTTTTCACCATAGCCCTCTATGGGCTTCCAAATATCCCTTTGCCAATTCCACAAGAACAGCCTTAGCGAAAGGCTTCTTGAAGGGAAAGATGTAACTCAGTGAGATGAATTAACAGAACACAGAGCAGTTTCTCAGAAAGCTTCTTTCCAGTTTTGAACGGAAGATATTTCCTTTTTCACCATAGCCCTCTATGGGCTTCCAAATATGCCTTTGTCAATTCCACAAGAACAGCCTTAGCGAAAGGCTTCTTGAAGGGAAAGATGTAACTCTGTGAGATGGATTAACAGAACACAGAGCAGTTTCTCAGAAAGCTTCTATCCAGTTTTGAACGGAAGTTAGTTCCTTTTTCACCATAGCCCTCTATGGGCTTCCAAATATCCCTTTCCCAATTCCACAAGAACAGCCTTAGCGAAATGCTTTTTGAAGGGAAAGATGTAACTCTGTGAGATGAATTAACAGAACACAGAGCAGTTTCTCAGAAAGCTTCTTTCCAGTTTTGAACGGAAGATATTTCCTTTTTCACCATAGCCCTGTATGGGCTTCCAAATATCCCTTTGCCAATTCCACAAGAACAGCCTTAGCGAAAGGCTTCTTGAAGGAAAAGATGTAACTCTGTGAGATGAATTAACAGAACACAGAGCAGTTTCTCAGACAGCTTCTTTCCAGTTTTGAACGGAAGATATTTCCTTTTTCACAATAGCCCTCTATGGGCTTCCAAATATCCCTTTGCCAATTCCACAAGAACAGCCTTAGCGAAAAGCTTCTTGAAGGGAAAGATGTAACTCTGTGAGATGAATTAACAAAACACAGAGCAGTTTCTCAGAAAGCTTCTTTCCAGTTTTGAACGGAAGATATTTCCTTTTTCACCATAGCCCTCTATGGGCTTCCAAATATCCCTTTGCCAATTCCACAAGAACAGCCTTAGCGAAAGGCTTCTTGAAGGGAAAGATGTAACTCTGTGAGATGAATTAACAGAACACAGAGCAGTTTCTCAGAAAGCTTCTTTCCAGTTTTGAACGGAAGATATTTCCTTTTTCACCATAGCCCTCTATGGGCTTCCAAATATCCCTTTGCCAATTCCACAAGAACAGCCTTAGCGAAAGGCTTCTTGAAGGAAAAGATGTAACTCTGTGAGATGAATTAACAGAACACAGAGCAGTTTCTCAGAAAGCTTCTTTCCAGTTTTGAACGGAAGATATTTCCTTTTTCACAATAGCCCTCTATGGGCTTCCAAATATCCCTTTGCCAATTCCACAAGAACAGCCTGAGCGAAAAGCTTCTTGAAGGGAAAGATGTAACTCTGTGAGATGAATTAACAAAACACAGAGCAGTTTCTCAGAAAGCTTCTTTCCAGTTTTGAACGGAAGATATTTCCTTTTTCACCATAGCCCTCTATGGGCTTCCAAATATTCCTTTGCAAATTCCACAAGAACAGCCTTAGCGAAAGGCTTCTTGAAGGGAAAGATGTAACTCTGTGAGATGAATTAACAAAACACAGAGCAGTTTCTCAGAAAGCTTCTTTCCAGTTTTGAACGGAAGATATTTCCTTTTTCACCATAGCCCTCTATGGGCTTCCAAATATCCCTTTGCCAATTCCACAAGAACAGCCTTAGCGAAAGGCTTCTTGAAGGGAAAGATGTAACTCTGTGAGATGAATTAACAGAACACAGAGCAGTTTCTCAGAAAGCTTCTTTCCAGTTTTGAACGGAAGATATTTCCTTTTTCACCATAGCCCTCTATGGGCTTCCAAATATCCCTTTGCCAATTCCACAAGAACAGCCTTAGCGAAAGGCTTCATGAAGGGAAAGATGTAACTCTGTGAGATGAATTAACAGAACACAGAGCAGTTTCTCAGAAATCTTCTTTCCAGTTTTGAACGGAAGATATTTCCTTTTTCACCGTAGCCCTCTATGGGCTTCCAAATATCCCTTTTCCAATTCCACAAGAACAGCCTTAGCGAAAGGCTTCTTGAAGGGAAAGATGTAACTCTGTGAGATGAATTAACAGAACACAGAGCAGTTTCTCAGAAAGCTTCTTTCCAGTTTTGAACGGAAGATATTTCCTTTTTCACCATAGCCCTCTATGGGCTTCCAAATATCCCTTTGCCAATTCCACAAGAACCGCCTTAGCGAAAGGCTTCTTGAAGGGAACGATGTAACTCTGTGAGATGGATTAACAGAACACAGAGCAGTTTCTCAGAAAGCTTCTTTCCAGTTTTGAACGGAAGATAGTTCCTTTTTCACCATAGCCCTCTATGGTCTTCCAAATATCCCTTTGCCAATTCCACAAGAACAGCCTTAGCGAAAGGCTTCTTGAAGGGAAAGATGTAACTCTCTGAGATGAATTAACAGAACACAGAGCAGTTTCTCTGAAAGCTTCTTTCCAGTTTTGAACGGAAGATATTTCCTTTTTCACCATAGCCCTCTATGGGCTTCCAAATATCCCTTTGCCAATTCCACAAGAACAGCCTTAGCGAAAGGCTTCTTGAAGGGAAAGATGTAACTCTGTGAGATGAATTAGCAGAAATCAGAGCAGTTTCTCAGAAAGCTTCTTTCCAGTTTTGAACGGAAGATATTTCCTTTTTCACCATAGCCCTCTATGGGCTTCCAAATATCCCTTTGCCAATTCCACAAGAACAGCCTTAGCGAAAGGCTTCTTGAAGGAAAAGATGTAACTCTGTGAGATGAATTAACAGAACACAGAGCAGTTTCTCAGAAAGCTTCTTTCCAGTTTTGAACGGAAGATATTTTCTTTTTCACAATAGCCCTCTATGGGCTTCCAAATATCCCTTTGCCAATTCCACAAGAACAGCCTTAGCGAAAAGCTTCTTGAAGGGAAAGATGTAACTCTGTGAGATGAATTAACAAAACACAGAGCAGTTTCTCAGAAAGCTTCTTTCCAGTTTTGAACGGAAGATATTTCCTTTTTCACCATAGCCCTCTATGGGCTTCCAAATATCCCTTTGCCAATTCCACAAGAACAGCCTTAGCGAAAGGCTTCTTGAAGGGAAAGATGTAACTCTGTGAGATGAATTAACAGAACACAGAGCAGTTTCTCAGAAAGCTTCTTTCCAGTTTTGAACGGAAGATATTTCCTTTTTCAATATAGCCCTCTACGGGCTTCCAAATATCCCTTTGCCAATTCCACAAGAACAGCCTTAGCGAAAGGCTTCTTGAAGGGAAAGATGTAACTCTGTGAGATGAATTAACAGAACACAGAGCAGTTTCTCAGAAAGCTTCTTTCCAGTTTTGAACGGAAGATATTTCCTTTTTCACCATAGCCCTCTATGGGCTTCCAAATATCCCTTTGCCAATTCCACAAGAACAGCCTTAGGGAAAGGCTTCTTGAAGGGAAAGATGTAACTCTGTGAGATGAATTAACAGGACACAGAGCAGTTTCTCAGAAAGCTTCTTTCCAGTTTTGAACGGAAGACATTTCCTTTTTCACCATAGCCCTCTATGGGCTTCCAAATATCCCTTTGCCAATTCCACAAGAACAGCCTTAGCGAAAGGCTTCTTGAAGGGAAAGATGTAACTCTGTGAGATGAATTAACAGAACACAGAGCAGTTTCTCAGAAAGCTTCTTTCCAGTTTTGAACGGAAGATATTTCCTTTTTCACCATAGCCCTCTATGGTCTTCCAAATATCCCTTTGCCAATTCCACAAGATCAGACTTAGCGAAAGGCTTCTTGAAGGGAAAGATGTAACTCTGTGAGATGAATTAACAGAACACAGAGCAGTTTCTCAGAAAGCTTCTTTCCAGTTTTGAACGGAAGATATTTCCTTTTTCACCATAGCCCTCTATGGGCTTCCAAATATCCCTTTGCCAATTCCACAAGAACAGCCTTAGCGAAAGGCTTCTTGAAGGGAAAGATGTAACTCTGTGAGATGGATTAACAGAACACAGAGCAGTTTCTCAGAAAGCTTCTTTCCAGTTTTGAACGGAAGATAGTTCCTTTTTCACCATAGCCCTCTATGGGCTTCCAAATATCCCTTTGCCAATTCCACAAGAACAGCCTTAGCGAAAGGCTTTTTGAAGGGAAAGATGTAACTCTGTGAGATGAATTAACAGAACACAGAGCAGTTTCTCAGAAAGCTTCTTTCCAGTTTTGAACGGAAGATATTTCCTTTTTCACCATAGCCCTCTATGGGCTTCCAAATATCCCTTTGCCAATTCCACAAGAACAGCCTTAGCGAAAGGCTTCTTGAAGGAAAAGATGTAACTCTGTGAGATGAATTAACAGAACACAGAGCAGTTTCTCAGACAGCTTCTTTCCAGTTTTGAACGGAAGATATTTCCTTTTTCACAATAGCCCTCTATGGGCTTCCAAATATCCCTTTGCCAATTCCACAAGAACAGCCTTAGCGAAAAGCTTCTTGAAGGGAAAGATGTAACTCTGTGAGATGAATTAACAAAACACAGAGCAGTTTCTCAGAAAGCTTCTTTCCAGTTTTGAACGGAAGATATTTCCTTTTTCACCATAGCCCTCTATGGGCTTCCAAATATCCCTTTGCCAATTCCACAAGAACAGCCTTAGCGAAAGGCTTCTTGAAGGGAAAGATGTAACTCTGTGAGATGAATTAACAGAACACAGAGCAGTTTCTCAGACAGCTTCTTTCCAGTTTTGAACGGAAGATATTTCCTTTTTCACCATAGCCCTCTATGGGCTTCCAAATATCCCTTTGCCAATTCCACAAGAACAGCCTTAGCGAAAAGCTTCTTGAAGGGAAAGATGTAACTCTGTGAGATGAATTAACAAAACACAGAGCAGTTTCTCAGAAAGCTTCTTTCCAGTTTTGAACGGAAGATATTTCCTTTTTCACCATAGCCCTCTATGGGCTTCCAAATATCCCTTTGCCAATTCCACAAGAACAGCCTTAGCGAAAGGCTTCTTGAAGGGAAAGATGTAACTCTGTGAGATGAATTAACAGAACACAGAGCAGTTTCTCAGAAAGCTTCTTTCCAGTTTTGAACGGAAGATATTTCCTTTTTCACCATAGCCCTCTATGGGCTTCCAAATATCCCTTTGCCAATTCCACAAGAACAGCCTTAGCGAAAGGCTTCTTGAGGAAAACATGTAACTCTGTGAGATGAATTAACAGAACACAGAGCAGTTTCTCAGAAAGCTTCTTTCCAGTTTTGAACGGAAGATATTTCCTTTTTCACCATAGCCCTCTATGGGCTTCCAAATATCCCTTTGCCAATTCCACAAGAACAGCCTTAGCGAAAGGCTTCTTGAAGGGAAAGATGTAACTCTGTGAGATGAATTAACAGAACACAGAGCAGTTTCTCAGAAAACTTCTTTCCAGTTTTGAACGGAAGATATTTCCTTTTCACCATAGCCCTCTATGGGCTTCCAAATATCCCCCTGCCAATTCCACAAGAACAGCGTTATCGAAAGGCTTCTTGAAGGTAAAGATGTAACTCTGTGAGATGAATTAACAGAACACAGAGCAGTTTCTCAGAAAGCTTCTTTCCAGTTTTGAACGGAAGATATTTCCTTTTTCACCATAGCCCTCTATGGGCTTCCAAATATCCCTTTGCCAATTCCACAAGAACAGCCTTAGCGAAAAGCTTCTTGAAGGGAAAGATGTAACTCTGTGAGATGAATTAACAAAACACAGAGCAGTTTCTCAGAAAGCTTCTTTCCAGTTTTGAACGGAAGATATTTCCTTTTTCACCATAGCCCTCTATGGGCTTCCAAATATCCGTTTGCCAATTCCACAAGAACAGCCTTAGCGAAAGGCTTCTTGAAGGGAAAGATGTAACTCTGTGAGATGAATTAACAGAACACAGAGCAGTTTCTCAGAAAGCTTCTTTCCAGTTTTGAACGGAAGATATTTCCTTTTTCACCATAGCCCTCTATGGGCTTCCAAATATCCCTTTGCCAATTCCACAAGAACAGCCTTAGCGAAAGGCTTCTTGAAGGAAAACATGTAACTCTGTGAGATGAATTAACAGAACACAGAGCAGTTTCTCAGAAAGCTTCTTTCCAGTTTTGAACGGAAGATATTTCCTTTTTCACCATAGCCCTCTATGGGCTTCCAAATATGCCTTTGCCAATTCCACAAGAACAGCCTTAGCGAAAGGCTTCTTGAAGGGAAAGATGTAACTCTGTGAGATGAATTAACAGAACACAGAGCAGTTTCTCAGAAAGCTTCTTTCCAGTTTTGAACGGAAGATATTTCCTTTTTCACCATAGCCCTCAATGGGCTTCCAAATATCCCTTTGCCAATTCCACAAGAACAGCCTTAGCGAAAGGCTTCTTGAAGGAAAAGATGTAACTCTGTGAGATGAATTAACAGAACACACAGCAGTTTCTCAGACAGCTTCTTTCCAGTTTTGAACGGAAGATATTTCCTTTTTCACAATAGCCCTCTATGGGCTTCCAAATATCCCTTTGCCAATTCCACAAGAACAGCCTTAGCGAAAAGCTTCTTGAAGGGAAAGATGTAACTCTGTGAGATGAATTAACAAAACACAGAGCAGTTTCTCAGAAAGCTTCTTTCCAGTTTTGAACGGAAGATATTTCCTTTTTCACCATAGCCCTCTATGGGCTTCCAAATATCCCTTTGCCAATTCCACAAGAACAGCCTTAGCGAAAGGCTTCTTGAAGGGAAAGATGTAACTCAGTGAGATGAATTAACAGAACACAGAGCAGTTTCTCAGAAAGCTTCTTTCCAGTTTTGAACGGAAGATATTTCCTTTTTCACCATAGCCCTCTATGGGCTTCCAAATATCCCTTTGCCAATTCCACAAGAACAGCCTTAGCGAAAGGCTTCTTGAAGGAAAAGATGTAACTCTGTGAGATGAATTAACAGAACACAGAGCAGTTTCTCAGAAAGCTTCTTTCCAGTTTTGAACGGAAGATATTTCCTTTTTCACCATAGCCCTCTATGGGCTTCCAAATATCCCTTTGCCAATTCCACAAGAACGGCCTTAGCGAAAGGCTTCTTGAAGGGAAAGATGTAACTCTGTGAGATGAATTAACAGAACACAGAGCAGTTTCTCAGAAAGCTTCTTTCCAGTTTTGAACGGAAGATATTTCCTTTTTCACCATAGCCCTCTATGGGCTTCCAAATATCCCTTTGCCAATTCCACAAGAACAGCCTTAGGGAAAGGCTTCTTGAAGGGAAAGATGTAACTCTGTGAGATGAATTAACAGGACACAGAGCAGTTTCTCAGAAAGCTTCTTTCCAGTTTTGAACGGAAGACATTTCCTTTTTCACCATAGCCCTCTATGGGCTTCCAAATATCCCTTTGCCAATTCCACAAGAACAGCCTTAGCGAAAGGCTTCTTGAAGGGAAAGATGTAACTCTGTGAGATGAATTAACAGAACACAGAGCAGTTTCTCAGAAAGCTTCTTTCCAGTTTTGAACGGAAGATATTTCCTTTTTCACCATAGCCCTCTATGGTCTTCCAAATATCCCTTTGCCAATTCCACAAGATCAGACTTAGCGAAAGGCTTCTTGAAGGGAAAGATGTAACTCTGTGAGATGAATTAACAGAACACAGAGCAGTTTCTCAGAAAGCTTCTTTCCAGTTTTGAACGGAAGATATTTCCTTTTTCACCATAGCCCTCTATGGGCTTCCAAATATCCCTTTGCCAATTCCACAAGAACAGCCTTAGCGAAAGGCTTCTTGAAGGGAAAGATGTAACTCTGTGAGATGGATTAACAGAACACAGAGCAGTTTCTCAGAAAGCTTCTTTCCAGTTTTGAACGGAAGATAGTTCCTTTTTCACCATAGCCCTCTATGGGCTTCCAAATATCCCTTTGCCAATTCCACAAGAACAGCCTTAGCGAAAGGCTTTTTGAAGGGAAAGATGTAACTCTGTGAGATGAATTAACAGAACACAGAGCAGTTTCTCAGAAAGCTTCTTTCCAGTTTTGAACGGAAGATACTTCCTTTTTCACCATACCCCTCTATGGGCTTCCAAATATCCCTTTGCCACTTCCACAAGAACAGCCTTAGCGAAAGGCTTCTTGAAGGAAAAGATGTAACTCCGTGAGATGAATTAACAGAACACAGAGCAGTTTCTCAGACAGCTTCTTTCCAGTTTTGAACGGAAGATATTTCCTTTTTCACAATAGCCCTCTATGGGCTTCCAAATATCCCTTTGCCAATTCCACAAGAACAGCCTTAGCGAAAAGCTTCTTGAAGGGAAAGATGTAACTCTGTGAGATGAATTAACAAAACACAGAGCAGTTTCTCAGAAAGCTTCTTTCCAGTTTTGAACGGAAGATATTTCCTTTTTCACAATAGCCCTCTATGGGCTTCCAAATATCCCTTTGCCAATTCCACAAGAACAGCGTTATTGAAAGGCTTCTTGAAGGGAAAGATGTAACTCTGTGAGATGAATTAACAGAACACAGAGCAGTTTCTCAGAAAGCTTCTTTTCAGTTTTGAACGGAAGATATTTCCTTTTTCACCATAGCCCTCTATGGGCTTCCAAATATCCCTTTGCCAATTCCACAAGAACAGCCTTAGCCAAAGGCTTGTTGAAGGGAAAGATGTAACTCTGTGAGATGAATTAACAGAACACAGAGCAGTTTCTCAGAAAGCTTCTTTCCAGTTTTGAACGGAAGATATTTCCTTTTTCACCATAGCCCTCTATGGGCTTCCAAATATCCCTTTGCCAATTCCACAAGAACAGCCTTAGCGAAATGCTTTTTGAAGGGAAAGATGTAACTCTGTGAGATGAATTAACAGAACACAGAGCAGTTTCTCAGAAAGCTTCTTTCCAGTTTTGAACGGAAGATATTTCCTTTTTCACCATAGCCCTCTATGGGCTTCCAAATATCCCTTTGCCAATTCCACAAGAACAGCCTTAGCGAAAGGCTTCTTGAAGGAAAAGATGTAACTCTGTGAGATGAATTAACAGAACACAGAGCAGTTTCTCAGACAGCTTCTTTCCAGTTTTGAACGGAAGATATTTCCTTTTTCACAATAGCCCTCTATGGGCTTCCAAATATCCCTTTGCCAATTCTACAAGAACAGCCTTAGCGAAAAGCTTCTTGAAGGGAAAGATGTAACTCTGTGAGATGAATTAACAAAACACAGAGCAGTTTCTCAGAAAGCTTCTTTCCAGTTTTGAACGGAAGATATTTCCTTTTTCACCATAGCCCTCTATGGGCTTCCAAATATCCCTTTGCCAATTCCACAAGAACAGCCTTAGCGAAAGGCTTCTTGAAGGGAAAGATGTAACTCTGTGAGATGAATTAACAGAACACAGAGCAGTTTCTCAGAAAGCTTCTTTCCAGTTTTGAACGGAAGATATTTCCTTTTTCACCATAGCCCTCTATGGGCTTCCAAATATCCCTTTGCCAATTCCACAAGAACAGCCTTAGCGAAAGGCTTCTTGAGGAAAACATGTAACTCTGTGAGATGAATTAACAGAACACAGAGCAGTTTCTCAGAAAGCTTCTTTCCAGTTTTGAACGGAAGATATTTCCTTTTTCACCATAGCCCTCTATGGGCTTCCAAATATCCCTTTGCCAATTCCACAAGAACAGCCTTAGCGAAAGGCTTCTTGAAGGGAAAGATGTAACTCTGTGAGATGAATTAACAGAACACAGAGCAGTTTCTCAGAAAACTTCTTTCCAGTTTTGAACGGAAGATATTTCCTTTTCACCATAGCCCTCTATGGGCTTCCAAATATCCCTTTGCCAATTCCACAAGAACAGCGTTATCGAAAGGCTTCTTGAAGGTAAAGATGTAACTCTGTGAGATGAATTAACAGAACACAGAGCAGTTTCTCAGAAAGCTTCTTTCCAGTTTTGAACGGAAGATATTTCCTTTTTCACCATAGCCCTCTATGGGCTTCCAAATATCCCTTTGCCAATTCCACAAGAACAGCCTTAGCGAAAAGCTTCTTGAAGGGAAAGATGTAACTCTGTGAGATGAATTAACAAAACACAGAGCAGTTTCTCAGAAAGCTTCTTTCCAGTTTTGAACGGAAGATATTTCCTTTTTCACCATAGCCCTCTATGGGCTTCCAAATATCCGTTTGCCAATTCCACAAGAACAGCCTTAGCGAAAGGCTTCTTGAAGGGAAAGATGTAACTCTGTGAGATGAATTAACAGAACACAGAGCAGTTTCTCAGAAAGCTTCTTTCCAGTTTTGAACGGAAGATATTTCCTTTTTCACCATAGCCCTCTATGGGCTTCCAAATATCCCTTTGCCAATTCCACAAGAACAGCCTTAGCGAAAGGCTTCTTGAAGGAAAAGATGTAACTCTGTGAGATGAATTAACAGAACACAGAGCAGTTTCTCAGAAAGCTTCTTTCCAGTTTTGAACGGAAGATATTTCCTTTTTCACCATAGCCCTCTATGGGCTTCCAAATATGCCTTTGCCAATTCCACAAGAACAGCCTTAGCGAAAGGCTTCTTGAAGGGAAAGATGTAACTCTGTGAGATGAATTAACAGAACACAGAGCAGTTTCTCAGAAAACTTCCTTCCAGTTTTGAACGGAAGATATTTCCTTTTCACCATAGCCCTCTATGGGCTTCCAAATATCCCTTTGCCAATTCCACAAGAACAGCGTTATCGAAAGGCTTCTTGAAGGTAAAGATGTAACTCTGTGAGATGAATTAACAGAACACAGAGCAGTTTCTCAGAAAGCTTCTTTCCAGTTTTGAACGGAAGATATTTCCTTTTTCACCATAGCCCTCTATGGGCTTCCAAATATCCCTTTGCCATTCCACAAGAACAGCCTTAGCGAAAGGCTTGTTGAAGGGAAAGATGTAACTCTGTGAGATGAATTAACAGAACACAGAGTAGTTTCTCAGAAAGCTTCTTTCCAGTTTTGAACGGAAGATATTTCCTTTTTCACCATAGCCCTCTATGGGCTTCCAAATATCCCTTTGCCAATTCCACAAGAACAGCCTTAGCGAAAGGCTTCTTGAAGGGAAAGATGTAACTCTGTGAGATGAATTAACAGAACACAGAGCAGTTTCTCAGAAAGCTTCTTTCCAGTTTTGAACGGAAGATATTTCCTTTTTCACCATAGCCCTCAATGGGCTTCCAAATATCCCTTTGCCAATTCCACAAGAACAGCCTTAGCGAAAGGCTTCTTGAAGGAAAAGATGTAACTCTGTGAGATGAATTAACAGAACACACAGCAGTTTCTCAGACAGCTTCTTTCCAGTTTTGAACGGAAGATATTTCCTTTTTCACAATAGCCCTCTATGGGCTTCCAAATATCCCTTTGCCAATTCCACAAGAACAGCCTTAGCGAAAAGCTTCTTGAAGGGAAAGATGTAACTCTGTGAGATGAATTAACAAAACACAGAGCAGTTTCTCAGAAAGCTTCTTTCCAGTTTTGAACGGAAGATATTTCCTTTTTCACCATAGCCCTCTATGGGCTTCCAAATATCCCTTTGCCAATTCCACAAGAACAGCCTTAGCGAAAGGCTTCTTGAAGGGAAAGATGTAACTCAGTGAGATGAATTAACAGAACACAGAGCAGTTTCTCAGAAAGCTTCTTTCCAGTTTTGAACGGAAGATATTTCCTTTTTCACCATAGCCCTCTATGGGCTTCCAAATATGCCTTTGCCAATTCCACAAGAACAGCCTTAGCGAAAGGCTTCTTGAAGGGAAAGATGTAACTCTGTGAGATGGATTAACAGAACACAGAGCAGTTTCTCAGAAAGCTTCTTTCCAGTTTTGAACGGAAGATAGTTCCTTTTTCACCATAGCCCTCTATGGGCTTCCAAATATCCCTTTCCCAATTTCACAAGAACAGCCTTAGCGAAATGCTTTTTGAAGGGAAAGATGTAACTCTGTGAGATGAATTAACAGAACACAGAGCAGTTTCTCAGAAAGCTTCTTTCCAGTTTTGAACGGAAGATATTTCCTTTTTCACCATAGCCCTCTATGGGCTTCCAAATATCCCTTTGCCAATTCCACAAGAACAGCCTTAGCGAAAGGCTTCTTGAAGGAAAAGATGTAACTCTGTGAGATGAATTAACAGAACACAGAGCAGTTTCTCAGAAAGCTTCTTTCCAGTTTTGAACGGAAGATATTTCCTTTTTCACAATAGCCCTCTATGGGCTTCCAAATATCCCTTTGCCAATTCCACAAGAACAGCCTTAGCGAAAAGCTTCTTGAAGGGAAAGATGTAACTCTGTGAGATGAATTAACAAAACACAGAGCAGTTTCTCAGAAAGCTTCTTTCCAGTTTTGAACGGAAGATATTTCCTTTTTCACCATAGCCCTCTATGGGCTTCCAAATATCCCTTTGCCAATTCCACAAGAACAGCCTTAGCGAAAGGCTTCTTGAAGGGAAAGATGTAACTCTGTGAGATGAATTAACAGAACACAGAGCAGTTTCTCAGAAAGCTTCTTTCCAGTTTTGAACGGAAGATATTTCCTTTTTCACCATAGCCCTCTATGGGCTTCCAAATATCCCTTTGCCAATTCCACAAGAACAGCCTTAGCGAAAGGCTTCTTGAAGGAAAAGATGTAACTCTGTGAGTTGAATTAACAGAACACAGAGCAGTTTCTCAGAAAGCTTCTTTCCAGTTTTGAACGGAAGATATTTCCTTTTTCACCATAGCCCTCTATGGGCTTCCAAATATCCCTTTGCCAATTCCACAAGAACAGCCTTAGCGAAAGGCTTCTTGAAGGGAAAGATGTAACTCTGTGAGATGAATTAACAGAACACAGAGCAGTTTCTCAGAAAGCTTCTTTCCAGTTTTGAACGGAAGATATTTCCTTTTTCACCATAGCCCTCTATGGGCTTCCAAATATCCCTTTGCCAATTCCACAAGAACAGCCTTAGCGAAAGGCTTCATGAAGGGAAAGATGTAACTCTGTGAGATGAATTAACAGAACACAGAGCACTTTCTCAGAAAGCTTCTTTCCAGTTTTGAACGGAAGATATTTCCTTTTTCACCGTAGCCCTCTATGGGCTTCCAAATATCCCTTTTCCAATTCCACAAGAACAGCCTTAGCGAAAGGCTTGTTGAAGGGAAAGATGTAACTCTGTGAGATGAATTAACAGAACACAGAGCAGTTTCTCAGAAAGCTTCTTTCCAGTTTTGAACGGAAGATATTTCCTTTTTCACCATAGCCCTCTATGGGCTTCCAAATATCCCTTTGCCAATTCCACAAGAACAGCCTTAGCGAAAGGCTTCTTGAAGGGAAAGATGTAACTCTGTGAGATGAATTAACAGAACACAGAGCAGTTTCTCAGAAAGCTTCTTTCCAGTTTTGAACGGAAGATAGTTCCTTTTTCACCATAGCCCTCTATGGGCTTCCAAATATCCCTTTGCCAATTCCACAAGAACAGCCTTAGCGAAAGGCTTGTTGAAGGGAAAGATGTAACTCTGTGAGATGAATTAACAGAACACAGAGCAGTTTCTCAGAAAGCTTCTTTCCAGTTTTGAACGGAAGATATTTCCTTTTTCACCATAGCCCTCTATGGGCTTCCAAATATCCCTTTGCCAATTCCACAAGAACAGCCTTAGCGAAAGGCTTCTTGAAGGGAAAGATGTAACTCTGTGAGATGAATTAACAAAACACAGAGCAGTTTCTCAGAAAGCTTCTTTCCAGTTTTGAACGGAAGATATTTCCTTTTTCACCATAGCCCTCTATGGGCTTCCAAATATCCCTTTGCCAATTCCACAAGAACAGCCTTAGCGAAAGGCTTCTTGAAGGGAAAGATGTAACTCTGTGAGATGAATTAACAGAACACAGAGCAGTTTCTCAGAAAGCTTCTTTCCAGTTTTGAATGGAAGATATTTCTTTTTTCACCATAGCCCTCTATGGGCTTCCAAATATCCCTTTGCCAATTCCACAAAACAGCCTTAGCGAAAGGCTTCTTGAAGGGAAAGATGTAACTCTGTGAGATGAATTAACAGAACACAGAGCAGTTTCTCAGAAAGCTTCTTTCCAGTTTTGAACGGAAGTTATTTCCTTTTTCACCATAGCCCTCTATGGGCTTCCAAATATCCCTTTGACAATTCCACAAGAACAGCCTTAGCGAAAGGCTTCATGAAGGGAAAGATGTAACTCTGTGAGATGAATTAACAGAACACAGAGCAGTTTCTCAGAAAGCTTCTTTCCAGTTTTGAACGGAAGATATTTCCTTTTTCACCACAGCCCTCTATGGGCTTCCAAATATCCCTTTGCCAATTCCACAAGAACAGCCTTAGCGAAAGGCTTCTTGAAGGGAAAGATGTAACTCTGTGAGATGAATTAACAGAACACAGAGCAGTTTCTCAGAAAGCTTCTTTCCAGTTTTGAACGGAAGATATTTCCTTTTTCACCATAGCCCTCTATGGGCTTCCAAATATCCCTTTGCCAATTCCACAAGAACAGCCTTAGCGAAAGGCTTCTTGAAGGGAAAGATGTAACTCTGTGAGATGAATTAACAGAACACAGAGCAGTTTCTCAGAAAGCTTCTTTCCAGTTTTGAACGGAAGATATTTCCTTTTTCACCATAGCCCTCTATGGGCTTCCAAATATCCCTTTGCCAATTCCACAAGAACAGCCTTAGCGAAAGGCGTCTTGAAGGGAAAGATGTAACTCTGTGAGATGAATTAACAGAACACAGAGCAGTTTCTCAGAAAGCTTCTTTCCAGTTTTGAACGGAAGATATTTCCTTTTTCACCATAGCCCTCTATGGGCTTCCAAATATCCCTTTGCCAATTCCACAAGAACAGCCTTAGCGAAAGGCTTCTTGAAGGGAAAGATGTAACTCTGTGAGATGAATTAAGAGAAATCAGAGCAGTTTCTCAGAAAGCTTCTTTCCAGATTTGAACGGAAGATATTTCCTTTTTCACCATAGCCCTCTATGGGCTTCCAAATATCCCTTTGCCAATTCCACAAGAAAAGCCTTAGCGAAAGGCTTCTTGAAGGGAAAGATGTAACTCTGTGAGATGAATTAACAGAACACAGAGCAGTTTCTCAGAAAGCTTCTTTCCAGTTTTGAACGGAAGATATTTCCTTTTTCACCATAGCCCTCTATGGGCTTCCAAATATCCCTTTGCCAATTCCACAAGAACAGCCTTAGCGAAAGGCTTCTTGAAGGGAAAGATGTAACTCTGTGAGATGTATTAACGGAACACAGAGCAGTTTCTCAGAAAGCTTCTTTCCAGTTTTGAACGGAAGATATTTCCTTTTTCACCATAGCCCTCTATGGGATTCCAAATATCCCTTTGCCAATACCACAAGAACAGCCTTAGCGAAAGTCTTCTCGAAGGGATAGATGTAACTCTGTGAGATGAATTAACAGAACACAGAGCAGTTTCTCAGAAAGCTTCTTTCCAGTTTTGAACGGAAGATATTTCCTTTTTCACCATAGCCCTCTATGGGCTTCCAAATATCCCTTTGCCAATTCCACAAGAACAGCCTTAGCGAAAGGATTCTTGAAGGGAAAGATGTAACTCTGTGAGATGAATTAACAGAACACAGAGCAGTTTCTCAGAAAGCTTCTTTCCAGTTTTGAACGGAAGATATTTCCTTTTTCACCATAGCCCTCTATGGGCTTCCAAATATCCCTTTACCAATTCCACAAGAACAGCCTTAGCGAAAGGCTTCTTGAAGGGAAAGATGTAACTCTGTGAGATGAATTAACAGAACACAGAGCAGTTTCTCAGAAAGCTTCTTTCCAGTTTTGAACGGAAGATATTTCCTTTTTCACGATAGCCCTCTATGGGCTTCCAAATATCCCTTTGCCACTTCCAAAAGAACAGCCTTAGCGAAAGGCTTCTTGAAGGAAAAGATGTAACTCCGTGAGATGAATTAACAGAACACAGAGCAGTTTCTCAGACAGCTTCTTTCCAGTTTTGAACGGAAGATATTTCCTTTTTCACAATAGCCCTCCATGGGCTTCCAAATATCCCTTTGCCAATTCCACAAGAACAGCCTTAGCGAAAAGCTTCTTGAAGGGAAAGATGTAACTCTGTGAGATGAATTAACAAAACACAGAGCAGTTTCTCAGAAAGCTTCTTTCCAGTTTTGAACGGAAGATATTTCCTTTTTCACAATAGCCCTCTATGGGCTTCCAAATATCCCTTTGCCAATTCCACAAGAACAGCCTTAGCGAAAGGCTTCTTGAAGGGAAAGATGTAACTCTGTGAGATGAATTAACAGAACACAGAGCAGTTTCTCAGAAAGCTTCTTTCCAGTTTTGAATGGAAGATATTTCCTTTTTCACCATAGCCCTCTATGGGCTTCCAAATATCCCTTTGCCAATTCCGCAAGAACAGCCTTAGCGAAAGGCTTCTTGAAGGGAAAGATGTAACTCTGTGAGATGAATTAACAGAACACAGAACAGTTTCTCAGAAAGCTTCTTTCCAGTTTTGAACGGAAGATATTTCCTTTTTCACCATAGCCCTCTATGGGCTTCCAAATATCCCTTTGCCAATTCCACAAGAACAGCCTTAGCGAAAGGCTTCTTGAAGGGAAAGATGTAACTCTGTGAGATGAATTAACAGGACACAGAGCAGTTTCTCAGAAAACTTCTTTCCAGTTTTGAACGGAAGATATTTCCTTTTCACCATAGCCCTCTATGGGCTTCCAAATATCCCTTTGCCAATTCCACAAGAACAGCGTTATCGAAAGGCTTCTTGAAGGGAAAGATGTAACTCTGTGAGATGAATTAACAGAACACAGAGCAGTTTCTCAGAAAGCTTCTTTCCAGTTTTGAACGGAAGATATTTCCTTTTTCACCATAGCCCTCTATGGGCTTCCAAATATCCCTTTGCCAATTCCACAAGAACAGCCTTAGCGAAAGGCTTGTTGAAGGGAAAGATGTAACTCTGTGAGATGAATTAACAGAACACAGAGTAGTTTCTCAGAAAGCTTCTTTCCAGTTTTGAACGGAAGATATTTCCTTTTTCACCATAGCCCTCTATGGGCTTCCAAATATCCCTTTGCCAATTCCACAAGAACAGCCTTAGCGAAAGGCTTCTTGAAGGGAAAGATGTAACTCTGTGAGATGAATTAACAGAACACAGAGCAGTTTCTCAGAAAGCTTCTTTCCAGTTTTGAACGGAAGATATTTCCTTTTTCACCATAGCCCTCAATGGGCTTCCAAATATCCCTTTGCCAATTCCACAAGAACAGCCTTAGCGAAAGGCTTCTTGAAGGAAAAGATGTAACTCTGTGAGATGAATTAACAGAACACAGAGCAGTTTCTCAGACAGCTTCTTTCCAGTTTTGAACGGAAGATATTTCCTTTTTCACAATAGCCCTCTATGGGCTTCCAAATATCCCTTTGCCAATTCCACAAGAACAGCCTTAGCGAAAAGCTTCTTGAAGGGAAAGATGTAACTCTGTGAGATGAATTAACAAAACACAGAGCAGTTTCTCAGAAAGCTTCTTTCCAGTTTTGAACGGAAGATATTTCCTTTTTCACCATAGCCCTCTATGGGCTTCCAAATATCCCTTTGCCAATTCCACAAGAACAGCCTTAGCGAAAGGCTTCTTGAAGGGAAAGATGTAACTCAGTGAGATGAATTAACAGAACAAAGAGCAGTTTCTCAGAAAGCTTCTTTCCAGTTTTGAACGGAAGATATTTCCTTTTTCACCATAGCCCTCTATGGGCTTCCAAATATGCCTTTGCCAATTCCACAAGAACAGCCTTAGCGAAAGGCTTCTTGAAGGGAAAGATGTAACACTGTGAGATGGATTAACAGAACACAGAGCAGTTTCTCAGAAAGCTTCTATCCAGTTTTGAACGGAAGATAGTTCCTTTTTCACCATAGCCCTCTATGGGCTTCCAAATATCCCTTTCCCAATTCCACAAGAACAGCCTTAGCGAAATGCTTTTTGAAGGGAAAGATGTAACTCTGTGAGATGAATTAACAGAACACAGAGCAGTTTCTCAGAAAGCTTCTTTCCAGTTTTGAACGGAAGATATTTCCTTTTTCACCATAGCCCTCTATGGGCTTCCAAATATTCCTTTGAAAATTCCACAAGAACAGCCTTAGCGAAAGGCTTCTTGAAGGGAAAGATGTAACTCTGTGAGATGAATTAACAAAACACAGAGCAGTTTCTCAGAAAGCTTCTTTCCAGTTTTGAACGGAAGATATTTCCTTTTTCACCATAGCCCTCTATGGGCTTCCAAATATCCCTTTGCCAATTCCACAAGAACAGCCTTAGCGAAAGGCTTCTTGAAGGGAAAGATGTAACTCTGTGAGATGAATTAACAGAACACAGAGCAGTTTCTCAGAAAGCTTCTTTCCAGTTTTGAACGGAAGATATTTCCTTTTTCACCATAGCCCTCTATGGGCTTCCAAATATCCCTTTGTCAATTCCACAAGAACAGCCTTAGCTAAAGGCTTCATGAAGGGAAAGATGTAACTCTGTGAGATGAATTAACAGAACACAGAGCAGTTTCTCAGAAAGCTTCTTTCCAGTTTTGAACGGAAGATATTTCCTTTTTCACCGTAGCCCTCTATGGGCTTCCAAATATCCCTTTTCCAATTCCACAAGAACAGCCTTAGCGAAAGGCTTCTTGAAGGGATAGATGTAACTCTGTGAGATGAATTAACAGAACACAGAGCAGTTTCTCAGAAAGCTTCTTTCCAGTTTTGAACGGAAGATATTTCCTTTTTCACCATAGCCCTCTATGGGCTTCCAAATATCCCTTTGCCAATTCCACAAGAACCGCCTTAGCGAAAGGCTTCTTGAAGGGAAAGATGTAACTCTGTGAGATGGATTAACAGAACACAGAGCAGTTTCTCAGAAAGCTTCTTTCCAGTTTTGAACGGAAGATAGTTCCTTTTTCACCATAGCCCTCTATGGGCTTCCAAATATTCCTTTGCCAATTCCACAAGAACAGCCTGAGCGAAAAGCTTCTTGAAGGGAAAGATGTAACTCTGTGAGATGAATTAACAAAACACAGAGCAGTTTCTCAGAAAGCTTCTTTCCAGTTTTGAACGGAAGATATTTCCTTTTTCACCATAGCCCTCTATGGGCTTCCAAATATTCCTTTGCAAATTCCACAAGAACAGCCTTAGCGAAAGGCTTCTTGAAGGGAAAGATGTAACTCTGTGAGATGAATTAACAAAACACAGAGCAGTTTCTCAGAAAGCTTCTTTCCAGTTTTGAACGGAAGATATTTCCTTTTTCACCATAGCCCTCTATGGGCTTCCAAATATCCCTTTGCCAATTCCACAAGAACAGCCTTAGCGAAAGGCTTCTTGAAGGGAAAGATGTAACTCTGTGAGATGAATTAACAGAACACAGAGCAGTTTCTCAGAAAGCTTCTTTCCAGTTTTGAACGGAAGATATTTCCTTTTTCACCATAGCCCTCTATGGGCTTCCAAATATCCCTTTGCCAATTCCACAAGAACAGCCTTAGCGAAAGGCTTCATGAAGGGAAAGATGTAACTCTGTGAGATGAATTAACAGAACACAGAGCAGTTTCTCAGAAATCTTCTTTCCAGTTTTGAACGGAAGATATTTCCTTTTTCACCGTAGCCCTCTATGGGCTTCCAAATATCCCTTTTCCAATTCCACAAGAACAGCCTTAGCGAAAGGCTTCTTGAAGGGAAAGATGTAACTCTGTGAGATGAATTAACAGAACACAGAGCAGTTTCTCAGAAAGCTTCTTTCCAGTTTTGAACGGAAGATATTTCCTTTTTCACCATAGCCCTCTATGGGCTTCCAAATATCCCTTTGCCAATTCCACAAGAACCGCCTTAGCGAAAGGCTTCTTGAAGGGAACGATGTAACTCTGTGAGATGGATTAACAGAACACAGAGCAGTTTCTCAGAAAGCTTCTTTCCAGTTTTGAACGGAAGATATTTTCTTTTTCACAATAGCCCTCTATGGGCTTCCAAATATCCCTTTGCCAATTCCACAAGAACAGCCTTAGCGAAAAGCTTCTTGAAGGGAAAGATGTAACTCTGTGAGATGAATTAACAAAACACAGAGCAGTTTCTCAGAAAGCTTCTTTCCAGTTTTGAACGGAAGATATTTCCTTTTTCACCATAGCCCTCTATGGGCTTCCAAATATCCCTTTGCCAATTCCACAAGAACAGCCTTAGCGAAAGGCTTCTTGAAGGGAAAGATGTAACTCTGTGAGATGAATTAACAGAACACAGAGCAGTTTCTCAGAAAGCTTCTTTCCAGTTTTGAACGGAAGATATTTCCTTTTTCAATATAGCCCTCTATGGGCTTCCAAATATCCCTTTGCCAATTCCACAAGAACAGCCTTAGCGAAAGGCTTCTTGAAGGGAAAGATGTAACTCTGTGAGATGAATTAACAGAACACAGAGCAGTTTCTCAGAAAGCTTCTTTCCAGTTTTGAACGGAAGATATTTCCTTTTTCACCATAGCCCTCTATGGGCTTCCAAATATCCCTTTGCCAATTCCACAAGAACAGCCTTAGGGAAAGGCTTCTTGAAGGGAAAGATGTAACTCTGTGAGATGAATTAACAGGACACAGAGCAGTTTCTCAGAAAGCTTCTTTCCAGTTTTGAACGGAAGACATTTCCTTTTTCACCATAGCCCTCTATGGGCTTCCAAATATCCCTTTGCCAATTCCACAAGAACAGCCTTAGCGAAAGGCTTCTTGAAGGAAAAGATGTAACTCTGTGAGATGAATTAACAGAACACAGAGCAGTTTCTCAGAAAGCTTCTTTCCAGTTTTGAACGGAAGATATTTCCTTTTTCACCATAGCCCTCTATGGTCTTCCAAATATCCCTTTGCCAATTCCACAAGATCAGACTTAGCGAAAGGCTTCTTGAAGGGAAAGATGTAACTCTGTGAGATGAATTAACAGAACACAGAGCAGTTTCTCAGAAAGCTTCTTTCCAGTTTTGAACGGAAGATATTTCCTTTTTCACCATAGCCCTCTATGGTCTTCCAAATATCCCTTTGCCAATTCCACAAGATCAGACTTAGCGAAAGGCTTCTTGAAGGGAAAGATGTAACTCTGTGAGATGAATTAACAGAACACAGAGCAGTTTCTCAGAAAGCTTCTTTCCAGTTTTGAACGGAAGATATTTCCTTTTTCACCATAGCCCTCTATGGGCTTCCAAATATCCCTTTGCCAATTCCACAAGAACAGCCTTAGCGAAAGGCTTCTTGAAGGGAAAGATGTAACTCTGTGAGATGGATTAACAGAACACAGAGCAGTTTCTCAGAAAGCTTCTTTCCAGTTTTGAACGGAAGATAGTTCCTTTTTCACCATAGCCCTCTATGGGCTTCCAAATATCCCTTTGCCAATTCCACAAGAACAGCCTTAGCGAAAGGCTTTTTGAAGGGAAAGATGTAACTCTGTGAGATGAATTAACAGAACACAGAGCAGTTTCTCAGAAAGCTTCTTTCCAGTTTTGAACGGAAGATATTTCCTTTTTCACCATACCCCTCTATGGGCTTCCAAATATCCCTTTGCCACTTCCACAAGAACAGCCTTAGCGAAAGGCTTCTTGAAGGAAAAGATGTAACTCCGTGAGATGAATTAACAGAACACAGAGCAGTTTCTCAGACAGCTTCTTTCCAGTTTTGAACGGAAGATATTTCCTTTTTCACAATAGCCCTCTATGGGCTTCCAAATATCCCTTTGCCAATTCCACAAGAACAGCCTTAGCGAAAAGCTTCTTGAAGGGAAAGATGTAACTCTGTGAGATGAATTAACAAAACACAGAGCAGTTTCTCAGAAAGCTTCTTTCCAGTTTTGAACGGAAGATATTTCCTTTTTCACAATAGCCCTCTATGGGCTTCCAAATATCCCTTTGCCAATTCCACAAGAACAGCGTTATTGAAAGGCTTCTTGAAGGGAAAGATATAACTCTGTGAGATGAATTAACAGAACACAGAGCAGTTTCTCAGAAAGCTTCTTTCCAGTTTTGAACGGAAGATATTTCCTTTTTCACCATAGCCCTCTATGGGCTTCCAAATATCCCTTTGCCAATTCCACAAGAACAGCCTTAGCGAAAGGCTTGTTGAAGGGAAAGATGTAACTCTGTGAGATGAATTAACAGAACACAGAGCAGTTTCTCAGAAAGCTTCTTTCCAGTTTTGAACGGAAGATATTTCCTTTTTCACCATAGCCCTCTATGGGCTTCCAAATATCCCTTTGCCAATTCCACAAGAACAGCCTTAGCGAAATGCTTTTTGAAGGGAAAGATGTAACTCTGTGAGATGAATTAACAGAACACAGAGCAGTTTCTCAGAAAGCTTCTTTCCAGTTTTGAACGGAAGATATTTCCTTTTTCACCATAGCCCTCTATGGGCTTCCAAATATCCCTTTGCCAATTCCACAAGAACAGCCTTAGCGAAAGGCTTCTTGAAGGAAAAGATGTAACTCTGTGAGATGAATTAACAGAACACAGAGCAGTTTCTCAGACAGCTTCTTTCCAGTTTTGAACGGAAGATATTTCCTTTTTCACAATAGCCCTCTATGGGCTTCCAAATATCCCTTTGCCAATTCCACAAGAACAGCCTTAGCGAAAAGCTTCTTGAAGGGAAAGATGTAACTCTGTGAGATGAATTAACAAATAACAGAGCAGTTTCTCAGAAAGCTTCTTTCCAGTTTTGAACGGAAGATATTTCCTTTTTCACCATAGCCCTCTATGGGCTTCCAAATATCCCTTTGCCAATTCCACAAGAACAGCCTTAGCGAAAGGCTTCTTGAAGGGAAAGATGTAACTCTGTGAGATGAATTAACAGAACACAGAGCAGTTTCTCAGAAAGCTTCTTTCCAGTTTTGAACGGAAGATATTTCCTTTTTCACCATAGCCCTCTATGGGCTTCCAAATATCCCTTTGCCAATTCCACAAGAACAGCCTTAGCGAAAGGCTTCTTGAGGAAAACATGTAACTCTGTGAGATGAATTAACAGAACACAGAGCAGTTTCTCAGAAAGCTTCTTTCCAGTTTTGAACTGAAGATATTTCCTTTTTCACCATAGCCCTCTATGGGCTTCCAAATATCCCTTTGCCAATTCCACAAGAACAGCCTTAGCGAAAGGCTTCTTGAAGGGAAAGATGTAACTCTGTGAGATGAATTAACAGAACACAGAGCAGTTTCTCAGAAAACTTCTTTCCAGTTTTGAACGGAAGATATTTCCTTTTCACCATAGCCCTCTATGGGCTTCCAAATATCCCTTTGCCAATTCCACAAGAACAGCGTTATCGAAAGGCTTCTTGAAGGTAAAGATGCAACTCTGTGAGATGAATTAACAGAACACAGAGCAGTTTCTCAGAAAGCTTCTTTCCAGTTTTGAACGGAAGATATTTCCTTTTTCACCATAGCCCTCTATGGGCTTCCAAATATCCGTTTGCCAATTCCACAAGAACAGCCTTAGCGAAAGGCTTCTTGAAGGGAAAGATGTAACTCTGTGAGATGAATTAACAGAACACAGAGCAGTTTCTCAGAAAGCTTCTTTCCAGTTTTGAACGGAAGATATTTCCTTTTTCACCATAGCCCTCTATGGGCTTCCAAATATCCCTTTGCCAATTCCACAAGAACAGCCTTAGCGAAAGGCTTCTTGAAGGAAAACATGTAACTCTGTGAGATGAATTAACAGAACACAGAGCAGTTTCTCAGAAAGCTTCTTTCCAGTTTTGAACGGAAGATATTTCCTTTTTCACCATAGCCCTCTATGGGCTTCCAAATATCCCTTTGCCAATTCCACAAGAACAGCCTTAGCGAAAGGCTTCTTGAAGGGAAAGATGTAACTCTGTGAGATGAATTAACAGAACACAGAGCAGTTTCTCAGAAAACTTCCTTCCAGTTTTGAACGGAAGTTATTTCCTTTTCACCATAGCCCTCTATGGGCTTCCAAATATCCCTTTGCCAATTCCACAAGAACAGCGTTATCGAAAGGCTTCTTGAAGGTAAAGATGTAACTCTGTGAGATGAATTAACAGAACACAGAGCAGTTTCTCAGAAAGCTTCTTTCCAGTTTTGAACGGAAGATATTTCCTTTTTCACCATAGCCCTCTATGGGCTTCCAAATATCCCTTTGCCATTCCACAAGAACAGCCTTAGCGAAAGGCTTGTTGAAGGGAAAGATGTAACTCTGTGAGATGAATTAACAGAACACAGAGTAGTTTCTCAGAAAGCTTCTTTCCAGTTTTGAACGGAAGATATTTCCTTTTTCACCATAGCCCTCTATGGGCTTCCAAATATCCCTTTGCCAATTCCACAAGAACAGCCTTAGCGAAAGGCTTCTTGAAGGGAAAGATGTAACTCTGTGAGATGAATTAACAGAACACAGAGCAGTTTCTCAGAAAGCTTCTTTCCAGTTTTGAACGGAAGATATTTCCTTTTTCACCATAGCCCTCAATGGGCTTCCAAATATCCCTTTGCCAATTCCACAAGAACAGCCTTAGCGAAAGGCTTCTTGAAGGAAAAGATGTAACTCTGTGAGATGAATTAACAGAACACACAGCAGTTTCTCAGACAGCTTCTTTCCAGTTTTGAACGGAAGATATTTCCTTTTTCACAATAGCCCTCTATGGGCTTCCAAATATCCCTTTGCCAATTCCACAAGAACAGCCTTAGCGAAAAGCTTCTTGAAGGGAAAGATGTAACTCTGTGAGATGAATTAACAAAACACAGAGCAGTTTCTCAGAAAGCTTCTTTCCAGTTTTGAACGGAAGATATTTCCTTTTTCACCATAGCCCTCTATGGGCTTCCAAATATCCCTTTGCCAATTCCACAAGAACAGCCTTAGCGAAAGGCTTCTTGAAGGGAAAGATGTAACTCAGTGAGATGAATTAACAGAACACAGAGCAGTTTCTCAGAAAGCTTCTTTCCAGTTTTGAACGGAAGATATTTCCTTTTTCACCATAGCCCTCTATGGGCTTCCAAATATGCCTTTGCCAATTCCACAAGAACAGCCTTAGCGAAAGGCTTCTTGAAGGGAAAGATGTAACTCTGTGAGATGGATTAACAGAACACAGAGCAGTTTCTCAGAAAGCTTCTTTCCAGTTTTGAACGGAAGATAGTTCCTTTTTCACCATAGCCCTCTATGGGCTTCCAAATATCCCTTTCCCAATTTCACAAGAACAGCCTTAGCGAAATGCTTTTTGAAGGGAAAGATGTAACTCTGGGAGATGAATTAACAGAACACAGAGCAGTTTCTCAGAAAGCTTCTTTCCAGTTTTGAACGGAAGATATTTCCTTTTTCACCATAGCCCTCTATGGGCTTCCAAATATCCCTTTGCCAATTCCACAAGAACAGCCTTAGCGAAAGGCTTCTTGAAGGAAAAGATGTAACACTGTGAGATGAATTAACAGAACACAGAGCAGTTTCTCAGACAGCTTCTTTCCAGTTTTGAACGGAAGATATTTCCTTTTTCACAATAGCCCTCTATGGGCTTCCAAATATCCCTTTGCCAATTCCACAAGAACAGCCTTAGCGAAAAGCTTCTTGAAGGGAAAGATGTAACTCTGTGAGATGAATTAACAAAACACAGAGCAGTTTCTCAGAAAGCTTCTTTCCAGTTTTGAACGGAAGATATTTCCTTTTTCACCATAGCCCTCTATGGGCTTCCAAATATCCCTTTGCCAATTCCACAAGAACAGCCTTAGCGAAAGGCTTCTTGAAGGGAAAGATGTAACTCTGTGAGATGAATTAACAGAACACAGAGCAGTTTCTCAGAAAGCTTCTTTCCAGTTTTGAACGGAAGATATTTCCTTTTTCACCATAGCCCTCTATGGGCTTCCAAATATCCCTTTGCCAATTCCACAAGAACAGCCTTAGCGAAAGGCTTCTTGAAGGAAAAGATGTAACTCTGTGAGATGAATTAACAGAACACAGAGCAGTTTCTCAGAAAGCTTCTTTCCAGTTTTGAACGGAAGATATTTCCTTTTTCACAATAGCCCTCTATGGGCTTCCAAATATCCCTTTCCCAATTCCACAAGAACAGCCTGAGCGAAAAGCTTCTTGAAGGGAAAGATGTAACTCTGTGAGATGAATTAACAAAACACACAGCAGATTCTCAGAAAGCTTCTTTCCAGTTTTGAACGGAAGATATTTCCTTTTTCACCATAGCCCTCTATGGGCTTCCAAATATTCCTTTGCAAATTCCACAAGAACAGCCTTAGCGAAAGGCTTCTTGAAGGGAAAGATGTAACTCTGTGAGATGAATTAACAAAACACAGAGCAGTTTCTCAGAAAGCTTCTTTCCAGTTTTGAACGGAAGATATTTCCTTTTTCACCATAGCCCTCTATGGGCTTCCAAATATCCCTTTGCCAATTCCACAAGAACAGCCTTAGCGAAAGGCTTCTTGAAGGGAAAGATGTAACTCTGTGAGATGAATTAACAGAACACAGAGCAGTTTCTCAGAAAGCTTCTTTCCAGTTTTGAACGGAAGATATTTCCTTTTTCACCATAGCCCTCTATGGGCTTCCAAATATCCCTTTGCCAATTCCACAAGAACAGCCTTAGCGAAAGGCTTCATGAAGGGAAAGATGTAACTCTGTGAGATGAATTAACAGAACACAGAGGAGTTTCTCAGAAAGCTTCTTTCCAGTTTTGAACGGAAGGTATTTCCTTTTTCACCGTAGCCCTCTATGGGCTTCCAAATATCCCTTTTCCAATTCCACAAGAACAGCCTTAGCGAAAGGCTTGTTGAAGGGAAAGATGTAACTCTGTGAGATGAATTAACAGAACACAGAGCAGTTTCTCAGAAAGCTTCTTTCCAGTTTTGAACGGAAGATATTTCCTTTTTCACCATAGCCCTCTATGGGCTTCCAAATATCCCTTTGCCAATTCCACAAGAACAGCCTTAGCGAAAGGCTTCTTGAAGGGAAAGATGTAACTCTGTGAGATGAATTAACAGAACACAGAGCAGTTTCTCAGAAAGCTTCTTTCCAGTTTTGAACGGAAGATAGTTCCTTTTTCACAATAGCCCTCTATGGGCTTCCAAATATCCCTTTGCCAATTCCACAAGAACAGCCTTAGCGAAAGGCTTCTTGAAGGGAAAGATGTAACTCTGTGAGATGAATTAACAAAACACAGAGCAGTTTCTCAGAAAGCTTCTTTCCAGTTTTGAACGGAAGATATTTCCTTTTTCACCATAGCCCTCTATGGGCTTCCAAATATCCCTTTGCCAATTCCACAAGAACAGCCTTAGCGAAAGGCTTCTTGAAGGGAAAGATGTAACTCTGTGAGATGAATTAACAGAACACAGAGCAGTTTCTCAGAAAGCTTCTTTCCAGTTTTGAATGGAAGATATTTCTTTTTTCACCATAGCCCTCTATGGGCTTCCAAATATCCCTTTGCCAATTCCACAAAACAGCCTTAGCGAAAGGCTTCTTGAAGGGAAAGATGTAACTCTGTGAGATGAATTAACAGAACACAGAGCAGTTTCTCAGAAAGCTTCTTTCCAGTTTTGAACGGAAGTTATTTCCTTTTTCACCATAGCCCTCTATGGGCTTCCAAATATCCCTTTGACAATTCCACAAGAACAGCCTTAGCGAAAGGCTTCATGAAGGGAAAGATGTAACTCTGTGAGATGAATTAACAGAACACAGAGCAGTTTCTCAGAAAGCTTCTTTCCAGTTTTGAACGGAAGATATTTCCTTTTTCACCACAGCCCTCTATGGGCTTCCAAATATCCCTTTGCCAATTCCACAAGAACAGCCTTAGCGAAAGGCTTCTTGAAGGGAAAGATGTAACTCTGTGAGATGAATTAACAGAACACAGAGCAGTTTCTCAGAAAGCTTCTTTCCAGTTTTGAACGGAAGATATTTCCTTTTTCACCATAGCCCTCTATGGGCTTCCAAATATCCCTTTGCCAATTCCACAAGAACAGCCTTAGCGAAAGGCTTCTTGAAGGGAAAGATGTAACTCTGTGAGATGAATTAACAGAACACAGAGCAGTTTCTCAGAAAGCTTCTTTCCAGTTTTGAACGGAAGATATTTCCTTTTTCACCATAGCCCTCTATGGGCTTCCAAATATCCCTTTGCCAATTCCACAAGAACAGCCTTAGCGAAAGGCGTCTTGAAGGGAAAGATGTAACTCTGTGAGATGAATTAACAGAACACAGAGCAGTTTCTCAGAAAGCTTCTTTCCAGTTTTGAACGGAAGATATTTCCTTTTTCACCATAGCCCTCTATGGGCTTCCAAATATCCCTTTGCCAATTCCACAAGAACAGCCTTAGCGAAAGGCTTCTTGAAGGGAAAGATGTAACTCTGTGAGATGAATTAAGAGAAATCAGAGCAGTTTCTCAGAAAGCTTCTTTCCAGATTTGAACGGAAGATATTTCCTTTTTCACCATAGCCCTCTATGGGCTTCCAAATATCCCTTTGCCAATTCCACAAGAACAGCCTTAGCGAAAGGCTTCTTGAAGGGAAAGATGTAACTCTGTGAGATGAATTAACAGAACACAGAGCAGTTTCTCAGAAAGCTTCTTTCCAGTTTTGAACGGAAGATATTTCCTTTTTCACCATAGCCCTCTATGGGCTTCCAAATATCCCTTTGCCAATTCCACAAGAACAGCCTTAGCGAAAGGCTTCTTGAAGGGAAAGATGTAACTCTGTGAGATGTATTAACGGAACACAGAGCAGTTTCTCAGAAAGCTTCTTTCCAGTTTTGAACGGAAGATATTTCCTTTTTCACCATAGCACTCTATGGGATTCCAAATATCCCTTTGCCAATACCACAAGAACAGCCTTAGCGAAAGTCTTCTCGAAGGGATAGATGTAACTCTGTGAGATGAATTAACAAAACACAGAGCAGTTTCTCAGAAAGCTTCTTTCCAGTTTTGAACGGAAGATATTTCCTTTTTCACCATAGCCCTCTATGGGCTTCCAAATATCCCTTTGCCAATTCCACAAGAACAGCCTTAGCGAAAGGCTTCTTGAAGGGAAAGATGTAACTCTGTGAGATGAATTAACAGAACACAGAGCAGTTTCTCAGAAAGCTTCTTTCCAGTTTTGAATGGAAGATATTTCCTTTTTCACCATAGCCCTCTATGGGCTTCCAAATATCCCTTTGCCAATTCCGCAAGAACAGCCTTAGCGAAAGGCTTCTTGAAGGGAAAGATGTAACTCTGTGAGATGAATTAACAGAACACAGAACAGTTTCTCAGAAAGCTTCTTTCCTGTTTTGAACGGAAGATATTTCCTTTTTCACCATAGCCCTCTATGGGCTTCCAAATATCCCTTTGCCAATTCCACAAGAACAGCCTTAGCGAAAGGCTTCTTGAAGGGAAAGATGTAACTCTGTGAGATGAATTAACAGAACACAGAGCAGTTTCTCAGAAAACTTCTTTCCAGTTTTGAACGGAAGATATTTCCTTTTCACCATAGCCCTCTATGGGCTTCCAAATATCCCTTTGCCAATTCCACAAGAACAGCGTTATCGAAAGGCTTCTTGAAGGTAAAGATGTAACTCTGTGAGATGAATTAACAGAACACAGAGCAGTTTCTCAGAAAGCTTCTTTCCAGTTTTGAACGGAAGATATTTCCTTTTTCACCATAGCCCTCTATGGGCTTCCAAATATCCCTTTGCCAATTCCACAAGAACAGCCTTAGCGAAAGGCTTGTTGAAGGGAAAGATGTAACTCTGTGAGATGAATTAACAGAACACAGAGTAGTTTCTCAGAAAGCTTCTTTCCAGTTTTGAACGGAAGATATTTCCTTCTTCACCATAGCCCTCTATGGGCTTCCAAATATCCCTTTGCCAATTCCACAAGAACAGCCTTAGCGAAAGGCTTCTTGAAGGGAAAGATGTAACTCTGTGAGATGAATTAACAGAACACAGAGCAGTTTCTCAGAAAGCTTCTTTCCAGTTTTGAACGGAAGATATTTCCTTTTTCACCATAGCCCTCAATGGGCTTCCAAATATCCCTTTGCCAATTCCACAAGAACAGCCTTAGCGAAAGGCTTCTTGAAGGAAAAGATGTAACTCTGTGAGATGAATTAACAGAACACAGAGCAGTTTCTCAGACAGCTTCTTTCCAGTTTTGAACGGAAGATATTTCCTTTTTCACAATAGCCCTCTATGGGCTTCCAAATATCCCTTTGCCAATTCCACAAGAACAGCCTTAGCGAAAAGCTTCTTGAAGGGAAAGATGTAACTCTGTGAGATGAATTAACAAAACACAGAGCAGTTTCTCAGAAAGCTTCTTTCCAGTTTTGAACGGAAGATATTTCCTTTTTCACCATAGCCCTCTATGGGCTTCCAAATATCCCTTTGCCAATTCCACAAGAACAGCCTTAGCGAAAGGCTTCTTGAAGGGAAAGATGTAACTCAGTGAGATGAATTAACAGAACAAAGAGCAGTTTCTCAGAAAGCTTCTTTCCAGTTTTGAACGGAAGATATTTCCTTTTTCACCATAGCCCTCTATGGGCTTCCAAATATGCCTTTGCCAATTCCACAAGAACAGCCTTAGCGAAAGGCTTCTTGAAGGGAAAGATGTAACTCTGTGAGATGGATTAACAGAACACAGAGCAGTTTCTCAGAAAGCTTCTATCCAGTTTTGAACGGAAGATAGTTCCTTTTTCACCATAGCCCTCTATGGGCTTCCAAATATCCCTTTCCCAATTCCACAAGAACAGCCTTAGCGAAATGCTTTTTGAAGGGAAAGATGTAACTCTGTGAGATGAATTAACAGAACACAGAGCAGTTTCTCAGAAAGCTTCTTTCCAGTTTTGAACGGAAGATATTTCCTTTTTCACCATAGCCCTCTATGGGCTTCCAAATATCCCTTTGCCAATTCCACAAGAACAGCCTTAGCGAAAGGCTTCTTGAAGGAAAAGATGTAACTCTGTGAGATGAATTAACAGAACACAGAGCAGTTTCTCAGACAGCTTCTTTCCAGTTTTGAACGGAAGATATTTCCTTTTTCACAATAGCCCTCTATGGGCTTCCAAATATCCCTTTGCCAATTCCACAAGAACAGCCTTAGCGAAAAGCTTCTTGAAGGGAAAGATGTAACTCTGTGAGATGAATTAACAAAACACAGAGCAGTTTCTCAGAAAGCTTCTTTCCAGTTTTGAACGGAAGATATTTCCTTTTTCACCATAGCCCTCTATGGGCTTCCAAATATCCCTTTGCCAATTCCACAAGAACAGCCTTAGCGAAAGGCTTCTTGAAGGGAAAGATGTAACTCTGTGAGATGAATTAACAGAACACAGAGCAGTTTCTCAGAAAGCTTCTTTCCAGTTTTGAACGGAAGATATTTCCTTTTTCACCATAGCCCTCTATGGGCTTCCAAATATCCCTTTGCCAATTCCCCAAGAACAGCCTTAGCGAAAGGCTTCTTGAAGGAAAAGATGTAACTCTGTGAGATGAATTAACAGAACACAGAGCAGTTTCTCAGAAAGCTTCTTTCCAGTTTTGAACGGAAGATATTTCCTTTTTCAAAATAGCCCTCTATGGGCTTCCAAATATCCCTTTGCCAATTCCACAAGAACAGCCTTAGCGAAAGGCTTCTTGAAGGGAAAGATGTAACTCTGTGAGATGAATTAACAAAACACAGAGCAGTTTCTCAGAAAGCTTCTTTCCAGTTTTGAACGGAAGATATTTCCTTTTTCACCATAGCCCTCTATGGGCTTCCAAATATCCCTTTGCCAATTCCACAAGAACAGCCTTAGCGAAAGGCTTCTTGAAGGGAAAGATGTAACTCTGTGAGATGAATTAACAGAACACAGAGCAGTTTCTCAGAAAGCTTCTTTCCAGTTTTGAACGGAAGATATTTCCTTTTTCACCATAGCCCTCTATGGGCTTCCAAATATCCCTTTGCCAATTCCACAAGAACAGCCTTAGCGAAAGGCTTCATGAAGGGAAAGATGTAACTCTGTGAGATGAATTAACAGAACACAGAGCAGTTTCTCAGAAAGCTTCTTTCCAGTTTTGAACGGAAGATATTTCCTTTTTCACCGTAGCCCTCTATGGGCTTCCAAATATCCCTTTTCCAATTCCACAAGAACAGCCTTAGCGAAAGGCTTCTTGAAGGGAAAGATGTAACTCTGTGAGATGAATTAACAGAACACAGAGCAGTTTCTCAGAAAGCTTCTTTCCAGTTTTGAACGGAAGATATTTCCTTTTTCACCATAGCCCTCTATGGGCTTCCAAATATCCCTTTGCCAATTCCACAAGAACCGCCTTAGCGAAAGGCTTCTTGAAGGGATAGATGTAACTCTGTGAGATGGATTAACAGAACACAGAGCAGTTTCTCAGAAAGCTTCTTTCCAGTTTTGAACGGAAGATAGTTCCTTTTTCACCATAGCCCTCTATGGGCTTCCAAATATCCCTTTGCCAATTCCACAAGAACAGCCTTAGCGAAAGGCTTTCTTGAAGGGAAAGATGTAACTCTGTGAGATGAATTAACAAAACACAGAGCAGTTTCTCAGAAATCTTCTTTCCAGTTTTGAACGGAAGATATTTCCTTTTTCACCATAGCCCTCTATGGGCTTCCAAATATCCCTTTGCCAATTCCACAAGAACAGCCTTAGCGAAAGGCTTCTTGAAGGGAAAGATGTAACTCTGTGAGATGAATTAACAGAACACAGAGCAGTTTCTCAGAAAGCTTCTTTCCAGTTTTGAACGGAAGATATTTCCTTTTTCACCATAGCCCTCTATGGTCTTCCAAATATCCCTTTGCCAATTCCACAAGATCAGACTTAGCGAAAGGCTTCTTGAAGGGAAAGATGTAACTCTGTGAGATGAATTAACAGAACACAGAGCAGTTTCTCAGAAAGCTTCTTTCCAGTTTTGAACGGAAGATATTTCCTTTTTCACCATAGCCCTCTATGGGCTTCCAAATATCCCTTTGCCAATTCCACAAGAACAGCCTTAGCGAAAGGCTTCTTGAAGGGAAAGATGTAACTCTGTGAGATGGATTAACAGAACACAGAGCAGTTTCTCAGAAAGCTTCTTTCCAGTTTTGAACGGAAGATAGTTCCTTTTTCACCATAGCCCTCTATGGGCTTCCAAATATCCCTTTGCCAATTCCACAAGAACAGCCTTAGCGAAAGGCTTCTTGAAGGGAAAGATGTAACTCTGTGAGATGAATTAACAGAACACAGAGCAGTTTCTCAGAAAGCTTCTTTCCAGTTTTGAACGGAAGATATTTCCTTTTTCACGATAGCCCTCTATGGGCTTCCAAATATCCCTTTGCCACTTCCAAAAGAACAGCCTTAGCGAAAGGCTTCTTGAAGGAAAAGATGTAACTCCGTGAGATGAATTAACAGAACACAGAGCAGTTTCTCAGACAGCTTCTTTCCAGTTTTGAACGGAAGATATTTCCTTTTTCACAATAGCCCTCCATGGGCTTCCAAATATCCCTTTGCCAATTCCACAAGAACAGCCTTAGCGAAAAGCTTCTTGAAGGGAAAGATGTAACTCTGTGAGATGAATTAACAAAACACAGAGCAGTTTCTCAGAAAGCTTCTTTCCAGTTTTGAACGGAAGATATTTCCTTTTTCACGATAGCCCTCTATGGGCTTCCAAATATCCCTTTGCCAATTCCACAAGAACAGCCTTAGCGAAAGGCTTCTTGAAGGGAAAGATGTAACTCTGTGAGATGAATTAACAGAACACAGAGCAGTTTCTCAGAAAGCTTCTTTCCAGTTTTGAATGGAAGATATTTCCTTTTTCACCATAGCCCTCTATGGGCTTCCAAATATCCCTTTGCCAATTCCGCAAGAACAGCCTTAGCGAAAGGCTTCTTGAAGGGAAAGATGTAACTCTGTGAGATGAATTAACAGAACACAGAGCAGTTTCTCAGAAAGCTTCTTTCCAGTTTTGAACGGAAGATATTTCCTTCTTCACCATAGCCCTCTATGGGCTTCCAAATATCCCTTTGCCAATTCCACAAGAACAGCCTTAGCGAAAGGCTTCTTGAAGGGAAAGATGTAACTCTGTGAGATGAATTAACAGAACACAGAGCAGTTTCTCAGAAAAATTCTTTCCAGTTTTGAACGGAAGATATTTCCTTTTCACCATAGCCCTCTATGGGCTTCCAAATATCCCTTTGCCAATTCCACAAGAACAGCGTTATCGAAAGGCTTCTTGAAGGTAAAGATGTAACTCTGTGAGATGAATTAACAGAACACAGAGCAGTTTCTCAGAAAGCTTCTTTCCAGTTTTGAACGGAAGATATTTCCTTTTTCACCATAGCCCTCTATGGGCTTCCAAATATCCCTTTGCCAATTCCACAAGAACAGCCTTAGCGAAAGGCTTGTTGAAGGGAAAGATGTAACTCTGTGAGATGAATTAACAGAACACAGAGTAGTTTCTCAGAAAGCTTCTTTCCAGTTTTGAACGGAAGATATTTCCTTTTTCACCATAGCCCTCTATGGGCTTCCAAATATCCCTTTGCCAATTCCACAAGAACAGCCTTAGCGAAAGGCTTCTTGAAGGGAAAGATGTAACTCTGTGAGATGAATTAACAGAACACAGAGCAGTTTCTCAGACAGCTTCTTTCCAGTTTTGAACGGAAGATATTTCCTTTTTCACCATAGCCCTCAATGGGCTTCCAAATATCCCTTTGCCAATTCCACAAGAACAGCCTTAGCGAAAGGCTTCTTGAAGGAAAAGATGTAACTCTGTGAGATGAATTAACAGAACACACAGCAGTTTCTCAGACAGCTTCTTTCCAGTTTTGAACGGAAGATATTTCCTTTTTCACAATAGCCCTCTATGGGCTTCCAAATATCCCTTTGCCAATTCCACAAGAACAGCCTTAGCGAAAAGCTTCTTGAAGGGAAAGATGTAACTCTGTGAGATGAATTAACAAAACACAGAGCAGTTTCTCAGAAAGCTTCTTTCCAGTTTTGAACGGAAGATATTTCCTTTTTCACCATAGCCCTCTATGGGCTTCCAAATATCCCTTTGCCAATTCCACAAGAACAGCCTTAGCGAAAGGCTTCTTGAAGGGAAAGATGTAACTCAGTGAGATGAATTAACAGAACACAGAGCAGTTTCTCAGAAAGCTTCTTTCCAGTTTTGAACGGAAGATATTTCCTTTTTCACCATAGCCCTCTATGGGCTTCCAAATATGCCTTTGCCAATTCCACAAGAACAGCCTTAGCGAAAGGCTTCTTGAAGGGAAAGATGTAACTCTGTGAGATGGATTAACAGAACACAGAGCAGTTTCTCAGAAAGCTTCTATCCAGTTTTGAACGGAAGATATTTCCTTTTTCACCATAGCCCTCAATGGGCTTCCAAATATCCCTTTGCCAATTCCACAAGAACAGCCTTAGCGAAAGGCTTCTTGAAGGAAAAGATGTAACTCTGTGAGATGAATTAACAGAACACACAGCAGTTTCTCAGACAGCTTCTTTCCAGTTTTGAACGGAAGATATTTCCTTTTTCACCATAGCCCTGTATGGGCTTCCAAATATCCCTTTGCCAATTCCACAAGAACAGCCTTAGCGAAAGGCTTCTTGAAGGAAAAGATGTAACTCTGTGAGATGAATTAACAGAACACAGAGCAGTTTCTCAGACAGCTTCTTTCCAGTTTTGAACGGAAGATATTTCCTTTTTCACAATAGCCCTCTATGGGCTTCCAAATATCCCTTTGCCAATTCCACAAGAACAGCCCTAGCGAAAAGCTTCTTGAAGGGAAAGATGTAACTCTGTGAGATGAATTAACAAAACACAGAGCAGTTTCTCAGAAAGCTTCTTTCCAGTTTTGAACGGAAGATATTTCCTTTTTCACCATAGCCCTCTATGGGCTTCCAAATATCCCTTTGCCAATTCCACAAGAACAGCCTTAGCGAAAGGCTTCTTGAAGGGAAAGATGTAACTCTGTGAGATGAATTAACAGAACACAGAGCAGTTTCTCAGAAAGCTTCTTTCCAGTTTTGAACGGAAGATATTTCCTTTTTCACCATAGCCCTCTATGGGCTTCCAAATATCCCTTTGCCAATTCCACAAGAACAGCCTTAGCGAAAGGCTTCTTGAAGGAAAAGATGTAACTCTGTGAGATGAATTAACAGAACACAGAGCAGTTTCTCAGAAAGCTTCTTTCCAGTTTTGAACGGAAGATATTTCCTTTTTCACAATAGCCCTCTATGGGCTTCCAAATATCCCTTTGCCAATTCCACAAGAACAGCCTGAGCGAAAAGCTTCTTGAAGGGAAAGATGTAACTCTGTGAGATGAATTAACAAAACACAGAGCAGTTTCTCAGAAAGCTTCTTTCCAGTTTTGAACGGAAGATATTTCCTTTTTCACCATAGCCCTCTATGGGCTTCCAAATATTCCTTTGCAAATTCCACAAGAACAGCCTTAGCGAAAGGCTTCTTGAAGGGAAAGATGTAACTCTGTGAGATGAATTAACAAAACACAGAGCAGTTTCTCAGAAAGCTTCTTTCCAGTTTTGAACGGAAGATATTTCCTTTTTCACCATAGCCCTCTATGGGCTTCCAAATATCCCTTTGCCAATTCCACAAGAACAGCCTTAGCGAAAGGCTTCTTGAAGGGAAAGATGTAACTCTGTGAGATGAATTAACAGAACACAGAGCAGTTTCTCAGAAAGCTTCTTTCCAGTTTTGAACGGAAGATATTTCCTTTTTCACCATAGCCCTCTATGGGCTTCCAAATATCCCTTTGCCAATTCCACAAGAACAGCCTTAGCGAAAGGCTTCATGAAGGGAAAGATGTAACTCTGTGAGATGAATTAACAGAACACAGAGCAGTTTCTCAGAAATCTTCTTTCCAGTTTTGAACGGAAGATATTTCCTTTTTCACCGTAGCCCTCTATGGGCTTCCAAATATCCCTTTTCCAATTCCACAAGAACAGCCTTAGCGAAAGGCTTCTTGAAGGGAAAGATGTAACTCTGTGAGATGAATTAACAGAACACAGAGCAGTTTCTCAGAAAGCTTCTTTCCAGTTTTGAACGGAAGATATTTCCTTTTTCACCATAGCCCTCTATGGGCTTCCAAATATCCCTTTGCCAATTCCACAAGAACCGCCTTAGCGAAAGGCTTCTTGAAGGGAACGATGTAACTCTGTGAGATGGATTAACAGAACACAGAGCAGTTTCTCAGAAAGCTTCTTTCCAGTTTTGAACGGAAGATAGTTCCTTTTTCACCATAGCCCTCTATGGGCTTCCAAATATCCCTTTGCCAATTCCACAAGAACAGCCTTAGCGAAAGGCTTCTTGAAGGGAAAGATGTAACTCTCTGAGATGAATTAACAGAACACAGAGCAGTTTCTCAGAAAGCTTCTTTCCAGTTTTGAACGGAAGATATTTCCTTTTTCACCATAGCCCTCTATGGGCTTCCAAATATCCCTTTGCCAATTCCACAAGAACAGCCTTAGCGAAAGGCTTCTTGAAGGGAAAGATGTAACTCTGTGAGATGAATTAGCAGAAATCAGAGCAGTTTCTCAGAAAGCTTCTTTCCAGTTTTGAACGGAAGATATTTCCTTTTTCACCATAGCCCTCTATGGGCTTCCAAATATCCCTTTGCCAATTCCACAAGAACATCCTTAGCTAAAGGCTTCTTGAAGGAAAAGATGTAACTCTGTGAGATGAATTAACAGAACACAGAGCAGTTTCTCAGAAAGCTTCTTTCCAGTTTTGAACGGAAGATATTTTCTTTTTCACAATAGCCCTCTATGGGCTTCCAAATATCCCTTTGCCAATTCCACAAGAACAGCCTTAGCGAAAAGCTTCTTGAAGGGAAAGATGTAACTCTGTGAGATGAATTAACAAAACACAGAGCAGTTTCTCAGAAAGCTTCTTTCCAGTTTTGAACGGAAGATATTTCCTTTTTCACCATAGCCCTCTATGGGCTTCCAAATATCCCTTTGCCAATTCCACAAGAACAGCCTTAGCGAAAGGCTTCTTGAAGGGAAAGATGTAACTCTGTGAGATGAATTAACAGAACACAGAGCAGTTTCTCAGAAAGCTTCTTTCCAGTTTTGAACGGAAGATATTTCCTTTTTCAATATAGCCCTCTATGGGCTTCCAAATATCCCTTTGCCAATTCCACAAGAACAGCCTTAGCGAAAGGCTTCTTGAAGGGAAAGATGTAACTCTGTGAGATGAATTAACAGAACACAGAGCAGTTTCTCAGAAAGCTTCTTTCCAGTTTTGAACGGAAGATATTTCCTTTTTCACCATAGCCCTCTATGGGCTTCCAAATATCCCTTTGCCAATTCCACAAGAACAGCCTTAGGGAAAGGCTTCTTGAAGGGAAAGATGTAACTCTGTGAGATGAATTAACAGGACACAGAGCAGTTTCTCAGAAAGCTTCTTTCCAGTTTTGAACGGAAGACATTTCCTTTTTCACCATAGCCCTCTATGGGCTTCCAAATATCCCTTTGCCAATTCCACAAGAACAGCCTTAGCGAAAGGCTTCTTGAAGGGAAAGATGTAACTCTGTGAGATGAATTAACAGAACACAGAGCAGTTTCTCAGAAAGCTTCTTTCCAGTTTTGAACGGAAGATATTTCCTTTTTCACCATAGCCCTCTATGGTCTTCCAAATATCCCTTTGCCAATTCCACAAGATCAGACTTAGCGAAAGGCTTCTTGAAGGGAAAGATGTAACTCTGTGAGATGAATTAACAGAACACAGAGCAGTTTCTCAGAAAGCTTCTTTCCAGTTTTGAACGGAAGATATTTCCTTTTTCACCATAGCCCTCTATGGGCTTCCAAATATCCCTTTGCCAATTCCACAAGAACAGCCTTAGCGAAAAGCTTCTTGAAGGGAAAGATGTAACTCTGTGAGATGGATTAACAGAACACAGAGCAGTTTCTCAGAAAGCTTCTTTCCAGTTTTGAACGGAAGATAGTTCCTTTTTCACCATAGCCCTCTATGGGCTTGCAAATATCCCTTTGCCAATTCCACAAGAACAGCCTTAGCGAAAGGCTTTTTGAAGGGAAAGATGTAACTCTGTGAGATGAATTAACAGAACACAGAGCAGTTTCTCAGAAAGCTTCTTTCCAGTTTTGAACGGAAGATAGTTCCTTTTTCACCATACCCCTCTATGGGCTTCCAAATATCCCTTTGCCACTTCCACAAGAACAGCCTTAGCGAAAGGCTTCTTGAAGGAAAAGATGTAACTCCGTGAGATGAATTAACAGAACACAGAGCAGTTTCTCAGACAGCTTCTTTCCAGTTTTGAACGGAAGATATTTCCTTTTTCACAATAGCCCTCTATGGGCTTCCAAATATCCCTTTGCCAATTCCACAAGAACAGCCTTAGCGAAAAGCTTCTTGAAGGGAAAGATGTAACTCTGTGAGATGAATTAACAAAACACAGAGCAGTTTCTCAGAAAGCTTCTTTCCAGTTTTGAACGGAAGATATTTCCTTTTTCACAATAGCCCTCTATGGGCTTCCAAATATCCCTTTGCCAATTCCACAAGAACAGCGTTATTGAAAGGCTTCTTGAAGGGAAAGATGTAACTCTGTGAGATGAATTAACAGAACACAGAGCAGTTTCTCAGAAAGCTTCTTTCCAGTTTTGAACGGAAGATATTTCCTTTTTCACCATAGCCCTCTATGGGCTTCCAAATATCCCTTTGCCAATTCCACAAGAACAGCCTTAGCGAAAGGCTTGTTGAAGGGAAAGATGTAACTCTGTGAGATGAATTAACAGAACACAGAGCACTTTCTCAGAAAGCTTCTTTCCAGTTTTGAACGGAAGATATTTCCTTTTTCACCATAGCCCTCTATGGGCTTCCAAATATCCCTTTGCCAATTCCACAAGAACAGCCTTAGCGAAATGCTTTTTGAAGGGAAAGATGTAACTCTGTGAGATGAATTAACAGAACACAGAGCAGTTTCTCAGAAAGCTTCTTTCCAGTTTTGAACGGAAGATATTTCCTTTTTCACCATAGCCCTCTATGGGCTTCCAAATATCCCTTTGCCAATTCCACAAGAACAGCCTTAGCGAAAGGCTTCTTGAAGGAAAAGATGTAACTCTGTGAGATGAATTAACAGAACACAGAGCAGTTTCTCAGACAGCTTCTTTCCAGTTTTGAACGGAAGATATTTCCTTTTTCACAATAGCCCTCTATGGGCTTCCAAATATCCCTTTGCCAATTCCACAAGAATAGCCTTAGCGAAAAGCTTCTTGAAGGGAAAGATGTAACTCTGTGAGATGAATTAACAAAACACAGAGCAGTTTCTCAGAAAGCTTCTTTCCAGTTTTGAACGGAAGATATTTCCTTTTTCACCATAGCCCTCTATGGGCTTCCAAATATCCCTTTGCCAATTCCACAAGAACAGCCTTAGCGAAAGGCTTCTTGAAGGGAAAGATGTAACTCTGTGAGATGAATTAACAGAACACAGAGCAGTTTCTCAGAAAGCTTCTTTCCAGTTTTGAACGGAAGATATTTCCTTTTTCACCATAGCCCTCTATGGGCTTCCAAATATCCCTTTGCCAATTCCACAAGAACAGCCTTAGCGAAAGGCTTCTTGAGGAAAACATGTAACTCTGTGAGATGAATTAACAGAACACAGAGCAGTTTCTCAGAAAGCTTCTTTCCAGTTTTGAACGGAAGATATTTCCTTTTTCACCATAGCCCTCTATGGGATTCCAAATATCCCTTTGCCAATTCCACAAGAACAGCCTTAGCGAAAGGCTTCTTGAAGGGAAAGATGTAACTCTGTGAGATGAATTAACAGAACACAGAGCAGTTTCTCAGAAAACTTCTTTCCAGTTTTGAACGGAAGATATTTCCTTTTCACCATAGCCCTCTATGGGCTTCCAAATATCCCTTTGCCAATTCCACAAGAACAGCGTTATCGAAAGGCTTCTTGAAGGTAAAGATGTAACTCTGTGAGATGAATTAACAGAACACAGAGCAGTTTCTCAGAAAGCTTCTTTCCAGTTTTGAACGGAAGATATTTCCTTTTTCACCATAGCCCTCTATGGGCTTCCAAATATCCCTTTGCCAATTCCACAAGAACAGCCTTAGCGAAAAGCTTCTTGAAGGGAAAGATGTAACTCTGTGAGATGAATTAACAAAACACAGAGCAGTTTCTCAGAAAGCTTCTTTCCAGTTTTGAACGGAAGATATTTCCTTTTTCACCATAGCCCTCTATGGGCTTCCAAATATCCCTTTGCCAATTCCACAAGAACAGCCTTAGCGAAAGGCTTCTTGAAGGGAAAGATGTAACTCTGTGAGATGAATTAACAGAACACAGAGCAGTTTCTCAGAAAGCTTCTTTCCAGTTTTGAACGGAAGATATTTCCTTTTTCACCATAGCCCTCTATGGGCTTCCAAATATCCCTTTGCCAATTCCACAAGAACAGCCTTAGCGAAAGGCTTCTTGAAGGAAAACATGTAACTCTGTGAGATGAATTAACAGAACACAGAGCAGTTTCTCAGAAAGCTTCTTTCAGTTTTGAACGGAAGATATTTCCTTTTTCACCATAGCCCTCTATGGGCTTCCAAATATCCCTTTGCCAATTCCACAAGAACAGCCTTAGCGAAAGGCTTCTTGAAGGGAAAGATGTAACTCTGTGAGATGAATTAACAGAACACAGAGCAGTTTCTCAGAAAACTTCCTTCCAGTTTTGAACGGAAGATATTTCCTTTTCACCATAGCCCTCTATGGGCTTCCAAATATCCCTTTGCCAATTCCACAAGAACAGCGTTATCGAAAGGCTTCTTGAAGGTAAAGATGTAACTCTGTGAGATGAATTAACAGAACACAGAGCAGTTTCTCAGAAAGCTTCTTTCCAGTTTTGAACGGAAGATATTTCCTTTTTCACCATAGCCCTCTATGGGCTTCCAAATATCCCTTTGCCATTCCACAAGAACAGCCTTAGCGAAAGGCTTGTTGAAGGGAAAGATGTAACTCTGTGAGATGAATTAACAGAACACAGAGTAGTTTCTCAGAAAGCTTCTTTCCAGTTTTGAACGGAAGATATTTCCTTTTTCACCATAGCCCTCTATGGGCTTCCAAATATCCCTTTGCCAATTCCACAAGAACAGCCTTAGCGAAAGGCTTCTTGAAGGGAAAGATGTAACTCTGTGAGATGAATTAACAGAACACAGAGCAGTTTCTCAGAAAGCTTCTTTCCAGTTTTGAACGGAAGATATTTCCTTTTTCACCATAGCCCTCAATAGGCTTCCAAATATCCCTTTGCCAATTCCACAAGAACAGCCTTAGCGAAAGGCTTCTTGAAGGAAAAGATGTAACTCTGTGAGATGAATTAACAGAACACACAGCAGTTTCTCAGACAGCTTCTTTCCAGTTTTGAACGGAAGATATTTCCTTTTTCACAATAGCCCTCTATGGGCTTCCAAATATCCCTTTGCCAATTCCACAAGAACAGCCTTAGCGAAAAGCTTCTTGAAGGGAAAGATGTAACTCTGTGAGATGAATTAACAAAACACAGAGCAGTTTCTCAGAAAGCTTCTTTCCAGTTTTGAACGGAAGATATTTCCTTTTTCACCATAGCCCTCTATGGGCTTCCAAATATCCCTTTGCCAATTCCACAAGAACAGCCTTAGCGAAAGGCTTCTTGAAGGGAAAGATGTAACTCAGTGAGATGAATTAACAGAACACAGAGCAGTTTCTCAGAAAGCTTCTTTCCAGTTTTGAACGGAAGATATTTCCTTTTTCACCATAGCCCTCTATGGGCTTCCAAATATGCCTTTGCCAATTCCACAAGAACAGCCTTAGCGAAAGGCTTCTTGAAGGGAAAGATGTAACTCTGTGAGATGGATTAACAGAACACAGAGCAGTTTCTCAGAAAGCTTCTTTCCAGTTTTGAACGGAAGATAGTTCCTTTTTCACCATAGCCCTCTATGGGCTTCCAAATATCCCTTTCCCAATTTCACAAGAACAGCCTTAGCGAAATGCTTTTTGAAGGGAAAGATGTAACTCTGTGAGATGAATTAACAGAACACAGAGCAGTTTCTCAGAAAGCTTCTTTCCAGTTTTGAACGGAAGATATTTCCTTTTTCACCATAGCCCTCTATGGGCTTCCAAATATCCCTTTGCCAATTCCACAAGAACAGCCTTAGCGAAAGGCTTCTTGAAGGAAAAGATGTAACTCTGTGAGATGAATTAACAGAACACAGAGCAGTTTCTCAGACAGCTTCTTTCCAGTTTTGAACGGAAGATATTTCCTTTTTCACAATAGCCCTCTATGGGCTTCCAAATATCCCTTTGCCAATTCCACAAGAACAGCCTTAGCGAAAAGCTTCTTGAAGGGAAAGATGTAACTCTGTGAGATGAATTAACAAAACACAGAGCAGTTTCTCAGAAAGCTTCTTTCCAGTTTTGAACGGAAGATATTTCCTTTTTCACCATAGCCCTCTATGGGCTTCCAAATATCCCTTTGCCAATTCCACAAGAACAGCCTTAGCGAAAGGCTTCTTGAAGGGAAAGATGTAACTCTGTGAGATGAATTAACAGAACACAGAGCAGTTTCTCAGAAAGCTTCTTTCCAGTTTTGAACGGAAGATATTTCCTTTTTCACCATAGCCCTCTATGGGCTTCCAAATATCCCTTTGCCAATTCCACAAGAACAGCCTTAGCGAAAGGCTTCTTGAAGGAAAAGATGTAACTCTGTGAGATGAATTAACAGAACACAGAGCAGTTTCTCAGAAAGCTTCTTTCCAGTTTTGAACGGAAGATATTTCCTTTTTCACAATAGCCCTCTATGGGCTTCCAAATATCCCTTTGCCAATTCCACAAGAACAGCCTGAGCGAAAAGCTTCTTGAAGGGAAAGATGTAACTCTGTGAGATGAATTAACAAAACACACAGCAGTTTCTCAGAAAGCTTCTTTCCAGTTTTGAACGGAAGATATTTCCTTTTTCACCATAGCCCTCTATGGGCTTCCAAATATTCCTTTGCAAATTCCACAAGAACAGCCTTAGCGAAAGGCTTCTTGAAGGGAAAGATGTAACTCTGTGAGATGAATTAACAAAACACAGAGCAGTTTCTCAGAAAGCTTCTTTCCAGTTTTGAACGGAAGATATTTCCTTTTTCACCATAGCCCTCTATGGGCTTCCAAATATCCCTTTGCCAATTCCACAAGAACAGCCTTAGCGAAAGGCTTCTTGAAGGGAAAGATGTAACTCTGTGAGATGAATTAACAGAACACAGAGCAGTTTCTCAGAAAGCTTCTTTCCAGTTTTGAACGGAAGATATTTCCTTTTTCACCATAGCCCTCTATGGGCTTCCAAATATCCCTTTGCCAATTCCACAAGAACAGCCTTAGCGAAAGGCTTCATGAAGGGAAAGATGTAACTCTGTGAGATGAATTAACAGAACACAGAGCAGTTTCTCAGAAAGCTTCTTTCCAGTTTTGAACGGAAGATATTTCCTTTTTCACCGTAGCCCTCTATGGGCTTCCAAATATCCCTTTTCCAATTCCACAAGAACAGCCTTAGCGAAAGGCTTGTTGAAGGGAAAGATGTAACTCTGTGAGATGAATTAACAGAACACAGAGCAGTTTCTCAGAAAGCTTCTTTCCAGTTTTGAACGGAAGATATTTCCTTTTTCACCATAGCCCTCTATGGGCTTCGAAATATCCCTTTGCCAATTCCACAAGAACAGCCTTAGCGAAAGGCTTCTTGAAGGGAAAGATGTAACTCTGTGAGATGAATTAACAGAACACAGAGCAGTTTCTCAGAAAGCTTCTTTCCAGTTTTGAACGGAAGATAGTTCCTTTTTCACAATAGCCCTCTATGGGCTTCCAAATATCCCTTTGCCAATTCCACAAGAACAGCCTTAGCGAAAGGCTTCTTGAAGGGAAAGATGTAACTCTGTGAGATGAATTAACAAAACACAGAGCAGTTTCTCAGAAAGCTTCTTTCCAGTTTTGAACGGAAGATATTTCCTTTTTCACCATAGCCCTCTATGGGCTTCCAAATATCCCTTTGCCAATTCCACAAGAACAGCCTTAGCGAAAGGCTTCTTGAAGGGAAAGATGTAACTCTGTGAGATGAATTAACAGAACACAGAGCAGTTTCTCAGAAAGCTTCTTTCCAGTTTTGAATGGAAGATATTTCTTTTTTCACCATAGCCCTCTATGGGCTTCCAAATATCCCTTTGCCAATTCCACAAAACAGCCTTAGCGAAAGGCTTCTTGAAGGGAAAGATGTAACTCTGTGAGATGAATTAACAGAACACAGAGCAGTTTCTCAGAAAGCTTCTTTCCAGTTTTGAACGGAAGTTATTTCCTTTTTCACCATAGCCCTCTATGGGCTTCCAAATATCAATTGACAATTCCACAAGAACAGCCTTAGCGAAAGGCTTCATGAAGGGAAAGATGTAACTCTGTGAGATGAATTAACAGAACACAGAGCAGTTTCTCAGAAAGCTTCTTTCCAGTTTTGAACGGAAGATATTTCCTTTTTCACCATAGCCCTCTATGGGCTTCCAAATATCCCTTTGCCAATTCCACAAGAACAGCCTTAGCGAAAGGCTTCTTGAAGGGAAAGATGTAACTCTGTGAGATGAATTAACAGAACACAGAGCAGTTTCTCAGAAAGCTTCTTTCCAGTTTTGAACGGAAGATATTTCCTTTTTCACCATAGCCCTCTATGGGCTTCCAAATATCCCTTTGCCAATTCCACAAGAACAGCCTTAGCCAAAGGCTTCTTGAAGGGAAAGATGTAACTCTGTGAGATGAATTAACAGAACACAGAGCAGTTTCTCAGAAAGCTTCTTTCCAGTTTTGAACGGAAGATATTTCCTTTTTCACCATAGCCCTCTATGGGCTTCCAAATATCCCTTTGCCAATTCCACAAGAACAGCCTTAGCGAAAGGCGTCTTGAAGGGAAAGATGTAACTCTGTGAGATGAATTAACAGAACACAGAGCAGTTTCTCAGAAAGCTTCTTTCCAGTTTTGAACGGAAGATATTTCCTTTTTCACCATAGCCCTCTATGGGCTTCCAAATATCCCTTTGCCAATTCCACAAGAACAGCCTTAGCGAAAGGCTTCTTGAAGGGAAAGATGTAACTCTGTGAGATGAATTAAGAGAAATCAGAGCAGTTTCTCAGAAAGCTTCTTTCCAGATTTGAACGGAAGATATTTCCTTTTTCACCATAGCCCTCTATGGGCTTCCAAATATCCCTTTGCCAATTCCACAAGAACAGCCTTAGCGAAAGGCTTCTTGAAGGGAAAGATGTAACTCTGTGAGATGAATTAACAGAACACAGAGCAGTTTCTCAGAAAGCTTCTTTCCAGTTTTGAACGGAAGATATTTCCTTTTTCACCATAGCCCTCTATGGGCTTCCAAATATCCCTTTGCCAATTCCACAAGAACAGCCTTAGCGAAAGGCTTCTTGAAGGGAAAGATGTAACTCTGTGAGATGTATTAACGGAACACAGAGCAGTTTCTCAGAAAGCTTCTTTCCAGTTTTGAACGGAAGATATTTCCTTTTTCACCATAGCCCTCTATGGGATTCCAAATATCCCTTTGCCAATTCCACAAGAACAGCCTTAGCGAAAGTCTTCTCGAAGGGATAGATGTAACTCTGTGAGATGAATTAACAGAACACAGAGCAGTTTCTCAGAAAGCTTCTTTCCAGTTTTGAACGGAAGATATTTCCTTTTTCACCATAGCCCTCTATGGGCTTCCAAATATCCCTTTGCCAATTCCACAAGAACAGCCTTAGCGAAAGGCTTCTTGAAGGGAAAGATGTAACTCTGTGAGATGAATTAACAGAACACAGAGCAATTTCTCAGAAAGCTTCTTTCCAGTTTTGAACGGAAGATATTTCCTTTTTCTCCATAGCCCTCTATGGGCTTCCAAATATCCCTTTGCCAATTCCACAAGAACAGCCTTAGCGAAAGGCTTCTTGAAGGGAAAGATGTAACTCTGTGAGATGAATTAACAGAACACAGAGCAGTTTCTCAGAAAGCTTCTTTCCAGTTTTGAACGGAAGATATTTCCTTTTTCACCATAGTCCTCTATGGGCTTCCAAATATCCCTTTGCCAATTCCACAAGAACAGCCTTAGGGAAAGGCTTCTTGAAGGGAAAGATGTAACTCTGTGAGATGAATTAACAGGACACAGAGCAGTTTCTCAGAAAGCTTCTTTCCAGTTTTGAACGGAAGACATTTCCTTTTTCACCATAGCCCTCTATGGGCTTCCAAATATCCCTTTGCCAATTCCACAAGAACAGCCTTAGCGAAAGGCTTCTTGAAGGGAAAGATGTAACTCTGTGAGATGAATTAACAGAACACAGAGCAGTTTCTCAGAAAGCTTCTTTCCAGTTTTGAACGGAAGATATTTCCTTTTTCACCATAGCCCTCTATGGTCTTCCAAATATCCCTTTGCCAATTCCACAAGATCAGACTTAGCGAAAGGCTTCTTGAAGGGAAAGATGTAACTCTGTGAGATGAATTAACAGAACACAGAGCAGTTTCTCAGAAAGCTTCTTTCCAGTTTTGAACGGAAGATATTTCCTTTTTCACCGTAGCCCTCTATGGGCTTCCAAATATCCCTTTTCCAATTCCACAAGAACTGCCTTAGCGAAAGGCTTGTTGAAGGGAAAGATGTAACTCTGTGAGATGAATTAACAGAACACAGAGCAGTTTCTCAGAAAGCTTCTTTCCAGTTTTGAACGGAAGATATTTCCTTTTTCACCATAGCCCTCTATGGGCTTCCAAATATCCCTTTGCCAATTCCACAAGAACAGCCTTAGCGAAAGGCTTCTTGAAGGGAAAGATGTAACTCTGTGAGATGAATTAACAGAACACAGAGCAGTTTCTCAGAAAGCTTCTTTCCAGTTTTGAACGGAAGATAGTTCCTTTTTCACAATAGCCCTCTATGGGCTTCCAAATATCCCTTTGCCAATTCCACAAGAACAGCCTTAGCGAAAGGCTTCTTGAAGGGAAAGATGTAACTCTGTGAGATGAATTAACAAAACACAGAGCAGTTTCTCAGAAAGCTTCTTTCCAGTTTTGAACGGAAGATATTTCCTTTTTCACCATAGCCCTCTATGGGCTTCCAAATATCCCTTTGCCAATTCCACAAGAACAGCCTTAGCGAAAGGCTTCTTGAAGGGAAAGATGTAACTCTGTGAGATGAATTTACAGAACACAGAGCAGTTTCTCAGAAAGCTTCTTTCCAGTTTTGAATGGAAGATATTTCTTTTTTCACCATAGCCCTCTATGGGCTTCCAAATATCCCTTTGCCAATTCCACAAAACAGCCTTAGCGAAAGGCTTCTTGAAGGGAAAGATGTAACTCTGTGAGATGAATTAACAGAACACAGAGCAGTTTCTCAGAAAGCTTCTTTCCAGTTTTGAACGGAAGTTATTTCCTTTTTCACCATAGCCCTCTATGGGCTTCCAAATATCAATTGACAATTCCACAAGAACAGCCTTAGCGAAAGGCTTCATGAAGGGAAAGATGTAACTCTGTGAGATGAATTAACAGAACACAGAGCAGTTTCTCAGAAAGCTTCTTTCCAGTTTTGAACGGAAGATATTTCCTTTTTCACCATAGCCCTCTATGGGCTTCCAAATATCCCTTTGCCAATTCCACAAGAACAGCCTTAGCGAAAGGCTTCTTGAAGGGAAAGATGTAACTCTGTGAGATGAATTAACAGAACACAGAGCAGTTTCTCAGAAAGCTTCTTTCCAGTTTTGAACGGAAGATATTTCCTTTTTCACCATAGCCCTCTATGGGCTTCCAAATATCCCTTTGCCAATTCCACAAGAACAGCCTTAGCCAAAGGCTTCTTGAAGGGAAAGATGTAACTCTGTGAGATGAATTAACAGAACACAGAGCAGTTTCTCAGAAAGCTTCTTTCCAGTTTTGAACGGAAGATATTTCCTTTTTCACCATAGCCCTCTATGGGCTTCCAAATATCCCTTTGCCAATTCCACAAGAACAGCCTTAGCGAAAGGCGTCTTGAAGGGAAAGATGTAACTCTGTGAGATGAATTAACAGAACACAGAGCAGTTTCTCAGAAAGCTTCTTTCCAGTTTTGAACGGAAGATATTTCCTTTTTCACCATAGCCCTCTATGGGCTTCCAAATATCCCTTTGCCAATTCCACAAGAACAGCCTTAGCGAAAGGCTTCTTGAAGGGAAAGATGTAACTCTGTGAGATGAATTAAGAGAAATCAGAGCAGTTTCTCAGAAAGCTTCTTTCCAGATTTGAACGGAAGATATTTCCTTTTTCACCATAGCCCTCTATGGGCTTCCAAATATCCCTTTGCCAATTCCACAAGAACAGCCTTAGCGAAAGGCTTCTTGAAGGGAAAGATGTAACTCTGTGAGATGAATTAACAGAACACAGAGCAGTTTCTCAGAAAGCTTCTTTCCAGTTTTGAACGGAAGATATTTCCTTTTTCACCATAGCCCTCTATGGGCTTCCAAATATCCCTTTGCCAATTCCACAAGAACAGCCTTAGCGAAAGGCTTCTTGAAGGGAAAGATGTAACTCTGTGAGATGTATTAACGGAACACAGAGCAGTTTCTCAGAAAGCTTCTTTCCAGTTTTGAACGGAAGATATTTCCTTTTTCACCATAGCCCTCTATGGGATTCCAAATATCCCTTTGCCAATTCCACAAGAACAGCCTTAGCGAAAGTCTTCTCGAAGGGATAGATGTAACTCTGTGAGATGAATTAACAGAACACAGAGCAGTTTCTCAGAAAGCTTCTTTCCAGTTTTGAACGGAAGATATTTCCTTTTTCACCATAGCCCTCTATGGGCTTCCAAATATCCCTTTGCCAATTCCACAAGAACAGCCTTAGCGAAAGGCTTCTTGAAGGGAAAGATGTAACTCTGTGAGATGAATTAACAGAACACAGAGCAGTTTCTCAGAAAGCTTCTTTCCAGTTTTGAACGGAAGATATTTCCTTTTTCTCCATAGCCCTCTATGGGCTTCCAAATATCCCTTTGCCAATTCCACAAGAACAGCCTTAGCGAAAGGCTTCTTGAAGGGAAAGATGTAACTCTGTGAGATGAATTAACAGAACACAGAGCAGTTTCTCAGAAAGCTTCTTTCCAGTTTTGAACGGAAGATATTTCCTTTTTCACCATAGTCCTCTATGGGCTTCCAAATATCCCTTTGCCAATTCCACAAGAACAGCCTTAGGGAAAGGCTTCTTGAAGGGAAAGATGTAACTCTGTGAGATGAATTAACAGGACACAGAGCAGTTTCTCAGAAAGCTTCTTTCCAGTTTTGAACGGAAGACATTTCCTTTTTCACCATAGCCCTCTATGGGCTTCCAAATATCCCTTTGCCAATTCCACAAGAACAGCCTTAGCGAAAGGCTTCTTGAAGGGAAAGATGTAACTCTGTGAGATGAATTAACAGAACACAGAGCAGTTTCTCAGAAAGCTTCTTTCCAGTTTTGAACGGAAGATATTTCCTTTTTCACCATAGCCCTCTATGGTCTTCCAAATATCCCTTTGCCAATTCCACAAGATCAGACTTAGCGAAAGGCTTCTTGAAGGGAAAGATGTAACTCTGTGAGATGAATTAACAGAACACAGAGCAGTTTCTCAGAAAGCTTCTTTCCAGTTTTGAACGGAAGATATTTCCTTTTTCACCATAGCCCTCTATGGGCTTCCAAATATCCCTTTGCCAATTCCACAAGAACAGCCTTAGCGAAAGGCTTCTTGAAGGGAAAGATGTAACTCTGTGAGATGGATTAACAGAACACAGAGCAGTTTCTCAGAAAGCTTCTTTCCAGTTTTGAACGGAAGATAGTTCCTTTTTCACCATAGCCCTCTATGGGCTTCCAAATATGCCTTTGCCAATTCCACAAGAACAGCCTTAGCGAAAGGCTTCTTGAAGGGAAAGATGTAACTCTGTGAGATGGATTAACAGAACACAGAGCAGTTTCTCAGAAAGCTTCTATCCAGTTTTGAACGGAAGATAGTTCCTTTTTCACCATAGCCCTCTATGGGCTTCCAAATATCCCTTTCCCAATTCCACAAGAACAGCCTTAGCGAAATGCTTTTTGAAGGGAAAGATGTAACTCTGTGAGATGAATTAACAGAACACAGAGCAGTTTCTCAGACAGCTTCTTTCCAGTTTTGAACGGAAGATATTTCCTTTTTCACCATAGCCCTCTATGGGCTTCCAAATATCCCTTTGCCAATTCCACAAGAACAGCCTTAGCGAAAGGCTTCTTGAAGGAAAAGATGTAACTCTGTGAGATGAATTAACAGAACACAGAGCAGTTTCTCAGACAGCTTCTTTCCAGTTTTGAACGGAAGATATTTCCTTTTTCACAATAGCCCTCTATGGGCTTCCAAATATCCCTTTGCCAATTCCACAAGAACAGCCTTAGCGAAAAGCTTCTTGAAGGGAAAGATGTAACTCTGTGAGATGAATTAACAAAACACAGAGCAGTTTCTCAGAAAGCTTCTTTCCAGTTTTGAACGGAAGATATTTCCTTTTTCACCATAGCCCTCTATGGGCTTCCAAATATCCCTTTGCCAATTCCACAAGAACAGCCTTAGCGAAAGGCTTCTTGAAGGGAAAGATGTAACTCTGTGAGATGAATTAACAGAACACAGAGCAGTTTCTCAGAAAGCTTCTTTCCAGTTTTGAACGGAAGATATTTCCTTTTTCACCATAGCCCTCTATGGGCTTCCAAATATCCCTTTGCCAATTCCACAAGAACAGCCTTAGCGAAAGGCTTCTTGAAGGAAAAGATGTAACTCTGTGAGATGAATTAACAGAACACAGAGCAGTTTCTCAGAAAGCTTCTTTCCAGTTTTGAACGGAAGATATTTCCTTTTTCACAATAGCCCTCTATGGGCTTCCAAATATCCCTTTGCCAATTCCACAAGAACAGCCTGAGCGAAAAGCTTCTTGAAGGGAAAGATGTAACTCTGTGAGATGAATTAACAAAACACAGAGCAGTTTCTCAGAAAGCTTCTTTCCAGTTTTGAACGGAAGATATTTCCTTTTTCACCATAGCCCTCTATGGGCTTCCAAATATCCCTTTGCCAATTCCACAAGAACAGCCTTAGCGAAAGGCTTCTTGAAGGGAAAGATGTAACTCTGTGAGATGAATTAACAGAACACAGAGCAGTTTCTCAGAAAGCTTCTTTCCAGTTTTGAACGGAAGATATTTCCTTTTTCACCATAGCCCTCTATGGGCTTCCAAATATCCCTTTGCCAATTCCACAAGAACAGCCTTAGCGAAAGGCTTCTTGAAGGGAAAGATGTAACTCTGTGAGATGAATTAACAGAAATCAGAGCAGTTTCTCAGAAAGCTTCTTTCCAGTTTTGAACGGAAGATATTTCCTTTTTCACCATAGCCCTCTATGGGCTTCCAAATATCCCTTTGCCAATTCCACAAGAACAGCCTTAGCGAAAGGCTTCTTGAAGGAAAATATGTAACTCTGTGAGATGAATTAACAGAACACAGAGCAGTTTCTCAGACAGCTTCTTTCCAGTTTTGAACGGAAGATATTTTCTTTTTCACAATAGCCCTCTATGGGCTTCCAAATATCCCTTTGCCAATTCCACAAGAACAGCCTTAGCGAAAAGCTTCTTGAAGGGAAAGATGTAACTCTGTGAGATGAATTAACAAAACACAGAGCAGTTTCTCAGAAAGCTTCTTTCCAGTTTTGAACGGAAGATATTTCCTTTTTCACCATAGCCCTCTATGGGCTTCCAAATATCCCTTTGCCAATTCCACAAGAACAGCCTTAGCGAAAGGCTTCTTGAAGGGAAAGATGTAACTCTGTGAGATGAATTAACAGAACACAGAGCAGTTTCTCAGAAAGCTTCTTTCCAGTTTTGAACGGAAGATATTTCCTTTTTCACCATAGCCCTCTATGGGCTTCCAAATATCCCTTTGCCAATTCCACAAGAACAGCCTTAGCGAAAGGCTTCTTGAAGGGAAAGATGTAACTCTGTGAGATGAATTAACAGAACACAGAGCAGTTTCTCAGAAAGCTTCTTTCCAGTTTTGAACGGAAGATATTTCCTTTTTCACCATAGCCCTCTATGGGCTTCCAAATATCCCTTTGCCAATTCCACAAGAACAGCCTTAGGGAAAGGCTTCTTGAAGGGAAAGATGTAACTCTGTGAGATGAATTAACAGGACACAGAGCAGTTTCTCAGAAAGCTTCTTTCCAGTTTTGAACGGAAGACATTTCCTTTTTCACCATAGCCCTCTATGGGCTTCCAAATATCCCTTTGCCAATTCCACAAGAACAGCCTTAGCGAAAGGCTTCTTGAAGGGAAAGATGTAACTCTGTGAGATGAATTAACAGAACACAGAGCAGTTTCTCAGAAAGCTTCTTTCCAGTTTTGAACGGAAGATATTTCCTTTTTCACCATAGCCCTCTATGGTCTTCCAAATATCCCTTTGCCAATTCCACAAGATCAGACTTAGCGAAAGGCTTCTTGAAGGGAAAGATGTAACTCTGTGAGATGAATTAACAGAACACAGAGCAGTTTCTCAGAAAGCTTCTTTCCAGTTTTGAACGGAAGATATTTCCTTTTTCACCATAGCCCTCTATGGGCTTCCAAATATCCCTTTGCCACTTCCACAAGAACAGCCTTAGCGAAAGGCTTCTTGAAGGAAAAGATGTAACTCCGTGAGATGAATTAACAGAACACAGAGCAGTTTCTCAGACAGCTTCTTTCCAGTTTTGAACGGAAGATATTTCCTTTTTCACAATAGCCCTCTATGGGCTTCCAAATATCCCTTTGCCAATTCCACAAGAACAGCCTTAGCGAAAAGCTTCTTGAAGGGAAAGATGTAACTGTGTGAGATGAATTAACAAAACACAGAGCAGTTTCTCAGAAAGCTTCTTTCCAGTTTTGAACGGAAGATATTTCCTTTTTCACCATAGCCCTCTATGGGCTTCCAAATATCCCTTTGCCAATTCCACAAGAACAGCCTTAGCGAAAGGCTTGTTGAAGGGAAAGATGTAACTCTGTGAGATGAATTAACAGAACACAGAGCAGTTTCTCAGAAAGCTTCTTTCCAGTTTTGAACGGAAGATATTTCCTTTTTCACCATAGCCCTCTATGGGCTTCCAAATATCCCTTTGCCAATTCCACAAGAACAGCCTTAGCGAAATGCTTTTTGAAGGGAAAGATGTAACTCTGTGAGATGAATTAACAGAACACAGAGCAGTTTCTCAGAAAGCTTCTTTCCAGTTTTGAACGGAAGATATTTCCTTTTTCACCATAGCCCTCTATGGGCTTCCAAATATCCCTTTGCCAATTCCACAAGAACAGCCTTAGCGAAAGGCTTCTTGAAGGAAAAGATGTAACTCTGTGAGATGAATTAACAGAACACAGAGCAGTTTCTCAGACAACTTCTTTCCAGTTTTGAACGGAAGTTATTTCCTTTTTCACAATAGCCCTCTATTGGCTTCCAAATATCGCTTTGCCAATTCCACAAAACAGCCTTAGCGAAAAGCTTCTTGAAGGGAAAGATGTAACTCTGTGAGATGAATTAACAAAACACAGAGCAGTTTCTCAGAAAGCTTCTTTCCAGTTTTGAACGGAAGATATTTCCTTTTTCACCATAGCCCTCTATGGGCTTCCAAATATCCCTTTGCCAATTCCACAAGAACAGCCTTAGCGAAAGGCTTCTTGAAGGGAAAGATGTAACTCTGTGAGATGAATTAACAGAACACAGAGCAGTTTCTCAGAAAGCTTCTTTCCAGTTTTGAACGGAAGATATTTCCTTTTTCACCATAGCCCTCTATGGGCTTCCAAATATCCCTTTGCCAATTCCACAAGAACAGCCTTAGCGAAAGGCTTCTTGAGGAAAACATGTAACTCTGTGAGATGAATTAACAGAACACAGAGCAGTTTCTCAGAAAGCTTCTTTCCAGTTTTGAAGGGAAGATATTTCCTTTTTCACCATAGCCCTCTATGGGCTTCCAAATATCCCTTTGCCAATTCCACAAGAACAGCCTTAGCGAAAGGCTTCTTGAAGGGAAAGATGTAACTCTGTGAGATGAATTAACAGAACACAGAGCAGTTTCTCAGAAAACTTCTTTCCAGTTTTGAACGGAAGATATTTCCTTTTCACCATAGCCCTCTATGGGCTTCCAAATATCCCTTTGCCAATTCCACAAGAACAGCGTTATCGAAAGGCTTCTTGAAGGTAAAGATGTAACTCTGTGAGATGAATTAACAGAACACAGAGCAGTTTCTCAGAAAGCTTCTTTCCAGTTTTGAACGGAAGATATTTCCTTTTTCACCATAGCCCTCTATGGGCTTCCAAATATCCCTTTGCCAATTCCACAAGAACAGCCTTAGCGAAAAGCTTCTTGAAGGGAAAGATGTAACTCTGTGAGATGAATTAACAAAACACAGAGCAGTTTCTCAGAAAGCTTCTTTCCAGTTTTGAACGGAAGATATTTCCTTTTTCACCATAGCCCTCTATGGGCTTCCAAATATCCCTTTGCCAATTCCACAAGAACAGCCTTAGCGAAAGGCTTCTTGAAGGGAAAGATGTAACTCTGTGAGATGAATTAACAGAACACAGAGCAGTTTCTCAGAAAGCTTCTTTCCAGTTTTGAACGGAAGATATTTCCTTTTTCACCATAGCCCTCTATGGGCTTCCAAATATCCCTTTGCCAATTCCACAAGAACAGCCTTAGCGAAAGGCTTCTTGAAGGAAAACATGTAACTCTGTGAGATGAATTAACAGAACACAGAGCAGTTTCTCAGAAAGCTTCTTTCCAGTTTTGAACGGAAGATATTTCCTTTTTCACCATAGCCCTCTATGGGCTTCCAAATATCCCTTTGCCAATTCCACAAGAACAGCCTTAGCGAAAGGCTTCTTGAAGGGAAAGATGTAACTCTGTGAGATGAATTAACAGAACACAGAGCAGTTTCTCAGAAAACTTCCTTCCAGTTTTGAACGGAAGATATTTCCTTTTCACCATAGCCCTCTATGGGCTTCCAAATATCCCTTTGCCAATTCCACAAGAACAGCGTTATCGAAAGGCTTCTTGAAGGTAAAGATGTAACTCTGTGAGATGAATTAACAGAACACAGAGCAGTTTCTCAGACAGCTTCTTTCCAGTTTTGAACGGAAGATATTTCCTTTTTCACCATAGCCCTCTATGGGCTTCCAAATATCCCTTTGCCAATTCCACAAGAACAGCCTTAGCGAAAGGCTTCTTGAAGGGAAAGATGTAACTCTGTGAGATGAATTAACAGAACACAGAGCAGTTTCTCAGAAAACTTCCTTCCAGTTTTGAACGGAAGATATTTCCTTTTCACCATAGCCCTCTATGGGCTTCCAAATATCCCTTTGCCAATTCCACAAGAACAGCGTTATCGAAAGGCTTCTTGAAGGTAAAGATGTAACTCTGTGAGATGAATTAACAGAACACAGAGCAGTTTCTCAGAAAGCTTCTTTCCAGTTTTGAACGGAAGATATTTCCTTTTTCACCATAGCCCTCTATGGGCTTCCAAATATCCCTTTGCCAATTCCACAAGAACAGCCTTAGCGAAAGGCTTGTTGAAGGGAAAGATGTAACTCTGTGAGATGAATTAACAGAACACAGAGTAGTTTCTCAGAAAGCTTCTTTCCAGTTTTGAACGGAAGATATTTCCTTTTTCACCATAGCCCTCTATGGGCTTCCAAATATCCCTTTGCCAATTCCACAAGAACAGCCTTAGCGAAAGGCTTCTTGAAGGGAAAGATGTAACTCTGTGAGATGAATTAACAGAACACAGAGCAGTTTCTCAGAAAGCTTCTTTCCAGTTTTGAACGGAAGATATTTCCTTTTTCACCATAGCCCTCAATGGGCTTCCAAATATCCCTTTGCCAATTCCACAAGAACAGCCTTAGCGAAAGGCTTCTTGAAGGAAAAGATGTAACTCTGTGAGATGAATTAACAGAACACACAGCAGTTTCTCAGACAGCTTCTTTCCAGTTTTGAACGGAAGATATTTCCTTTTTCACAATAGCCCTCTATGGGCTTCCAAATATCCCTTTGCCAATTCCACAAGAACAGCCTTAGCGAAAAGCTTCTTGAAGGGAAAGATGTAACTCTTTGAGATGAATTAACAAAACACAGAGCAGTTTCTCAGAAAGCTTCTTTCCAGTTTTGAACGGAAGATATTTCCTTTTTCACCATAGCCCTCTATGGGCTTCCAAATATCCCTTTGCCAATTCCACAAGAACAGCCTTAGCGAAAGGCTTCTTGAAGGGAAAGATGTAACTCAGTGAGATGAATTAACAGAACACAGAGCAGTTTCTCAGAAAGCTTCTTTCCAGTTTTGAACGGAAGATATTTCCTTTTTCACCATAGCCCTCTATGGGCTTCCAAATATGCCTTTGCCAATTCCACAAGAACAGCCTTAGCGAAAGGCTTCTTGAAGGGAAAGATGTAACTCTGTGAGATGGATTAACAGAACACAGAGCAGTTTCTCAGAAAGCTTCTTTCCAGTTTTGAACGGAAGATAGTTCCTTTTTCACCATAGCCCTCTATGGGCTTCCAAATATCCCTTTCCCAATTTCACAAGAACAGCCTTAGCGAAATGCTTTTTGAAGGGAAAGATGTAACTCTGTGAGATGAATTAACAGAACACAGAGCAGTTTCTCAGAAAGCTTCTTTCCAGTTTTGAACGGAAGATATTTCCTTTTTCACCGTAGCCCTCTATGGGCTTCCAAATATCCCTTTTCCAATTCCACAAGAACAGCCTTAGCGAAAGGCTTGTTGAAGGGAAAGATGTAACTCTGTGAGATGAATTAACAGAACACAGAGCAGTTTCTCAGAAAGCTTCTTTCCAGTTTTGAACGGAAGATATTTCCTTTTTCACCATAGCCCTCTATGGGCTTCCAAATATCCCTTTGCCAATTCCACAAGAACAGCCTTAGCGAAAGGCTTCTTGAAGGGAAAGATGTAACTCTGTGAGATGAATTAACAGAACACAGAGCAGTTTCTCAGAAAGCTTCTTTCCAGTTTTGAACGGAAGATAGTTCCTTTTTCACAATAGCCCTCTATGGGCTTCCAAATATCCCTTTGCCAATTCCACAAGAACAGCATTAGTGAAAGGCTTTTTGAAGGGAAAGATGTAACTCTGTGAGATGAATTAACAGAACACAGAGCAGTTTCTCAGAAAGTTTCTTTCCAGTTTTGAACGGAAGATATTTCCTTTTTCACCATAGCCCTCTATGGGCTTCCAAATATCCCTTTGCCAATTCCACAAGAACAGCCTTAGCGAAAGGCTTCTTGAAGGAAAAGATGTAACACTGTGAGATGCATTAACAGAACACAGAGCAGTTTCTCAGACAGCTTCTTTCCAGTTTTGAACGGAAGATATTTCCTTTTTCACAATAGCCCTCTATGGGCTTCCAAATATCCCTTTGCCAATTCCACAAGAACAGCCTTAGCGAAAAGCTTCTTGAAGGAAAAGATGTAACTCTGCGAGATGAATTAACAAAACACAGAGCAGTTTCTCAGAAAGCTTCTTTCCAGTTTTGAACGGAAGATATTTCCTTTTTCACCATAGCCCTCTATGGGCTTCCAAATATTCCTTTGCAAATTCCACAAGAACAGCCTTAGCGAAAGGCTTCTTGAAGGGAAAGATGTAACTCTGTGAGATGAATTAACAAAACACAGAGCAGTTTCTCAGAAAGCTTCTTTCCAGTTTTGAACGGAAGATATTTCCTTTTTCACCATAGCCCTCTATGGGCTTCCAAATATCCCTTTGCCAATTCCACAAGAACAGCCTTAGCGAAAGGCTTCTTGAAGGGAAAGATGTAACTCTGTGAGATGAATTAACAGAACACAGAGCAGTTTCTCAGAAAGCTTCTTTCCAGTTTTGAATGGAAGATATTTCTTTTTTCACCATAGCCCTCTATGGGCTTCCAAATATCCCTTTGCCAATTCCACAAGAACAGCCTTAGCGAAAGGCTTTTGAAGGGAAAGATGTAACTCTGTGAGATGAATTAACAGAACACAGAGCAGTTTCTCAGAAAGCTTCTTTCCAGTTTTGAACGGAAGATATTTCCTTTTTCACCATAGCCCTCTATGGGCTTCCAAATATCCCTTTGCCAATTCCACAAGAACAGCCTTAGCGAAAGGCTTCTTGAAGGGAAAGATGTAACTCTGTGAGATGAATTAACAGAACACAGAGCAGTTTCTCAGAAAGCTTCTTTCCAGTTTTGAACCGAAGATATTTCCTTTTTCACCATAGCCCTCTACGGGCTTCCAAATATCCCTTTGCCAATTCCACAAGAGCAGCCTTAGCGAAAGGCTTCTTGAAGGGAAAGATGTAACTCTGTGAGATGAATTAACAGAACACAGAGCAGTTTCTCAGAAAGCTTCTTTCCAGTTTTGAACGGAAGATATTTCCTTTTTCACCATAGCCCTCTATGGGCTTCCAAATATCCCTTTGCCAATTCCACAAGAACAGCCTTAGCGAAAGGCTTCTTGAAGGGAAAGATGTAACTCTGTGAGATGAATTAAGAGAAATCAGAGCAGTTTCTCAGAAAGCTTCTTTCCAGATTTGAACGGAAGATATTTCCTTTTTCACCATAGCCCTCTATGGGCTTCCAAATATCCCTTTGCCAATTCCACAAGAACAGCCTTAGCGAAAGGCTTCTTGAAGGGAAAGATGTAACTCTGTGAGATGAATTAACAGAACACAGAGCAGTTTCTCAGAAAGCTTCTTTCCAGTTTTGAACGGAAGATATTTCCTTTTTCACCATAGCCCTCTATGGGCTTCCAAATATCCCTTTGCCAATTCCACAAGAACAGCCTTAGCGAAAGGCTTCTTGAAGGGAAAGATGTAACTCTGTGAGATGTATTAACGGAACACAGAGCAGTTTCTCAGAAAGCTTCTTTCCAGTTTTGAACGGAAGATATTTCCTTTTTCACCATAGCCCTCTATGGGATTCCAAATATCCCTTTGCCAATTCCACAAGAACAGCCTTAGCGAAAGTCTTCTCGAAGGGATAGATGTAACTCTGTGAGATGAATTAACAGAACACAGAGCAGTTTCTCAGAAAGCTTCTTTCCAGTTTTGAACGGAAGATATTTCCTTTTTCACCATAGCCCTCTATGGGCTTCCAAATATCCCTTTGCCAATTCCACAAGAACAGCCTTAGCGAAAGGATTCTTGAAGGGAAAGATGTAACTCTGTGAGATGAATTAACAGAACACAGAGCAGTTTCTCAGAAAGCTTCTTTCCAGTTTTGAACGGAAGATATTTCCTTTTTCTCCATAGCCCTCTATGGGCTTCCAAATATCCCTTTGCCAATTCCACAAGAACAGCCTTAGCGAAAGGCTTCTTGAAGGGAAAGATGTAACTCTGTGAGATGAATTAACAGAACACAGAGCAGTTTCTCAGAAAGCTTCTTTCCAGTTTTGAACGGAAGATATTTCCTTTTTCACCATAGCCCTCTATGGGCTTCCAAATATCCCTTTGCCAATTCCACAAGAACAGCCTTAGGGAAAGGCTTCTTGAAGGGAAAGATGTAACTCTGTGAGATGAATTAACAGGACACAGAGCAGTTTCTCAGAAAGCTTCTTTCCAGTTTTGAACGGAAGACATTTCCTTTTTCACCATAGCCCTCTATGGGCTTCCAAATATCCCTTTGCCAATTCCACAAGAACAGCCTTAGCGAAAGGCTTCTTGAAGGGAAAGATGTAACTCTGTGAGATGAATTAACAGAACACAGAGCAGTTTCTCAGAAAGCTTCTTTCCAGTTTTGAACGGAAGATATTTCCTTTTTCACCATAGCCCTCTATGGTCTTCCAAATATCCCTTTGCCAATTCCACAAGATCAGACTTAGCGAAAGGCTTCTTGAAGGGAAAGATGTAACTCTGTGAGATGAATTAACAGAACACAGAGCAGTTTCTCAGAAAGCTTCTTTCCAGTTTTGAACGGAAGATATTTCCTTTTTCACCATAGCCCTCTATGGGCTTCCAAATATCCCTTTGCCAATTCCACAAGAACAGCCTTAGCGAAAGGCTTCTTGAAGGGAAAGATGTAACTCTGTGAGATGGATTAACAGAACACAGAGCAGTTTCTCAGAAAGCTTCTTTCCAGTTTTGAACGGAAGATAGTTCCTTTTTCACCATAGCCCTCTATGGGCTTCCAAATATCCCTTTGCCAATTCCACAAGAACAGCCTTAGCGAAAGGCTTTTTGAAGGGAAAGATGTAACTCTGTGAGATGAATTAACAGAACACAGAGCAGTTTCTCAGAAAGCTTCTTTCCAGTTTTGAACGGAAGATATTTCCTTTTTCACCATAGCCCTCTATGGGCTTCCAAATATCCCTTTGCCAATTCCACAAGAACAGCCTTAGCGAAAGGCTTCTTGAAGGGAAAGATGTAACTCTGTGAGATGAATTAACAGAACACAGAGCAGTTTCTCAGACAGCTTCTTTCCAGTTTTGAACGGAAGATATTTCCTTTTTCACCATAGCCCTCTATGGGCTTCCAAATATCCCTTTGCCAATTCCACAAGAACAGCCTTAGCGAAAAGCTTCTTGAAGGGAAAGATGTAACACTGTGAGATGAATTAACAAAACACAGAGCAGTTTCTCAGAAAGCTTCTTTCCAGTTTTGAACGGAAGATATTTCCTTTTTCACCATAGCCCTCTATGGGCTTCCAAATATTCGTTTGCCAATTCCACAAGAACAGCCTTAGCGAAAGGCTTCTTGAAGGGAAAGATGTAACTCTGTGAGATGAATTAACAGAACACCGAGCAGTTCTCAGAAAGCTTCTTTCCAGTTTGAACGGAAGATATTTCCTTTTTCACCATAGCCCTCTATGGGCTTCCAAATATCCCCTTGCCAATTCCACAAGAACAGCCTTAGCGAAAGGCTTCTTGAAGGGAAAGATGTAACTCTGTGAGATGGATTAACAGAACACAGAGCTGTTTCTCAGAAAGCTTCTTTCCAGTTTTGAACGGAAGATAGTTCCTTTTTCACCATAGCCCTCTATGGGCTTCCAAATATCCCTTTGCCAATTCCACAAGAACTGCCTTAGCGAAAGGCTTCTTGAAGGGAAAGATGTAACTCTCTGAGATGAATTAACAGAACACAGAGCAGTTTCTCAGAAAGCTTCTTTCCAGTTTTGAACGGAAGATATTTCCTTTTTCACCATAGCCCTCTATGGGCTTCCAAATATCCCTTTGCCAATTCCACAAGAACAGCCTTAGCGAAAGGCTTCTTGAAGGGAAAGATGTAACTCTGTGAGATGAATTAACAGAAATCAGAGCAGTTTCTCAGAAAGCTTCTTTCCAGTTTTGAACGGAAGATATTTCCTTTTTCACCATAGCCCTCTATGGGCTTCCAAATATCCCTTTGCCAATTCCACAAGAACAGCCTTAGCGAAAGGCTTCTTGAAGGAAAAGATGTAACTCTGTGAGATGAATTAACAGAACACAGAGCAGTTTCTCAGACAGCTTCTTTCCAGTTTTGAACGGAAGATATTTTCTTTTTCACAATAGCCCTCTATGGGCTTCCAAATATCCCTTTGCCAATTCCACAAGAACAGCCTTAGCGAAAAGCTTCTTGAAGGGAAAGATGTAACTCTGTGAGATGAATTAACAAAACACAGAGCAGTTTCTCAGAAAGCTTCTTTCCAGTTTTGAACGGAAGATATTTCCTTTTTCACCATAGCCCTCTATGGGCTTCCAAATATCCCTTTTCCAATTCCACAAGAACAGCCTTAGCGAAAGGCTTCTTGAAGGGAAAGATGTAACTCTGTCAGATGAATTAACAGAACACAGAGCAGTTTCTCAGAAAGCTTCTTTCCAGTTTTGAACGGAAGATATTTCCTTTTTCACCATAGCCCTCTATGGGCTTCCAAATATCCCTTTGCCAATTCCACAAGAACAGCCTTAGCGAAAGGCTTCTTGAAGGGAAAGATGTAACTCTGTGAGATGAATTAACAGAACACAGAGCAGTTTCTCAGAAAGCTTCTTTCCAGTTTTGAACGGAAGATATTTCCTTTTTCACCATAGCCCTCTATGGGCTTCCAAATATCCCTTTGCCAATTCCACAAGAACAGCCTTAGCGAAAGGCTTCATGAAGGGAAAGATGTAACTCTGTGAGATGAATTAACAGAACACAGAGCAGTTTCTCAGAAAGCTTCTTTCCAGTTTTGAACGGAAGATATTTCCTTTTTCACCGTAGCCCTCTATGGGCTTCCAAATATCCCTTTTCCAATTCCACAAGAACAGCCTTAGCGAAAGGCTTGTTGAAGGGAAAGATGTAACTCTGTGAGATGAATTAACAGAACACAGAGCAGTTTCTCAGAAAGCTTCTTTCCAGTTTTGAACGGAAGATATTTCCTTTTTCACCATAGCCCTCTATGGGCTTCCAAATATCCCTTTGCCAATTCCACAAGAACAGCCTTAGCGAAAGGCTTCTTGAAGGGAAAGATGTAACTCTGTGAGATGAATTAACAGAACACAGAGCAGTTTCTCAGAAAGCTTCTTTCCAGTTTTGAACGGAAGATAGTTCCTTTTTCACAATAGCCCTCTATGGGCTTCCAAATATCCCTTTGCCAATTCCACAAGAACAGCATTAGTGAAAGGCTTTTTGAAGGGAAAGATGTAACTCTGTGAGATGAATTAACAGAACACAGAGCAGTTTCTCAGAAAGTTTCTTTCCAGTTTTGAACGGAAGATATTTCCTTTTTCACCATAGCCCTCTATGGGCTTCCAAATATCCCTTTGCCAATTCCACAAGAACAGCCTTAGCGAAAGGCTTCTTGAAGGAAAAGATGTAACTCTGTGAGATGCATTAACAGAACACAGAGCAGTTTCTCAGACAGCTTCTTTCCAGTTTTGAACGGAAGATATTTCCTTTTTCACAATAGCCCTCTATGGGCTTCCAAATATCCCTTTGCCAATTCCACAAGAACAGCCTTAGCGAAAAGCTTCTTGAAGGAAAAGATGTAACTCTGCGAGATGAATTAACAAAACACAGAGCAGTTTCTCAGAAAGCTTCTTTCCAGTTTTGAACGGAAGATATTTCCTTTTTCACCATAGCCCTCTATGGGCTTCCAAATATTCCTTTGCAAATTCCACAAGAACAGCCTTAGCGAAAGGCTTCTTGAAGGGAAAGATGTAACTCTGTGAGATGAATTAACAAAACACAGAGCAGTTTCTCAGAAAGCTTCTTTCCAGTTTTGAACGGAAGATATTTCCTTTTTCAAAATAGCCCTCTATGGGCTTCCAAATATCCCTTTGCCAATTCCACAAGAACAGCCTTAGCGAAAGGCTTCTTGAAGGGAAAGATGTAACTCTGTGAGATGAATTAACAGAACACAGAGCAGTTTCTCAGAAAGCTTCTTTCCAGTTTTGAATGGAAGATATTTCTTTTTTCACCATAGCCCTCTATGGGCTTCCAAATATCCCTTTGCCAATTCCACAAAACAGCCTTAGCGAAAGGCTTCTTGAAGGGAAAGATGTAACTCTGTGAGATGAATTAACAGAACACAGAGCAGTTTCTCAGAAAGCTTCTTTCCAGTTTTGAACGGAAGTTATTTCCTTTTTCACCATAGCCCTCTATGGGCTTCCAAATATCCCTTTGACAATTCCACAAGAACAGCCTTAGCGAAAGGCTTCATGAAGGGAAAGATGTAACTCTGTGAGATGAATTAACAGAACACAGAGCAGTTTCTCAGAAAGCTTCTTTCCAGTTTTGAACGGAAGATATTTCCTTTTTCACCACAGCCCTCTATGGGCTTCCAAATATCCCTTTGCCAATTCCACAAGAACAGCCTTAGCGAAAGGCTTCTTGAAGGGAAAGATGTAACTCTGTGAGATGAATTAACAGAACACAGAGCAGTTTCTCAGAGAGCTTCTTTCTAGTTTTGAACGGAAGATATTTCCTTTTTCACCATAGCCCTCTATGGGCTTCCAAATATCCCTTTGCCAATTCCACAAGAACAGCCTTAGCGAAAGGCTTCTAGAAGGGAAAGATGTAACTCTGTGAGATGAATTAACAGAACACAGAGCAGTTTCTCAGAAAGCTTCTTTCCAGTTTTGAACCGAAGATATTTCCTTTTTCACCATAGCCCTCTACGGGCTTCCAAATATCCCTTTGCCAATTCCACAAGAGCAGCCTTAGCGAAAGGCTTCTTGAAGGGAAAGATGTAACTCTGTGAGATGAATTAACAGAACACAGAGCAGTTTCTCAGAAAGCTTCTTTCCAGTTTTGAACGGAAGATATTTCCTTTTTCACCATAGCCCTCTATGGGCTTCCAAATATCCCTTTGCCAATTCCACAAGAACAGCCTTAGCGAAAGGCTTCTTGAAGGGAAAGATGTAACTCTGTGAGATGAATTAAGAGAAATCAGAGCAGTTTCTCAGAAAGCTTCTTTCCAGATTTGAACAGAAGATATTTCCTTTTTCACCATAGCCCTCTATGGGCTTCCAAATATCCCTTTGCCAATTCCACAAGAACAGCCTTAGCGAAAGGCTTCTTGAAGGGAAAGATGTAACTCTGTGAGATGAATTAACAGAACACAGAGCAGTTTCTCAGAAAGCTTCTTTCCAGTTTTGAACGGAAGATATTTCCTTTTTCACCATAGCCCTCTATGGGCTTCCAAATATCCCTTTGCCAATTCCACAAGAACAGCCTTAGCGAAAGGCTTCTTGAAGGGAAAGATGTAACTCTGTGAGATGTATTAACGGAACACAGAGCAGTTTCTCAGAAAGCTTCTTTCCAGTTTTGAACGGAAGATATTTCCTTTTTCACCATAGCCCTCTATGGGATTCCAAATATCCCTTTGCCAATTCCACAAGAACAGCCTTAGCGAAAGTCTTCTCGAAGGGATAGATGTAACTCTGTGAGATGAATTAACAGAACACAGAGCAGTTTCTCAGAAAGCTTCTTTCCAGTTTTGAACGGAAGATATTTCCTTTTTCACCATAGCCCTCTATGGGCTTCCAAATATCCCTTTGCCAATTCCACAAGAACAGCCTTAGCGAAAGGATTCTTGAAGGGAAAGATGTAACTCTGTGAGATGAATTAACAGAACACAGAGCAGTTTCTCAGAAAGCTTCTTTCCAGTTTTGAACGGAAGATATTTCCTTTTTCTCCATAGCCCTCTATGGGCTTCCAAATATCCCTTTGCCAATTCCACAAGAACAGCCTTAGCGAAAGGCTTCTTGAAGGGAAAGATGTAACTCTGTGAGATGAATTAACAGAACACAGAGCAGTTTCTCAGAAAGCTTCTTTCCAGTTTTGAACGGAAGATATTTCCTTTTTCACCATAGCCCTCTATGGGCTTCCAAATATCCCTTTGCCAATTCCACAAGAACAGCCTTAGGGAAAGGCTTCTTGAAGGGAAAGATGTAACTCTGTGAGATGAATTAACAGGACACAGAGCAGTTTCTCAGAAAGCTTCTTTCCAGTTTTGAACGGAAGACATTTCCTTTTTCACCATAGCCCTCTATGGGCTTCCAAATATCCCTTTGCCAATTCCACAAGAACAGCCTTAGCGAAAGGCTTCTTGAAGGGAAAGATGTAACTCTGTGAGATGAATTAACAGAACACAGAGCAGTTTCTCAGAAAGCTTCTTTCCAGTTTTGAACGGAAGATATTTCCTTTTTCACCATAGCCCTCTATGGTCTTCCAAATATCCCTTTGCCAATTCCACAAGATCAGACTTAGCGAAAGGCTTCTTGAAGGGAAAGATGTAACTCTGTGAGATGAATTAACAGAACACAGAGCAGTTTCTCAGAAAGCTTCTTTCCAGTTTTGAACGGAAGATATTTCCTTTTTCACCATAGCCCTCTATGGGCCTCCAAATATCCCTTTGCCAATTCCACAAGAATAGCCTTAGCGAAAGGCTTCTTGAAGGGAAAGATGTAACTCTGTGAGATGGATTAACAGAACACAGAGCAGTTTCTCAGAAAGCTTCTTTCCAGTTTTGAACGGAAGATAGTTCCTTTTTCACCATAGCCCTCTATGGGCTTCCAAATATCCCTTTGCCAATTCCACAAGAACAGCCTTAGCGAAAGGCTTTTTGAAGGGAAAGATGTAACTCTGTGAGATGAATTAACAGAACACAGAGCAGTTTCTCAGAAAGCTTCTTTCCAGTTTTGAACGGAAGATATTTCCTTTTTCACCATAGCCCTCTATGGGCTTCCAAATATCCCTTTGCCAATTCCACAAGAACAGCCTTAGCGAAAGGCTTCTTGAAGGGAAAGATGTAACTCTGTGAGATGAATTAACAGAACACAGAGCAGTTTCTCAGACAGCTTCTTTCCAGTTTTGAACGGAAGATATTTCCTTTTTCACCATAGCCCTCTATGGGCTTCCAAATATCCCTTTGCCAATTCCACAAGAACAGCTTTAGCGAAAAGCTTCTTGAAGGGAAAGATGTAACACTGTGAGATGAATTAACAAAACACAGAGCAGTTTCTCAGAAAGCTTCTTTCCAGTTTTGAACGGAAGATATTTCCTTTTTCACCATAGCCCTCTATGGGCTTCCAAATATGCCTTTGCCAATTCCACAAGAACAGCCTTAGCGAAAGGCTTCTTGAAGGGAAAGATGTAACTCTGTGAGATGAATTAACAGAACACCGAGCAGTTCTCAGAAAGCTTCTTTCCAGTTTGAACGGAAGATATTTCCTTTTTCACCATAGCCCTCTATGGGCTTCCAAATATCCCTTTGCCAATTCCACAAGAACAGCCTTAGCGAAAGGCTTCTTGAAGGGAAAGATGTAACTCTGTGAGATGGATTAACAGAACACAGAGCTGTTTCTCAGAAAGCTTCTTTCCAGTTTTGAACGGAAGATAGTTCCTTTTTCACCATAGCCCTCTATGGGCTTCCAAATATCCCTTTGCCAATTCCACAAGAACAGCCTTAGCGAAAGGCTTCTTGAAGGGAAAGATGTAACTCTCTGAGATGAATTAACAGAACACAGAGCAGTTTCTCAGAAAGCTTCTTTCCAGTTTTGAACGGAAGATATTTCCTTTTTCACCATAGCCCTCTATGGGCTTCCAAATATCCCTTTGCCTATTCCACAAGAACAGCCTTAGCGAAAGGCTTCTTGAAGGGAAAGATGTAACTCTGTGAGATGAATTAACAGAAATCAGAGCAGTTTCTCAGAAAGCATCTTTCCAGTTTTGAACGGAAGATATTTCCTTTTTCACCATAGCCCTCTATGGGCTTCCAAATATCCCTTTGCCAATTCCACAAGAAGAGCCTTAGCGAAAGGCTTCTTGAAGGAAAAGATGTAACTCTGTGAGATGAATTAACAGAACACAGAGCAGTTTCTCAGACAGCTTCTTTCCAGTTTTGAACGGAAGATATTTTCTTTTTCACAATAGCCCTCTATGGGCTTCCAAATATCCTTTTGCCAATTCCACAAGAACAGCCTTAGCGAAAAGCTTCTTGAAGGGAAAGATGTAACTCTGTGAGATGAATTAACAAAACACAGAGCAGTTTCTCAGAAAGCTTCTTTCCAGTTTTGAACGGAAGATATTTCCTTTTTCACCATAGCCCTCTATGGGCTTCCAAATATCCCTTTTCCAATTCCACAAGAATAGCCTTAGCGAAAGGCTTCTTGAAGGGAAAGATGTAACTCTGTCAGATGAATTAACAGAACACAGAGCAGTTTCTCAGAAAGCTTCTTTCCAGTTTTGAACGGAAGATATTTCCTTTTTCACCATAGCCCTCTATGGGCTTCCAAATATCCCTTTGCCAATTCCACAAGAACAGCCTTAGCGAAAGGCTTCTTGAAGGGAAAGATGTAACTCTGTGAGATGAATTAACAGAACACAGAGCAGTTTCTCAGAAAGCTTCTTTCCAGTTTTGAACGGAAGATATTTCCTTTTTCACCATAGCCCTCTATGGGCTTCCAAATATCCCTTTGCCAATTCCACAAGAACAGCCTTAGGGAAAGGCTTCTTGAAGGGAAAGATGTAACTCTGTGAGATGAATTAACAGGACACAGAGCAGTTTCTCAGAAAGCTTCTTTCCAGTTTTGAACGGAAGACATTTCCTTTTTCACCATAGCCCTCTATGGGCTTCCAAATATCCCTTTGCCAATTCCACAAGAACCGCCTTAGCGAAAGGCTTCTTGAAGGGAAAGATGTAACTCTGTGAGATGAATTAACAGAACACAGAGCAGTTTCTCAGAAAGCTTCTTTCCAGTTTTGAACGGAAGATATTTCCTTTTTCACCATAGCCCTCTATGGGCTTCCAAATATCCCTTTGCCAATTCCACAAGATCAGACTTAGCGAAAGGCTTCTTGAAGGGAAAGATGTAACTCTGTGAGATGAATTAACAGAACACAGAGCAGTTTCTCAGAAAGCTTCTTTCCAGTTTTGAACGGAAGATATTTCCTTTTTCACCATAGCCCTCTATGGGCTTCCAAATATCCCTTTGCCAATTCCACAAGAACAGCCTTAGCGAAAGGCTTCTTGAAGGGAAAGATGTAACTCTGTGAGATGGATTAACAGAACACAGAGCAGTTTCTCAGAAAGCTTCTTTCCAGTTTTGAACGGAAGATAGTTCCTTTTTCACCATAGCCCTCTATGGGCTTCCAAATATCCCTTTGCCAATTCCACAAGAACAGCCTTAGCGAAAGGCTTTTTGAAGGGAAAGATGTAACTCTGTGAGATGAATTAACAGAACACAGAGCAGTTTCTCAGAAAGCTTCTTTCCAGTTTTGAACGGAAGATATTTCCTTTTTCACCATACCCCTCTATGGGCTTCCAAATATCCCTTTGCCACTTCCACAAGAACAGCCTTAGCGAAAGGCTTCTTGAAGGAAAAGATGTAACTCCGTGAGATGAATTAACAGAACACAGAGCAGTTTCTCAGGCAGCTTCTTTCCAGTTTTGAACGGAAGATATTTCCTTTTTCACAATAGCCCTCTATGTTCTTCCAAATATCCCTTTGCCAATTCCACAAGAACAGCCTTAGCGAAAAGCTTCTTGAAGGGAAAGATGTAACTCTGTGACATGAATTAACAAAACACAGAGCAGTTTCTCAGAAAGCTTCTTTCCAGTTTTGAACGGAAGATATTTCCTTTTTCACAATAGCCCTCTATGGGCTTCCAAATATCCCTTTGTCAATTCCACAAGAACAGCGTTATTGAAAGGCTTGTTGAAGGGAAAGATGTAACTCTGTGAGATGAATTAACAGAACACAGAGCAGTTTCTCAGAAAGCTTCTTTCCAGTTTTGAACGGAAGATATTTCCTTTTTCACCATAGCCCTCTATGGGCTTCCAAATATCCCTTTGCCAATTCCACAAGAACAGCCTTAGCGAAATGCTTTTTGAAGGGAAAGATGTAACTCTGTGAGATGAATTAACAGAACACAGAGCAGTTTCTCAGAAAGCTTCTTTCCAGTTTTGAACGGAAGATATTTCCTTTTTCACCATAGCCCTCTATGGGCTTCCAAATATCCCTTTGCCAATTCCACAAGAACAGCCTTAGCGAAAGGCTTCTTGAAGGGAAAGATGTAACTCTGTGAGATGAATTAACAGAACACAGAGCAGTTTCTCAGAAAGCTTCTTTCCAGTTTTGAACGGAAGATATTTCCTTTTTCACAATAGCCCTCTATGGGCTTCTAAATATCCCTTTGCCAATTCCACAAGAACAGCCTTAGCGAAAGGCTTCTTGAAGGGAAAGATGTAACTCTGTGAGATGAATTAACGGAACACAGAGCAGTTTCTCAGAAAGCTTCTTTCCAGTTTTGAACGGAAGATATTTCCTTTTTCACCATAGCCCTCTATGGGATTCCAAATATCCCTTTGCCAATTCCACAAGAACAGCCTTAGCGAAAGTCTTCTCGAAGGGATAGATGTAACTCTGTGAGATGAATTAACAGAACACAGAGCAGTTTCTCAGAAAGCTTCTTTCCAGTTTTGAACGGAAGATATTTCCTTTTTCACCATAGCCCTCTATGGGCTTCCAAATATCCCTTTGCCAATTCCACAAGAACAGCCTTAGCGAAACGCTTCTTGAAGGAAAAGATGTAACTCTGTTAGATGAATTAACAGAACACAGAGCAGTTTCTCAGACAGCTTCTTTCCAGTTTTGAACGGAAGATATTTCCTTTTTCACAATAGCCCTCTATGGGCTTCCAAATATCCCTTTGCCAATTCCACAAGAACAGCCTTAGCGAAAAGCTTCTTGAAGGGAAAGATGTAACTCTGTGAGATGAATTAACAAAGCACAGAGCAGTTTCTCAGAAAGCTTCTTTCCAGTTTTGAACGGAAGATATTTCCTTTTTCACCATGGCCCTCTATGGGCTTCCAAATATTCCTTTGCAAATTCCACAAGAACAGCCTTAGCGAAAGGCTTCTTGAAGGGAAAGATGTAACTCTGTGAGATGAATTAACAAAACACAGAGCAGTTTCTCAGAAAGCTTCTTTCCAGTTTTGAACGGAAGATAGTTCCTTTTTCACCATAGCCCTCTATGGGCTTCCAAATATCCCTTTGCCAATTCCACAAGAACAGCCTTAGCGAAAGGCTTCTTGAAGGGAAAGATGTAACTCTGTGAGATGAATTAACAGAACACAGAGCAGTTTCTCAGAAAGCTTCTTTCCAGATTTGAATGGAAGATATTTCTTTTTTCACCATAGCCCTCTATGGGCTTCCAAATATCCCTTTGCCAATTCCACAAGAACAGCCTTAGCGAAAGGCTTCTTGAAGGGAAAGATGTAACTCTGTGAGATGAATTAACAGAACACAGAGCAGTTTCTCAGAAAGCTTCTTTCCAGTTTTGAACGGAAGATATTTCCTTTTTCACCATAGCCCTCTATGGGCTTCCAAATATCCCTTTGCCAATTCCACAAGAACAGCCTTAGCGAAAGGCTTCATGAAGGGAAAGATGTAACACTGTGAGATGAATTAACAGAACACAGAGCAGTTTCTCAGAAAGCTTCTTTCCAGTTTTGAACGGAAGATATTTCCTTTTTCACCACAGCCCTCTATGGGCTTCCAAATATCCCTTTGCCAATTCCACAAGAACAGCCTTAGCGAAAGGCTTCTTGAAGGGAAAGATGTAACTCTGTGAGATGAATTAACAGAACACAGAGCAGTTTCTCAGAAAGCTTCTTTCCAGTTTTGAACGGAAGATATTTCCTTTTTCACCATAGCCCTCTATGGGCTTCCAAATATCCCTTTGCCAATTCCACAAGAACAGCCTTAGCGAAAGGCTTCTTGAAGGGAAAGATGTAACTCTGTGAGATGAATTAACAGAACACAGAGCAGTTTCTCAGAAAGCTTCTTTCCAGTTTTGAACGGAAGATATTTCCTTTTTCACCACAGCCCTCTATGGGCTTCCAAATATCCCTTTGCCAATTCCACAAGAACAGCCTTAGCGAAAGGCTTCTTGAAGGGAAAGATGTAACTCTGTGAGATGAATTAACAGAACACAGAGCAGTTTCTCAGAAAGCTTCTTTCCAGTTTTGAACGGAAGATATTTCCTTTTTCACCATAGCCCTCTATGGGCTTCCAAATATCCCTTTGCCAATTCCACAAGAACAGCCTTAGCGAAAGGCTTCTTGAAGGGAAAGATGTAACTCTGTGAGATGAATTAACAGAACACAGAGCAGTTTCTCAGAAAGCTTCTTTCCAGTTTTGAACGGAAGATATTTCCTTTTTCACAATAGCCCTCTATGGGCTTCCAAATATCCCTTTGCCAATTCCACAAGAACAGCCTTAGCGAAAGGCTTCTTGAAGGGAAAGATGTAACTCTGTGAGATGAATTAACGGAACACAGAGCAGTTTCTCAGAAAGCTTCTTTCCAGTTTTGAACGGAAGATATTTCCTTTTTCACCATAGCCCTCTATGGGATTCCAAATATCCCTTTGCCAATTCCACAAGAACAGCCTTAGCGAAAGTCTTCTCGAAGGGATAGATGTAACTCTGTGAGATGAATTAACAGAACACAGAGCAGTTTCTCAGAAAGCTTCTTTCCAGTTTTGAACGGAAGATATTTCCTTTTTCACCATAGCCCTCTATGGGCTTCCAAATATCCCTTTGCCAATTCCACAAGAACAGCCTTAGCGAAAGGCTTCTTGAAGGAAAAGATGTAATTCTGTGAGATGAATTAACAGAACACAGAGCAGGTTCTCAGACAGCTTCTTTCCAGTTTTGAACGGAAGATATTTCCTTTTTCACCATAGCCCTCTATGGGCTTCCAAATATCCCTTTGCCAATTCCACAAGAACAGCCTTAGCGAAAAGCTTCTTGAAGGGAAAGATGTAACTCTGTGAGATGAATTAACAAAACACAGAGCAGTTTCTCAGAAAGCTTCTTTCCAGTTTTGAACGGAAGATATTTCCTTTTTCACCATAGCCCTCTATGGGCTTCCAAATATTCCTTTGCAAATTCCACAAGAACAGCCTTAGCGAAAGGCTTCTTGAAGGGAAAGATGTAACTCTGTGAGATGAATTAACAAAACACAGAGCAGTTTCTCAGAAAGCTTCTTTCCAGTTTTGAACGGAAGATATTTCCTTTTTCACCATAGCCCTCTATGGGCTTCCAAATAACCCTTTGCCAATTCCACAAGAACAGCCTTAGCGAAAGGCTTCTTGAAGGGAAAGATGTAACTCTGTGAGATGAATTAACAGAACACAGAGCAGTTTCTCAGAAAGCTTCTTTCCAGTTTTGAATGGAAGATATTTCTTTTTTCACCATAGCCCTCTATGGGCTTCCAAATATCCCTTTGCCAATTCCACAAGAACAGCCTTAGCGAAAGGCTTCTTGAAGGGAAAGATGTAACTCTGTGAGATGAATTAAAGGAACACAGAGCAGTTTCTCAGAAAGCTTCTTTCCAGTTTTGAACGGAAGATATTTCCTTTTTCACCATAGCTCTCTATGGGCTTCCAAATATCCCTTTGCCAATTCCACAAGAACAGCCTTAGCGAAAGGCTTCATGAAGGGAAAGATGTAACTCTGTGAGATGAATTAACAGAACACAGAGCAGTTTCTCAGAAAGCTTCTTTCCAGTTTTGAACGGAAGATATTTCCTTTTTCACCGCAGCCCTCTATGGGCTTCCAAATATCCCTTTGCCAATTCCACAAGAACAGCCTTAGCGAAAGGCTTCTTGAAGGGAAAGATGTAACTCTGTGAGATGAATTAACAGAACACAGAGCAGTTTCTCAGAAAGCTTCTTTCCAGTTTTGAACGGAAGATATTTCCTTTTTCACCATAGCCCTCTATGGGCTTCCAAATATCCCTTTGCCAATTCCACAAGAACAGCCTTAGCGAAAGGCTTCTTGAAGGGAAAGATGTAACTCTGTGAGATGAATTAACAGAACACAGAGCAGTTTCTCAGAAAGCTTCTTTCCAGTTTTGAACGGAAGATAGTTCCTTTTTCACCATAGCCCTCTATGGGCTTCCAAATATCCCTTTGCCAATTCCACAAGAACAGCCTTAGCGAAAGGCTTCTTGAAGGGAAAGATGTAACTCTGTGAGATGAATTAACAGAACACAGAGCAGTTTCTCAGAAAGCTTCTTTCCAGTTTTGAATGGAAGATATTTCTTTTTTCACCATAGCCCTCTATGGGCTTCCAAATATCCCTTTGCCAATTCCACAAGAACAGCCTTAGCGAAAGGCTTCTTGAAGGGAAAGATGTAACTCTGTGAGATGAATTAAAGGAACACAGAGCAGTTTCTCAGAAAGCTTCTTTCCAGTTTTGAACGGAAGATATTTCCTTTTTCACCATAGCCCTCTATGGGCTTCCAAATATCCCTTTGCCAATTCCACAAGAACAGCCTTAGCGAAAGGCTTCATGAAGGGAAAGATGTAACTCTGTGAGATGAATTAACAGAACACAGAGCAGTTTCTCAGAAAGCTTCTTTCCAGTTTTGAACGGAAGATATTTCCTTTTTCACCGCAGCCCTCTATGGGCTTCCAAATATCCCTTTGCCAATTCCACAAGAACAGCCTTAGCGAAAGGCTTCTTGAAGGGAAAGATGTAACTCTGTGAGATGAATTAACAGAACACAGAGCAGTTTCTCAGAAAGCTTCTTTCCAGTTTTGAACGGAAGATATTTCCTTTTTCACCATAGCCCTCTATGGGCTTCCAAATATCCCTTTGCCAATTCCACAAGAACAGCCTTAGCGAAAGGCTTCTTGAAGGGAAAGATGTAACTCTGTGAGATGAATTAACAGAACACAGAGCAGTTTCTCAGAGAGCTTCTTTCCAGTTTTGAACGGAAGATATTTCCTTTTTCACCATAGCCCTCTATGGGCTTCCAAATATCCCTTTGCCAATTCCACAAGAACAGCCTTAGCGAAAGGCTTCTTGAAGGGAAAGATGTAACTCTGTGAGATGAATTAACAGAACACAGAGCAGTTTCTCAGAAAGCTTCTTTCCAGTTTTGAACGGAAGATATTTCCTTTTTCACCATAGCCCTCTATGGGCTTCCAAATATCCCTTTGCCAATTCCACAAGAACAGCCTTAGCGAAAGGCTTCTTGAAGGGAAAGATGTAACTCTGTGAGATGAATTAACAGAAATCAGAGCAGTTTCTCAGAAAGCTTCTTTCCAGTTTTGAACGGAAGATATTTCCTTTTTCACCATAGCCCTCTATGGGTTTCCAAATATCCCTTTGCCAATTCCACAAGAACAGCCTTAGCGAAAGGCTTCTTGAAGGGAAAGATGTAACTCTGTGAGATGAATTAACAGAACACAGAGCAGTTTCTCAGAAAGCTTCTTTCCAGTTTTGAACGGAAGATATTTCCTTTTTCACCATAGCCCTCTATGGGCTTCCAAATATCCCTTTGCCAATTCCACAAGAACAGCCTTAGCGAAAGGCTTCTTGAAGGGAAAGATGTAACTCTGTGAGATGAATTAACGGAACACAGAACAGTTTCTCAGAAAGCTTCTTTCCAGTTTGGAACGGAAGATATTTCCTTTTTCACCATAGCCCTCTATGGGATTCCAAATATCCCTTTGCCAATTCCACAAGAACAGCCTTAGCGAAAGTCTTCTCGAAGGGATAGATGTAACTCTGTGAGATGAATTAACAGAACACAGAGCAGTTTCTCAGAAAGCTTCTTTCCAGTTTTGAACGGAAGATATTTCCTTTTTCACCATAGCCCTCTAAGGGCTTCCAAATATCCCTTTGCCAATTCCACAAGAACAGCCTTAGCGAAAGGCTTCTTGAAGGGAAAGATGTAACTCTGTGAGATGGATTAACAGAACACAGAGCAGTTTCTCAGAAAGCTTCTTTCCAGTTTTGAACGGAAGATAGTTCCTTTTTCACCATAGCCCTCTATGGGCTTCCAAATATCCCTTTGCCAATTCCACAAGAACAGCCTTAGCGAAATGCTTTTTGAAGGGAAAGATGTAACTCTGTGAGATGAATTAACAGAACACAGAGCAGTTTCTCAGAAAGCTTCTTTCCAGTTTTGAACGGAAGATATTTCCTTTTTCACCATAGCCCTCTATGGGCTTCCAAATATCCCTTTGCCAATTCCACAAGAACAGCCTTAGCGAAAGGCTTCTTGAAGGAAAAGATATAACTCTGTGAGATGAATTAACAGAACACAGAGCAGTTTCTCAGACAGCTTCTTTCCAGTTTTGAACGGAAGATATTTCCTTTTTCACAATAGCCCTCTATGGGCTTCCAAATATCCCTTTGCCAATTCCACAAGAACAGCCTTAGCGAAAAGCTTCTTGAAGGGAAAGATGTAACTCTGTGAGATGAATTAACAAAACACAGAGCAGTTTCTCAGAAAGCTTCTTTCCAGTTTTGAACGGAAGGTATTTCCTTATTCACCATAGCCCTCTATGGGCTTCCAAATATCACTTTGCCAATTCCACAAGAACAGCCTTAGCGAAAGGCTTCTTGAAGGGAAAGATGTAACTGTGTGAGATGAATTAACAGAACACAGAGCAGTTTCTCAGAAAGCTTCTTTCCAGTTTTGAACGGAAGATATTTCCTTTTTCACCATAGCCCTCTATGGGCTTCCAAATATCCCTTTGCCAATTCCACAAGAACAGCCTTAGCGAAAGGCTTCTTGAAGGAAAAGATGTAACTCTGTGAGATGAATTAACAGAACACAGAGCAGTTTCTCAGACAGCTTCTTTCCAGTTTTGAACGGAAGATATTTCCTTTTTCACAATAGCCCTCTATGGGCTTCCAAATATCCCTTTGCCAATTCCACAAGAACAGCCTTAGCGAAAAGCTTCTTGAAGGGAAAGATGTAACTCTGCGAGATGAATTAACAAAACACAGAGCAGTTTCTTAGAAAGCTTCTTTCCAGTTTTGAAGGGAAGATATTTCCTTTTTCACCATAGCCCTCTATGGGCTTCCAAATATCCCTTTGCCAATTCCACAAGAACAGCCTTAGCGAAAGGCTTCTTGAAGGGAAAGATGTAACTCTGTGAGATGAATTAACAGAACACAGAGCAGTTTCTCAGAAAGCTTCTTTCCAGTTTTGAACGGAAGATATTTCCTTTTTCACCATAGCCCTCTATGGGCTTCCCAATATCCCTTTGCCAATTCCACAAGAACAGCCTTAGCGAAAGGCTTCTTGATGGAAAAGATGTAACTCTGTGATATGAATTAACAGAACACAGAGCAGTTTCTCAGAAAGCTTCTTTCCAGTTTTGAACGGAAGATATTTCCTTTTTCACCATAGCCCTCTATGGGCTTCCAAATATCCCTTTGCCAATTCCACAAGAACAGCCTTAGCGAAAGGCTTCTTGAAGGGAAAGATGTAACTCTGTGAGATGAATTAACAGAACACAGAGCAGTTTCTCAGAAAGCTTCTTTCCAGTTTTGAACGGAAGATATTTCCTTTTTCACCATAGCCCTCTATGGGCTTCCAAATATCCCTTTGCCAATTCCACAAGAACAGCCTTAGCGAAAGGCTTCTTGAAGGGAAAGATGTAACTCTGTGAGATGAATTAACAGAACACAGAGCAGTTTCTCAGAAAGCTTCTTTCCAGTTTTGAACGGAAGATATTTCCTTTTTCACCATAGCCCTCTATGGGCTTCCAAATATCCCTTTGCCAATTCCACAAGAACAGCCTTAGCGAAAGGCTTCTTGAAGGGAAAGATGTAACTCTGTGAGATGAATTAACAGAAATCAGAGCAGTTTCTCAGAAAGCTTCTTTCCAGTTTTGAACGGAAGATATTTCCTTTTTCACCATAGCCCTCTATGGGCTTCCAAATATCCCTTTGCCAATTCCACAAGAACAGCCTTAGCGAAAGGCTTCTTGAAGGTAAAGATGTAACTCTGTGAGATGAATTAACAGAACACAGAGCAGTTTCTCGGAAAGCTTCTTTCCAGTTTTGAACGGAAGATATTTCCTTTTTCACCATAGCCCTCTATGGGCTTCCAAATATCCCTTTGCCAATTCCACAAGAACAGCCTTAGCGAAAGGCTTCTTGAAGGGAAAGATGTAACTCTGTGAGATGAATTAACGGAACACAGAGCAGTTTCTCAGAAAGCTTCTTTCCAGTTTTGAACGGAAGATATTTACTTTTTCACCATAGCCCTCTATGGGATTCCAAATATCCATTTGCCAATTCCACAAGAACAGCCTTAGCGAAAGTCTTCTCGAAGGGATAGATGTAACTCTGTGAGATGAATTAACAGAACACAGAGCAGTTTCTCAGAAAGCTTCCTTCCAGTTTTGAACGGAAGATATTTCCTTTTTCACCATAGCCCTCTATGGGCTTCCAAATATCCCTTTGCCAATTCCACAAGAACAGCCTTAGCGAAAGGCTTCTTGAAGGGAAAGATGTAACTCTGTGAGATGGATTAACAGAACACAGAGCAGTTTCTCAGAAAGCTTCTTTCCAGTTTTGAACGGAAGATAGTTCCTTTTTCACTAAAGCCCTCTATGGGCTTCCAAATATCCCTTTGCCAATTCCACAAGAACAGCATTAGCGAAAGGCTTTTTGAAGGGAAAGATGTAACTCTGTGAGATGAATTAACAGAACACAGAGCAGTTTCTCAGAAAGCTTCTTTCCAGTTTTGAACGGAAGATATTTCCTTTTTCACCATAGCCCTCTATGGGCTTCCAAATATCCCTTTGCCAATTCCACAAGAACAGCCTTAGCGAAAGGCTTCTTGAAGGAAAAGATGTAACTCTGTGAGATGAATTAACAGAACACAGAGCAGTTTCTCAGACAGCTTCTTTCCAGTTTTGAACGGAAGATATTTCCTTTTTCACAATAGCCCTCTATGGGCTTCCAAATATCCCTTTGCCAATTCCACAAGAACAGCCTTAGCGAAAAGCTTCTTGAAGGGAAAGATGTAACTCTGCGAGATGAATTAACAAAACACAGAGCAGTTTCTCAGAAAGCTTCTTTCCAGTTTTGAAGGGAAGATATTTCCTTTTTCACCATAGCCCTCTATGGGCTTCCAAATATCCCTTTGCCAATTCCACAAGAACAGCCTTAGCGAAAGGCTTCTTGAAGGGAAAGATGTAACTCTGTGAGATGAATTAACAGAACACAGAGCAGTTTCTCAGAAAGCTTCTTTCCAGTTTTGAACGGAAGATATTTCCTTTTTCACCATAGCCCTCTATGGGCTTTCAAATATCCCTTTGCCAATTCCACAAGAACAGCCTTAGCGAAAGGCTTCTTGATGGAAAAGATGTAACTCTGTGATATGAATTAACAGAACACAGAGCAGTTTCTCAGAAAGCTTCTTTCCAGTTTTGAACGGAAGATATTTCCTTTTTCACCATAGCCCTCTATGGGCTTCCAAATATCCCTTTGCCAATTCCACAAGAACAGCCTTAGCGAAAGGCTTCTTGAAGGGAAAGATGTAACTCTGTGAGATGAATTAACGGAACACAGAGCAGTTTCTCAGAAAGCTTCTTTCCAGTTTTGAACGGAAGATATTTACTTTTTCACCATAGCCCTCTATGGGATTCCAAATATCCATTTGCCAATTCCACAAGAACAGCCTTAGCGAAAGTCTTCTCGAAGGGATAGATGTAACTCTGTGAGATGAATTAACAGAACACAGAGCAGTTTCTCAGAAAGCTTCTTTCCAGTTTTGAACGGAAGATATTTCCTTTTTCACCATAGCCCTCTATGGGCTTCCAAATATCCCTTTGCCAATTCCACAAGAACATCCTTAGCGAAAGGCTTCTTGAAGGAAAAGATATAACTCTGTGAGATGAATTAACAGAACACAGAGCAGTTTCTCAGAAAGCTTCTTTCCAGTTTTGAACGGAAGATATTTCCTTTTTCACAATAGCCCTCTATGGGCTTCCAAATATCCCTTTGCCAATTCCACAAGAACAGCCTTAGCGAAAAGCTTCTTGAAGGGAAAGATGTAACTCTGTGAGATGAATTAACAAAACACAGAGCAGTTTCTCAGAAAGCTTCTTTCCAGTTTTGAACGGAAGGTATTTCCTTATTCACCATAGCCCTCTATGGGCTTCCAAATATCACTTTGCCAATTCCACAAGAACAGCCTTAGCGAAAGGCTTCTTGAAGGGAAAGATGTAACTCTGTGAGATGAATTAACAGAACACAGAGCAGTTTCTCAGAAAGCTTCTTTCCAGTTTTGAACGGAAGATATTTCCTTTTTCACCATAGCCCTCTATGGGCTTCCAAATATCCCTTTGCCAATTCCACAAGAACAGCCTTAGCGAAAGGCTTCTTGAAGGAAAAGATGTAACTCTGTGAGATGAATTAACAGAACACAGAGCAGTTTCTCAGAAAGCTTCTTTCCAGTTTTGAACGGAAGATATTTCCTTTTTCACAATAGCCCTCTATGGGCTTCCAAATATCCCTTTGCCAATTCCACAAGAACAGCCTGAGCGAAAAGCTTCTTGAAGGGAAAGATGTAACTCTGTGAGATGAATTAACAAAACACAGAGCAGTTTCTCAGAAAGCTTCTTTCCAGTTTTGAACGGAAGATATTTCCTTTTTCACCATAGCCCTCTATGGGCTTCCAAATATTCCTTTGCAAATTCCACAAGAACAGCCTTAGCGAAAGGCTTCTTGAAGGGAAAGATGTAACTCTGTGAGATGAATTAACAAAACACAGAGCAGTTTCTCAGAAAGCTTCTTTCCAGTTTTCAACGGAAGATATTTCCTTTTTCACCATAGCCCTCTATGGGCTTCCAAATATCCCTTTGCCAATTCCACAAGAACAGCCTTAGCGAAAGGCTTCTTGAAGGGAAAGATGTAACTCTGTGAGATGAATTAACAGAACACAGAGCAGTTTCTCAGAAAGCTTCTTTCCAGTTTTGAACGGAAGATATTTCCTTTTTCACCATAGCCCTCTATGGGCTTCCAAATATCCCTTTGCCAATTCCACAAGAACAGCCTTAGCGAAAGGCTTCTTGAAGGGAAAGATGTAACTCTGTGAGATGAATTAACAGAACACAGAGCAGTTTCTCAGAAAGCTTCTTTCCAGTTTTGAACGGAAGATATTTCCTTTTTCACCATAGCCCTCTATGGGCTTCCAAATATCCCTTTGCCAATTCCACAAGAACAGCCTTAGCGAAAGGCTTCTTGAAGGGAAAGATGTAACTCTGTGAGATGAATTAACAGAACACAGTGCAGTTTCTCAGAAAGCTTCTTTCCAGTTTTGAACGGAAGATATTTCCTTTTTCACAATAGCCCTCTAAGGGCTTCCAAATATCCCTTTGCCAATTCCACAAGAACAGCCTTAGCGAAAAGCTTCTTGAAGGGAAAGATGTAACTCTGTGAGATGAATTAACAAAACACAGAGCAGTTTCTCAGAAAGCTTCTTTCCAGTTTTGAACGGAAGATATTTCCTTTTTCACCATAGCCCTCTATGGGCTTCCAAATATTACTTTGCAAATTCCACAAGAACAGCCTTAGCGAAAGGCTTCTTGAAGGGAAAGATGTAACTCTGTGAGATGAATTAACAAAACACAGAGCAGTTTCTCAGAAAGCTTGTTTCCAGTTTTGAACGGAAGATATTTCCTTTTTCACCATAGCCCTCTATGGGCTTCCAAATATCCCTTTGCCAATTCCACAAGAACAGCCTTAGCGAAAGGCTTCTTGAAGGGAAAGATGTAACTCTGTGAGATGAATTAACAGAACACAGAGCAGTTTCTCAGAAAGCTTCTTTCCAGTTTTGAATGGAAGATATTTCCTTTTTCACCATAGCCCTCTATGGGCTTCCAAATATCCCTTTGCCAATTCCACAAGAACAGCCTTAGCGAAAGGCTTCTTGAAGGGAAAGATGTAACTCTGTGAGATGAATTAACAGAACACAGAGCAGTTTCTCAGAAAGCTTCTTTCCAGTTTTGAACGGAAGATATTTCCTTTTTCACCATAGCCCTCTATGGGCTTCCAAATATCCCTTTGCCAATTCCACAAGAACAGCCTTAGCGAAAGGCTTCATGAAGGGAAAGATGTAACTCTGTGAGATGAATTAACAGAACACAGAGCAGTTTCTCAGAAAGCTTCTTTCCAGTTTTGAACGGAAGATATTTCCTTTTTCACCATAGCCCTCTATGGGCTTCCAAATATCCCTTTGCCAATTCCACAAGAACAGCCTTAGCGAAAGGCTTCTTGAAGGGAAAGATGTAACTGTGTGAGATGAATTAACAGGACACAGAGCATTTTCTCAGAAAGCTTCTTTCCAGTTTTGAACGGAAGATATTTCCTTTTTCACCATAGCCCTCTATGGGCTTCCAAATATCCCTTTGCCAATTCCACAAGAACAGCCTTAGCGAAAGGCTTCTTGAAGGGAAAGGTGTAACTCTGTGAGATGGATTAACAGAACACAGAGCTGTTTCTCAGAAAGCTTCTTTCCAGTTTTGAACGGAAGATAGTTCCTTTTTCACCATAGCCCTCTATGGGCTTCCAAATATCCCTTTGCCAATTCCACAAGAACAGCATTAGCGAAAGGCTTCTTGAAGGGAAAGATGTAACTCTGTGAGATGAATTAACAGAACACAGAGCAGTTTCTCAGAAAGCTTCTTTCCAGTTTTGAACGGAAGATATTTCCTTTTTCACCATAGCCCTCTATGGGCTTCCAAATATCCCTTTGCCAATTCCACAAGAACAGCCTTAGCGAAAGGCTTCTTGAAGGGAAAGATGTAACTCTGTGAGATGAATTAACAGAACACAGAGCAGTTTCTCAGAAAGCTTCTTTCCAGTTTTGAACGGAAGATATTTCCTTTTTCACCATAGCCCTCTATGGGCTTCCAAATATCCCTTTGCCAATTCCACAAGAACAGCCTGAGCGAAAGGCTTCTTGAAGGGAAAGATGTAACTCTGTGAGATGAATTAACAGAACACAGAGCAGTTTCTCATAAAGCTTCTTTCCAGTTTTGAACGGAAGATAGTTCCTTTTTCACCATAGCCCTCTATGGGCTTCCAAATATCCCTTTGCCAATTCCACAAGAACAGCCTTAGCGAAAGGCTTCTTGAAGGGAAAGATGTAACTCTGTGAGATGAATTAACAGAACACAGAGCAGATTCTCAGAAAGCTTCTTTCCAGTTTTGAACGGAAGATAGTTCCTTTTTCACCATAGCCCTCTATGGGCTTCCAAATATCCCTTTGCCAATTCCACAAGAACAGCCTTAGCGAAAGGCTTCTTGAAGGGAAAGATGTAACTCTGTGAGATGAATTAACAGAACACAGAGCAGTTTCTCAGAAAGCTTCTTTCCAGTTTTGAACGGAAGATATTTCCTTTTTCACCATAGCCCTCTATGGGCTTAAAAATATCCCTTTGCCAATTCCACAAGAACAGCCTTAGCGAAAGGCTTCTTGAAGGGAAAGATATAACTCTGTGAGATGAATTAACAGAACACAGAGCAGTTTCTCAGAAAGCTTCTTTCCAGTTTTGAACGGAAGATATTTCCTTTTTCACCATAGCCCTCTATGGGCTTCCAAATATCCCTTTGCCAATTCCACAAGAACAGCGTTATCGAAAGGCTTCTTGAAGGGAAAGATGTAACTCTGTGAGATGAATTAACAGAACACAGAGCAGTTTCTCAGAAAGCTTCTTTCCAGTTTTGAACGGAAGATATTTCCTTTTTCACCATAGCCCTCTATGGGCTTCCAAATATCCCTTTGCCAATTCCACAAGAACAGCCTTAGAGAAAGGCTTGTTGAAGGGAAAGATGTAACTCTGTGAGATGAATTAACAGAACACAGAGCAGTTTCTCAGAAACCTTCTTTCCAGTTTTGAACGGAAGATATTTCCTTTTTCACCATAGCCCTCTATGGGCTTCCAAATATCCCTTTGCCAATTCCACAAGAACAGCCTTAGCGAAAGGCTTCTGGAAGGGATAGATGTAACTCTGTGAGATGAATTAACAGAACACAGAGCAGTTTCTCAGAAAGCTTCTTTCCAGTTTTGAACGGAAGATATTTCCTTTTTCACCATAGCCCTCTATGGGCTTCCAAATATCCCTTTGCCAATTCCACAAGAACAGCCTTAGCGAAAGGCTTCTAGAAGGGAAAGATGTAACTCTGTGAGATGAATTAACAGAACACAGAGCAGTTTCTCAGAAAGCTTCTTTCCAGTTTTGAACGGAAGATATTTCCTTTTTCACCATAGCCCTCTATGGGCTTCCAAATATCCCTTTGCCAATTCCATAAGAACAGCCTTAGCGAAAGGATTCTTGAAGGGAAAGATGTAACTCTGTGAGATGAATTAACAGAACATAGAACAGTTTCTCAGAAAGCTTCTTTCCAGTTTTGAACGGAAGATATTTCCTTTTTCACCATAGCCCTCTATGGGCTTCCAAATATCCCTTTGCCAATTCCACAAGAACAGCCTTAGCGAAAGGCTTCTTGAAGGGAAAGATGTAACACTGTGAGATGAATTAACAGAACATAGAACAGTTTCTCAGAAAGATTCTTTCCAATTTTGAACGGAAGATATTTCCTTTTTCACCATAGCCCTCTATTGGCTTCCAAATATCTCTTTGCCAATTCCACAAGAACAGCATTAGCGAAAGGCTTCTTGAAGGGAAGGATGTAACACTGTGAGATGAATTAACAGAACATAGAACAGTTTCTCAGAAAGCTTCTTTCCAATTTTGAACGGAAGCTATTTCCTTTTTCACCATAGCCCTCTATGGGCTTCCAAATATCCCTTTGCCAATTCCACAAGAACAGCATTAGCGAAAGGCTTCTTGAAGGGAAGGATGTAACTCTGTGAGATGAATTAACAGAACACAGAGCAGTTTCTCAGAAAGCTTCTTTCCAGTTTTGAACGGAAGATATTTCCTTTTTCACCATAGCCCTCTATGGGCTTCCAAATATCCCTTTGCCAATTCCACAAGAACAGCCTCAGCGAAAGGCTTCTTGAAGGGAAAGCTGTAACTCTGTGAGATGAATTAACAGAACACAGAGCAGTTTCTCAGAAAGCTTCTTTCCAGTTTTGAACGGAAGATATTTCCTTTTTCACCATAGCCCTCTATGGGCTTCCAAATATCCCTTTGCCAATTCCACAAGAACAGCCTTAGCGAAAGGCTTCTCGAAGGGATAGATGTAACTCTGTGAGATGAATTAACAGAACACAGAGCAGTTTCTCAGAAAGCTTCTTTCCAGTTTTGAACGGAAGATATTTCCTTTTTCACCATAGCCCTCTATGGGCTTCCAAATATCCCTTTGCCAATTCCACAAGAACAGCCTTAGCGAAAGGCTTCTTGAAGGGAAAGATGTAACTGTGTGAGATGAATTAACAGGACACAGAGCATTTTCTCAGAAAGCTTCTTTCCAGTTTTGAACGGAAGATATTTCCTTTTTCACCGTAGCCCTCTATGGGCTTCCAAATATCCCTTTGCCAATTCCACAAGAACAGACTTAGCGAAAGGCTTCTTGAAGGAAAAGATGTAACTCTGTGAGATGAATTAACAGAACACAGAGCAGTTTCTCAGAAAGCTTCTTTCCAGTTTTGAACGGAAGATATTTCCTTTTTCACCATAGCCCTCTATGGGCTTCCAAATATCCCTTTGCCAATTCCACAAGAACAGCCTTAGCGAAAGGCTTCTTGAAGGGAAAGATGTAACTCTGTGAGATGAATTAACAGAACACAGAGCAGTTTCTCAGAAAGCTTCTTTCCAGTTTTGAACGGAAGATATTTCCTTTTCCACCATAGCCCTCTATGGGCTTCCAAATATCCCTTTGCCAATTCCACAAGAACAGCCTTAGCGAAAGGCTTCTTGAAGGGAAAGATGTAACTCTGTGAGATGAATTAACAGAACACAGAGCAGTTTCTCAGAAAGCTTCTTTCCAGTTTTGAACGGAAGATATTTCCTTTTTCACCATAGCCCTCTATGGGCTTCCAAATATCCCTTTGCCAATTCCACAAGAACAGCCTTAGCGAAAGGCTTCTTGAAGGGAAAGATGTAACTCTGTGAGATGAAATAACAGAACACAGAGCAGTTTCTCAGAAAGCTTCTTTCCAGTTTTGAACGGAAGATAGTTCCTTTTCCACCATAGCCCTCTAGGGGCTTCCAAATATCCCTTTGCCAATTCCACAAGAACAGCTTAACGAAAGGCTTCTTGAAGGGAAAGATGTAACTCTGTGAGATGAATTAACAGAACACAGAGCAGTTTCTCAGAAAGCTTCTTTCCAGTTTTGAATGGAAGATATTTCCTTTTTCACCATAGCCCTCTATGGGCTTCCAAATATCCCTTTGCCAATTCCACAAGAACAGCCTTAGCGAAAGGCTTCTTGAAGGGAAAGATGTAACTCTGTGAGATGAATTAACAGAACACAGAGCAGTTTCTCAGAAAGCTTCTTTCCAGTTTTGAACGGAAGATATTTCCTTTTTCACCATAGCCCTCTATGGGCTTCCAAATATCCCTTTGCCAATTCCACAAGAACAGCCTTAGCGAAAGGCTTCTTGAAGGGAAAGATGTAACTCTGTGAGATGAATTAACAGAACACAGAGCAGTTTCTCAGAAAGCTTCTTTCCAGTTTTGAACGGAAGATATTTCCTTTTTCACCATAGCCCTCTATGGGCTTCCAAATATCCCTTTGCCAATTCCACAAGAACAGCGTTTTCGAAAGGCTTCTTGAAGGGAAAGATGTAACTCTGTGAGATGAATTAACAGAACACAGAGCAGTTTCTCAGAAAGCTTCTTTCCAGTTTTGAACGGAAGATATTTCCTTTTTCACCATAGCCCTCTATGGGCTTCCAAATATCCCTTTGCCAATTCCACAAGAACAGCCTTAGCGAAAGGCTTCTAGAAGGGAAAGATGTAACTCTGTGAGATGAATTAACAGAACACAGAGCAGTTTCTCAGAAAGCTTCTTTCCAGTTTTGAACGGAAGATATTTCCTTTTTCACCATAGCCCTCTATGGGCTTCCAAATATCCCTTTGCCAATTCCACAAGAACAGCCTTAGCGAAAGGCTTCTTGAAGGGAAAGATGTAACTCTGTGAGATGGATTAACAGAACACAGAGCTGTTTCTCAGAAAGCTTCTTTCCAGTTTTGAACGGAAGATAGTTCCTTTTTCACCATAGCCCTCTATGGGCTTCCAAATATCCCTTTGCCAATTCCACAAGAACAGCATTAGCGAAAGGCTTCTTGAAGGGAAAGATGTAACTCTGTGAGATGAATTAACAGAACACAGAGCAGTTTCTCAGAAAGCTTCTTTCCAGTTTTGAACGGAAGATATTTCCTTTTTCACCATAGCCCTCTATGGGCTTCCAAATATCCCTTTGCCAATTCCACAAGAACAGCCTTAGCGAAAGGCTTCTTGAAGGGAAAGATGTAACTCTGTGAGATGAATTAACAGAACACAGAGCAGTTTCTCAGAAAGCTTCTTTCCAGTTTTGAACGGAAGATATTTCCTTTTTCACCATAGCCCTCTATGGGCTTCCAAATATCCCTTTGCCAATTCCACAAGAACAGCCTGAGCGAAAGGCTCCTTGAAGGGAAAGATGTAACTCTGTGAGATGAATTAACAGAACACAGAGCAGTTTCTCATAAAGCTTCTTTCCAGTTTTGAACGGAAGATAGTTCCTTTTTCACCATAGCCCTCTATGGGCTTCCAAATATCCCTTTGCCAATTCCACAAGAACAGCCTTAGCGAAAGGCTTCTTGAAGGGAAAGATGTAACTCTGTGAGATGAATTAACAGAACACAGAGCAGATTCTCAGAAAGCTTCTTTCCAGTTTTGAACGGAAGATAGTTCCTTTTTCACCATAGCCCTCTATGGGCTTCCAAATATCCCTTTGCCAATTCCACAAGAACAGCCTTAGCGAAAGGCTTCTTGAAGGGAAAGATGTAACTCTGTGAGATGAATTAACAGAACACAGAGCAGTTTCTCAGAAAGCTTCTTTCCAGTTTTGAACGGAAGATATTTCCTTTTTCACCATAGCCCTCTATGGGCTTAAAAATATCCCTTTGCCAATTCCACAAGAACAGCCTTAGCGAAAGGCTTCTTGAAGGGAAAGATATAACTCTGTGAGATGAATTAACAGAACACAGAGCAGTTTCTCAGAAAGCTTCTTTCCAGTTTTGAACGGAAGATATTTCCTTTTTCACCATAGCCCTCTATGGGCTTCCAAATATCCCTTTGCCAATTCCACAAGAACAGCGTTATCGAAAGGCTTCTTGAAGGGAAAGATGTAACTCTGTGAGATGAATTAACAGAACACAGAGCAGTTTCTCAGAAAGCTTCTTTCCAGTTTTGAACGGAAGATATTTCCTTTTTCACCATAGCCCTCTATGGGCTTCCAAATATCCCTTTGCCAATTCCACAAGAACAGCCTTAGAGAAAGGCTTCTGGAAGGGATAGATGTAACTCTGTGAGATGAATTAACAGAACACAGAGCAGTTTCTCAGAAAGCTTCTTTCCAGTTTTGAACGGAAGATATTTCCTTTTTCACCATAGCCCTCTATGGGCTTCCAAATATCCCTTTGCCAATTCCACAAGAACAGCCTTAGCGAAAGGCTTCTAGAAGGGAAAGATGTAACTCTGTGAGATGAATTAACAGAACACAGAGCAGTTTCTCAGAAAGCTTCTTTCCAGTTTTGAACGGAAGATATTTCCTTTTTCACCATAGCCCTCTATGGGCTTCCAAATATCCCTTTGCCAATTCCATAAGAACAGCCTTAGCGAAAGGATTCTTGAAGGGAAAGATGTAACTCTGTGAGATGAATTAACAGAACATAGAACAGTTTCTCAGAAAGCTTCTTTCCAGTTTTGAACGGAAGATATTTCCTTTTTCACCATAGCCCTCTATGGGCTTCCAAATATCCCTTTGCCAATTCCACAAGAACAGCCTTAGCGAAAGGCTTCTTGAAGGGAAAGATGTAACACTGTGAGATGAATTAACAGAACATAGAACAGTTTCTCAGAAAGATTCTTTCCAATTTTGAACGGAAGATATTTCCTTTTTCACCATAGCCCTCTATTGGCTTCCAAATATCTCTTTGCCAATTCCACAAGAACAGCATTAGCGAAAGGCTTCTTGAAGGGAAGGATGTAACACTGTGAGATGAATTAACAGAACATAGAACAGTTTCTCAGAAAGCTTCTTTCCAATTTTGAACGGAAGCTATTTCCTTTTTCACCATAGCCCTCTATGGGCTTCCAAATATCCCTTTGCCAATTCCACAAGAACAGCATTAGCGAAAGGCTTCTTGAAGGGAAGGATGTAACGCTGTGAGATGAATTAACAGAACACAGAGCAGTTTCTCAGAAAGCTTCTTTCCAGTTTTGAACGGAAGATATTTCCTTTTTCACCATAGCCCTCTATGGGCTTCCAAATATCCCTTTGCCAATTCCACAAGAACAGCCTCAGCGAAAGGCTTCTTGAAGGGAAAGCTGTAACTCTGTGAGATGAATTAACAGAACACAGAGCAGTTTCTCAGAAAGCTTCTTTCCAGTTTTGAACGGAAGATATTTCCTTTTTCACCATAGCCCTCTATGGGCTTCCAAATATCCCTTTGCCAATTCCACAAGAACAGCCTTAGCGAAAGGCTTCTCGAAGGGATAGATGTAACTCTGTGAGATGAATTAACAGAACACAGAGCAGTTTCTCAGAAAGCTTCTTTCCAGTTTTGAACGGAAGATATTTCCTTTTTCACCATAGCCCTCTATGGGCTTCCAAATATCCCTTTGCCAATTCCACAAGAACAGCCTTAGCGAAAGGCTTCTTGAAGGGAAAGATGTAACTCTGTGAGATGAATTAACAGAACACAGAGCAGTTTCTCAGAAAGCTTCTTTCCAGTTTTGAACGGAAGATATTTCCTTTTTCACCATAGCCCTCTTGGGCTTCCAAATATCCCTTTGCCAATTCCACAAGAACAGCCTTAGCGAAAGGCTTCTTGAAGGGAAAGATGTAACTCTGTGAGATGAATTAACAGAACACAGAGCAGTTTCTCAGAAAGCTTCTTTCCAGTTTTGAACGGAAGATATTTCCTTTTTCACCATAGCCCTCTATGGGCTTCCAAATATCCCTTTGCCAATTCCACAAGAACAGCCTTAGCGAAAGGTTCTTGAAGGGAAAGATGTAACTCTGTGAGATGAATTAACAGAACACAGAGCAGTTTCTCAGAAAGCTTCTTTCCAGTTTTGAACGGAAGATATTTCCTTTTTCACCGTAGCCCTCTATGGGCTTCCAAATATCCCTTTGCCAATTCCACAAGAACAGACTTAGCGAAAGGCTTCTTGAAGGAAAAGATGTAACTCTGTGAGACGAATTAACAGAACACAGAGCAGTTTCTCAGAAAGCTTCTTTCCAGTTTTGAACGGAAGATATTTCCTTTTTCACCATAGCCCTCTATGGGCTTCCAAATATCCCTTTGCCAATTCCACAAGAACAGCCTTAGCGAAAGGCTTCTTGAAGGGAAAGATGTAACTCTGTGAGATGAATTAACAGAACACAGAGCAGTTTCTCAGAAAGCTTCTTTCCAGTTTTGAACGGAAGATATTTCCTTTTCCACCATAGCCCTCTATGGGCTTCCAAATATCCCTTTGCCAATTCCACAAGAACAGCCTTAGCGAAAGGCTTCTTGAAGGGAAAGATGTAACTCTGTGAGATGAATTAACAGAACACAGAGCAGTTTCTCAGAAAGCTTCTTTCCAGTTTTGAACGGAAGATATTTCCTTTTTCACCATAGCCCTCTATGGGCTTCCAAATATCCCTTTGCCAATTCCACAAGAACAGCCTTAGCGAAAGGCTTCTTGAAGGGAAAGATGTAACTCTGTGAGATGAAATAACAGAACACAGAGCAGTTTCTCAGAAAGCTTCTTTCCAGTTTTGAACGGAAGATATTTCCTTTTCCACCATAGCCCTCTAGGGGCTTCCAAATATCCCTTTGCCAATTCCACAAGAACAGCTTAACGAAAGGCTTCTTGAAGGGAAAGATGTAACTCTGTGAGATGAATTAACAGAACACAGAGCAGTTTCTCAGAAAGCTTCTTTCCAGTTTTGAATGGAAGATATTTCCTTTTTCACCATAGCCCTCTATGGGCTTCCAAATATCCCTTTGCCAATTCCACAAGAACAGCCTTAGCGAAAGGCTTCTTGAAGGGAAAGATGTAACTCTGTGAGATGAATTAACAGAACACAGAGCAGTTTCTCAGAAAGCTTCTTTCCAGTTTTGAACGGAAGATATTTCCTTTTTCACCATAGCCCTCTATGGGCTTCCAAATATCCCTTTGCCAATTCCACAAGAACAGCCTTAGCGAAAGGCTTCTTGAAGGGAAAGATGTAACTCTGTGAGATGAATTAACAGAACACAGAGCAGTTTCTCAGAAAGCTTCTTTCCAGTTTTGAACGGAAGATATTTCCTTTTTCACCATAGCCCTCTATGGGCTTCCAAATATCCCTTTGCCAATTCCACAAGAACAGGGTTTTCGAAAGGCTTCTTGAAGGGAAAGATGTAACTCTGTGAGATGAATTAACAGAACACAGAGCAGTTTCTCAGAAAGCTTCTTTCCAGTTTTGAACGGAAGATATTTCCTTTTTCACCATAGCCCTCTATGGGCTTCCAAATATCCCTTTGCGAATTCCACAAGAACAGCCTTAGCGAAAGGCTTCTTGAAGGGAAAGATGTAACTCTGTGAGATGAATTAACAGAACACAGAGCAGTTTCTCAGAAAGCTTCTTTCCAGTTTTGAAAGGAAGATATTTCCTTTTTCACCATAGCCCTCTATGGGCTTCCAATTATCCCTTTGCCAATTCCACAAGAACAGCCTTAGCGAAAGGCTTCTTGAAGGGAAAGATGTAACTCTGTGAGATGAATTAACAGAACACAGAGCAGTTTCTCAGAAAGCTTCTTTCCAGTTTTGAACGGAAGATATTTCCTTTTTCACCATAGCCCTCTATGGGCTTCCAAATATCCCTTTGCCAATTCCACAAGAACAGCCTTAGCGAAAGGCTTCTAGAAGGGAAAGATGTAACTCTGTGAGATGAATTAACAGAACACAGAGCAGTTTCTCAGAAAGCTTCTTTCCAGTTTTGAACGGAAGATATTTCCTTTTTCACCATAGCCCTCTATGTGCTTCCAAATATCCCTTTGCCAATTCCATAAGAACAGCCTTAGCGAAAGGATTCTTGAAGGGAAAGATGTAACTCTGTGAGATGAATTAACAGAACATAGAACAGTTTCTCAGAAAGCTTCTTTCCAGTTTTGAACGGAAGATATTTCCTTTTTCACCATAGCCCTCTATGGGCTTCCAAATATCCCTTTGCCAATTCCACAAGAACAGCCTTAGCGAAAGGCTGCTTGAAGGGAAAGATGTAACACTGTGAGATGAATTAACAGAACATAGAACAGTTTCTCAGAAAGCTTCTTTCCAATTTTGAACGGAAGATATTTCCTTTTTCACCATAGCCCTCTATGGGCTTCCAAATATCTCTTTGCCAATTCCACAAGAATAGCATTAGCGAAAGGCTTCTTGAAGGGAAGGATGTAACACTGTGAGATGAATTAACAGAACATAGAACAGTTTCTCAGAAAGCTTCTTTCCAATTTTGAACGGAAGCTATTTCCTTTTTCACCATAGCCCTCTATGGGCTTCCAAATATCCCTTTGCCAATTCCACAAGAACAGCATTAGCGAAAGGCTTCTTGAAGGGAAGGATGTAACTCTGTGAGATGAATTAACAGAACACAGAGCAGTTTCTCAGAAAGCTTCTTTCCAGTTTTGAACGGAAGATATTTCCTTTTTCACCATAGCCCTCTATGGGCTTCCAAATATCCCTTTGCCAATTCCACAAGAACAGCCTCAGCGAAAGGCTTCTTGAAGGGAAAGATGTAACTCTGTGAGATGAATTAACAGAACACAGAGCAGTTTCTCAGAAAGCTTCTTTCCAGTTTTGAACGGAAGATATTTCCTTTTTCACCATAGCCCTCTATGGGCTTCCAAATATCCCTTTGCCAATTCCACAAGAACAGCCTTAGCGAAAGGCTTCTCGAAGGGATAGATGTAACTCTGTGAGATGAATTAACAGAACACAGAGCAGTTTCTCAGAAAGCTTCTTTCCAGTTTTGAACGGAAGATATTTCCTTTTTCACCATAGCCCTCTATGGGCTTCCAAATATCCCTTTGCCAATTCCACAAGAACAGCCTTAGCGAAAGGCTTCTTGAAGGGAAAGATGTAACTCTGTGAGATGAATTAACAGAACACAGAGCAGTTTCTCAGAAAGCTTCTTTCCAGTTTTGAACGGAAGATATTTCCTTTTTCACCATAGCCCTCTTGGGCTTCCAAATATCCCTTTGCCAATTCCACAAGAACAGCCTTAGCGAAAGGCTTCTTGAAGGGAAAGATGTAACTCTGTGAGATGAATTAACAGAACACAGAGCAGTTTCTCAGAAAGCTTCTTTCCAGTTTTGAACGGAAGATATTTCCTTTTTCACCATAGCCCTCTATGGGCTTCCAAATATCCCTTTGCCAATTCCACAAGAACAGCCTTAGCGAAAGGTTCTTGAAGGGAAAGATGTAACTCTGTGAGATGAATTAACAGAACACAGAGCAGTTTCTCAGAAAGCTTCTTTCCAGTTTTGAACGGAAGATATTTCCTTTTTCACCGTAGCCCTCTATGGGCTTCCAAATATCCCTTTGCCAATTCCACAAGAACAGACTTAGCGAAAGGCTTCTTGAAGGAAAAGATGTAACTCTGTGAGATGAATTAACAGAACACAGAGCAGTTTCTCAGAAAGCTTCTTTCCAGTTTTGAACGGAAGATATTTCCTTTTTCACCATAGCCCTCTATGGGCTTCCAAATATCCCTTTGCCAATTCCACAAGAACAGCCTTAGCGAAAGGCTTCTTGAAGGGAAAGATGTAACTCTGTGAGATGAATTAACAGAACACAGAGCAGTTTCTCAGAAAGCTTCTTTCCAGTTTTGAACGGAAGATATTTCCTTTTCCACCATAGCCCTCTATGGGCTTCCAAATATCCCTTTGCCAATTCCACAAGAACAGCCTTAGCGAAAGGCTTCTTGAAGGTAAAGATGTAACTCTGTGAGATGAATTAACAGAACACAGAGCAGTTTCTCAGAAAGCTTCTTTCCAGTTTTGAACGGAAGATATTTCCTTTTTCACCATAGCCCTCTATGGGCTTCCAAATATCCCTTTGCCAATTCCACAAGAACAGCCTTAGCGAAAGGCTTCTTGAAGGGAAAGATGTAACTCTGTGAGATGAAATAACAGAACACAGAGCAGTTTCTCAGAAAGCTTCTTTCCAGTTTTGAACGGAAGATAGTTCCTTTTCCACCATAGCCCTCTAGGGGCTTCCAAATATCCCTTTGCCAATTCCACAAGAACAGCCTTAACGAAAGGCTTCTTGAAGGGAAAGATGTAACTCTGTGAGATGAATTAACAGAACACAGAGCAGTTTCTCAGAAAGCTTCTTTCCAGTTTTGAATGGAAGATATTTCCTTTTTCACCATAGCCCTCTATGTGCTTCCAAATATCCCTTTGCCAATTCCACAAGAACAGCCTTAGCGAAAGGCTTCTTGAAGGGAAAGATGTAACTCTGTGAGATGAATTAACAGAACACAGAGCAGTTTCTCAGAAAGCTTCTTTCCAGTTTTGAACGGAAGATATTTCCTTTTTCACCATAGCCCTCTATGGGCTTCCAAATATCCCTTTGCCAATTCCACAAGAACAGCCTTAGCGAAAGGCTTCTTGAAGGGAAAGATGTAACTCTGTGAGATGAATTAACAGAACACAGAGTAGTTTCTCAGAAAGCTTCTTTCCAGTTTTGAACGGAAGATATTTCCTTTTTCACCATAGCCCTCTATGGGCTTCCAAATATCCCTTTGCCAATTCCACAAGAACAGCGTTTTCGAAAGGCTTCTTGAAGGGAAAGATGTAACTCTGTGAGATGAATTAACAGAACACAGAGCAGTTTCTCAGAAAGCTTCTTTCCAGTTTTGAACGGAAGATATTTCCTTTTTCACCATAGCCCTCTATGGGCTTCCAAATATCCCTTTGCGAATTCCACAAGAACAGCCTTAGCGAAAGGCTTGTTGAAGGGAAAGATGTAACTCTGTGAGATGAATTAACAGAACACAGAGCAGTTTCTCAGAAAGCTTCTTTCCAGTTTTGAACGGAAGATATTTCCTTTTTCACAATAGCCCTCTATGGGCTTCCAATTATCCCTTTGCCAATTCCACAAGAACAGCCTTAGCGAAAGGCTTCTTGAAGGGAAAGATGTAACTCTGTGAGATGAATTAACAGAACACAGAGCAGTTTCTCAGAAAGCTTCTTTCCAGTTTTGAACGGAAGATATTTCCTTTTTCACCATAGCCCTCTATGGGCTTCCAAATATCCCTTTGCCAATTCCACAAGAACAGCCTTAGCGAAAGGCTTCTTGAAGGGAAAGATGTAACTCTGTGAGATGAATTAACAGAACACAGAGCAGTTTCTCAGAAAGCTTCTTTCCAGTTTTGAACGGAAGATATTTCCTTTTTCACCATAGCCCTCTATGGGCTTCCAATTATCCCTTTGCCAATTCCACAAGAACAGCCTTAGCGAAAGGCTTCTTGAAGGGAAAGATGTAACTCTGTGAGATGAATTAACAGAACACAGAGCAGTTTCTCAGAAAGCTTCTTTCCAGTTTTGAACGGAAGATATTTCCTTTTTCACCATAGCCCTCTATGGGCTTCCAAATATCCCTTTGCCAATTCCACAAGAACAGCCTTAGCGAAAGGCTTCTTGAAGGGAAAGATGTAACTCTGTGAGATGAATTAACAGAACACAGAGCAGTTTCTCAGAAAGCTTCTTTCCAGTTTTGAACGGAAGATATTTCCTTTTTCACCATAGCCCTCTATGGGCTTCCAAATATCCCTTTGCCAATTCCACAAGAACAGCCTTAGCGAAAGGCTTCTTGAAGGGAAAGATGTAACTCTGTGAGATGGATTAACAGAACACAGAGCAGTTTCTCAGAAAGCTTCTTTCCAGTTTTGAACGGAAGATAGTTCCTTTTTCACCATAGCCCTCTATGGGCTTCCAAATATCCCTTTGCCAATTCCACAAGAACAGCCTTAGCGAAAAGCTTCTTGAAGGGAAAGATGTAACTCTGTGAGATGAATTAACAGAACACAGAGCAGTTTCTCAGAAAGCTTCTTTCCAGTTTTGAACGGAAGATAGTTCCTTTTTCACCATAGCCCTCTATGGGCTTAAAAATATCCCTTTGCCAATTCCACAAGAACAGCCTTAGCGAAAGGCTTCTTGAAGGGAAAGATGTAACTCTGTGAGATGAATTAACAGAACACAGAGCAGTTTCTCAGACAGCTTCTTTCCAGTTTTGAACGGAAGATATTTCCTTTTTCACCATAGCCCTCTATGGGCTTCCAAATATCCCTTTGCCAATTCCACAAGAACAGCCTTAGCGAAAAGCTTCTTGAAGGGAAAGATGTAACTCTGTGAGATGAATTAACAAAACACAGAGCAGTTTCTCAGAAAGCTTCTTTCCAGTTTTGAACGGAAGATATTTCCTTTTTCACCATAGCCCTCTATGGGCTTCCAAATATCCCTTTGCTAATTCCACAAGAACAGCCTTAGCGAAAGGCTTCTTGAAGGGAAAGATGTAACGCTGTGAGATGAATTAACAGAACTCAGAGCAGTTTCTCAGAAAGCTTCTTTCCAGTTTTGAACGGAAGATATTTCCTTTTTCACCATAGCCCTCTATGGGCTTCCAAATATCCCTTTGCCAATTCCACAAGAACAGCCTTAGCGAAAGGCTTCTTGAAGGAAAAGATGTAACTCTGTGAGATGAATTAACAGAACACAGAGCAGTTTCTCAGAAAGCTTCTTTCCAGTTTTGAACGGAAGATATTTCCTTTTTCACAATAGCCCTCTATGGGCTTCCAAATATCCCTTTGCCAATTCCACAAGAACAGCCTTAGCGAAAAGCTTCTTGAAGGGAAAGATGTAACTCTGTGAGATGAATTAACAAAACACAGAGCAGCTTCTCAGAAAGCTTCTTTCCAGTTTTGAACGGAAGATATTTCCTTTTTCACCATAGCCCTCTATGGGCTTCCAAATATTCCTTTGCCAATTCCACAAGAACAGCCTTAGCGAAAGGCTTCTTGAAGGGAAAGATGTAACTCTGTGAGATGAATTAAGAGAACACAGAGCAGTTTCTCAGAAAGCTTCTTTCCAGTTTTGAACGGAAGATATTTCCTTTTTCACCATAGCCCTCTATGGGCTTCCAAATATCCCTTTGCCAATTCCACAAGAACAGCGTTTTCGAAAGGCTTCTTGAAGGGAAAGATGTAACTCTGTGAGATGAATTAACAGAACACAGAGCAGTTTCTCAGAAAGCTTCTTTCCAGTTTTGAACGGAAGATATTTCCTTTTTCACCATAGCCCTCTATGGGCTTCCAAATATCCCTTTGCCAATTCCACAAGAACAGCCTTAGCGAAAGGCTTGTTGAAGGGAAAGATGTAACTCTGTGAGATGAATTAACAGAACACAGAGCAGTTTCTCAGAAAGCTTCTTTCCAGTTTTGAACGGAAGATATTTCCTTTTTCACCATAGCCCTCTATGGGCTTCCAATTATCCCTTTGCCAATTCCACAAGAACAGCCTTAGCGAAAGGCTTCTTGAAGGGAAAGATGTAACTCTGTGAGATGAATTAACAGAACACAGAGCAGTTTCTCAGAAAGCTTCTTTCCAGTTTTGAACGGAAGATATTTCCTTTTTCACCATAGCCCTCTATGGGCTTCCAAATATCCCTTTGCCAATTCCACAAGAACAGCCTTAGCGAAAGGCTTCTTGAAGGGAAAGATGTAACTCTGTGAGATGAATTAACAGAACACAGAGCAGTTTCTCAGAAAGCTTCTTTCCAGTTTTGAACGGAAGATATTTCCTTTTTCACCATAGCCCTCTATGGGCTTCCAAATATCCCTTTGCCAATTCCACAAGAACAGCCTTAGCGAAAGGCTTCTTGAAGGGAAAGATGTAACTCTGTGAGATGGATTAACAGAACACAGAGCAGTTTCTCAGAAAGCTTCTTTCCAGTTTTGAACGGAAGATAGTTCCTTTTTCACCATAGCCCTCTATGGGCTTCCAAATATCCCTTTGCCAATTCCACAAGAACAGCCTTAGCGAAAGGCTTCTTGAAGGGAAAGATGTAACTCTGTGAGATGAATTAACAGAACACAGAGCAGTTTCTCAGAAAGCTTCTTTCCAGTTTTGAACGGAAGATAGTTCCTTTTTCACCATAGCCCTCTATGGGCTTAAAAATATCCCTTTGCCAATTCCACAAGAACAGCCTTAGCGAAAGGCTTCTTGAAGGGAAAGATGTAACTCCGTGAGATGAATTAACAGAACACAGAGCAGTTTCTCAGACAGCTTCTTTCCAGTTTTGAACGGAAGATATTTCCTTTTTCACAATAGCCCTCTATGGGCTTCCAAATATCCCTTTGCCAATTCCACAAGAACAGCCTTAGCGAAAAGCTTCTTGAAGGGAAAGATGTAACTCTGTGAGATGAATTAACAAAACACAGAGCAGTTTCTCAGAAAGCTTCTTTCCAGTTTTGAACGGAAGATATTTCCTTTTTCACCATAGCCCTCTATGGGCTTCCAAATATCCCTTTGCTAATTCCACAAGAACAGCCTTAGCGAAAGGCTTCTTGAAGGGAAAGATGTAACGCTGTGAGATGAATTAACAGAACTCAGAGCAGTTTCTCAGAAAGCTTCTTTCCAGTTTTGAACGGAAGATATTTCCTTTTTCACCATAGCCCTCTATGGGCTTCCAAATATCCCTTTGCCAATTCCACAAGAACAGCCTTAGCGAAAGGCTTCTTGAAGGAAAAGATGTAACTCTGTGAGATGAATTAACAGAACACAGAGCAGTTTCTCAGAAAGCTTCTTTCCAGTTTTGAACGGAAGATATTTCCTTTTTCACAATAGCCCTCTATGGGCTTCCAAATATCCCTTTGCCAATTCCACAAGAACAGCCTTAGCGAAAAGCTTCTTGAAGGGAAAGATGTAACTCTGTGAGATGAATTAACAAAACACAGAGCAGTTTCTCAGAAAGCTTCTTTCCAGTTTTGAACGGAAGATATTTCCTTTTTCACCATAGCCCTCTATGGGCTTCCAAATATTCCTTTGCAAATTCCACAAGAACAGCCTTAGCGAAAGGCTTCTTGAAGGGAAAGATGTAACTCTGTGAGATGAATTAACAAAACACAGAGCAGTTTCTCAGAAAGCTTCTTTCCAGTTTTGAACGGAAGATATTTCCTTTTTCACCATAGCCCTCTATGGGCTTCCAAATATCCCTTTGCCAATTCCACAAGAACAGCGTTATCGAAAGGCTTCTTGAAGGGAAAGATGTAACTCTGTGAGATGAATTAACAGAACACAGAGCAGTTTCTCAGAAAGCTTCTTTCCAGTTTTGAACGGAAGATATTTCCTTTTTCACCATAGCCCTCTATGGGCTTCCAAATATCCCTTTGCCAATTCCACAAGAACAGCCTTAGCGAAAGGCTTGTTGAAGGGAAAGATGTAACTCTGTGAGATGTATTAACAGAACACACAGCAGTTTCTCAGAAACCTTCTTTCCAGTTTTGAACGGAAGATATTTCCTTTTTCACCATAGCCCTCTATGGGCTTCCAAATATCCCTTTGCCAATTCCACAAGAACAGCCTTAGCGAAAGGCTTCTTGAAGGGATAGATGTAACTCTGTGAGATGAATTAACAGAACACAGAGCAGTTTCTCAGAAAGCTTCTTTCCAGTTTTGAACGGAAGATATTTCCTTTTTCACCATAGCCCTCTATGGGCTTCCAAATATCCCTTTGCCAATTCCACAAGAACAGCCTTAGCGAAAGGCTTCTTGAAGGAAAAGATGTAACTCTGTGAGATGAATTAACAGAACACAGAGCAGTTTCTCAGACAGCTTCTTTCCAGTTTTGAACGGAAGATATTTCCTTTTTCACAATAGCCCTCTATGGGCTTCCAAATATCCCTTTGCCAATTCCACAAGAACAGCCTTAGCGAAAAGCTTCTTGAAGAGAAAGATGTAACTCTGTGAGATGAATTAACAAAACACAGAGCAGTTTCTCAGAAAGCTTCTTTCCAGTTTTGAACGGAAGTTATTTCCTTTTTCACCATAGCCCTCTATGGGCTTCCAAATATCTCTTTGCCAATTCCACAAGAACAGCCTTAGCAAAAGGCTTCTTGAAGGGAAAGATGTAACTCTGTGAGATGAATTAACAGAACACAGAGCAGTTTCTCAGAAAGCTTCTTTCCAGTTTTGAACGGAAGATATTTCCTTTTTCACCATAGCCCTCTATGGGCTTCCAAATATCCCTTTGCCAATTCCACAAGAACAGCCTTAGCGAAAGGCTTCTTGAAGGGAAAGATGTAACTCTGTGAGATGAATTAACAGAACACAGAGCAGTTTCTCAGAAAGCTTCTTTCCAGTTTTGAACGGAAGATATTTCCTTTTTCACCATAGCCCTCTATGGGCTTCCAAATATCCCTTTGCCAATTCCACAAGAACAGCCTTAGCGAAAGGCTTCTTGAAGGGAAAGATGTAACTCTGTGAGATGAATTAACAGAACACAGAGCAGTTTCTCAGAAAGCTTCTTTCCAGTTTTGAACGGAAGATATTTCCTTTTTCACCATAGCCCTCTATGGGCTTCCAAATATCCCTTTGCCAATTCCACAAGAACAGCCTTAGCGAAAGGCTTCTTGAAGGGAAAGATGTAACTCTGTGAGATGAATTAACAGAACACAGAGCAGTTTCTCAGACAGCTTCTTTCCAGTTTTGAACGGAAGATATTTCCTTTTTCACAATAGCCCTCTATGGGCTTCCAAATATCCCTTTGCCAATTCCACAAGAACAGCCTTAGCGAAAAGCTTTTTGAAGGGAAAGATGTAACTCTGTGAGATGAATTAACAAAACACAGAGCAGTTTCTCAAGTTTTCAACGGAAGATATTTCCTTTTTCACTATAGTCCTCTATGGGCTTCCAAATATCCCTTTGCCAATTCCACAAGAACAGCCTTAGCGAAAGGCTTCTTGAAGGGAAAGATGTAACTCTGTGAGATGAATTACCAGAACACAGAGCAGTTTCTCAGAAAGCTTCTTTCCAGTTTTGAACGGAAGATATTTCCTTTTTCACCATAGCCCTCTATGGGCTTCCAAATATCCCTTTGCCAATTCCACAAGAACAGCCTTAGCGAAAGGCTTCTTGAAGGGAAAGATGTAACTCTGTGAGATGAATTAACAGAACACAGAGCAGTTTCTCAGAAAGCTTCTTTCCAGTTTTGAACGGAAGATATTTCCTTTTTCACCATAGCCCTCTATGGGCTTCCAAATATCCCTTTGCCAATTCCACAAGAACAGCCTGAGCGAAAGGCTTCTTGAAGGGAAAGATATAACTCTGTGAGATGAATTAACAGAACACAGAGCAGTTTCTCAGAAAGCTTCTTTCCAGTTTTGAACGGAAGATATTTCCTTTTTCACCATAGCCCTCTATGGGCTTCCAAATATCCCTTTGCCAATTCCACAAGAACAGCCTTAGCGAAAGGCTTCTTGAAGGGAAAGATGTAACTCTGTGAGATGAATTAACAGAACACAGAGCAGTTTCTCAGAAAGCTTCTTTCCAGTTTTGAACGGAAGATATTTCCTTTTTCACCATAGCCCTCTATGGGCTTCCAAATATCCCTTTGCCAATTCCACAAGAACAGCCTTAGCGAAAGGCTTCTTGAAGGGAAAGATGTAACTCTGTGAGATGAATTAACAGAACACAGAGCAGTTTCTCAGAAAGCTTCTTTCCAGTTTTGAACGGAAGATAGTTCCTTTTTCACCATAGCCCTCTATGGGCTTCCAAATATCCCTTTGCCAATTCCACAAGAACAGCCTTAGCGAAAGGCTTCTTGAAGGGAAAGATGTAACTCTGTGAGATGAATTAACAGAACACAGAACAGATTCTCAGAAAGCTTCTTTCCAGTTTTGAACGGAAGATAGTTCCTTTTTCACCATAGCCCTCTATGGGCTTCCAAATATCCCTTTGCCAATTCCACAAGAACAGCCTTAGCGAAAGGCTTCTTGAAGGGAAAGATGTAACTCTGTGAGATGAATTAACAGAACACAGAGCAGTTTCTCAGAAAGCTTCTTTCCAGTTTTGAACGGAAGATATTTCCTTTTTCACCATAGCCCTCTATGGGCTTCCAAATATCCCTTTGCCAATTCCACAAGAACAGCCTTAGCGAAAGGCTTCTTGAAGGGAAAGATGTAACTCTGTGAGATGAATTAACAGAACACAGAGCAGTTTCTCAGAAAGCTTCTTTCCAGTTTTGAACGGAAGATAGTTCCTTTTTCACCATAGCCCTCTATGGGCTTCCAAATATCCCTTTGCCAATTCCACAAGAACAGCCTTAGCGAAAGGCTTCTTGAAGGGAAAGATGTAACTCTGTGAGATGAATTAACAGAACACAGAACAGATTCTCAGAAAGCTTCTTTCCAGTTTTGAACGGAAGATAGTTCCTTTTTCACCATAGCCCTCTATGGGCTTCCAAATATCCCTTTGCCAATTCCACAAGAACAGCCTTAGCGAAAGGCTTCTTGAAGGGAAAGATGTAACTCTGTGAGATGAATTAACAGAACACAGAGCAGTTTCTCAGAAAGCTTCTTTCCAGTTTTGAACGGAAGATATTTCCTTTTTCACCATAGCCCTCTATGGGCTTCCAAATATCCCTTTGCCAATTCCACAAGAACAGCCTTAGCGAAAGGCTTCTTGAAGGGAAAGATATAACTCTGTGAGATGAATTAACAGAACACAGAGCAGTTTCTCAGAAAGCTTCTTTCCAGTTTTGAACGGAAGATATTTCCTTTTTCACCATAGCCCTCTATGGGCTTCCAAATATCCCTTTGCCAATTCCACAAGAACAGCGTTATCGAAAGGCTTCTTGAAGGGAAAGATGTAACTCTGTGAGATGAATTAACAGAACACAGAGCAGTTTCTCAGAAAGCTTCTTTCCAGTTTTGAACGGAAGTTATTTCCTTTTTCACCATAGCCCTCTATGGGCTTCCAAATATCCCTTTGCCAATTCCACAAGAACAGCCTTAGAGAAAGGCTTGTTGAAGGGAAAGATGTAACTCTGTGAGATGAATTAACAGAACACAGAGCAGTTTCTCAGAAAGCTTCTTTCCAGTTTTGAACGGAAGATATTTCCTTTTTCACCATAGCCCTCTATGGGCTTCCAAATATCCCTTTGCCAATTCCACAAGAACAGCCTTAGCGAAAAGCTTCTTGAAGAGAAAGATGTAACTCTGTGAGATGAATTAACAAAACACAGAGCAATTTCTCAGAAAGCTTCTTTCCAGTTTTGAACGGAAGATATTTCCTTTTTCACCATAGCCCTCTATGGGCTTCCAAATATCTCTTTGCCAATTCCACAAGAACAGCCTTAGCAAAAGGCTTCTTGAAGGGAAAGATGTAACTCTGTGAGATGAATTAACAGAACACAGAGCAGTTTCTCAGAAAGCTTCTTTCCAGTTTTGAACGGAAGATATTTCCTTTTTCACCATAGCCCTCTATGGGCTTCCAAATATCCCTTTGCCAATTCCACAAGAACAGCCTTAGCGAAAGGCTTCTTGAAGGGAAAGATGTAACTCTGTGAGATGAATTAACGGAACACAGAGCAGTTTCTCAGAAAGCTTCTTTCCAGTTTTGAACGGAAGATATTTCCTTTTTCACCATAGCCCTCTATGGGCTTCCAAATATCCCTTTGCCAATTCCACAAGAACAGCCTTAGCGAAAGGCTTCTTGAAGGGAAAGATGTAACTCTGTGAGATGAATTAATAGAACACAGAGCAGTTTCTCAGAAAGCTTCTTTCCAGTTTTGAACGGAAGATATTTCCTTTTTCACCATAGCCCTCTATGGGCTTCCAAATATCCCTTTGCCAATTCCACAAGAACAGCCTTAGCGAAAGACTTCTTGAAGGGAAAGATGTAACTCTGTGAGATGAATTAACAGAACACAGAGCAGTTTCTCAGAAAGCTTCTTTCCAGTTTTGAACGGAAGATATTTCCTTTTTCACCATAGCCCTCTATGGGCTTCCAAATATCCCTTTGCCAATTCCACAAGAACAGCCTTAGCGAAAGGCTTCTTGAAGGGAAAAATGTAACTCTGTGAGGTGAATTAACAGAACACAGAGCAGTTTCTCAGAAAGCTTCTTTCCAGTTTTGAACGGAAGATATTTCCTTTTTCACCATAGCCCTCTATGGGCTTCCAAATATCCCTTTGCCAATTCCACAAGAACAGCCTTAGCGAAAGGCTTCTTGAAGGGAAAGATGTAACTCTGTGAGATGGATTAACAGAACACAGAGCAGTTTCTCAGAAAGCTTCTTTCCAGTTTTGAACGGAAGATAGTTCCTTTTTCACCATAGCCCTCTATGGGCTTCCAAATATCCCTTTGCCAATTCCACAAGAACAGCATTAGCGAAAGGCTTTTTGAAGGGAAAGATGTAACTCTGTGAGATGAATTAACAGAACAAAGAGCAGTTTCTCAGAAAGCTTCTTTCCAGTTTTGAACGGAAGATATTTCCTTTTTCACCATAGCCCTCTATGGGCTTCCAAATATCCCTTTGCCAATTCCACAAGAACAGCCTTAGCGAAAGGCTTCTTGAAGGAAAAGATGTAACTCTGTGAGATGAATTAACAGAACACAGAGCAGTTTCTCAGACAGCTTCTTCCCAGTTTTGAACGGAAGATATTTCCTTTTTCACAATAGCCCTCTATGGGCTTCCAAATATCCCTTTGCCAATTCCACAAGAACAGCCTTAGCGAAAAGCTTCTTGAAGGGAAAGATGTAACTTTGTGAGATGAATTAACAAAACACAGAGCAGTTTCTCAGAAAGCTTCTTTCCAGTTTTGAACGGAAGATATTTCCTTTTTCACCATAGCCCTCTATGGGCTTCCAAATATCCCTTTGCCAATTCCACAAGAACAGCCTTAGAGAAAGGCTTCTTGAAGGGAAAGATGTAACTCTGTGAGATGAATTAACAGAACACAGAGCAGTTTCTCAGACAGCTTCTTTCCAGTTTTGAACGGAAGATATTTCCTTTTTCACAATAGCCCTCTATGGGCTTCCAAATATCCCTTTGCCAATTCCACAAGAACAGCCTTAGCGAAAAGCTTTTTGAAGGGAAAGATGTAACTCTGTGAGATGAATTAACAAAACACAGAGCAGTTTCTCAGGTTTTCAACGGAAGATATTTCCTTTTTCACTATAGCCCTCTATGGGCTTCCAAATATCCCTTTGCCAATTCCACAAGAACAGCCTTAGCGAAAGGCTTCTTGAAGGGAAAGATGTAACTCTGTGAGATGAATTACCAGAACACAGAGCAGTTTCTCAGAAAGCTTCTTTCCAGTTTTGAACGGAAGATATTTCCTTTTTCACCATAGCCCTCTATGGGCTTCCAAATATCCCTTTGCCAATTCCACAAGAACAGCCTTAGCGAAAGGCTTCTTGAAGGGAAAGATGTAACTCTGTGAGATGAATTAACAGAACACAGAGCAGTTTCTCAGAAAGCTTCTTTCCAGTTTTGAACGGAAGATATTTCCTTTTTCACCATAGCCCTCTATGGGCTTCCAAATATCCCTTTGCCAATTCCACAAGAACAGCCTGAGCGAAAGGCTTCTTGAAGGGAAAGATATAACTCTGTGAGATGAATTAACAGAACACAGAGCAGTTTCTCAGAAAGCTTCTTTCCAGTTTTGAACGGAAGATATTTCATTTTTCACCATAGCCCTCTATGGGCTTCCAAATATCCCTTTGCCAATTCCACAAGAACAGCCTTAGCGAAAGGCTTCTTGAAGGGAAAGATGTAACTCTGTGAGATGAATTAACAGAACACAGAGCAGTTTCTCAGAAAGCTTCTTTCCAGTTTTGAACGGAAGATATTTCCTTTTTCACCATAGCCCTCTATGGGCTTCCAAATATCCCTTTGCCAATTCCACAAGAACAGCCTTAGCGAAAGGCTTCTTGAAGGGAAAGATGTAACTCTGTGAGATGAATTAACAGAACACAGAGCAGTTTCTCAGAAAGCTTCTTTCCAGTTTTGAACGGAAGATAGTTCCTTTTTCACCATAGCCCTCTATGGGCTTCCAAATATCCCTTTGCCAATTCCACAAGAACAGCCTTAGCGAAAGGCTTCTTGAAGGGAAAGATGTAACTCTGTGAGATGAATTAACAGAACACAGAACAGATTCTCAGAAAGCTTCTTTCCAGTTTTGAACGGAAGATAGTTCCTTTTTCACCATAGCCCTCTATGGGCTTCCAAATATCCCTTTGCCAATTCCACAAGAACAGCCTTAGCGAAAGGCTTCTTGAAGGGAAAGATGTAACTCTGTGAGATGAATTAACAGAACACAGAGCAGTTTCTCAGAAAGCTTCTTTCCAGTTTTGAACGGAAGATATTTCCTTTTTCACCATAGCCCTCTATGGGCTTCCAAATATCCCTTTGCCAATTCCACAAGAACAGCCTTAGCGAAAGGCTTCTTGAAGGGAAAGATATAACTCTGTGAGATGAATTAACAGAACACAGAGCAGTTTCTCAGAAAGCTTCTTTCCAGTTTTGAACGGAAGATATTTCCTTTTTCACCATAGCCCTCTATGGGCTTCCAAATATCCCTTTGCCAATTCCACAAGAACAGCGTTATCGAAAGGCTTCTTGAAGGGAAAGATGTAACTCTGTGAGATGAATTAACAGAACACAGAGCAGTTTCTCAGAAAGCTTCTTTCCAGTTTCGAACGGAAGTTATTTCCTTTTTCACCATAGCCCTCTATGGGCTTCCAAATATCCCTTTGCCAATTCCACAAGAACAGCTTTAGAGAAAGGCTTGTTGAAGGGAAAGATGTAACTCTGTGAGATGAATTAACAGAACACAGAGCAGTTTCTCAGAAAGCTTCTTTCCAGTTTTGAACGGAAGATATTTCCTTTTTCACCATAGCCCTCTATGGGCTTCCAAATATCCCTTTGCCAATTCCACAAGAACAGCCTTAGCGAAAAGCTTCTTGAAGAGAAAGATGTAACTCTGTGAGATGAATTAACAAAACACAGAGCAATTTCTCAGAAAGCTTCTTTCCAGTTTTGAACGGAAGATATTTCCTTTTTCACAATAGCCCTCTATGGGCTTCCAAATATCTCTTTGCCAATTCCACAAGAACAGCCTTAGCAAAAGGCTTCTTGAAGGGAAAGATGTAACTCTGTGAGATGAATTAACAGAACACAGAGCAGTTTCTCAGAAAGCTTCTTTCCAGTTTTGAACGGAAGATATTTCCTTTTTCACCATAGCCCTCTATGGGCTTCCAAATATCCCTTTGCCAATTCCACAAGAACAGCCTTAGCGAAAGGCTTCTTGAAGGGAAAGATGTAACTCTGTGAGATGAATTAACAGAACACAGAGCAGTTTCTCAGAAAGCTTCTTTCCAGTTTTGAACGGAAGATATTTCCTTTTTCACCATAGCCCTCTATGGGCTTCCAAATATCCCTTTGCCAATTCCACAAGAACAGCCTTAGCGAAAGGCTTCTTGAAGGGAAAGATGTAACTCTGTGAGATGAATTAACAGAACACAGAGCAGTTTCTCAGAAAGCTTCTTTCCAGTTTTGAACGGAAGATATTTCCTTTTTCACCATAGCCCTCTATGGGCTTCCAAATATCCCTTTGCCAATTCCACAAGAACAGCCTTAGCGAAAGACTTCTTGAAGGGAAAGATGTAACTCTGTGAGATGAATTAACAGAACACAGAGCAGTTTCTCAGAAAGCTTCTTTCCAGTTTTGAACGGAAGATATTTACTTTTTCACCATAGAACTCTATGGGCTTCCAAATATCCCTTTGCCAATTCCACAAGAACAGCCTTAGCGAAAGGCTTCTTGAAGGGAAAGATGTAACTCTGTGAGATGAATTAACAGAACACAGAGCAGTTTCTCAGAAAGCTTCTTTCCAGTTTTGAACGGAAGATATTTCCTTTTTCACCATAGCCCTCTATGGGCTTCCAAATATCCCTTTGCCAATTCCACAAGAACAGCCTTAGCGAAAGGCTTCTTGAAGGGAAAGATGTAACTCTGTGAGATGAATTAACAGAACACAGAGCAGTTTCTCAGAAAGCTTCTTTCCAGTTTTGAACGGAAGATATTTCCTTTTTCACCATAGCCCTCTATGGGCTTCCAAATATCCCTTTGCCAATTCCACAAGAACAGCCTGAGCGAAAGGCTTCTTGAAGGGAAAGATGTAACTCTGTGAGATGAATTAACAGAACACAGAGCAGTTTCTCAGAAAGCTTCTTTCCAGTTTTGAACGGAAGATATTTCCTTTTTCACCATAGCCCTCTATGGGCTTCCAAATATCCCTTTGCCAATTCCACAAGAACAGCCTGAGCGAAAGGCTTCTTGAAGGGAAAGATATAACTCTGTGAGATGAATTAACAGAACACAGAGCAGTTTCTCAGAAAGCTTCTTTCCAGTTTTGAACGGAAGATATTTCCTTTTTCACCATAGCCCTCTATGGGCTTCCAAATATCCCTTTGCCAATTCCACAAGAACAGCCTTAGCGAAAGGCTTCTTGAAGGGAAAGATGTAACTCTGTGAGATGAATTAACAGAACACAGAGCAGTTTCTCAGAAAGCTTCTTTCCAGTTTTGAACGGAAGATATTTCCTTTTTCACCATAGCCCTCTATGGGCTTCCAAATATCCCTTTGCCAATTCCACAAGAACAGCCTTAGCGAAAGGCTTCTTGAAGGGAAAGATGTAACTCTGTGAGATGAATTAACAGAACACAGAGCAGTTTCTCAGAAAGCTTCTTTCCAGTTTTGAACGGAAGATAGTTCCTTTTTCACCATAGCCCTCTATGGGCTTCCAAATATCCCTTTGCCAATTCCACAAGAACAGCCTTAGCGAAAGGCTTCTTGAAGGGAAAGATGTAACTCTGTGAGATGAATTAACAGAACACAGAGCAGATTCTCAGAAAGCTTCTTTCCAGTTTTGAACGGAAGATAGTTCCTTTTTCACCATAGCCCTCTATGGGCTTCCAAATATCCCTTTGCCAATTCCACAAGAACAGCCTTAGCGAAAGGCTTCTTGAAGGGAAAGATGTAACTCTGTGAGATGAATTAACAGAACACAGAGCAGTTTCTCAGAAAGCTTCTTTCCAGTTTTGAACGGAAGGTATTTCCTTTTTCACCATAGCCCTCTATGGGCTTCCAAATATCCCTTTGCCAATTCCACAAGAACAGCCTTAGCGAAAGGCTTCTTGAAGGGAAAGATATAACTCTGTGAGATGAATTAACAGAACACAGAGCAGTTTCTCAGAAAGCTTCTTTCCAGTTTTGAATGGAAGATATTTCCTTTTTCACCATAGCCCTCTATGGGCTTCCAAATATCCCTTTGCCAATTCCACAAGAACAGCCTTAGCGAAAGGCTTCTTGAAGGGAAAGATGTAACTCTGTGAGATGAATTAACAGAACACAGAGCAGTTTCTCAGAAAGCTTCTTTCCAGTTTTGAACGGAAGATATTTCCTTTTTCACCATAGCCCTCTATGGGCTTCCAAATATCCCTTTGCCAATTCCACAAGAACAGCCTTAGCGAAAGGCTTCTTGAAGGGAAAGATATAACTCTGTGAGATGAATTAACAGAACACAGAGCAGTTTCTCAGAAAGCTTCTTTCCAGTTTTGAACGGAAGATATTTCCTTTTTCAACATAGCCCTCTATGGGCTTCCAAATATCCCTTTGCCAATTCCACAAGAACAGCCTTAGCGAAAGGCTTCTTGAAGGGAAAGATGTAACTCTGTGAGATGAATTAACAGAACACAGAGCAGTTTCTCAGAAAGCTTCTTTCCAGTTTTGAACGGAAGATATTTCCTTTTTCACCATAGCCCTCTATGGGCTTCCAAATATCCCTTTGCCAATTCCACAAGAACAGCCTTAGCGAAAGGCTTCTAGAAGGGAAAGATGTAACTCTGTGAGATGAATTAACAGAACACAGAGCAGTTTCTCAGAAAGCTTCTTTCCAGTTTTGAACGGAAGATATTTCCTTTTTCACCATAGCCCTCTATGGGCTTCCAAATATCCCTTTGCCAATTCCATAAGAAGAGCCTTAGCGAAAGGATTCTTGAAGGGAAAGATGTAACTCTGTGAGATGAATTAACAGAACATAGAACAGTTTCTCAGAAAGCTTCTTTCCAGTTTTGAACGGAAGATATTTCCTTTTTCACCATAGCCCTCTATGGGCTTCCAAATATCCCTTTGCCAATTCCACAAGAACAGCCTTAGCGAAAGGCTTCTTGAAGGGAAAGATGTAACACTGTGAGATGAATTAACAGAACATAGAACAGTTTCTCAGAAAGCTTCTTTCCAATTTTGAACGGAAGATATTTCCTTTTTCACCGTAGCCCTCTATGGGCTTCCAAATATCTCTTTGCCAATTCCACAAGAACAGCATTAGCGAAAGGCTTCTTGAAGGGAAGGATGTAACACTGTGAGATGAATTAACAGAACATAGAACAGTTTCTCAGAAAGCTTCTTTCCAATTTTGAACGGAAGCTATTTCCTTTTTCACCATAGCCCTCTATGGGCTTCCAAATATCCCTTTGCCAATTCCACAAGAACAGCATTAGCGAAAGGCTTCTTGAAGGGAAGGATGTAACTCTGTGAGATGAATTAACAGAACACAGAGCAGTTTCTCAGAAAGCTTCTTTCCAGTTTTGAACGGAAGATATTTCCTTTTTCACCATAGCCCTCTATGGGCTTCCAAATATCCCTTTGCCAATTCCACAAGAACAGCCTCAGCGAAAGGCTTCTTGAAGGGAAAGATGTAACTCTGTGAGATGAATTAACAGAACACAGAGCAGTTTCTCAGAAAGCTTCTTTCCAGTTTTGAACGGAAGATATTTCCTTTTTCACCATAGCCCTCTATGGGCTTCCAAATATCCCTTTGCCAATTCCACAAGAACAGCCTTAGCGAAAGGCTTCTTGAAGGGAAAGATGTAACTCTGTGAGATGAATTAACAGAACACAGAGCAGTTTCTCAGAAAGCTTCTTTCCAGTTTTGAACGGAAGATATTTCCTTTTTCACCATAGCCCTCTATGGGCTTCCAAATATCCCTTTGCCAATTCCACAAGAACAGCCTTAGCGAAAGGCTTCTTGAAGGGAAAGATGTAACTCTGTGAGATGAATTAACAGAACACAGAGCAGTTTCTCAGAAAGCTTCTTTCCAGTTTTGAACGGAAGGTATTTCCTTTTTCACCATAGCCCTCTATGGGCTTCCAAATATCCCTTTGCCAATACCACAAGAACAGCCTTAGCGAGAGGCTTCTTGAAGGGAAAGATGTAACTCTGTGAGATGAATTAACAGAACACAGAGCAGTTTCTCAGAAAGCTTATTTCTAGTTTTGAACGGAAGATATTTCCTTTTTCACCATAGCCCTCTATGGGCTTCCAAATATCCCTTTGCCAATTCCACAAGAACAGCATTAGCGAAAGGCTTCTTGAAGGGAAAGATGTAACTCTGTGAGATGAATTAACAGAACACAGAGCAGTTTCTCAGAAAGCTTCTTTCCAGTTTTGAACGGAAGATATTTCCTTTTTCACCATAGCCCTCTATGGGCTTCCAAATATCCCTTTGCCAATTCCACAAGAACAGCCTTAGCGAAAAGCTTCTTGAAGGGAAAGATGTAACTCTGTGAGATGAATTAACAGAACACAGAGCAGTTTCTCAGAAAGCTTCTTTCCAGTTTTGAACGGAAGATATTTCCTTTTTCACCATAGCCCTCTATGGGCTTCCAAATATCCCTTTGCCAATTCCACAAGAACAGCCTTAGCGAAAGGCTTCTTGAAGGGAAAGATGTAACTCTGTGAGATGAATTAACAGAACACAGAGCAGTTTCTCAGAAAGCTTCTTTCCAGTTTTGAACGGAAGATATTTCCTTTTCCACCGTAGCCCTCTATGGGCTTCCAAATATCCCTTTGCCAATTCCACAAGAACAGCCTTAGCGAAAGGCTTCTTGAAGGGAAAGATGTAACTCTGTGAGATGAATGAACAGAACACAGAGCAGTTTCTCAGAAAGCTTCTTTCCAGTTTTGAACGGAAGATATTTCCTTTTTCACCATAGCCCTCTATGGGCTTCCAAATATCCCTTTGCCAATTCCACAAGAACAGCCTTAGCGAAAGGCTTCTTGAAGGGAAAGATGTAACTCTGTGAGATGAATTAATAGAACACAGAGCAGTTTCTCAGAAAGCTTCTTTCCAGTTTTGAACGGAAGATATTTCCTTTTTCACCATAGCCCTCTATGGGCTTCCAAATATCCCTTTGCCAATTCCACAAGAACAGCCTTAGCGAAAGGTTCTTGAAGGGAAAGATGTAACTCTGTGAGATGAATTAACAGAACACAGAGCAGTTTCTCAGAAAGCTTCTTTCCAGTTTTGAACGGAAGATATTTCCTTTTTCACCGTAGCCCTCTATGGGCTTCCAAATATCCCTTTGCCAATTCCACAAGAACAGACTTAGCGAAAGGCTTCTTGAAGGAAAAGATGTAACTCTGTGAGATGAATTAACAGAACACAGAGCAGTTTCTCAGAAAGCTTCTTTCCAGTTTTGAACGGAAGATATTTCCTTTTTCACCATAGCCCTCTATGGGCTTCCAAATATCCCTTTGCCAATTCCACAAGAACAGCCTTAGCGAAAGGCTTCTTGAAGGGAAAGATGTAACTCTGTGAGATGAATTAACAGAACACAGAGCAGTTTCTCAGAAAGCTTCTTTCCAGTTTTGAACGGAAGATATTTCCTTTTCCACCATAGCCCTCTATGGGCTTCCAAATATCCCTTTGCCAATTCCACAAGAACAGCCTTAGCGAAAGGCTTCTTGAAGGGAAAGATGTAACTCTGTGAGGTGAATTAACAGAACACAGAGCAGTTTCTCAGAAAGCTTCTTCCCAGTTTTGAACGGAAGATATTTCCTTTTTCACCATAGCCCTCTATGGGCTTCCAAATATCCCTTTGCCAATTCCACAAGAACAGCCTTAGCGAAAGGCTTCTTGAAGGGAAAGATGTAACTCTGTGAGATGAATTAACAGAACACAGAGCAGTTTCTCAGAAAGCTTCTTTCCAGTTTTGAACGGAAGATAGTTCCTTTTTCACCATAACCCTCTAAGGGCTTCCAAATATCCCTTTGCCAATTCCACAAGAACAGCCTTAGCGAAAGGCTTCTTGAAGGGAAAGATGTAACTCTGTGAGTTGAATTAACAGAACACAGAGCAGTTTCTCAGAAAGCTTCTTTCCAGTTTTGAACGGAAGATATTTCCTTTTTCACCATAGCCCTCTATGGGCTTCCAAATATCCCTTTGCCAATTCCACAACAACAGCCTTAGCGAAAGGCTTCTTGAAGGGAAAGATGTAACTCTGTGAGATGAATTAACAGAACACAGAGCAGTTTCTCAGAAAGCTTCTTTCCAGTTTTGAACGGAAGATATTTCCTTTTTCACCGTAGCCCTCTATGGGCTTCCAAATATCCCTTTGCCAATTCCACAAGAACAGACTTAGCGAAAGGCTTCTTGAAGGGAAAGATGTAACTCTGTGAGATGAATTAACAGAACACAGAGCAGTTTCTCACAAAGCTTCTTTCCAGTTTTGAACGGAAGATATTTCCTTTTTCACCATAGCCCTCTATGGGCTTCCAAATATCCCTTTGCCAATTCCACAAGAACAGCCTTAGCGAAAGGCTTCTTGAAGGGAAAGATGTAACTCTGTGAGATGAATTAACAGAACACAGAGCAGTTTCTCAGAAAGCTTCTTTCCAGTTTTGAACGGAAGATATTTCCTTTTCCACCATAGCCCTCTATGGGCTTCCAAATATCCCATTGCCAATTCCACAAGAACAGCCTTAGCGAAAGGCTTCTTGAAGTGAAAGTTGTAACTCTGTGAGATGAATTAACAGAACATAGATAAGTATCTCAGAAAGCTTCTTTCCAGTTTTGAACGGAAGATATTTCCTTTTTCACCATAGCCCTCTATGGGCTTCCAAATATCCCTTTGCCAATTCCACAAGAACAGCCTTAGCGAAAGGCTTCTTGAAGGGAAAGATGTAACTCTGCGAGATGAATTAACAGAACACAGAGCAGTTTCTCAGAAAGCTTCTTTCCAGTTTTGAACGGAAGATATTTCCTTTTTCACCATAGCCCTCTATGGGCTTCCAAATATCCCTTTGCCAATTCGACAAGAACAGCCTTAGCGAAAGGCTTCTTGAAGGGAAAGATGTAACTCTGTGAGATGAAATAACAGAACACAGAGCAGTTTCTCAGAAAGCTTCTTTCCAGTTTTGAACGGAAGATATTTCCTTTTCCACCATAGCCATCTAGGGGCTTCCAAATATCCCTTTGCCAATTCCACAAGAACAGCCTTAACGAAAGGCTTCTTGAAGGGAAAGATGTAACTCTGTGAGATGAATTAACAGAACACAGAGCAGTTTCTCAGAAAGCTTCTTTCCAGTTTTGAATGGAAGATATTTCCTTTTTCACCATAGCCCTCTATGGGCTTCCAAATATCCCTTTGCCAATTCCACAAGAACAGCCTTAGCGAAAGGCTTCTTGAAGGGAAAGATGTAACTCTGTGAGATGAATTAACAGAACACAGAGCAGTTTCTCAGAAAGCTTCTTTCCAGTTTTGAACGGAAGATATTTCCTTTTTCACCATAGCCCTCTATGGGCTTCCAAATATCCCTTTGCCAATTCCACAAGAACAGCCTTAGCGAAAGGCTTCTTGGAGGGAAAGATGTAACTCTGTGAGATGAATTAACAGAACACAGAGCAGTTTCTCAGAAAGCTTCTTTCCAGTTTTGAACGGAAGATATTTCCTTTTTCACCATAGCCCTCTATGGGCTTCCAAATATCCCTTTGCCAATTCCACAAGAACAGCGTTATCGAAAGGCTTCTTGAAGGGAAAGATGTAACTCTGTGAGACGAATTAACAGAACACAGAGCAGTTTCTCAGAAAGCTTCTTTCCAGTTTTGAACGGAAGATATTTCCTTTTTCACCATAGCCCTCTATGGGCTTCCAAATATCCCTTTGCGAATTCCACAAGAACAGACTTAGCGAAAGGCTTGTTGAAGGGAAAGATGTAACTCTGTGAGATGAATTAACAGAACACAGAGCAGTTTCTCAGAAAGCTTCTTTCCAGTTTTGAACGGAAGCTATTTCCTTTTTCACCATAGCCCTCTATGGGCTTCCAATTATCCCTTTGCCAATTCCACAAGAACAGCCTTAGCGAAAGGCTTCTTGAAGGGAAAGATGTAACTCTGTGAGATGAATTAACAGAACACAGAGCATTTTCTCAGAAAGCTTCTTTCCAGTTTTGAACGGAAGATATTTCCTTTTTCACCATAGCCCTCTATGGGCTTCCAAATATCCCTTTGCCAATTCCACAAGAACAGCCTTAGCGAAAGGCTTCTTGAAGGGAAAGATGTAACTCTGTGATATGAATTAACAGAACACAGAGCAGTTTCTCAGAAAGCTTCTTTCCAGTTTTGAACGGAAGATATTTCCTTTTTCACCATAGCCCTCTATGGGCTTCCAAATATCCCTTTGCCAATTCCACAAGAACAGCCTTAGCGAAAGGCTTCTTGAAGGGAAAGATGTAACTCTGTGAGATGAATTAACAGAACACAGAGCAGTTTCTCAGACAGCTTCTTTCCAGTTTTGAACGGAAGATATTTCCTTTTTCACAATAGCCCTCTATGGGCTTCCAAATATCCCTTTGCCAATTCCAAAAGAACAGCCTTAGCGAAAAGCTTCTTGAAGGGAAAGATGTAACTCTGTGAGATGAATTAACAAAACACAGAGTAGTTTCTCAGAAAGCTTCTTTCCAGTTTTGAACGGAAGATATTTCCTTTTTCACCATAGCCCTCTATGGGCTTCCAAATATCCCTTTGCCAATTCCACAAGAACAGCCTTAGCGAAAGGCTTCTTGAAGGGAAAGATGTAACTCTGTGAGATGAATTAACAGAACACAGAGCAGTTTCTCAGAAAGCTTCTTTCCAGTTTTGAACGGAAGATATTTCCTTTTTCACCATAGCCCTCTATGGGCTTCCAAATATCCCTTTGCCAATTCCACAAGAACAGCCTTAGCGAAAGGCTTCTTGAAGGGAAAGATGTAACTCTGTGAGATGAATTAACAGAACACAGAGCAGTTTCTCAGAAAGCTTCTTTCCAGTTTTGAACGGAAGATATTTCCTTTTTCACCATAGCCCTCTATGGGCTTCCAAATATCCCTTTGCCAATTCCACAAGAACAGCCTTAGCGAAAGACTTCTTGAAGGGAAAGATGTAACTCTGTGAGATGAATTAACAGAACACAGAGCAGTTTCTCAGAAAGCTTCTTTCCAGTTTTGAACGGAAGATATTTCCTTTTTCACCATAGCCCTCTATGGGCTTCCAAATATCCCTTTGCCAATTCCACAAGAACAGCCTTAGCGAAAGGCTTCTTGAAGGGAAAGATGTAACTCTGTGAGATGATTTAACAGAACACAGAGCAGTTTCTCAGAAAGCTTCTTTCCAGTTTTGAACGGAAGATATTTCCTTTTTCACCATAGCCCTCTATGGGCTTCCAAATATCCCTTTGCCAATTCCACAAGAACAGCCTTAGCGAAAGGCTTCTTGAAGGGAAAGATGTAACTCTGTGAGATGAATTAACAGAACACAGAGCAGTTTCTCAGAAAGCTTCTTTCCAGTTTTGAACGGAAGATATTTCCTTTTTCACCATAGCCCTCTATGGGCTTCCAAATATCCCTTTGCCAATTCCACAAGAACAGCCTTAGCGAAAGGCTTCTTGAAGGGAAAGATGTAACTCTGTGTGATGAATTAACAGAGCACAGAGCAGTTTCTCAGAAAGCTTCTTTCCAGTTTTGAACGGAAGATATTTCCTTTTTCACCATAGCCCTCTATGGGCTTCCAAATATCCCTTTGCCAATTCCACAAGAACAGCCTTAGCGAAAGGCTTCTTGAAGGGAAAGATGTAACTCTGTGAGATGAATTAACAGAACACAGAGCAGTTTCTCAGAAAGCTTCTTTCCAGTTTTGAACGGAAGATATTTCCTTTTTCACCATAGCCCTCTATGGTCTTCCAAATATCCCTTTGCCAATTCCACAAGATCAGACTTAGCGAAAGGCTTCTTGAAGGGAAAGATGTAACTCTGTGAGATGAATTAACAGAACACAGAGCAGTTTCTCAGAAAGCTTCTTTCCAGTTTTGAACGGAAGATATTTCCTTTTTCACCATAGCCCTCTATGGGCTTCCAAATATCCCTTTGCCAATTCCACAAGAACAGCCTTAGCGAAAGGCTTCTTGAAGGGAAAGATGTAACTCTGTGAGATGGATTAACAGAACACAGAGCAGATTCTCAGAAAGCTTCTTTCCAGTTTTGAACGGAAGATAGTTCCTTTTTCACCATAGCCCTCTATGGGCTTCCAAATATCCCTTTGCCAATTCCACAAGAACAGCCTTAGCGAAAGGCTTCTTGAAGGGAAAGATGTAACTCTGTGAGATGAATTAACAGAACACAGAGCAGTTTCTCAGAAAGCTTCTTTCCAGTTTTGAACGGAAGATATTTCCTTTTACACCATAGCCCTCTATGGGCTTCCAAATATCCCTTTGCCAATTCCACAAGAACAGCCTTAGCGAAAGGCTTCTTGAAGGGAAAGATGTAACTCCGTGAGATGAATTAACAGAACACAGAGCAGTTTCTCAGACAGCTTCTTTCCAGTTTTGAACGGAAGATATTTCCTTTTTCACAATAGCCCTCTATGGGCTTCCAAATATCCCTTTGCCAATTCCACAAGAACAGCCTTAGCGAAAAGCTTCTTGAAGGGAAAGATGTAACTCTGTGAGATGAATTAACAAAACACAGAGCAGTTTCTCAGAAAGCTTCTTTCCAGTTTTGAACGGAAGATATTTCCTTTTTCACCATAGCCCTCTATGGGCTTCCAAATATCCCTTTGCTAATTCCACAAGAACAGCCTTAGCGAAAGGCTTCTTGAAGGGAAAGATGTAACGCTGTGAGATGAATTAACAGAACACAGAGCAGTTTCTCAGAAAGCTTCTTTCCAGTTTTGAACGGAAGATATTTCCTTTTTCACCATAGCCCTCTATGGGCTTCCAAATATCCCTTTGCCAATTCCACAAGAACAGCCTTAGCGAAAGGCTTCTTGAAGGAAAAGATGTAACTCTGTGAGATGAATTAACAGAACACAGAGCAGTTTCTCAGAAAGCTTCTTTCCAGTTTTGAACGGAAGATATTTCCTTTTTCACAATAGCCCTCTTTGGGCTTCCAAATATCCCTTTGCCAATTCCACAAGAACAGCCTTAGCGAAAAGCTTCCTGAAGGGAAAGATGTAACTCTGTGAGATGAATTAACAAAACACAGAGCAGTTTCTCAGAAAGCTTCTTTCCAGTTTTGAACGGAAGATATTTCCTTTTTCACCATAGCCCTCTATGGGCTTCCAAATATTCCTTTGCAAATTCCACAAGAACAGCCTTAGCGAAAGGCTTCTTGAAGGGAAAGATGTAACTCTGTGAGATGAATTAACAAAACACAGAGCAGTTTCTCAGAAAGCTTCTTACCAGTTTTGAACGGAAGATATTTCCTTTTTCACCATAGCCCTCTATGGGCTTCCAAATATCCCTTTGCCAATTCCACAAGAACAGCCTTAGCGAAAGGCTGCTTGAAGGGAAAGATGTAACTCTGTGAGATGAATTAACAGAACACAGAGCAGTTTCTCAGAAAGCTTCTTTCCAGTTTTGAATGGAAGATATTTCCTTTTTCACCATAGCCCTCTATGGGCTTCCAAATATCCCTTTGCCAATTCCACAAGAACAGCCTTAGCGAAAGGCTTCTTGAAGGGAAAGATGTAACTCTGTGAGATGAATTAACAGAACACAGAGCAGTTTCTCAGAAAGCTTCTTTCCAGTTTTGAACGGAAGATGTTTCCTTTTTCACCATAGCCTTCCATGGGCTTCCAAATATCCCTTTGCCAATTCCACAAGAACAGCGGTATCGAAAGGCTTCTTGAAGGGAAAGATGTAACTCTGTGAGATGAATTAACAGAACTCAGAGCAGTTTCTCAGAAAGCTTCTTTCCAGTTTTGAACGGAAGATATTTCCTTTTTCACCATAGCCCTCTATGGGCTTCCAAATATCCCTTTGCCAATTCCACAAGAACAGCCTTAGCGAAAGGCTTGTTGAAGGGAAAGATGTAACTCTGTGAGATGTATTAACAGAACACAGAGCAGTTTCTCAGAAAGCTTCTTTCCAGTTTTGAACGGAAGATATTTCCTTTTTCACCATAGCCCTCTATGGGTTTCCAAATATCCCTTTGCCAATTCCACAAGAACAGCCTTAGCGAAAGGCTTCTTGAAGGGATAGATGTAACTCTGTGAGATGAATTAACAGAACACAGAGCAGTTTCTCAGAAAGCTTCTTTCCAGTTTTGAACGGAAGATATTTCCTTTTTCACCATAGCCCTCTATGGGCTTCCAAATATCCCTTTGCCAATTCCACAAGAACAGCCTTAGCGAAAGGCTTCTTCAAGGAAAAGATGTAACTCTGTGAGATGAATTAACAGAACACAGAGCAGTTTCTCAGACAGCTTCTTTCCAGTTTTGAACGGAAGATATTTCCTTTTTCACAATAGCCCTCTATGGGCTTCCAAATATCCCTTTGCCAATTCCACAAGAACAGCCTTAGCGAAAAGCTTCTTGAAGAGAAAGATGTAACTCTGTGAGATGAATTAACAAAACACAGAACAGTTTCTCAGAAAGCTTCTTTCCAGTTTTGAACGGAAGATATTTCCTTTTTCACCATAGCCCTCTATGGGCTTCCAAATATTCCTTTGCCAATTCCACAAGAACAGCCTTAGCGAAAGGCTTCTTGAAGGGAAAGATGTAACTCTGTGAGATGAATTAACAGAACACAGAGCAGTTTCTCAGAAAGCTTCTTTCCAGTTTTGAACGGAAGATATTTCCTTTTTCACCGTAGCCCTCTATGGGCTTCCAAATATCCCTTTGCCAATTCCACAAGAACAGCCTTAGCGAAAGGCTTCTTGAAGGGAAAGATGTAACTCTGTGAGATGAATTAACAGAACACAGAGCAGTTTCTCAGAAAGCTTCTTTCCAGTTTTGAACGGAAGATATTTCCTTTTTCACCATAGCCCTCTATGGGCTTCCAAATATCCCTTTGCCAATTCCACAAGAACAGCCTTAGAGAAAGGCTTCTTGAAGGGAAAGATGTAACTCTGTGAGATGAATTAACAGAACACAGAGCAGTTTCTCAGAAAGCTTCTTTCCAGTTTTGAACGGAAGATATTTCCTTTTTCACCATAGCCCTCTATGGGCTACCAAATATCTCTTTGCCAATTCCACAAGAACAGCCTTAGCGAAAGACTTCTTGAAGGGAAAGATGTAACTCTGTGAGATGAATTAACAGAACACAGAGCAGTTTCTCAGAAAGCTTCTTTCCAGTTTTGAACGGAAGATATTTGCTTTTTCACCATAGCCCTCTATGGGCTTCCAAATATCCCTTTGCCAATTCCACAAGAACAGCCTTAGCGAAAGGCTTCTTGAAGGGAAAGATGTAACTCTGTGAGATGAATTAACAGAACACAGAGCAGTTTCTCAGAAAGCTTCTTTCCAGTTTTGAACGGAAGATATTTCCTTTTTCACCATAGCCCTCTATGGGCTTCCAAATATCCCTTTGCCAATTCCACAAGAACAGCCTTAGCGAAAGGCTTCTTGAAGGGAAAGATGTAATTCTGTGAGATTGATTAACAGAACACAGAGCAGTTTCTCAGAAAGCTTCTTTCCAGTTTTGAACGGAAGATATTTCCTTTTTCACCATAGCCCTCTATGGGCTTCCAAATATCCCTTTCCCAATTCCACAAGAACAGCCTTAGCGAAAGGCTTCTTGAAGGGAAAGATGTAACTCTGTGATATGAATTAACAGAACACAGAGCAGTTTCTCAGAAAGCTTCTTTCCAGTTTTGAACGGAAGATATTTCCTTTTTCACCATAGCCCTCTATGGGCTTCCAAATATCCCTTTGCCAATTCCACAAGAACAGCATTAGCGAAAGGCTTCTTGAAGGGAAAGATGTAACTCTGTGAGATGAATTAACAGAACACAGAGCAGTTTCTCAGAAAGCTTCTTTCCAGTTTTGAACGGAAGATATTTCCTTTTTCACCATAGCCCTCTATGGGCTTCCAAATATCCCTTTGCCAATTCCACAAGAACAGCCTTAGCGAAAGGCTGCTTGAAGGGAAAGATGTAACTCTGTGAGATGAATTAACAGAACACAGAGCAGTTTCTCAGAAAGCTTCTTTCCAGTTTTGAACGGAAGATATTTCCTTTTTCACCATAGCCCTCTATGGGCTTCCAAATATCCCTTTGCCAATTCCACAAGAACAGCCTTAGCGCAAGGCTTCTTGAAGGGAAAGATGTAACTCTGTGAGATGAATTAACAGAACACAGAGCAGTTTCTCAGAAAGCTTCTTTCCAGTTTTGAACGGAAGATATTTCCTTTTTCACCATAGCCCTCTATGGGCTTCCAAATATCCCTTTGCCAATTCCACAAGAACAGCCTTAGCGAAAGGCTTCTTGAAGGGAAAGATGTAACTCTGTGAGATAAATTAACAGAACACAGAGCAGTTTCTCAGAAAGCTTCTTTCCAGTTTTGAACGGAAGATATTTCCTTTTTCACCGTAGCCCTCTATGGGCTTCCAAATATCCCTTTGCCAATTCCACAAGAACAGACTTAGCGAAAGGCTTCTTGAAGGGAAAGATGTAACTCTGTGAGATGAATTAACAGAACACAGAGCAGTTTCTCAGAAAGCTTCTTTCCAGTTTTGAACGGAAGATATTTTCTTTTTCACCGTAGCCCTCTATGGGCTTCCAAATATCCCTTTGCCAATTCCACAAGAACAGCTTTAGCGAAAGGCTTCTTGAAGGGAAAGATGTAACTCTGTGAGATGAATTAACAGAACACAGAGCAGTTTATCAGAAAGCTTCTTTCCAGTTTTGAACGGAAGATATTTCCTTTTCCACCGTAGCCCTCTATTAGCTTCCAAATATCCCTTTGCCAATTCCACAAGAACAGCCTTAGCGAAAGGCTTCTTGAAGGGAAAGATGTAATTCTGTGAGATGAATTAACAGAACACAGAGCAGTTTCTCAGAAAGCTTCTTTCCAGTTTTGAACGGAAGATATTTCCTTTTTCACCATAGCCCTCTATGGGCTTCCAAATATCCCTTTGCCAATTCCACAACAACAGCCTTAGCGAAAGGCTTGTTGAAGGGAAAGATGTAACGCTGTGAGATGAATTAACAGAACACAGAGCAGTTTCTCAGAAAGCTTCTTTCCAGTTTTGAACGGGAGATATTTCCTTTTTCACCATAGCCCTCTATGGGCTTCCAAATATCCCTTTGCCAATTCCACAAGAACAGCCTTAGCGAAAGGCTTCTTGAAGGGATAGATGTAACTCTGTGAGATGAATTAACAGAACACAGAGCAGTTTCTCAGAAAGATTCTTTCCAGTTTTGAACGGAAGATATTTCCTTTTTCACCATAGCCCTCTATGGGATTCGAAATATCCCTTTGCCAATTCCACAAGAACAGCCTTAGCGAAAGGCTTCTTGAAGGAAAAGATGTAACTCTGTGAGATGAATTAACAGAACACAGAGCAGTTTCTCAGACAGCTTCTTTACAGTTTTGAACGGAAGATATTTCTTTTTTCACAATAGCCCTCTATGGGCTTCCAAATATCCCTTTGCCAATTCCACAAGAACAGCCTTAGCGAAAAGCTTCTTGAAGGGAAAGATGTAACTCTGTGAGATGAATTAACAAAACACAGAGCAGTTTCTCAGAAAGCTTCTTTCCAGTTTTGAACGGAAGATATTTCCTTTTTCACCATAGACCTCTATGGGCTTCCAAATATTCCTTTGCCAATTCCACAAGAACAGCCTTAGCGAAAGGCTTCTTGAAGGGAAAGATGTAACTCTGTGAGATGAATTAACAGAACGCAGAGCAGTTTCTCAGAAAGCTTCTTTCCAGTTTTGAACGGAAGATATTTCCTTTTTCACAATAGCCCTCTATGGGCTTCCAAATATCCCTTTGCCAATTCCACAAGAACAGCCTTAGCGAAAGGCTTCTTGAAGGGAAAGATGTAACTCTGTGAGATGAATTACCAGAACACAGAGCAGTTTCTCAGAAAGCTTCTTTCCAGTTTTGAACGGAAGATATTTCCTTTTTCACCATAGCCCTCTATGGGCTTCCAAATATCCCTTTGCCAATTCCACAAGAACAGCCTTAGCGAAAGGCTTCTTGAAGGGAAAGATGTAACTCTGTGAGATGAATTAACAGAACACAGAGCAGTTTCTCAGAAAGCTTCTTTCCAGTTTTGAACGGAAGATATTTCCTTTTTCACCGTAGCCCTCTATGGGCTTCCAAATATCCCTTTGCCAATTCCACAAGAACAGACTTAGCGAAAGGCTTCTTGAAGGGAAAGGTGTAACTCTGTGAGATGAATTAACAGAACACAGAGCAGTTTCTCAGAAAGCTTCTTTCCAGTTTTGAACGGAAGATATTTCCTTTTTCACCATAGCCCTCTATGGGCTTCCAAATATCCCTTTGCCAATTCCACAAGAACAGCCTTAGCGAAAGGCTTCTTGAAGGGAAAGATGTAACTCTGTGAGATGAATTAACAGAACACAGAGCAGTTTCTCAGAAAGCTTCTTTCCAGTTTTGAACGGAAGATATTTCCTTTTCCACCGTAGCCCTCTATGGGCTTCCAAATATCCCTTTGCCAATTCCACAAGAACAGCCTTAGCGAAAGGCTTCTTGAAGGGAAAGATGTAACTCTGTGAGATGAATTAACAGAACACAGAGCAGTTTCTCAGAAAGCTTCTTTCCAGTTTTGAACGGAAGATATTTCCTTTTTCACCATAGCCCTCTATGGGCTTCCAAATATCCCTTTGCCAATTCCACAAGAACAGCCTTAGCGAAAGGCTTCTTGAAGGGAAAGATGTAACTCTGTGAGATGAATTAACAGAACACAGAGCAGTTTCTCAGAAAGCTTATTTCCAGTTTTGAACGGAAGATATTTACTTTTTCACCATAGAACTCTATGGGCTTCCAAATATCCCTTTGCCAATTCCACAAGAACAGCCTTAGCGAAAGGCTTCTTGAAGGGAAAGATGTAACTCTGTGAGATGAATTAACAGAACACAGAGCAGTTTCTCAGAAAGCTTCTTTCCAGTTTTGAACGGAAGATATTTCCTTTTCCACCATAGCCCTCTATGGGCTTCCAAATATCCCTTTGCCAATTCCACAAGAACAGCCTTAGCGAAAGGCTTCTTGAAGGGAAAGATGTAACTCTGTGAGATGAATTAACAGAACACAGAGCAGTTTCTCAGAAAGCTTCTTTCCAGTTTTGAACGGAAGATATTTCCTTTTTCACCATAGCCCTCTATATGCTTCCAAATATCCCTTTGCCAATTCCACATGAACAGCCTTATCGAAAGGCTTCTTGAAGGGAAAGATGTAACTCTGTGAGATGAATTAACAGAACACAGAGCAGTTTCTCAGAAAGCTTCTTTCCAGTTTTGAACGGAAGATATTTCCTTTTTCACCATAGCCCTCTATGGGCTTCCAAATATCCCTTTGCCAATTCCACAAGAACAGCCTTAGCGAAAGGCTTCTTGAAGGGAAAGATGTAACTCTGTGAGATGAATTAACAGAACACAGAGCAGTTTCTCAGAAAGCTTCTTTCCAGTTTTGAACGGAAGATATTTCCTTTTTCACCATAGCCCTCTATGGGCTTCCAAATATCCCTTTGCCAATTCCACAAGAACACCATTAGCGAAAGGCTTCTTGAAGGGAAAGATGTAACTCTGTGAGATGAATTAACAGAACACAGAGCAGTTTCTCAGAAAGCTTCTTTCCAGTTTTGAACGGAAGATATTTCCTTTTTCACCATAGCCCTCTATGGGCTTCCAAATATCCCTTTGCCAATTCCACAAGAACAGCCTTAGCGAAAGGCTTCTTGAAGGGAAAGATGTAACTCTGTGAGATGAATTAACAGAACACAGAGCAGTTTCTCAGAAAGCTTCTTTCCAGTTTTGAACGGAAGATATTTCCTTTTTCACCATAGCCCTCTATGGGCTTCCAAATATCCCTTTGCCAATTCCACAAGAACAGCCTTAGCGAAAGGCTTCTTGAAGGGAAAGATGTAACTCTGTGAGATGAATTAACAGAACACAGAGCAGTTTCTCAGAAAGCTTCTTTCCAGTTTTGAACGGAAGATATTTCCTTTTTCACCATAGCCCTCTATGGGCTTCCAAATATCCCTTTGCCAATTCCACAAGAACAGCCTTAGCGAAAGGCTTCTTGAAGGGAAAGATGTAACTCTGTGAGATGAATTAACAGAACACAGAGCAGTTTTTCAGAAAGCTTCTTTCCAGTTTTGAACGGAAGATATTTCCTTTTTCACCATAGCCCTCTATGGGCTTCCAAATATCCCTTTGCCAATTCCACAAGAACAGCCTTAGCGAAAGGCTTCTTGAAGGGAAAGATGTAACTCTGTGAGATGAATTAACAGAACACAGAGCAGTTTCTCAGAATGCTTCTTTCCAGTTTTGAACGGAAGATATTTCCTTTTTCACCGTAGCCCTCTATGGGCTTCCAAATATCCCTTTGCCAATTCCACAAGAACAGACTTAGCGAAAGGCTTCTTGAAGGGAAAGATGTAACTCTGTGAGATGAATTAACAGAACACAGACCAGTTTCTCACAAAGCTTCTTTCCAGTTTTGAACGGAAGATATTTCCTTTTTCACCATAGCCCTCTATGGGCTTCCAAATATCCCTTTGCCAATTCCACAAGAACATCCTTAGTGAAAGGCTTCTTGAAGGGAAAGATGTAACTCTGTGAGATGAATTAACAGAACACAGAGCAGTTTCTCAGAAAGCTTCTTTGAGTTTTGAACGGAAGATATTTCCTTTTCCACCATAGCCCTCTATGGGCTTCCAAATATCCCATTGCCAATTCCACAAGAACAGCCTTAGCGAAAGGCTTCTTGAAGTGAAAGATGTAACTCTGTGAGATGAATTAACAGAACATAGAGAAGTTTCTCAGAAAGCTTCTTTCCAGTTTTGAACGGAAGATATTTCCTTTTTCACCATAGCCCTCTAGGGGCTTCCAAATATCCCTTTGCCAATTCCACAAGAACAGCCTTAGCGAAAGGCTTCTTGAAGGGAAAGATGTAACTCTTCGAGATGAACTAACAGAACACAGAGCAGTTTCTCAGAAAGCTTCTTTCCAGTTTTGAACGGAAGATATTTCCTTTTTCACCATAGCCCTCTATGGGCTTCCAAATATCCCTTTGCCAATTCCACAAGAACAGCCTTAGCGAAAGGCTTCTTGAAGGGAAAGATGTAACTCTGTGCGATGGATTAACAGAACACAGAGCAGTTTCTCAGAAAGCTTCTTTCCAGTTTTGAACGGAAGATATTTCTTTTTTCACCATAGCCCTCTATGGGCTTCCAAATATCCCTTTGCCAATTCCACAAGAACAGCCTTAACGAAAGGCTTCTTGAAGGAAAAGATGTAACTCTGTGAGATGAATTAACAGAACACAGAGCAGTTTCTCAGACAGCTTCTTTCCAGTTTTGAACGGAAGATATTTCCTTTTTCACAATAGCCCTCTATTGGCTTCCAAATATCCCTTTGCCAATTACACAAGAACAGCCTTAGCGAAAAGCTTCTTGAAGGGAGAGATGTAACTCTGTGAGATGAATTAACAAAACACAGAGCAGTTTCTCAGAAAGCTTCTTTCCAGTTTTGAACGGAAGATATTTCCTTTTTCACCATAGCCCTCTATGGGCTTCCAAATATCCCTTTGCCAATTCCACAAGAACAGCCTTAGCGAAAGGCTTCTTGAAGGGAAAGATGTAACTCTGTGAGATGAATTAACAGAACACAGAGCAGTTTCTCAGAAAGCTTCTTTCCAGTTTTGAACGGAAGATATTTCCTTTTTCACCATAGCACTCTATGGGCTTCCAAATATCCCTTTGCCAATTCCACAAGAACAGCCTTAGCGAAAGTCTTCTTGAAGGAAAAGATGTAACTCTGTGAGATGAATTAACAGAACACAGAGCAGTTTCTCAGAAAGCTTCTTACCAGTTTTGAACGGAAGATATTTCCTTTTTCACCATAGCCCTCTATGGGCTTCCAAATATCCCTTTGCCAATTCCACAAGAACAGCCTTAGCGAAAGGCTTCTTGAAGGGAAAGATGTAACTCTGTGAGATGAATTAACAGAAAACAGAGCAGTTTCTCAGAAAGCTTCTTTCCAGTTTTGAACGGAAGATATTTCCTTTTTCACCATAGCCCTCTATGGGCTTCCAAATATCCCTTTGCCAATTCCACAAGAACAGCCTTAGCGAAAGGCTTCTTGAAGGTATAGATGTAACTCTGTGAGATGAATTAACAGAACACAGAGCAGTTTCTCAGACAGCTTCTTTCCAGTTTTGAACGGAAGATATTTCCTTTTTCACAATAGCCCTCTATGGGCTTCCAAATATCCCTTTGCCAATTCCACAAGAACAGCCTTAGCGAAAAACTTCTTGAAGGGAAAGATGTAACTCTGTGAGATGAATTAACAAAACACAGAGCAGTTTCTCAGAAAGCTTCTTTCCAGTTTTGAACGGAAGATATTTCCTTTTTTACCATAGCCCTCTATGGGCTTCCAAATATTCCTTTGCCAATTCCACAAGAACAGCCTTAGCGAAAGGCTTCTTGACGAGAAAGATGTAACTCTGTGAGATGAATTAACAGAACACAGAGGAGTTTCTCAGAAAGCTTCTTTCCAGTTTTGAACGGAAGATATTTCCTTTTTCACCATAGCCCTCTATGGGCTTCCAAATATCCCTTTGCCAATTCCACAAGAACAGCCTTAGCGAAAGGCTTCTTGAAGGGAAAGATGTAACTCTGTGAGATGAATTAACAGAACACAGAGCAGTTTCTCAGAAAGCTTCTTTCCAGTTTTGAACGGAAGATATTTCCTTTTTCACCATAGCCCTCTAGGGGCTTCCAAATATCCCTTTGCCAATTCCACAAGAACAGCCTTAGCGAAAGGCTTCTTGAAGGGAAAGATGTAACTCTGTGAGATGGATTAACAGAACACAGAGCAGTTTCTCAGAAAGCTTCTTTCCAGTTTTGAACGGAAGATATTTCCTTTTTCACCATAGCCCTCTATGGGCTTCCAAATATCCCTTTGCCAATTCCACAAGAACAGCCTTAGCGAAAGGCTTCTTGAAAGGAAAGATGTAACTCTGTGAGATGGATTAACAGAACACAGAGCAGTTTCTCAGAAAGCTTCTTTCCAGTTTTGAATGGAAGATATTTCTTTTTTCACCATAGCCCTCTATGGGCTTCCAAATATCCCTTTGCCAATTCCACAAGAACAGCCTTAACGAAAGGCTTCTTGAAGGAAAAGATGTAACTCTGTGAGATGAATTAACAGAACACAGAGCAGTTTCTCAGACAGCTTCTTTCCAGTTTTGAACGGAATATATTTCCTTTTTCACAATAGCCCTCTATGGGCTTCCAAATATCCCTTTGCCAATTACACAAGAACAGCGTTAGCGAAAAGCTTCTTGAAGGGAGAGATGTAACTCTGTGAGATGAATTAACAAAACACAGAGCAGTTTCTCAGAAAGCTTCTTTCCAGTTTTGAACGGAAGATATTTCCTTTTTCACCATAGCCCTCTATGGGCTTCCCAATATCCCTTTGCCAATTCCACAAGAACAGCCTTAGCGAAAGGCTTCTTGAAGGGAAAGATGTAACTCTGTGAGATGAATTAACAGAACACAGAGCAGTTTTTCAGAAAGCTTCTTTCCAGTTTTGAACGGAAGATATTTCCTTTTTCACCATAGCCCTCTATGGGCTTCCAAATATCCCTTTGCCAATTCCACAAGAACAGCCTTAGCGAAAGGCTTCTTGAAGGGAAAGATGTAACTCTGTGAGATGAATTAACAGAACACAGAGCAGTTTCTCAGAATGCTTCTTTCCAGTTTTGAACGGAAGATATTTCCTTTTTCACCGTAGCCCTCTATGGGCTTCCAAATATCCCTTTGCCAATTCCACAAGAACAGACTTAGCGAAAGGCTTCTTGAAGGGAAAGATGTAACTCTGTGAGATGAATTAACAGAACACAGACCAGTTTCTCACAAAGCTTCTTTCCAGTTTTGAACGGAAGATATTTCCTTTTTCACCATAGCCCTCTATGGGCTTCCAAATATCCCTTTGCCAATTCCACAAGAACAGCCTTAGTGAAAGGCTTCTTGAAGGGAAAGATGTAACTCTGTGAGATGAATTAACAGAACACAGAGCAGTTTCTCAGAAAGCTTCTTTCCAGTTTTGAACGGAAGATATTTCCTTTTCCACCATAGCCCTCTATGGGCTTCCAAATATCCCATTGCCAATTCCACAAGAACAGCCTTAGCGAAAGGCTTCTTGAAGTGAAAGATGTAACTCTGTGAGATGAATTAACAGAACATAGAGAAGTTTCTCAGAAAGCTTCTTTCCAGTTTTGAACGGAAGATATTTCCTTTTTCACCCTAGCCCTCTACGGGCTTCCAAATATCCCTTTGCCAATTCCACAAGAACAGCCTTAGCGAAAGGCTTCTTGAAGGGAAAGATGTAACTCTTCGAGATGAACTAACAGAACACAGAGCAGTTTCTCAGAAAGCTTCTTTCCAGTTTTGAACGGAAGATATTTCCTTTTTCACCATAGCCCTCTATGGGCTTCCAAATATCCCTTTGCCAATTCCACAAGAACAGCCTTAGCGAAAGGCTTCTTGAAGGGAAAGATGTAACTCTGTGAGATGGATTAACAGAACACAGAGCAGTTTCTCAGAAAGCTTCTTTCCAGTTTTGAACGGAAGATATTTCTTTTTTCACCATAGCCCTCTATGGGCTTCCAAATATCCCTTTGCCAATTCCACAAGAACAGCCTCAACGAAAGGCTTCTTGAAGGAAAAGATGTAACTCTGTGAGATGAATTAACAGAACACAGAGCAGTTTCTCAGACAGCTTCTTTCCAGTTTTGAACGGAAGATATTTCCTTTTTCACAATAGCCCTCTATGGGCTTCCAAATATCCCTTTGCCAATTACACAAGAACAGCCTTAGCGAAAAGCTTCTTGAAGGGAGAGATGTAACTCTGTGAGATGAATTAACAAAACACAGAGCAGTTTCTCAGAAAGCTTCTTTCCAGTTTTGAACGGAAGATATTTCCTTTTTCACCATAGCCCTCTATGGGCTTCCAAATATCCCTTTGCCAATTCCACAAGAACAGCCTTAGCGAAAGGCTTCTTGAAGGGAAAGATGTAACTCTGTGAGATGAATTAACAGAACACAGAGCAGTTTCTCAGAAAGCTTCTTTCCAGTTTTGAACGGAAGATATTTCCTTTTTCACCATAGCCCTCTATGGGCTTCCAAATATCCCTTTGCCAATTCCACAAGAACAGCCTTAGCGAAAGTCTTCTTGAAGGAAAAGATGTAACTCTGTGAGATGAATTAACAGAACACAGAGCAGTTTCTCAGAAAGCTTCTTTCCAGTTTTGAACGGAAGATATTTCCTTTTTCACAATAGCCCTCTATGGGCTTCCAAATATCCCTTTGCCAATTCCACAAGAACAGCCTTAGCGAAAGGCTTCTTGAAGGTATAGATGTAACTCTGTGAGATGAATTAACAGAACACAGAGCAGTTTCTCAGACAGCTTCTTTCCAGTTTTGAACGGAAGATATTTCCTTTTTCACAATAGCCCTCTATGGGCTTCCAAATATCCCTTTGCCAATTCCACAAGAACAGCCTTAGCGAAAAGCTTCTTGAAGGGAAAGATGTAACTCTGTGAGATGAATTAACAAAACACAGAGCAGTTTCTCAGAAAGCTTCTTTCCAGTTTTGAACGGAAGATATTTCCTTTTTTACCATAGCCCTCTATGGGCTTCCAAATATTCCTTTGCCAATTCCACAAGAACAGCCTTAGCGAAAGGCTTCTTGACGAGAAAGATGTAACTCTGTGAGATGAATTAACAGAACACAGAGGAGTTTCTCAGAAAGCTTCTTTCCAGTTTTGAACGGAAGATATTTCCTTTTTCACCATAGCCCTCTATGGGCTTCCAAATATCCCTTTGCCAATTCCACAAGAACAGCCTTAGCGAAAGGCTTCTTGAAGGGAAAGATGTAACTCTGTGAGATGAATTAACAGAACACAGAGCAGTTTCTCAGAAAGCTTCTTTCCAGTTTTGAACGGAAGATATTTCCTTTTTCACCATAGCCCTCTAGGGGCTTCCAAATATCCCTTTGCCAATTCCACAAGAACAGCCTTAGCGAAAGGCTTCTTGAAGGGAAAGATGTAACTCTGTGAGATGGATTAACAGAACACAGAGCAGTTTCTCAGAAAGCTTCTTTCCAGTTTTGAACGGAAGATATTTCCTTTTTCACCATAGCCCTCTATGGGCTTCCAAATATCCCTTTGCCAATTCCACAAGAACAGCCTTAGCGAAAGGCTTCTTGAAGGGAAAGATGTAACTCTGTGAGATGAATTAACAGAACACAGAGCAGTTTCTCAGAAAGCTTCTTTCCAGTTTTGAACGGAAGATATTTCCTTTTTCACCATAGCCCTCTATGGGCTTCCAAATATCCCTTTGCCAATTCCACAAGAACAGCCTTAGCGAAAGGCTTCTTGAAGGGAAAGATGTAACTCTGTGAGATGAATTAACAGAACACAGAGCAGTTTCTCAGAAAGCTTCTTTCCAGTTTTGAACGGAAGATATTTCCTTTTTCACCGTAGCCCTCTATGGGCTTCCAAATATCCCTTTGCCAATTCCACAAGAACAGACTTAGCGAAAGGCTTCTTGAAGGGAAAGATGTATCTCTGTGAGATGAATTAACAGAACACAGACCAGTTTCTCACAAAGCTTCTTTCCAGTTTTGAACGGAAGATATTTCCTTTTTCACCATAGCCCTCTCTGGGCTTCCAAATATCCCTTTGCCAATTCCACAAGAACAGCCTTAGCGAAAGGCTTCTTGAAGGGAAAGATGTAACTCTGTGAGATGAATTAACAGAACACAGAGCAGTTTCTCAGAAAGCTTCTTTCCAGTTTTGAACGGAAGATATTTCCTTTTCCACCATAGCCCTCTATGGGCTTCCAAATATCCCATTGCCAATTCCACAAGAACAGCCTTAGCGAAAGGCTTCTTGAAGTGAAAGATGTAACTCTGTGAGATGAATTAACAGAACATAGAGAAGTTTCTCAGAAAGCTTCTTTCCAGTTTTGAACGGAAGATATTTCCTTTTTCACCATAGCCCTCTATGGGCTTCCAAATATCCCTTTGCCAATTCCACAAGAACAGCCTTAGCGAAAGGCTTCTTGAAGGGAAAGATGTAACTCTGCGAGATGAATTAACAGAACACAGAGCAGTTTCTCAGAAAGCTTCTTTCCAGTTTTGAACCGAAGATATTTCCTTTTTCACCATAGCCCTCTATGGGCTTCCAAATATCCCTTTGCCAATTCCACAAGAACAGCCTTAGCGAAAGGCTTCTTGAAAGGAAAGATGTAACTCTGTGAGATGGATTAACAGAACACAGAGCAGTTTCTCAGAAAGCTTCTTTCCAGTTTTGAACGGAAGATATTTCTTTTTTCACCATAGCCCTCTATGGGCTTCCAAATATCCCTTTGCCAATTCCACAAGAACAGCCTTAACGAAAGGCTTCTTGAAGGAAAAGATGTAACTCTGTGAGATGAATTAACAGAACACAGAGCAGTTTCTCAGACAGCTTCTTTCCAGTTTTGAACGGAATATATTTCCTTTTTCACAATAGCCCTCTATGGGCTTCCAAATATCCCTTTGCCAATTACACAAGAACAGCGTTAGCGAAAAGCTTCTTGAAGGGAGAGATGTAACTCTGTGAGATGAATTAACAAAACACAGAGCAGTTTCTCAGAAAGCTTCTTTCCAGTTTTGAACGGAAGATATTTCCTTTTTCACCATAGCCCTCTATGGGCTTCCCAATATCCCTTTGCCAATTCCACAAGAACAGCCTTAGCGAAAGGCTTCTTGAAGGGAAAGATGTAACTCTGTGAGATGAATTAACAGAACACAGAGCAGTTTCTCAGAAAGCTTCTTTCCAGTTTTGAACGGAAGATATTTCCTTTTTCACCATAGCACTCTATGGGCTTCCAAATATCCCTTTGCCAATTCCACAAGAACAGCCTTAGCGAAAGTCTTCTTGAAGGAAAAGATGTAACTCTGTGAGATGAATTAACAGAACACAGAGCAGTTTCTCAGAAAGCTTCTTTCCAGTTTTGAACGGAAGATATTTCCTTTTTCACAATAGCCCTCTATGGGCTTCCAAATATCCCTTTGCAATTCCACAAGAACAGCCTTAGCGAAAAGCTTCTTGAAGGGAAAGATGTAACTCTGTGAGATGAATTAACAAAACACAGAGCAGTTTCTCAGAAAGCTTCTTTCCAGTTTTGAACGGAAGATATTTCCTTTTTCACCATAGCCCTCTATGGGCTTCCAAATATTCCTTTGTAAATTCCACTAGAACAGCCTTAGCGAAAGGCTTCTTGAAGGGAAAGATGTAACTCTGTGAGATGAATTAACAAAACACAGAGCAGTTTCTCAGAAAGCTTCTTTCCAGTTTTGAACGGAAGATATTTCCTTTTTCACCATAGCCCTCTATGGGCTTCCAAATATCCCTTTGCCAATTCCACAAGAACAGCCTTAGCGAAAGGCTTCTTGAAGGGAAAGATGTAACTCTGTGAGATGAATTAACAGAACACAGAGCAGTTTCTCAGAAAGCTTCTTTCCAGTTTTGAATGGAAGATATTTCTTTTTTCACCTTAGCCCTCTATGGGCTTCCAAATATCCCTTTGCCAATTCCACAAGAACAGCCTTAGCGAAAGGCTTCTTGAAGGGAAAGATGTAACTCTGTGAGATGAATTAACAGAACACAGAGCAGTTTCTCAGAAAGCTTCTTTCCAGTTTTGAACGGAAGATATTTCCTTTTTCACCATAGCCCTCTATGGGCTTCCAAATATCCCTTTGCCAATTCCACAAGAACAGCCTTAGCGAAAGGCTTCATGGAGGGAAAGATGTAACTCTGTGAGATGAATTAACAGAACACAGAGCAGTTTCTCAGAAAGCTTCTTTCCAGTTTTGAACGGAAGATATTTCCTTTTTCACCATAGCACTCTATGGGCTTCAAAATATCCCTTTGCCAATTCCACAACAACAGCCTTAGCGAAAGTCTTCTTGAAGGAAAAGATGTAACTCTGTGAGATGAATTAACAGAACACAGAGCAGTTTCTCAGACAGCTTCTTTCCAGTTTTGAACGGAATATATTTCCTTTTTCACAATAGCCCTCTATGGGCTTCCAAATATCCCTTTGCCAATTACACAAGAACAGCGTTAGCGAAAAGCTTCTTGAAGGGAGAGATGTAACTCTGTGAGATGAATTAACAAAACACAGAGCAGTTTCTCAGAAAGCTTCTTTCCAGTTTTGAACGGAAGATATTTCCTTTTTCACCATAGCCCTCTATGGGCTTCCCAATATCCCTTTGCCAATTCCACAAGAACAGCCTTAGCGAAAGGCTTCTTGAAGGGAAAGATGTAACTCTGTGAGATGAATTAACAGAACACAGAGCAGTTTCTCAGAAAGCTTCTTTCCAGTTTTGAACGGAAGATATTTCCTTTTTCACCATAGCCCTCTATGGGCTTCCAAATATCCCTTTGCCAATTCCACAAGAACAGCCTTAGCGAAAGGCTTCATGGAGGGAAAGATGTAACTCTGTGAGATGAATTAACAGAACACAGAGCAGTTTCTCAGAAAGCTTCTTTCCAGTTTTGAACGGAAGATATTTCCTTTTTCACCATAGCACTCTATGGGCTTCCAAATATCCCTTTGCCAATTCCACAAGAACAGCCTTAGCGAAAGTCTTCTTGAAGGAAAAGATGTAACTCTGTGAGATGAATTAACAGAACACAGAGCAGTTTCTCAGACAGCTTCTTTCCAGTTTTGAACGGAATATATTTACTTTTTCACAATAGCCCTCTATGGGCTTCCAAATATCCCTTTGCCAATTACACAAGAACAGCGTTAGCGAAAAGCTTCTTGAAGGGAGAGATGTAACTCTGTGAGATGAATTAACAAAACACAGAGCAGTTTCTCAGAAAGCTTCTTTCCAGTTTTGAACGGAAGATATTTCCTTTTTCACCATAGCCCTCTATGGGCTTCCCAATATCCCTTTGCCAATTCCACAAGAACAGCCTTAGCGAAAGGCTTCTTGAAGGGAAAGATGTAACTCTGTGAGATGAATTAACAGAACACAGAGCAGTTTCTCAGAAAGCTTCTTTCCAGTTTTGAACGGAAGATATTTCCTTTTTCACCATAGCACTCTATGGGCTTCCAAATATCCCTTTGCCAATTCCACAAGAACAGCCTTAGCGAAAGTCTTCTTGAAGGAAAAGATGTAACTCTGTGAGATGAATTAACAGAACACAGAGCAGTTTCTCAGAAAGCTTCTTTCCAGTTTTGAACGGAAGATATTTCCTTTTTCACAATAGCCCTCTATGGGCTTCCAAATATCCCTTTGCAATTCCACAAGAACAGCCTTAGCGAAAAGCTTCTTGAAGGGAAAGATGTAACTCTGTGAGATGAATTAACAAAACACAGAGCAGTTTCTCAGAAAGCTTCTTTCCAGTTTTGAACGGAAGATATTTCCTTTTTCACCATAGCCCTCTATGGGCTTCCAAATATTCCTTTGTAAATTCCACTAGAACAGCCTTAGCGAAAGGCTTCTTGAAGGGAAAGATGTAACTCTGTGAGATGAATTAACAAAACACAGAGCAGTTTCTCAGAAAGCTTCTTTCCAGTTTTGAACGGAAGATATTTCCTTTTTCACCATAGCCCTCTATGGGCTTCCAAATATCCCTTTGCCAATTCCACAAGAACAGCCTTAGCGAAAGGCTTCTTGAAGGGAAAGATGTAACTCTGTGAGATGAATTAACAGAACACAGAGCAGTTTCTCAGAAAGCTTCTTTCCAGTTTTGAATGGAAGATATTTCTTTTTTCACCATAGCCCTCTATGGGCTTCCAAATATCCCTTTGCCAATTCCACAAGAACAGCCTTAGCGAAAGGCTTCTTGAAGGGAAAGATGTAACTCTGTGAGATGAATTAACAGAACACAGAGCAGTTTCTCAGAAAGCTTCTTTCCAGTTTTGAACGGAAGATATTTCCTTTTTCACCATAGCCCTCTATGGGCTACCAAATATCCCTTTGCCAATTCCACAAGAACAGCCTTAGCGAAAGGCTTCATGGAGGGAAAGATGTAACTCTGTGAGATGAATTAACAGAACACAGAGCAGTTTCTCAGAAAGCTTCTTTCCAGTTTTGAACGGAAGATATTTCCTTTTTCACCACAGCCTTCTATCGGCTTCCAAATATCCCTTTGCCAATTCCACAAGAACAGCCTTAGCGAAAGGCTTCTTGAAGGGAAAGATGTAACTCTGTGAGATGAATTAACAGAACACAGAGCAGTTTCTCAGAAAGCTTCTTTCCAGATTTGAACGGAAGATATTTCCTTTTTCACCATAGCCCTTTATGGGCTTCCAAATATCCCTTTGCCAATTCCACAAGAACAGCCTTAGCGAAAGGCTTCTTGAAGGGAAAGATGTAACTCTGTGAGATGAATTAACAGAACACAGAGCAGTTTCTCAGAAAGCTTCTTTCCAGTTTTGAACGGAAGATATTTCCTTTTTCACCATAGCCCTCTATGGGCTTCCAAATATCCCTTTGCCAATTCCACAAGAACAGCCTTAGCGAAAGGCTTCTTGAAGGGATAGATGTAACTCTGTGAGATGAATTAACAGAACACAGAGCAGTTTCTCAGAAAGCTTCTTTCCAGTTTTGAACGGAAGATATTTCCTTTTTCACCATAGCCCTCTATGGGCTTCCAAATATCCCTTTGCCAATTCCACAAGAACAGCCTTAGCGAAAGGCTTCTTGACGGGAAAGATGTAACTCTGTGAGATAAATTAACAGAACACAGAGGAGTTTCTCAGAAAGCTTCTTTCCAGTTTTGAACGGAAGATATTTCCTTTTTCACCATAGCCCTCTATGGGCTTCCAAATATCCCTTTGCCAATTCCACAAGAACAGCCTTAGCGAAAGGCTTCTTGAAGGGAAAGATGTAACGCTGTGAGATGAATTAACAGAACACAGAGCAGTTTCTCAGAAAGCTTCTTTCCAGTTTTGAACGGAAGATATATCCTTTTTCACCATAGCCCTCTATGGGCTTCCAAATATTCCTTTCCCAATTCCACAAGAACAGCCTTAGCGAAAGGCTTCTTGAAGGAAAAGATGTAACTCCGTGAGATGAATTAACAGAACACAGAGCAGTTTCTCAGAAAGCTTCTTTCCAGTTTTGAACGGAAGATATTTCCTTTTTCACAATAGCCCTCTATGGGCTTCCAAATATCCCTTTGCCAATTCCACAAGAACAGCCTTAGCGAAAAGCTTCTTGAAGGGAAAGATGTAACTCTGTGAGATGAATTAACAAAACACAGAGCAGTTTCTCAGAAAGCTTCTTTCCAGTTTTGAACGGAAGATATTTCCTTTTTCACCATAGCCCTCTATGGGCTTCCAAATATTCCTTTGCAAATTCCACAAGAACAGCCTTAGCGAAAGGCTTCTTGAAGGGAAAGATGTAACTCTGTGAGATGAATTAACAAAACACAGAGCAGTTTCTCAGAAAGCTTCTTTCCAGTTTTGAACGGAAGATATTTCCTTTTTCACCATAGCCCTCAATGGGCTTCCAAATATCCCTTTGCCAATTCCACAAGAACAGCCTTAGCGAAAGGCTTCTTGAAGGGAAAGATGTAACTCTGTGAGATGAATTAACAGAACACAGAGCAGTTTCTCAGAAAGCTTCTTTCCAGTTTTGAATGGAAGATATTTCCTTTTTCACCATAGCCCTCTATGGGCTTCCAAATATCCCTTTGCCAATTCCACAAGAACAGCCTTAGCGAAAGGCTTCTTGAAGGGAAAGATGTAACTCTGTGAGATGAATTAACAGAACACAGAGCAGTTTCTCAGAAAGCTTCTTTCCAGTTTTGAACGGAAGATATTTCCTTTTTCACCATAGCCCTCTATGGGCTTCCAAATATCCCTTTGCCAATTCCACAAGAACAGCCTTAGCGAAAGGCTTCTTGAAGGGAAAGATGTAACTCTGTGAGATGAATTAACAGAACACAGAGCAGTTTCTCAGAAAGCTTCTTTCCAGTTTTGAACGGAAGATATTTCCTTTTTCACCATAGCCCTCTATGGGCTTCCAAATATCCCTTTGCCAATTCCACAAGAACAGCGTTATCGAAAGGCTTCTTGAAGGGAAAGATGTAACTCTGTGAGATGAATTAACAGAACACAGAGCAGTTTCTCAGAAAGCTTCTTTCCAGTTTTGAACGGAAGATATTTCCTTTTTCACCATAGCCCTCTATGGGCTTCCAAATATCCCTTTGCCAATTCCACAAGAACAGCCTTAGCGAAAGGCTTCTTGAAGGGAAAGATGTAACTCTGTGAGATGAATTAACAGAACACAGAGCAGTTTCTCAGAAAGCTTCTTTCCAGTTTTGAACGGAAGATATTTCCTTTTTCACCATAGCCCTCTATGGGCTTCCAAATATCCCTTTGCCAATTCCACAAAAACAGCCTTAGCGAAAGGCTTCTTGAAGGGATAGATGTAACTCTGTGAGATGAATTAACAGAACACAGAGCAGTTTCTCATAAAGCTTCTTTCCAGTTTTGAACGGAAGATATTTCCTTTTTCACCATAGCCCTCTATGGGCTTCCAAATATCCCTTTGCCAATTCCACAAGAACAGCCTTAGCGAAAGGCTTCTTGAAGGGAAAGATGTAACTCTGTGAGATGAATTAACAGAACACAGAGCAGTTTCTCAGAAAGCTTCTTTCCAGTTTTGAACGGAAGATATTTCCTTTTTCACCATAGCCCTCTATGGGCTTCCAAATATCCCTTTGCCAATTCCACAAGAACAGCGTTATCGAAAGGCTTCTTGAAGGGAAAGATGTAACTCTGTGAGATGAATTAACAGAACACAGAGCAGTTTCTCAGAAAGCTTCTTTCCAGTTTTGAACGGAAGATATTTCCTTTTTCACCATAGCCCTCTATGGGCTTCCAAATATCCCTTTGCCAATTCCACAAGAACAGCCTTAGCGAAAGGCTTCTTGAAGGGAAAGATGTAACTCTGTGAGATGAACTAACAGAACACAGAGCAGTTTCTCAGAAAGCTTCTTTCCAGTTTTGAACGGAAGATATTTCCTTTTTCACCATAGCCCTCTATGGGCTTCCAAATATCCCTTTGCCAATTCCACAAGAACAGCGTTATCGAAAGGCTTCTTGAAGGGAAAGATGTAACTCTTTGAGATGAATTAACAGAACACAGAGCAGTTTCTCAGAAAGCTTCTTTCCAGTTTTGAACGGAAGATATTTCCTTTTTCACCATAGCCCTCTATGGGCTTCCAAATATCCCTTTGCCAATTCCACAAGAACAGCCTTAGCGAAAGGCTTCTTGAAGGGAAAGATGTAACTCTGTGAGATGAATTAACAGAACACAGAGCAGTTTCTCAGAAAGCTTCTTTCCAGTTTTGAACGGAAGATATTTCCTTTTTCACCATAGCCCTCTATGGGCTTCCAAATATCCCTTTGCCAATTCCACAAGAACAGCCTTAGCGAAAGGCTTCTTGAAGGAAAAGATGTAACTCTGTGAGATGAATTAACAGAACACAGAGCAGTTTCTCAGACAGCTTCTTTCCAGTTTTGAACGGAAGATATTTCCTTTTTCACAATAGCCCTCTATGGGCTTCCAAATATCCCTTTGCCAATTCCACAAGAACAGCCTTAGCGAAAAGCTTCTTGAAGAGAAAGATGTAACTCTGTGAGATGAATTAACAAAACACAGAGCAGTTTCTCAGAAAGCTTCTTTCCAGTTTTGAACGGAAGATATTTCCTTTTTCACCATAGCCCTCTATGGGCTTCCAAATATTCCTTTGCCAATTCCACAAGAACAGCCTTAGCGAAAGGCTTCTTGAAGGGAAAGATGTAACTCTGTGAGATGAATTAACAGAACACAGAGCAGTTTCTCAGAAAGCTTCTTTCCAGTTTTGAACGGAAGATATTTCCTTTTTCACCATAGCCCTCTATGGGCTTCCAAATATCCCTTTGCCAATTCCCCAAGAACAGCCTTAGCGAAAGGCTTCTTGAAGGGAAAGATGTAACTGTGAGATGAATTAACGGAACACAGAGCAGTTTCTCAGAAAGCTTCTTTCCAGTTTTGAACGGAAGATATTTCCTTTTTCACCATAGCCCTCTATGGGCTTCCAAATATCCCTTTGCCAATTCCACAAGAACAGCCTTAGCGAAAGGCTTCTTGAAGGGAAAGATGTAACTCTATGAGATGAATTAACAGAACACAGAGCAGTTTCTCAGAAAGCTTCTTTCCAGTTTTGAACGGAAGATATTTCCTTTTTCACTATAGCCCTCTATGGGCTTCCAAATATCCCTTTGCCAATTCCACAAGAACAGCCTTAGCGAAAGACTTCTTGAAGGGAAAGATGTAACTCTGTGAGATGAATTAACAGAACACAGAGCAGTTTCTCAGAAAGCTTCTTTCCAGTTTTGAACGGAAGATATTTCCTTTTTCACCATAGCCCTCTATGGGCTTCCAAATATCCCTTTGCCAATTCCACAAGAACAGCCTTAGCGAAAGGCTTGTTGAAGGGAAAGATGTAACTCTGTGAGATGGATTAACAGAACACAGAGCAGTTTCTCAGAAAGCTTCTTTCCAGTTTTGAACGGAAGATATTTCCTTTTTCACCATAGCCCTCTACGGGCTTCCAAATATCCCTTTGCCAATTCCACAAGAACAGCCTTAGCGAAAGGCTTCTTGAAGGAAAAGATGTAACTCTGTGAGATGAATTAACAGAACACAGAGCAGTTTCTCAGAAAGCTTCTTTCCAGTTTTGAAGGGAAGATATTTCCTTTTTCACAATAGCCCTCTATGGTCTTCCAAATATCCCTTTGCCAATTCCACAAGAACAGCCTTAGCGAAAAGCTTCTTGAAGGGAAAGATGTAACTCTGTGAGATGAATTAACAAAACACAGAGCAGTTTCTCAGAAAGCTTCTTTCCAGTTTTGAACGGAAGATATTTCCTTTTTCACCAAAGCCCTCTATGGGCTTCCAAATATTCCTTTGTAAATTCCACAAGAACAGCCTTAGCGAAAGGCTTCTTGAAGGGAAAGATGTAACTCTGTGAGATGAATTTACAAAACACAGAGCAGTTTCTCAGAAAGCTTCTTTCCAGTTTTGAACGGAAGATATTTCCTTTTTCACCATAGCCCTCTATGGGCTTCCAAATATCCCTTTGCCAATTCCACAAGAACAGCCTTAGCGAAAGGCTTCTTGAAGGGAAAGATGTAACTCTGTGAGATGAATTAACAGAACACAGAGCAGTTTCTCAGAAAGCTTCTCTCCAGTTTTGAATGGAAGATATTTCTTTTTTCACCATAGCCCTCTATGGGCTTCCAAATATCCCTTTGCCAATTCCACAAGAACAGCGTTAGCGAAAGGCTTCTTGAAGGGAAAGATGTAACTATGTGAGATGAATTAACAGAACACAGAGCAGTTTCTCACAAAGCTTCTTTCCAGTTTTGAACGGAAGATATTTCCTTTTTCACCATAGCCCTCTATGGGCTTCCAAATATCCCTTTGCCAATTTCACAAGAACAGCCTTAGCGAAAGGCTTCATGAAGGGAAAGATGTAACTCTTTGAGATGAATTAACAGAACACAGAGCAGTTTCTCAGAAAGCTTCTTTCCAGTTTTGAACGGAAGATATTTCCTTTTTCACCATAGCCCTCTATGGGCTTCCAAATATCCCTTTGCCAATTCCACAAGAACAGCCTTAGCGAAAGGCTTCTTGAAGGGAAAGATGTAACTCTGTGAGATGAATTAACAGAACACAGAGCAGTTTCTCAGAAAGCTTCTTTCCAGTTTTGAACGGAAGATATTTCCTTTTTCACCATAGCCCTCTATGGGCTTCCAAATATCCCTTTGCCAATTCCACAAGAACAGCCTTAGCGAAAGGCTTCTTGAAGGGAAAGATGTAACTCTGTGAGATGAATTAACAGAACACAGAGCAGTTTCTCAGAAAGCTTCTTTCCAGTTTTGAACGGAAGATATTTCGTTTTTCACCATAGCCCTCTATGGGCTTCCAAATATCCCTTTGCCAATTCCACAAGAACAGCCTTAGCGAAAGGCTTCTTGAAGGGAAAGATGTAAATCTGTGTGATGAATTAACAGAACACAGAGCAGTTTCTCAGAAAGCTTCTTTCCAGTTTTGAACGGAAGATATTTCCTTTTTCACCATAGCCCTCTATGGGCTTCCAAATATCCCTTTGCCAATTCCACAAGAACAGCCTTAGCGAAAGGCTTCTTGAAGGGAAAGATGTAACTCTCTGAGATGAATTAACAGAACACAGAGCAGTTTCTCAGAAAGCTTCTTTCCAGTTTTGAACGGAAGATATTTCCTTTTTCACCATAGCCCTCTATGGTCTTCCAAATATCCCTTTGCCAATTCCACAAGATCAGACTTAGCGAAAGGCTTCTTGAAGGGAAAGATGTAACTCTGTGAGATGAATTAACAGAACACAGAGCAGTTTCTCAGAAAGCTTCTTTCCAGTTTTGAACGGAAGATATTTCCTTTTTCACCATAGCCCTCTATGTGCTTCCAAATATCCCTTTGCCAATTCCACAAGAACAGCCTTAGCGAAAGGCTTCTTGAAGGGAAAGATGTAACTCTGTGAGATGGATTAACAGAACACAGAGCAGTTTCTCAGAAAGCTTCTTTCCAGTTTTCAACGGAAGATAGTTCCTTTTTCACCATAGCCCTCTATGGGCTTCCAAATATCCCTTTGCCAATTCCACAAGAACAGCCTTAGCGAAAGGCTTCTTGAATTGAAAGATGTAACTCTGTGAGATGAATTAACAGAACACAGAGCAGTTTCTCAGAAAGCTTCTTTCCAGTTTTGAACGGAAGATATTTCCTTTTTCACCATAGCCCTCTATGGGCTTCCAAATATCCCTTTGCCATTTCCACAAGAACAGCCTTAGCGAAAGGCTTCTTGAAGGGAAAGATGTAACTCCGTGAGATGAATTAACAGAACACAGAGCAGTTTCTCAGACAGCTTCTTTCCAGTTTTGAACGAAAGATATTTCCTTTTTCACAATAGCCCTCTATGGGCTTCCAAATATCCCTTTGCCAATTCCACAAGAACAGCCTTAGCGAAAAGCTTCTTGAAGGGAAAGATGTAACTCTGTGAGATGAATTAACAGAACACAGAGCAGTTTCTCAGAAAGCTTCTTTCCAGTTTTGAACGGAAGATATTTCCTTTTTCACCATAGCCCTCTATGGGCTTCCAAATATCCCTTTGCCAATTCCCCAAGAACAGCCTTAGCGAAAGGCTTCTTGAAGGGAAAGATGTAACTGTGAGATGAATTAACGGAACACAGAGCAGTTTCTCAGAAAGCTTCTTTCCAGTTTTGAACGGAAGATATTTCCTTTTTCACCATAGCCCTCTATGGGCTTCCAAATATCCCTTTGCCAATTCCACAAGAACAGCCTTAGCGAAAGGCTTCTTGAAGGGAAAGATGTAACTCTATGAGATGAATTAACAGAACACAGAGCAGTTTCTCAGAAAGCTTCTTTCCAGTTTTGAACGGAAGATATTTCCTTTTTCACTATAGCCCTCTATGGGCTTCCAAATATCCCTTTGCCAATTCCACAAGAACAGCCTTAGCGAAAGACTTCTTGAAGGGAAAGATGTAACTCTGTGAGATGAATTAACAGAACACAGAGCAGTTTCTCAGAAAGCTTCTTTCCAGTTTTGAACGGAAGATATTTCCTTTTTCACCATAGCCCTCTATGGGCTTCCAAATATCCCTTTGCCAATTCCACAAGAACAGCCTTAGCGAAAGGCTTGTTGAAGGGAAAGATGTAACTCTGTGAGATGGATTAACAGAACACAGAGCAGTTTCTCAGAAAGCTTCTTTCCAGTTTTGAACGGAAGATATTTCCTTTTTCACCATAGCCCTCTACGGGCTTCCAAATATCCCTTTGCCAATTCCACAAGAACAGCCTTAGCGAAAGGCTTCTTGAAGGAAAAGATGTAACTCTGTGAGATGAATTAACAGAACACAGAGCAGTTTCTCAGAAAGCTTCTTTCCAGTTTTGAAGGGAAGATATTTCCTTTTTCACAATAGCCCTCTATGGTCTTCCAAATATCCCTTTGCCAATTCCACAAGAACAGCCTTAGCGAAAAGCTTCTTGAAGGGAAAGATGTAACTCTGTGAGATGAATTAACAAAACACAGAGCAGTTTCTCAGAAAGCTTCTTTCCAGTTTTGAACGGAAGATATTTCCTTTTTCACCAAAGCCCTCTATGGGCTTCCAAATATTCCTTTGTAAATTCCACAAGAACAGCCTTAGCGAAAGGCTTCTTGAAGGGAAAGATGTAACTCTGTGAGATGAATTTACAAAACACAGAGCAGTTTCTCAGAAAGCTTCTTTCCAGTTTTGAACGGAAGATATTTCCTTTTTCACCATAGCCCTCTATGGGCTTCCAAATATCCCTTTGCCAATTCCACAAGAACAGCCTTAGCGAAAGGCTTCTTGAAGGGAAAGATGTAACTCTGTGAGATGAATTAACAGAACACAGAGCAGTTTCTCAGAAAGCTTCTCTCCAGTTTCGAATGGAAGATATTTCTTTTTTCACCATAGCCCTCTATGGGCTTCCAAATATCCCTTTGCCAATTCCACAAGAACAGCGTTAGCGAAAGGCTTCTTGAAGGGAAAGATGTAACTATGTGAGATGAATTAACAGAACACAGAGCAGTTTCTCACAAAGCTTCTTTCCAGTTTTGAACGGAAGATATTTCCTTTTTCACCATAGCCCTCTATGGGCTTCCAAATATCCCTTTGCCAATTTCACAAGAACAGCCTTAGCGAAAGGCTTCATGAAGGGAAAGATGTAACTCTTTGAGATGAATTAACAGAACACAGAGCAGTTTCTCAGAAAGCTTCTTTCCAGTTTTGAACGGAAGATATTTCCTTTTTCACCATAGCCCTCTATGGGCTTCCAAATATCCCTTTGCCAATTCCACAAGAACAGCCTTAGCGAAAGGCTTCTTGAAGGGAAAGATGTAACTCTGTGAGATGAATTAACAGAACACAGAGCAGTTTCTCAGAAAGCTTCTTTCCAGTTTTGAACGGAAGATATTTTCTTTTTCACCAGAGCCCTCTATGGGCTTCCAAATATCCCTTTGCCAATTCCACAAGAACAGCCTTAGCGAAAAGCTTCTTGAAGGGAAAGATGTAACTCTGTGAGATGAATTAACAAAACACAGAGCAGTTTCTCAGAAAGCTTCTTTCCAGTTTTGAACGGAAGATATTTCCTTTTTCACCATAGCCCTCTATGGGCTTCCAAATATTCCTTTGCAAATTCCACAAGAACAGCCTTAGCGAAAGGCTTCTTGAAGGGAAAGATGTAACTCTGTGAGATGAATTAACAAAACACAGAGCAGTTTCTCAGAAAGCTTCTTTCCAGTTTTGAACGGAAGATATTTCCTTTTTCACCATAGCCCTCAATGGGCTTCCAAATATCCCTTTGCCAATTCCACAAGAACAGCCTTAGCGAAAGGCTTCTTGAAGGGAAAGATGTAACTCTGTGAGATGAATTAACAGAACACAGAGCAGTTTCTCAGAAAGCTTCTTTCCAGTTTTGAATGGAAGATATTTCCTTTTTCACCATAGCCCTCTATGGGCTTCCAAATATCCCTTTGCCAATTCCACAAGAACAGCCTTAGCGAAAGGCTTCTTGAAGGGAAAGATGTAACTCTGTGAGATGAATTAACAGAACACAGAGCAGTTTCTCAGAAAGCTTCTTTCCAGTTTTGAACGGAAGATATTTCCTTTTTCACCATAGCCCTCTATGGGCTTCCAAATATCCCTTTGCCAATTCCACAAGAACAGCCTTAGCGAAAGGCTTCTTGAAGGGAAAGATGTAACTCTGTGAGATGAATTAACAGAACACAGAGCAGTTTCTCAGAAAGCTTCTTTCCAGTTTTGAACGGAAGATATTTCCTTTTTCACCATAGCCCTCTATGGGCTTCCAAATATCCCTTTGCCAATTCCACAAGAACAGCGTTATCGAAAGGCTTCTTGAAGGGAAAGATGTAACTCTGTGAGATGAATTAACAGAACACAGAGCAGTTTCTCAGAAAGCTTCTTTCCAGTTTTGAACGGAAGATATTTCCTTTTTCACCATAGCCCTCTATGGGCTTCCAAATATCCCTTTGCCAATTCCACAAGAACAGCCTTAGCGAAAGGCTTCTTGAAGGGAAAGATGTAACTCTGTGAGATGAATTAACAGAACACAGAGCAGTTTCTCAGAAAGCTTCTTTCCAGTTTTGAACGGAAGATATTTCCTTTTTCACCATAGCCCTCTATGGGCTTCCAAATATCCCTTTGCCAATTCCACAAAAACAGCCTTAGCGAAAGGCTTCTTGAAGGGATAGATGTAACTCTGTGAGATGAATTAACAGAACACAGAGCAGTTTCTCATAAAGCTTCTTTCCAGTTTTGAACGGAAGATATTTCCTTTTTCACCATAGCCCTCTATGGGCTTCCAAATATCCCTTTGCCAATTCCACAAGAACAGCCTTAGCGAAAGGCTTCTTGAAGGGAAAGATGTAACTCTGTGAGATGAATTAACAGAACACAGAGCAGTTTCTCAGAAAGCTTCTTTCCAGTTTTGAACGGAAGATATTTCCTTTTTCACCATAGCCCTCTATGGGCTTCCAAATATCCCTTTGCCAATTCCACAAGAACAGCGTTATCGAAAGGCTTCTTGAAGGGAAAGATGTTACTCTGTGAGATGAATTAACAGAACACAGAGCAGTTTCTCAGAAAGCTTCTTTCCAGTTTTGAACGGAAGATATTTCCTTTTTCACCATAGCCCTCTATGGGCTTCCAAATATCCCTTTGCCAATTCCACAAGAACAGCCTTAGCGAAAGGCTTCTTGAAGGGAAAGATGTAACTCTGTGAGATGAACTAACAGAACACAGAGCAGTTTCTCAGAAAGCTTCTTTCCAGTTTTGAACGGAAGATATTTCCTTTTTCACCATAGCCCTCTATGGGCTTCCAAATATCCCTTTGCCAATTCCACAAGAACAGCGTTATCGAAAGGCTTCTTGAAGGGAAAGATGTAACTCTGTGAGATGAATTAACAGAACACAGAGCAGTTTCTCAGAAAGCTTCTTTCCAGTTTTGAACGGAAGATATTTCCTTTTTCACCATAGCCCTCTATGGGCTTCCAAATATCCCTTTGCCAATTCCACAAGAACAGCCTTAGCGAAAGGCTTCTTGAAGGGAAAGATGTAACTCTGTGAGATGAATTAACAGAACACAGAGCAGTTTCTCAGAAAGCTTCTTTCCAGTTTTGAACGGAAGATATTTCCTTTTTCACCATAGCCCTCTATGGGCTTCCAAATATCCCTTTGCCAATTCCACAAGAACAGCCTTAGCGAAAGGCTTCTTGAAGGAAAAGATGTAACTCTGTGAGATGAATTAACAGAACACAGAGCAGTTTCTCAGACAGCTTCTTTCCAGTTTTGAACGGAAGATATTTCCTTTTTCACAATAGCCCTCTATGGGCTTCCAAATATCCCTTTGCCAATTCCACAAGAACAGCCTTAGCGAAAAGCTTCTTGAAGAGAAAGATGTAACTCTGTGAGATGAATTAACAAAACACAGAGCAGTTTCTCAGAAAGCTTCTTTCCAGTTTTGAACGGAAGATATTTCCTTTTTCACCATAGCCCTCTATGGGCTTCCAAATATTCCTTTGCCAATTCCACAAGAACAGCCTTAGCGAAAGGCTTCTTGAAGGGAAAGATGTAACTCTGTGAGATGAATTAACAGAACACAGAGCAGTTTCTCAGAAAGCTTCTTTCCAGTTTTGAACGGAAGATATTTCCTTTTTCACCATAGCCCTCTATGGGCTTCCAAATATCCCTTTGCCAATTCCCCAAGAACAGCCTTAGCGAAAGGCTTCTTGAAGGGAAAGATGTAACTGTGAGATGAATTAACGGAACACAGAGCAGTTTCTCAGAAAGCTTCTTTCCAGTTTTGAACGGAAGATATTTCCTTTTTCACCATAGCCCTCTATGGGCTTCCAAATATCCCTTTGCCAATTCCACAAGAACAGCCTTAGCGAAAGGCTTCTTGAAGGGAAAGATGTAACTCTATGAGATGAATTAACAGAACACAGAGCAGTTTCTCAGAAAGCTTCTTTCCAGTTTTGAACGGAAGATATTTCCTTTTTCACTATAGCCCTCTATGGGCTTCCAAATATCCCTTTGCCAATTCCACAAGAACAGCCTTAGCGAAAGACTTCTTGAAGGGAAAGATGTAACTCTGTGAGATGAATTAACAGAACACAGAGCAGTTTCTCAGAAAGCTTCTTTCCAGTTTTGAACGGAAGATATTTCCTTTTTCACCATAGCCCTCTATGGGCTTCCAAATATCCCTTTGCCAATTCCACAAGAACAGCCTTAGCGAAAGGCTTGTTGAAGGGAAAGATGTAACTCTGTGAGATGGATTAACAGAACACAGAGCAGTTTCTCAGAAAGCTTCTTTCCAGTTTTGAACGGAAGATATTTCCTTTTTCACCATAGCCCTCTACGGGCTTCCAAATATCCCTTTGCCAATTCCACAAGAACAGCCTTAGCGAAAGGCTTCTTGAAGGAAAAGATGTAACTCTGTGAGATGAATTAACAGAACACAGAGCAGTTTCTCAGAAAGCTTCTTTCCAGTTTTGAAGGGAAGATATTTCCTTTTTCACAATAGCCCTCTATGGTCTTCCAAATATCCCTTTGCCAATTCCACAAGAACAGCCTTAGCGAAAAGCTTCTTGAAGGGAAAGATGTAACTCTGTGAGATGAATTAACAAAACACAGAGCAGTTTCTCAGAAAGCTTCTTTCCAGTTTTGAACGGAAGATATTTCCTTTTTCACCAAAGCCCTCTATGGGCTTCCAAATATTCCTTTGTAAATTCCACAAGAACAGCCTTAGCGAAAGGCTTCTTGAAGGGAAAGATGTAACTCTGTGAGATGAATTTACAAAACACAGAGCAGTTTCTCAGAAAGCTTCTTTCCAGTTTTGAACGGAAGATATTTCCTTTTTCACCATAGCCCTCTATGGGCTTCCAAATATCCCTTTGCCAATTCCACAAGAACAGCCTTAGCGAAAGGCTTCTTGAAGGGAAAGATGTAACTCTGTGAGATGAATTAACAGAACACAGAGCAGTTTCTCAGAAAGCTTCTCTCCAGTTTTGAATGGAAGATATTTCTTTTTTCACCATAGCCCTCTATGGGCTTCCAAATATCCCTTTGCCAATTCCACAAGAACAGCGTTAGCGAAAGGCTTCTTGAAGGGAAAGATGTAACTATGTGAGATGAATTAACAGAACACAGAGCAGTTTCTCACAAAGCTTCTTTCCAGTTTTGAACGGAAGATATTTCCTTTTTCACCATAGCCCTCTATGGGCTTCCAAATATCCCTTTGCCAATTTCACAAGAACAGCCTTAGCGAAAGGCTTCATGAAGGGAAAGATGTAACTCTTTGAGATGAATTAACAGAACACAGAGCAGTTTCTCAGAAAGCTTCTTTCCAGTTTTGAACGGAAGGTATTTCCTTTTTCACCATAGCCCTCTATGGGCTTCCAAATATCCCTTTGCCAATTCCACAAGAACAGCCTTAGCGAAAGGCTTCTTGAAGGGAAAGATGTAACTCTGTGAGATGAATTAACAGAACACAGAGCAGTTTCTCAGAAAGCTTCTTTCCAGTTTTGAACGGAAGATATTTCCTTTTTCACCATAGCCCTCTATGGGCTTCCAAATATCCCTTTGCCAATTCCACAAGAACAGCCTTAGCGAAAGGCTTCTTGAAGGGAAAGATGTAACTCTGTGAGATGAATTAACAGAACACAGAGCAGTTTCTCAGAAAGCTTCTTTCCAGTTTTGAACGGAAGATATTTCGTTTTTCACCATAGCCCTCTATGGGCTTCCAAATATCCCTTTGCCAATTCCACAAGAACAGCCTTAGCGAAAGGCTTCTTGAAGGGAAAGATGTAAATCTGTGTGATGAATTAACAGAACACAGAGCAGTTTCTCAGAAAGCTTCTTTCCAGTTTTGAACGGAAGATATTTCCTTTTTCACCATAGCCCTCTATGGGCTTCCAAATATCCCTTTGCCAATTCCACAAGAACAGCCTTAGCGAAAGGCTTCTTGAAGGGAAAGATGTAACTCTCTGAGATGAATTAACAGAACACAGAGCAGTTTCTCAGAAAGCTTCTTTCCAGTTTTGAACGGAAGATATTTCCTTTTTCACCATAGCCCTCTATGGTCTTCCAAATATCCCTTTGCCAATTCCACAAGATCAGACTTAGCGAAAGGCTTCTTGAAGGGAAAGATGTAACTCTGTGAGATGAATTAACAGAACACAGAGCAGTTTCTCAGAAAGCTTCTTTCCAGTTTTGAACGGAAGATATTTCCTTTTTCACCATAGCCCTCTATGTGCTTCCAAATATCCCTTTGCCAATTCCACAAGAACAGCCTTAGCGAAAGGCTTCTTGAAGGGAAAGATGTAACTCTGTGAGATGGATTAACAGAACACAGAGCAGTTTCTCAGAAAGCTTCTTTCCAGTTTTCAACGGAAGATAGTTCCTTTTTCACCATAGCCCTCTATGGGCTTCCAAATATCCCTTTGCCAATTCCACAAGAACAGCCTTAGCGAAAGGCTTCTTGAAGGGAAAGATGTAACTCTGTGAGATGAATTAACAGAACACAGAGCAGTTTCTCAGAAAGCTTCTTTCCAGTTTTGAACGGAAGATATTTCCTTTTTCACCATAGCCCTCTATGGGCTTCCAAATATCCCTTTGCCATTTCCACAAGAACAGCCTTAGCGAAAGGCTTCTTGAAGGGAAAGATGTAACTCCGTGAGATGAATTAACAGAACACAGAGCAGTTTCTCAGACAGCTTCTTTCCAGTTTTGAACGAAAGATATTTCCTTTTTCACAATAGCCCTCTATGGGCTTCCAAATATCCCTTTGCCAATTCCACAAGAACAGCCTTAGCGAAAAGCTTCTTGAAGGGAAAGATGTAACTCTGTGAGATGAATTAACAGAACACAGAGCAGTTTCTCAGAAAGCTTCTTTCCAGTTTTGAACGGAAGATATTTCCTTTTTCACCATAGCCCTCTATGGGCTTCCAAATATCCCTTTGCCAATTCCCCAAGAACAGCCTTAGCGAAAGGCTTCTTGAAGGGAAAGATGTAACTGTGAGATGAATTAACGGAACACAGAGCAGTTTCTCAGAAAGCTTCTTTCCAGTTTTGAACGGAAGATATTTCCTTTTTCACCATAGCCCTCTATGGGCTTCCAAATATCCCTTTGCCAATTCCACAAGAACAGCCTTAGCGAAAGGCTTCTTGAAGGGAAAGATGTAACTCTATGAGATGAATTAACAGAACACAGAGCAGTTTCTCAGAAAGCTTCTTTCCAGTTTTGAACGGAAGATATTTCCTTTTTCACTATAGCCCTCTATGGGCTTCCAAATATCCCTTTGCCAATTCCACAAGAACAGCCTTAGCGAAAGACTTCTTGAAGGGAAAGATGTAACTCTGTGAGATGAATTAACAGAACACAGAGCAGTTTCTCAGAAAGCTTCTTTCCAGTTTTGAACGGAAGATATTTCCTTTTTCACCATAGCCCTCTATGGGCTTCCAAATATCCCTTTGCCAATTCCACAAGAACAGCCTTAGCGAAAGGCTTGTTGAAGGGAAAGATGTAACTCTGTGAGATGGATTAACAGAACACAGAGCAGTTTCTCAGAAAGCTTCTTTCCAGTTTTGAACGGAAGATATTTCCTTTTTCACCATAGCCCTCTACGGGCTTCCAAATATCCCTTTGCCAATTCCACAAGAACAGCCTTAGCGAAAGGCTTCTTGAAGGAAAAGATGTAACTCTGTGAGATGAATTAACAGAACCCAGAGCAGTTTCTCAGAAAGCTTCTTTCCAGTTTTGAAGGGAAGATATTTCCTTTTTCACAATAGCCCTCTATGGTCTTCCAAATATCCCTTTGCCAATTCCACAAGAACAGCCTTAGCGAAAAGCTTCTTGAAGGGAAAGATGTAACTCTGTGAGATGAATTAACAAAACACAGAGCAGTTTCTCAGAAAGCTTCTTTCCAGTTTTGAACGGAAGATATTTCCTTTTTCACCAAAGCCCTCTATGGGCTTCCAAATATTCCTTTGTAAATTCCACAAGAACAGCCTTAGCGAAAGGCTTCTTGAAGGGAAAGATGTAACTCTGTGAGATGAATTTACAAAACACAGAGCAGTTTCTCAGAAAGCTTCTTTCCAGTTTTGAACGGAAGATATTTCCTTTTTCACCATAGCCCTCTATGGGCTTCCAAATATCCCTTTGCCAATTCCACAAGAACAGCCTTAGCGAAAGGCTTCTTGAAGGGAAAGATGTAACTCTGTGAGATGAATTAACAGAACACAGAGCAGTTTCTCAGAAAGCTTCTCTCCAGTTTTGAATGGAAGATATTTCTTTTTTCACCATAGCCCTCTATGGGCTTCCAAATATCCCTTTGCCAATTCCACAAGAACAGCGTTAGCGAAAGGCTTCTTGAAGGGAAAGATGTAACTATGTGAGATGAATTAACAGAACACAGAGCAGTTTCTCACAAAGCTTCTTTCCAGTTTTGAACGGAAGATATTTCCTTTTTCACCATAGCCCTCTATGGGCTTCCAAATATCCCTTTGCCAATTTCACAAGAACAGCCTTAGCGAAAGGCTTCATGAAGGGAAAGATGTAACTCTTTGAGATGAATTAACAGAACACAGAGCAGTTTCTCAGAAAGCTTCTTTCCAGTTTTGAACGGAAGATATTTCCTTTTTCACCATAGCCCTCTATGGGCTTCCAAATATCCCTTTGCCAATTCCACAAGAACAGCCTTAGCGAAAGGCTTCTTGAAGGGAAAGATGTAACTCTGTGAGATGAATTAACAGAACACAGAGCAGTTTCTCAGAAAGCTTCTTTCCAGTTTTGAACGGAAGATATTTCCTTTTTCACCATAGCCCTCTATGGGCTTCCAAATATCCCTTTGCCAATTCCACAAGAACAGCCTTAGCGAAAGGCTTCTTGAAGGGAAAGATGTAACTCTGTGAGATGAATTAACAGAACACAGAGCAGTTTCTCAGAAAGCTTCTTTCCAGTTTTGAACGGAAGATATTTCGTTTTTCACCATAGCCCTCTATGGGCTTCCAAATATCCCTTTGCCAATTCCACAAGAACAGCCTTAGCGAAAGGCTTCTTGAAGGGAAAGATGTAACTCTGTGTGATGAATTAACAGAACACAGAGCAGTTTCTCAGAAAGCTTCTTTCCAGTTTTGAACGGAAGATATTTCCTTTTTCACCATAGCCCTCTATGGGCTTCCAAATATCCCTTTGCCAATTCCACAAGAACAGCCTTAGCGAAAGGCTTCTTGAAGGGAAAGATGTAACTCTCTGAGATGAATTAACAGAACACAGAGCAGTTTCTCAGAAAGCTTCTTTCCAGTTTTGAACGGAAGATATTTCCTTTTTCACCATAGCCCTCTATGGTCTTCCAAATATCCCTTTGCCAATTCCACAAGATCAGACTTAGCGAAAGGCTTCTTGAAGGGAAAGATGTAACTCTGTGAGATGAATTAACAGAACACAGAGCAGTTTCTCAGAAAGCTTCTTTCCAGTTTTGAACGGAAGATATTTCCTTTTTCACCATAGCCCTCTATGTGCTTCCAAATATCCCTTTGCCAATTCCACAAGAACAGCCTTAGCGAAAGGCTTCTTGAAGGGAAAGATGTAACTCTGTGAGATGGATTAACAGAACACAGAGCAGTTTCTCAGAAAGCTTCTTTCCAGTTTTCAACGGAAGATAGTTCCTTTTTCACCATAGCCCTCTATGGGCTTCCAAATATCCCTTTGCCAATTCCACAAGAACAGCCTTAGCGAAAGGCTTCTTGAAGGGAAAGATGTAACTCTGTGAGATGAATTAACAGAACACAGAGCAGTTTCTCAGAAAGCTTCTTTCCAGTTTTGAACGGAAGATATTTCCTTTTTCACCATAGCCCTCTATGGGCTTCCAAATATCCCTTTGCCATTTCCACAAGAACAGCCTTAGCGAAAGGCTTCTTGAAGGGAAAGATGTAACTCCGTGAGATGAATTAACAGAACACAGAGCAGTTTCTCAGACAGCTTCTTTCCAGTTTTGAACGAAAGATATTTCCTTTTTCACAATAGCCCTCTATGGGCTTCCAAATATCCCTTTGCCAATTCCACAAGAACAGCCTTAGCGAAAAGCTTCTTGAAGGGAAAGATGTAACTCTGTGAGATGAATTAACAAAACACAGAGCAGTTTCTCAGAAAGCTTCTTTCCAGTTTTGAACGGAAGATATTTCCTTTTTCACCATAGCCCTCTATGGGCTTCCAAATATCCCTTTGCCAATTCCACAAGAACAGCCTTAGCGAAAGGCTTCATGAAGGGAAAGATGTAACTCTTTGAGATGAATTAACAGAACACAGAGCAGTTTCTCAGAAAGCTTCTTTCCAGTTTTGAACGGAAGATATTTCCTTTTTCACCATAGCCCTCTATGGGCTTCCAAATATCCCTTTGCCAATTCCACAAGAACAGCCTTAGCGAAAGGCTTCTTGAAGGGAAAGATGTAACTCTGTGAGATGAATTAACAGAACACAGAGCAGTTTCTCAGAAAGCTTCTTTCCAGTTTTGAACGGAAGATATTTCCTTTTTCACCATAGCCCTCTATGGGCTTCCAAATATCCCTTTGCCAATTCCACAAGAACAGCCTTAGCGAAAGGCTTCTTGAAGGGAAAGATGTAACTCTGTGAGATGAATTAACAGAACACAGAGCAGTTTCTCAGCAAGCTTCTTTCCAGTTTTGAACGGAAGATATTTCCTTTTTCACCATAGCCCTCTATGGGCTTCCAAATATCCCTTTGCCAATTCCACAAGAACAGCCTTAGCGAAAGGCTTCTTGAAGGGAAAGATGTAACTCTGTGAGATGAATTAACAGAACACAGAGCAGTTTCTCAGAAAGCTTCTTTCCAGTTTTGAACGGAAGATATTTCCTTTTTCACCGTAGCCCTCTATGGGCTTCCAAATATCCCTTTGCCAATTCCACAAGAACAGACTTAGCGAAAGGCTTCTTGAAGGGAAAGATGTAACTCTGTGAGATGAATTAACAGAACACAGAGCAGTTTCTCACAAAGCTTCTTTCCAGTTTTGAACGGAAGATATTTCCTTTTTCACCATAGCCCTCTATGGGCTTCCAAATATCCCTTTGCCAATTCCACAAGAACAGCCTTAGCGAAAGGCTTCTTGAAGGGAAAGATGTAACTCTGTGAGATGAATTAACAGAACACAGAGCAGTTTCTCAGAAAGCTTCTTTCCAGTTTTGAACGGAAGATATTTCCTTTTTCACCATAGCCCTCTATGGGCTTCCAAATATCCCTTTGCCAATTCCACAAGAACAGCCTTAGCGAAAGGCTTCTTGAAGGAAAAGATGTAACTCTGTGAGATGAATTAACAGAACACAGAGCAGTTTCTCAGACAGCTTCTTTCCAGTTTTGAACGGAAGATATTTCCTTTTTCACAATAGCCCTCTATGGGCTTCCAAATATCCCTTTGCCAATTCCACAAGAACAGCCTTAGCGAAAAGCTTCTTGAAGGGAAAGATGTAACTCTGTGAGATGAATTAACAAAACACAGAGCAGTTTCTCAGAAAGCTTCTTTCCAGTTTTGAACGGAAGATATTTCCTTTTTCACCATAGCCCTCTATGGGCTTCCAAATATCCCTTTGCCAATTCCACAAGAACAGCCTTAGCGAAAGGCTTCTTGAAGGGAAAGATGTAACTCTGTGAGATGAATTAACAGAACACAGAGCAGTTTCTCAGAAAGCTTCTTTCCAGTTTTGAACGGAAGATATTTCCTTTTTCACCATAGCCCTCTATGGGCTTCCAAATATCCCTTTGCCAATTCCACAAGAACAGCCTTAGCGAAAGGCTTCTTGAAGGGAAAGATGTAACTCTGTGTGATGAATTAACAGAACACAGAGCAGTTTCTCAGAAAGCTTCTTTCCAGTTTTGAACGGAAGATATTTCCTTTTTCACCATAGCCCTCTATGGGCTTCCAAATATCCCTTTGCCAATTCCACAAGAACAGCCTTAGCGAAAGGCTTCTTGAAGGGAAAGATGTAACTCTGTGAGATGAATTAACAGAACACAGAGCAGTTTCTCAGAAAGCTTCTTTCCAGTTTTGAACGGAAGATATTTCCTTTTTCACCATAGCCCTCTATGGTCTTCCAAATATCCCTTTGCCAATTCCACAAGATCAGACTTAGCGAAAGGCTTCTTGAAGGGAAAGATGTAACTCTGTGAGATGAATTAACAGAACACAGAGCAGTTTCTCAGAAAGCTTCTTTCCAGTTTTGAACGGAAGATATTTCCTTTTTCACCATAGCCCTCTATGGGCTTCCAAATATCCCTTTGCCAATTCCACAAGAACAGCCTTAGCGAAAGGCTTCTTGAAGGAAAAGATGTAACTCTGTGTGATGAATTAACAGAACACAGAGCAGTTTCTCAGAAAGCTTCTTTCCAGTTTTGAACGGAAGATATTTCCTTTTTCACCATAGCCCTCTATGGGCTTCCAAATATCCCTTTGCCAATTCCACAAGAACAGCCTTAGCGAAAGGCTTCTTGAAGGGAAAGATGTAACTCTGTGAGATGAATTAACAGAACACAGAGCAGTTTCACAGAAAGCTTCTTTCCAGTTTTGAACGGAACATATTTCCTTTTTCACCATAGCCCTCTATGGTCTTCCAAATATCCCTTTGCCAATTCCACAAGATCAGACTTAGCGAAAGGCTTCTTGAAGGGAAAGATGTAACTCTGTGAGATGAATTAACAGAACACAGAGCAGTTTCTCAGAAAGCTTCTTTCCAGTTTTGAACGGAAGATATTTCCTTTTTCACCATAGCCCTCTATGGGCTTCCAAATATCCCTTTGGCAATTCCACAAGAACAGCCTTAGCGAAAGGCTTCTTGAAGGGAAAGATGTAACTCTGTGAGATGGATTAACAGAACACAGAGCAGTTTCTCAGAAAGCTTCTTTCCAGTTTTGAAATTAAGATAGTTCCTTTTTCACCATAGCCCTCTATGGGCTTCCAAATATCCCTTTGCCAATTCCACAAGAACAGCCTTAGCGAAAGGCTTCTTGAAGGGAAAGATGTAACTCTGTGAGATGAATTAACAGAACACAGAGCAGTTTCTCAGAAAGCTTCTTTCCAGTTTTGAACGGAAGATATTTCCTTTTTCACCATAGCCCTCTATGGGCTTCCAAATATCCCTTTGCCAATTCCACAAGAACAGCCTTAGCGAAAGGCTTCTTGAAGGGAAAGATGTAACTCCGTGAGATGAATTAACAGAACACAGAGCAGTTTCTCAGACAGCTTCTTTCCAGTTTTGAACGGAAGATATTTCCTTTTTCACAATAGCCCTCTATGGGCTTCCAAATATCCCTTTGCCAATTCCACAAGAACAGCCTTAGCGAAAAGCTTCTTGAAGGGAAAGATGTAACTCTGTGAGATGAATTAACAAAACACAGAGCAGTTTCTCAGAAAGCTTCTTTCCAGTTTTGAACGGAAGATATTTCCTTTTTCACCATAGCCCTCTATGGGCTTCCAAATATCCCTTTGCTAATTCCACAAGAACAGCCTTAGCGAAAGGCTTCTTGAAGGGAAAGATGTAACTCTGTGAGATGAATTAACAGAACACAGAGCAGTTTCTCAGAAAGCTTCTTTCCAGTTTTGAATGGAAGATATTTCCTTTTTCACCATAGCCCTCTATGGGCTTCCAAATATCCCTTTGCCAATTCCACAAGAACAGCCTTAGCGAAAGGCTTCTTGAAGGGAAAGATGTAACTCTGTGAGATGAATTAACAGAACACAGAGCAGTTTCTCAGAAAGCTTCTTTCCAGTTTTGAACGGAAGATATTTCCTTTTTCACCATAGCCCTCTATGGGCTTCCAAATATCCCTTTGCCAATTCCACAAGAACAGCCTTAGCGAAAGGCTTCTTGAAGGGAAAGATGTAACTCTGTGAGATGAATTAACAGAACACAGAGCAGTTTCTCAGAAAGCTTCTTTCCAGTTTTGAACGGAAGATATTTCGTTTTTCACCATAGCCCTCTATGGGCTTCCAAATATCCCTTTGCCAATTCCACAAGAACAGCGTTATCGAAAGGCTTCTTGAAGGGAAAGATGTAACTCTGTGAGATGAATTAACAGAACACAGAGCAGTTTCTCAGAAAGCTTCTTTCCAGTTTTGAACGGAAGATATTTCCTTTTTCACCATAGCCCTCTATGGGCTTCCAAATATCCCTTTGCCAATTCCACAAGAACAGCCTTAGCGAAAGGCTTCTTGAAGGGAAAGATGTAACTCTGTGAGATGTATTAACAGAACACAGAGCAGTTTCTCAGAAAGCTTCTTTCCAGTTTTGAACGGAAGATATTTCCTTTTTCACCATAGCCCTCTATGGGCTTCCAAATATCCCTTTGCCAATTCCACAAGAACAGCCTTAGCGAAAGGCTTCTTGAAAGGAAAGATGTAACTCTGTGAGATGGATTAACAGAACACAGAGCAGTTTCTCAGAAAGCTTCTTTCCAGTTTTGAACGGAAGATAGTTCCTTTTTCACCATAGCCCTCTATGGGCTTCCAAATATCCCTTTGCCAATTCCACAAGAACAGCCTTAGCGAAAGGCTTCTTGAAGGGAAAGATGTAACTCTCTGAGATGAATTAACAGAAATCAGAGCAGTTTCTCAGAAAGCTTCTTTCCAGTTTTGAACGGAAGATATTTCCTTTTTCACCATAGCCCTCTATGGGCTTCCAAATATCCCTTTGCCAATTCCACAAGAACAGCCTTAGCGAAAGGCTTCTTGAAGGAAAAGATGTAACTCTGTGAGATGAATTAACAGAACACAGAGCAGTTTCTCAGACAGCTTCTTTCCAGTTTTGAACGGAAGATATTTCCTTATTCACCATAGCCCTCTATGGGCTTCCAAATATCCCTTTGCCAATTCCACAAGAACAGCCTTAGCGAAAAGCTTCTTGAAGGGAAAGATGTAACTCTGTGAGATGAATTAACAAAACACAGAGGAGTTTCTCAGAAAGCTTCTTTCCAGTTTTGAACGGAAGATATTTCCTTTTTCACCATAGCCCTCTATGGGCTTCCAAATATCCCTTTGCCAATTCCACAAGAACAGCCTTAGCGAAAGGCTTCTTGAAGGGAAAGATGTAACTCTGTGAGATGAATTAACAGAACACAGAGCAGTTTCTCAGAAAGCTTCTTTCCACTTTTGAACGGAAGATATTTCCTTTTTCACCATAGCCCTCTAAGGGCTTAAAAATATCCCTTTGCCAATTCCACAAGAACAGCCTTATCGAAAGGCTTCTTGAAGGGAAAGATGTAACTCTGTGAGATGAATTAACAGAACACAGAGCAGTTTCTCAGAAAGCTTCTTTCCAGTTTTGAACGGAAGATATTTCCTTTTTCACCATAGCCCTCTATGGGCTTCCAAATATCCCTTTGCCAATTCCACAAGAACAGCCTTAGCGAAAGGCTTCTTGAAGGGAAAGATGTAACTCTGTGAGATGAATTAACAGAACACAGAGCAGATTCTCAGAAAGCTTCTTTCCAGTTTTGAACGGAAGATAGTTCCTTTTTCACCATAGCCCTCTATGGGCTTCCAAATATCCCTTTGCCAATTCCACAAGAACAGCCTTAGCGAAAGGCTTCTTGAAGGGAAAGATGTAACTAAGTGAGATGAATTAACAGAACACAGAGCAGTTTCTCAGAAAGCTTCTTTCCAGTTTTGAACGGAAGATATTTCCTTTTTCACCATAGCCCCCTATGGGCTTCCAAATATCCCTTTGCCAATTCCACAAGAACAGCCTTAGCGAAAGGCTTCTTGAAGGGAAAGATGTAACTCTGTGAGATGAATTAACAGAACACAGAGCAGTTTCTCAGAAAGCTTCTTTCCAGTTTTGAACGGAAGATATTTCCTTTTTCACCATAGCCCTCTATGGGCTTCCAAATATTCCTTTGCCAATTCCAAAAGAACAGCCTTAGCGAAAGGCTTCTTGAAGGGAAAGATGTAACTCTGTGAGATGAATTAACACAACACAGAGCAGTTTCTCAGAAAGCTTCTTTCCAGTTTTGAACGGAAGATATTTCCTATTTCACCATACCCCTCTATGGGCTTCCAAATATCCCTTTGCCAATTCCACAAGAACAGCCTTAGCGAAAGGCTTCTTGAAGGGAAAGATGTAACTCTGTGAGATGAATTAACAGAACACAGAGCAGTTTCTCAGAAAGCTTCTTTCCAGTTTTGAACGGAAGATATTTCCTTTTTCACCATAGCCCTCTATGGGCTTCCAAATATCCCTTTGCCAATTCCACAAGAACAGCCTTAGCGAAAGGCTTCTTTAAGGGAAAGATGTAACTCTGTGAGATGAATTAACAGAACACAGAGCAGTTTCTCAGAAAGCTTCTTTCCAGTTTTGAACGGAAGATATTTCCTTTTTCACCATAGCCCTCTATGGGCTTCCAAATATCCCTTTGCCAATTCCCCAAGAACAGCCTTAGCGAAAGGCTTCTTGAAGGGAAAGATGTAACTCTGTGAGATGAATTAACAGAACACAGAGCAGTTTCTCAGAAAGCTTCTTTCCAGTTTTGAACGGAAGATATTTCCTTTTTCACCATAGCCCTCTATGGGCTTCCAAATATCCCTTTGCCAATTGCACAAGAACAGCCTGAGCGAAAGGCTTCTTGAAGGGAAAGATGTAACTCTGTGAGATGAATTAACAGAACACAGAGCAGTTTCTCAGAAAGCTTCTTTCCAGTTTTGAACGGAAGATATTTCCTTTTTCACCATAGCCCTCTATGGGCTTCCAAATATCCCTTTGCCAATTCCACAAGAACAGCCTTAGCGAAAGGCTTCTTGAAGGGAAAGATGTAACTCCGTGAGATGAATTAACAGAACACAGAGCAGTTTCTCAGACAGCTTCTTTCCAGTTTTGAACGGAAGATATTTCCTTTTTCACAATAGCCCTCTATGGGCTTCCAAATATCCCTTTGCCAATTCCACAAGAACAGCCTTAGCGAAAAGCTTCTTGAAGGGAAAGATGTAACTCTGTGAGATGAATTAACAAAACACAGAGCAGTTTCTCAGAAAGCTTCTTTCCAGTTTTGAACGGAAGATATTTCCTTTTTCACCATAGCCCTCTAAGGGCTTCCAAATATCCCTTTGCCAATTCCACAAGAACAGCCTTAGCAAAAGGCTTCTTGAATTGAAAGATGTAACTCTGTGAGATGAATTAACAGAACACAGAGCAGTTTCTCAGAAAGCTTCTTTCCAGTTTTGAACGGAAGATATTTCCTTTTTCACCATAGCCCTCTATGGACTTCCAAATATCCCTTTGCCAATTCCACAAGAACAGCCTTAGCGAAAGGCTTCTTGAAAGGAAAGATGTAACTCTGTGAGATGGATTAACAGAACACAGAGCAGTTTCTCAGAAAGCTTCTTTCCAGTTTTGAACGGAAGATAGTTCCTTTTTCACCATAGCCCTCTATGGGCTTCCAAATATCCCTTTGCCAATTCCACAAGAACAGCCTTAGCGAAAGGCTTCTTGAAGGGAAAGATGTAACTCTCTGAGATGAATTAACAGAAATCAGAGCAGTTTCTCAGAAAGCTTCTTTCCAGTTTTGAACGGAAGATATTTCCTTTTTCACCATAGCCCTCTATGGGCTTCCAAATATCCCTTTGCCAATTCCACAAGAACAGCCTTAGCGAAAGGCTTCTTGAAGGAAAAGATGTAACTCTGTGAGATGAATTAACAGAACACAGAGCAGTTTCTCAGACAGCTTCTTTCCAGTTTTGAACGGAAGATATTTCCTTTTTCACCATAGCCCTCTATGGGCTTCCAAATATCCCTTTGCCAATTCCACAAGAACAGCCTTAGCGAAAAGCTTCTTGAAGGGAAAGATGTAACTCTGTGAGATGAATTAACAAAACACAGAGCAGTTTCTCAGAAAGCTTCCTTCCAGTTTTGAACGGAAGATATTTCCTTTTTCACCATAGCCCTCTATGGGCTTCCAAATATCCCTTTGCCAATTCCACAAGAACAGCCTTAGCGAAAGGCTTCTTGAAGGGAAAGATGTAACTCTGTGAGATGAATTAACAGAACACAGAGCAGTTTCTCAGAAAGCTTCTTTCCACTTTTGAACGGAAGATATTTCCTTTTTCACCATAGCCCTCTATGGGCTTAAAAATATCCCTTTGCCAATTCCACAAGAACAGCCTTATCGAAAGGCTTCTTGAAGGGAAAGATGTAACTCTGTGAGATGAATTAACAGAACACAGAGCAGTTTCTCAGAAAGCTTCTTTCCAGTTTTGAACGGAAGATATTTCCTTTTTCACCATAGCCCTCTATGGGCTTCCAAATATCCCTTTGCCAATTCCACAAGAACAGCCTTAGCGAAAGGCTTCTTGAAGGGAAAGATGTAACTCTGTGAGATGAATTAACAGAACACAGAGCAGATTCTCAGAAAGCTTCTTTCCAGTTTTGAACGGAAGATAGTTCCTTTTTCACCATAGCCCTCTATGGGCTTCCAAATATCCCTTTTCCAATTCCACAAGAACAGCCTTAGCGAAAGGCTTCTTGAAGGGAAAGATGTAACTCTGTGAGATGAATTAACAGAACACAGAGCAGTTTCTCCGAAAGCTTCTTTCCAGTTTTGAACGGAAGATATTTCCTTTTTCACCATAGCCCCCTATGGGCTTCCAAATATCCCTTTGCCAATTCCACAAGAACAGCCTTAGCGAAAGGCTTCTTGAAGGGAAAGATGTAACTCTGTGAGATGAATTAACAGAACACAGAGCAGTTTCTCAGAAAGCTTTTTTCCAGTTTTGAACGGAAGATATTTCCTTTTTCACCATAGCCCTCTATGGGCTTCCAAATATTCCTTTGCCAATTCCAAAAGAACAGCCTCAGCGAAAGGCTTCTTGAAGGGAAAGATGTAACTCTGTGAGATGAATTAACAGAACACAGAGCAGTTTCTCAGAAAGCTTCTTTCCAGTTTTGAACGGAAGATATTTCCTATTTCACCATAGCCCTCTATGGGCTTCCAAATACCCCTTTGCCAATTCCACAAGAACAGCCTTAGCGAAAGGCTTCTTGAAGGGAAAGATGTAACTCTGTGAGATGAATTAACAGAACACAGAGCAGTTTCTCAGAAAGCTTCTTTCCAGTTTTGAACGGAAGATATTTCCTTTTTCACCATAGCCCTCTATGGGCTTCCAAATATCCCTTTGCCAATTCCACAAGAACAGCCTTAGCGAAAGGCTTCTTGAAGGGAAAGATGTAACTCTGTGAGATGAATTAACAGAACACAGTGCAGTTTCTCAGAAAGCTTCTTTCCAGTTTTGAACGGAAGATATGTCCTTTTTCACCATAGCCCTCTAAGGGCTTCCAAATATCCCTTTGCCAATTCCACAAGAACAGCCTTAGCGAAAGGCTTCTTGAAGGGAAAGATGTAACTCTGTGAGATGAATTAACAGAACACAGAGCAGTTTCTCAGAAAGCTTCTTTCCAGTTTTGAACGGAAGATATTTCCTTTTTCACCATAGCCCTCTATGGGCTTCCAAATATCCCTTTGCCAATTGCACAAGAACAGCCTGAGCGAAAGGCTTCTTGAAGGGAAAGATGTAACTCTGTGAGATGAATTAACAGAACACAGAGCAGTTTCTCAGAAAGCTTCTTTCCAGTTTTGAACGGAAGATATTTCCTTTTTCACCATAGCCCTCTATGGGCTTCCAAATATCCCTTTGCCAATTCCACAAGAACAGCCTTAGCGAAAGGCTTCTTGAAGGGAAAGATGTAACTCTGTGAGATGAATTAACAGAACACAGAGCAGTTTCTCAGAAAGCTTCTTTCCAGTTTTGAACGGAAGATATTTCCTTTTTCACCATAGCCCTCTATGGGCTTCCAAATATCCCTTTGCCAATTCCACAAGAACAGCCTTAGCGAAAGGCTTCTTGAAGGGAAAGATGTAACTCTGTGAGATGAATTAACAGAACACAGAGCAGTTTCTCAGAAAGCTTCTTTCCAGTTTTGAACGGAAGATATTTCCTTTTTCACCATAGCCCTCTATGGGCTTCCAAATATCCCTTTGCCAATTCCACAAGAACAGCCTTAGCGAAAGGCTTCTTGAAGGGAAAGATGTAACTCTGTGAGATGGATTAACAGAACACAGAGCAGTTTCTCAGAAAGCTTCTTTCCAGTTTTGAACGGAAGATATTTCCTTTTTCACCATAGCCCTCTATGGGCTTCCAAATATCCCTTTGCCAATTCCACAAGAACAGGCTTAGCGAAAGGCTTCTTGAAGGGAAAGATGTAACTCTGTGAGATGAATTAACAGAAATCAGAGCAGTTTCTCAGAAACCTTCTTTCCAGTTTTGAACGGAAGATATTTCCTTTTTCACCATAGCCCTCTATGGGCTTCCAAATATCCCTTTGCCAATTCCACAAGAACAGCCTTAGCGAAAGGCTTCTTGAAGGGAAAGATGTAACTCTGTGAGATGAATTAACAGAACACAGAGCAGTTTCTCAGAAAGCTTCTTTCCAGTTTTGAACGGAAGATATTTCCTTTTTCACCATAGCCCTCTTTGGGCTTTGAAATATCCCTTTGCCAATTCCACGAGAACAGCCTTAGCGAAAGGCTTCTTGAAGGGAAAGATGTAACTCTGTGAGATGAATTAACAGAACACAGAGCAGTTTCTCAGAAAGCTTCTTTCCAGTTTTGAACGGAAGATATTTCCTTTTTCACCATAGCCCTCTATGGGCTTCCAAATATCCCTTTGCCAATTCCACAAGAACAGCCTTAGCGAAAGGCTTCTAGAAGGGAAAGATGTAACTCTGTGAGATGAATTAACAGAACACAGAGCAGTTTCTCAGAAAGCTTCTTTCCAGTTTTGAACGGAAGATATTTCCTTTTTCACCATAGCCCTCTATGGGCTTCCAAATATCCCTTTGCCAATTCCACAAGAACAGCCTTAGTGAAAGGATTCTTGAAGGGAAAGATGTAACTCTGTGAGATGAATTAACAGAACATAGAACAGTTTCTCAGAAAGCTTCTTTCCAGTTTTGAACGGAAGATATTTCCTTTTTCACCATAGCCCTCTATGGGCTTCCAAATATCCCTTTGCCAATTCCACAAGAACAGCCTTAGCGAAAGGCTTCTTGAAGGGAAAGATGTAACACTGTGAGATGAATTAACAGAACATAGAACAGTTTCTCAGAAAGCTTCTTTCCAATTTTGAATGGAAGATATTTCCTTTTTCACCATAGCCCTCTATGGGCTTCCAAATATCCCTTTGCAAATTCCACAAGAACAGCCTTAGCGAAAGGCTTCTTGAAGGGAAGGATGTAACTCTGTGAGATGAATTAACAGAACACAGAGCAGTTTCTCAGAAAGCTTCTTTCCAGTTTTGAACGGAAGATATTTCCTTTTTCACCATAGCCCTCTATGGGCTTCCAAATATCCCTTTGCCAATTCCACAAGAACAGCCTTAGCGAAAGGCTTCTTGAAGGGAAAGATGTAACTCTGTGAGATGAATTAACAGAACACAGAGCAGTTTCTCAGAAAGCTTCTTTCCAGTTTTGAACGGAAGATATTTCCTGTTTCACCATAGCCCTCTATGGGCTTCCAAATATCCCTTTGCCAATTCCACAAGAACAGCCTTAGCGAAAGGCTTCTCGAAGGGATAGATGTAACTCTGTGAGATGAATTAACAGAACACAGAGCAGTTTCTCAGAAAGCTTCTTTCCAGTTTTGAACGGAAGATATTTCCTTTTTCACCATAGCCCTCTAGGGGTTCCAAATATCCCTTTGCCAATTCCACAAGAACAGCCTTAGCCAAAGGCTGCTTGAAGGAAAAGATGTAACTCTGTGAGATGAATTAACAGAACACAGAGCAGTTTCTCAGACAGCTTCTTTCCAGTTTTGAACGGAAGATATTTCCTTTTTCACAATAGCCCTCTATGGGCTTCCAAATATCCCTTTGCCAATTCCACAAGAACAGCCTTAGCGAAAAGCTTCTTGAAGGGAAAGATGTAACTCTGTGAGATGAATTAACAAAACACAGAGCAGTTTCTCAGAAAGCTTCTTTCCAGTTTTGAACGGAAGATATTTCCTTTTTCACCATAGCCCTCTATGGGATTCCAAATATTCCTTTGCCAATTCCACAATAACAGCCTTAGCGAAAGGCTTCTTGAAGGGAAAGATGTATCTCTGTGAGATGAATTAACAGAACACAGAGCAGTTTCTCAGAAAGCTTCTTTCCAGTTTTGAACGGAAGATATTTCCTTTTTCACCATAGCCCTCTCTGGGCTTCCAAATATCCCTTTGCCAATTCCACAAGAACAGCCTTAGCGAAAGGCTTCTTGAAGGGAAAGATGTAACTCTGTGAGATAAATTAAAAGAACACAGAGCAGTTTCTCAGAAAGCTTCTTTCCAGTTTTGAACGGAAGATATTTCCTTTTTCACCATAGCCCTCTATGGGCTTCCAAATAGCCCTTTGCCAATTCCACAAGAACAGCCTTAGCGAAAGGCTTCTTGAAGGGAAAGATGTAACTCTGTGAGATGAATTAACAGAACACAGAGCAGTTTCTCAGAAAGCTTCTTTCCAGTTTTGAATGGAAGATATTTCCTTTTTCACCATAGCCCTCTATGGGCTTCCAAATATCCCTTTGCCAATTCCACAAGAACAGCCTTAGCGAAAGGCTTCTTGAAGGGAAAGATGTAACTCTGTGAGATGAAGTAACAGAACACAGAGCAGTTTCTCAGAAAGCTTCTTTCCAGTTTTGAACGGAAGATATTTAATTTTTCACCATAGCCCTCTATGGGCTTCCAAATATCCCTTTGCCAATTCCACAAGAACAGCCTTAGCGAAAGGCTTCTTGAAGGGAAAGATGTAACTCTGTGAGATGAATTAACAGAACACAGAGCAGTTTCTCAGAAAGCTTCTTTCCAGTTTTGAACGGAAGATATTTCCTTTTTCACCATAGCCCTCTATGGGCTTCCAAATATCCCTTTGCCAATTCCACAAGAACAGCCTTAGCGAAAGGCTTCTTGAAGGGAAAGATGTAACTCTGTGAGATGTATTAACAGAACACAGAGCTGTTTCTCAGAAAGCTTCTTTCCAGTTTTGAACGGAAGATATTTCCTTTTTCACCATAGCCCTCTATGGTCTTCCAAATATCCCTTTGCCAATTCCAGAAGAACAGCCTTAGCGAAAGGCTTCTTGAAGGGAAAGATGTAACTCTGTGAGATGAATTAACAGAACACAGAACAGTTTCTCAGAAAGCTTCTTTTCAGTTTTGAACGGAAGATATTTCCTTTTTCACCATAGCCCTCTATGGGCTTCCAAATATCCCTTTGCCAATTCCACAAGAACAGCCTTAGCGAAAGGCTTCTTGAAGGCAAAGATGTAACTCTGTGAGATGAATTAACAGAACACAGAGCAGTTTCTCAGAAAGCTTCTTTCCAGTTTTGAACGGAAGATATTTCCTTTTTCACCATAGCCCTCTATGGGCTTCCAAATATCCCTTTGCCAATTCCACAAGAACAGCCTTAGCGAAAGGCTTCTTGAAGGGAAAGATGTAACTCTGTGAGATGAATTAACAGAACACAGAGCAGTTTCTCAGAAAGCTTCTTTCCAGTTTTGAACGGAAGATATTTCCTTTTTCACCATAACCTTCTATGGGCTTCCAAATATCCCTTTGCCAATTCCACAAGAACAGCCTTACCGAATGGCTTCTCGAAGGGATAGATGTAACTCTGTGAGATGAATTAACAGAACACAGAGCAGTTTCTCAGAAAGCTTCCTTCCAGTTTTGAACGGAAGATATTTCCTTTTTCACCATAGCCCTCTATGGGCTTCCAAATATCCCTTTCCAATTCCACAAGAACAGCCTTAGCGAAAGGCTTCTTGAAGGGAAAGATGTAACTCTGTGAGATGAATTAACAGAACACAGAGCAGTTTCTCAGACAGCTTCTTTCCAGTTTTGAACGGAAGATATTTCCTTTTTCACCATAGCCCTCTATGGGCTTCCAAATATCCCTTTGCCAATTCCACAAGAACAGCCTTAGCGAAAAGCTTCTTGAAGGGAAATATGTAACTCTGTGAGATGAATTAACAAAACACAAAGCAGTTTCTCAGAAAGCTTCTTTCCAGTTTTGAACGGAAGATATTACCTTTTTCACCATAGCCCTCTATGGGCTTCCAAATATTCCTTTGCCAATTCCAAAAGAACAGCCTTAGCGAAAGGCTTCTTGAAGGGAAAGATGTAACTCTGTGAGATGAATTAACAGAACACAGAGCAGTTTCTCAGAAAGCTTCTTTCCAGTTTTGAACGGAAGATATTTCCTTTTTCACCATAGCCCTCTATGGGCTTCCAAATATCCCTTTGCCAATTCCACAAGAACAGCCTTAGCGAAAGGCTTCTTGAAGGGAAAGATGTAACTCTGTGAGATGAATTAACAGAACACAGAGCAGTTTCTCAGAAAGCTTCTTTCCAGGTTTGAACGGAAGATATTTCCTTTTTCACCATAGCCCTCTATGGGCTTCCAAATATCCCTTTGCCAATTCCACAAGAACAGCCTTAGCGAAAGGCTTCTTGAAGGGAAAGATGTAACTCTGTGAGATGAATTAACAGAACACAGAGCAGTTTCTCAGAAAGCTTCTTTCCAGTTTTGAACGGAAGATATTTCCTTTTTCACCATAGCCCTCTATGGGCTTCCAAATATCCCTTTGCAAATTCCACAAGAACAGCCTTAGCGAAAGGCTTCTTGAAGGGAAGGATGTAACTCTGTGAGATGAATTAACAGAACACAGAGCAGTTTCTCAGAAAGCTTCTTTCCAGTTTTGAACGGAAGATATTTCCTTTTTCACCATAGCCCTCTATGGGCTTCCAAATATCCCTTTGCAAATTCCACAAGAACAGCCTTAGCGAAAGGCTTCTTGAAGGGAAGGATGTAACTCTGTGAGATGAATTAACAGAACACAGAGCAGTTTCTCAGAAAGCTTCTTTCCAGTTTTGAACGGAAGATATTTCCTTTTTCACCATAGCCCTCTATGGGCTTCCAAATATCCCTTTGCCAATTCCACAAGAACAGCCTTAGCGAAAGGCTTCTTGAAGGGAAAGATGTAACTCTGTGAGATGAATTAACAGAACACAGAGCAGTTTCTCAGAAAGCTTCTTTCCAGTTTTGAACGGAAGATATTTCCTGTTTCACCATAGCCCTCTATGGGCTTCCAAATATCCCTTTGCCAATTCCACAAGAACAGCCTTAGCGAAAGGCTTCTCGAAGGGATAGATGTAACTCTGTGAGATGAATTAACAGAACACAGAGCAGTTTCTCAGAAAGCTTCTTTCCAGTTTTGAACGGAAGATATTTCCTTTTTCACCATAGCCCTCTAGGGGTTCCAAATATCCCTTTGCCAATTCCACAAGAACAGCCTTAGCCAAAGGCTGCTTGAAGGAAAAGATGTAACTCTGTGAGATGAATTAACAGAACACAGAGCAGTTTCTCAGACAGCTTCTTTCCAGTTTTGAACGGAAGATATTTCCTTTTTCACAATAGCCCTCTATGGGCTTCCAAATATCCCTTTGCCAATTCCACAAGAACAGCCTTAGCGAAAAGCTTCTTGAAGGGAAAGATGTAACTCTGTGAGATGAATTAACAAAACACAGAGCAGTTTCTCAGAAAGCTTCTTTCCAGTTTTGAACGGAAGATATTTCCTTTTTCACCATAGCCCTCTATGGGATTCCAAATATTCCTTTGCCAATTCCACAATAACAGCCTTAGCGAAAGGCTTCTTGAAGGGAAAGATGTATCTCTGTGAGATGAATTAACAGAACACAGAGCAGTTTCTCAGAAAGCTTCTTTCCAGTTTTGAACGGAAGATATTTCCTTTTTCACCATAGCCCTCTATGGGCTTCCAAATATCCCTTTGCCAATTCCACAAGAACAGCCTTAGCGAAAGGCTTCTTGAAGGGAAAGATGTAACTCTGTGAGATAAATTAACAGAACACAGAGCAGTTTCTCAGAAAGCTTCTTTCCAGTTTTGAACGGAAGATATTTCCTTTTTCACCATAGCCCTCTATGGGCTTCCAAATAGCCCTTTGCCAATTCCACAAGAACAGCCTTAGCGAAAGGCTTCTTGAAGGGAAAGATGTAACTCTGTGAGATGAATTAACAGAACACAGAGCAGTTTCTCAGAAAGCTTCTTTCCAGTTTTGAATGGAAGATATTTCCTTTTTCACCATAGCCCTCTATGGGCTTCCAAATATCCCTTTGCCAATTCCACAAGAACAGCCTTAGCGAAAGGCTTCTTGAAGGGAAAGATGTAACTCTGTGAGATGAAGTAACAGAACACAGAGCAGTTTCTCAGAAAGCTTCTTTCCAGTTTTGAACGGAAGATATTTAATTTTTCACCATAGCCCTCTATGGGCTTCCAAATATCCCTTTGCCAATTCCACAAGAACAGCCTTAGCGAAAGGCTTCTTGAAGGGAAAGATGTAACTCTGTGAGATGAATTAACAGAACACAGAGCAGTTTCTCAGAAAGCTTCTTTCCAGTTTTGAACGGAAGATATTTCCTTTTTCACCATAGCCCTCTATGGGCTTCCAAATATCCCTTTGCCAATTCCACAAGAACAGCCTTAGCGAAAGGCTTCTTGAAGGGAAAGATGTAACTCTGTGAGATGTATTAACAGAACACAGAGCTGTTTCTCAGAAAGCTTCTTTCCAGTTTTGAACGGAAGATATTTCCTTTTTCACCATAGCCCTCTATGGTCTTCCAAATATCCCTTTGCCAATTCCAGAAGAACAGCCTTAGCGAAAGGCTTCTTGAAGGGAAAGATGTAACTCTGTGAGATGAATTAACAGAACACAGAACAGTTTCTCAGAAAGCTTCTTTTCAGTTTTGAACGGAAGATATTTCCTTTTTCACCATAGCCCTCTATGGGCTTCCAAATATCCCTTTGCCAATTCCACAAGAACAGCCTTAGCGAAAGGCTTCTTGAAGGCAAAGATGTAACTCTGTGAGATGAATTAACAGAACACAGAGCAGTTTCTCAGAAAGCTTCTTTCCAGTTTTGAACGGAAGATATTTCCTTTTTCACCATAGCCCTCTATGGGCTTCCAAATATCCCTTTGCCAATTCCACAAGAACAGCCTTAGCGAAAGGCTTCTTGAAGGGAAAGATGTAACTCTGTGAGATGAATTAACAGAACACAGAGCAGTTTCTCAGAAAGCTTCTTTCCAGTTTTGAACGGAAGATATTTCCTTTTTCACCATAACCTTCTATGGGCTTCCAAATATCCCTTTGCCAATTCCACAAGAACAGCCTTACCGAATGGCTTCTCGAAGGGATAGATGTAACTCTGTGAGATGAATTAACAGAACACAGAGCAGTTTCTCAGAAAGCTTCCTTCCAGTTTTGAACGGAAGATATTTCCTTTTTCACCATTGCCCTCTATGGGCTTCCAAATATCCCTTTCCAATTCCACAAGAACAGCCTTAGCGAAAGGCTTCTTGAAGGGAAAGATGTAACTCTGTGAGATGAATTAACAGAACACAGAGCAGTTTCTCAGACAGCTTCTTTCCAGTTTTGAACGGAAGATATTTCCTTTTTCACCATAGCCCTCTATGGGCTTCCAAATATCCCTTTGCCAATTCCACAAGAACAGCCTTAGCGAAAAGCTTCTTGAAGGGAAATATGTAACTCTGTGAGATGAATTAACAAAACACAAAGCAGTTTCTCAGAAAGCTTCTTTCCAGTTTTGAACGGAAGATATTTCCTTTTTCACCATAGCCCTCTATGGGCTTCCAAATATTCCTTTGCCAATTCCAAAAGAACAGCCTTAGCGAAAGGCTTCTTGAAGGGAAAGATGTAACTCTGTGAGATGAATTAACAGAACACAGAGCAGTTTCTCAGAAAGCTTCTTTCCAGTTTTGAACGGAAGATATTTCCTTTTTCACCATAGCCCTCTATGGGCTTCCAAATATCCCTTTGCCAATTCCACAAGAACAGCCTTAGCGAAAGGCTTCTTGAAGGGAAAGATGTAACTCTGTGAGATGAATTAACAGAACACAGAGCAGTTTCTCAGAAAGCTTCTTTCCAGTTTTGAACGGAAGATATTTCCTTTTTCACCGTAGCCCTCTATGGGCTTCCAAATATCCCTTTGCCAATTCCACAAGAACAGCCTTAGCGAAAGGCTTCTTGAAGGGAAAGATGTAACTCTGTGAGATGAATTAACAGAACACAGAGCAGTTTCTCAGAAAGCTTCTTTCCAGTTTTGAACGGAAGATATTTCCTTTTTCACCATAGCCCTCTATGGGCTTCCAAATATCCCTTTGCCAATTCCACAAGAACAGCCTTAGCGAAAGGCTTCTTGAAGGGAAAGATGTAACTCTGTGAGATGAATTAACAGAACACAGAGCAGTTTCTCAGAAAGCTTCTTTCCAGTTTTGAACGGAAGATATTTCCTTTTTCACCATAGCCCTCTATGGGCTTCCAAATATCCCTTTGCCAATTCCACAAGAACAGCATTAGCGAAAGGCTTCTTGAAGGGAAAGATGTAACTCTGTGAGATGAATTAACAGAACACAGAGCAGTTTCTCAGAAAGCTTCTTTCCAGTTTTGAACGGAAGATATTTCCTTTTTCACCATAGCCCTCTATGGGCTTCCAAATATCCCTTTGCCAATTCCACAAGAACAGCCTTAGCGAAAGGCTTCTTGAAGGGAAAGATGTAACTCTGTGAGATGAATTAACAGAACACAGAGCAGTTTCTCAGAAAGCTTCTTTCCAGTTTTGAACGGAAGATATTTCCTTTTTCACCATAGCCCTCTATGGGCTTCCAAATATCCCTTTGCCAATTCCACAAGAACAGCCTTAGCGAAAGGCTTCTTGAAGGGAAAGATGTAACTCTGTGAGATGAATTAACAGAACACAGAGCAGTTTCTCAGAAAGCTTCTTTCCAGTTTTGAACGGAAGATATTTCCTTTTTCACCATAGCCCTCTATGGGCTTCCAAATATCCCTTTGCGAATTCCACAAGAACAGCCTTAGCGAAAGGCTTCTTGAAGGGAAAGATGTAACTCTGTGAGATGAAGTAACAGAACACAGAGCAGTTTCTCAGAAAGCTTCTTTCCAGTTTTGAACGGAAGATATTTAATTTTTCACCATAGCCCTCTATGGGCTTCCAAATATCCCTTTGCCAATTCCACAAGAACAGCCTTAGCAAAAGGCTTGTTGAAGGGAAAGATGTAACTCTGTGAGATGAATTAACAGAACACAGAGCAGTTTCTCAGAAAGCTTCTTTCCAGTTTTGAACGGAAGATATTTCCTTTTTCACCATAGCCCTCTATGGGCTTCCAAATATCCCTTTGCCAATTCCACAAGAACAGCCTTAGCGAAAGGCTTCTTGAAGGGAAAGATGTAACTCTGTGAGATGAATTAACAGAACACAGAACAGTTTCTCAGAAAGCTTCTTTCCAATTTTGAACGGAAGATATTTCCTTTTTCACCATAGCCCTCTATGGGCTTCCAAATATCCCTTTGCCAATTCCACAAGAACAGCCTTAGCGAAAGGCTTCTTGAAGGGAAAGATGTAACTCTGTGAGATGAATTAACAGAACACAGAGCAGTTTCTCAGAAAGCTTCTTTCCAGTTTTGAACGGAAGATATTTCCTTTTTCACCATAGCCCTCTATGGGCTTCCAAATATCCCTTTGCCAATTCCACAAGAACAGCCTTAGCGAAAGGCTTCTTGAAGGGAAAGATGTAACTCTGTGAGATGAATTAACAGAACACAGAGCAGTTTCTCAGAAAGCTTCTTTCCAGTTTTGAACGGAAGATATTTCCTTTTTCACCATAGCCCTCTATGGGCTTCCAAATATCCCTTTGCCAATTCCACAAGAACAGCCTTAGCGAAAGGCTTCTTGAAGGGAAAGATGTAACTCTGTGAGATGAATTAACAGAACACAGAGCAGTTTCTCAGAAAGCTTCTTTCCAGTTTTGAACGGATGATATTTCCTTTTTCACCATAGCCCTCTATGGGCTTCCAAATATCCCTTTGCCAATTCCACAAGAACAGCCTTAGCGAAAGGCTTCTTGAAGGGAAAGATGTAACTCTGTGAGATGAATTAACAGAACACAGAGCAGTTTCTCAGAAAGCTTCTTTCCAGTTTTGAACGGAAGATATTTCCTTTTTCACCATAGCCCTCTATGGGCTTCCAAATATCCCTTTGCCAATTCCACAAGAACAGCCTTAGCGAAAGGCTTCTTGAAGGGAAAGATGTAACTCTGTGAGATGAATTAACAGAACACAGAGCAGTTTCTCAGAAAGCTTCTTTCCAGTTTTGAACGGAAGATATTTCCTTTTTCACCATAGACCTCTATGGGCTTCCAAATATCCCTTTGCCAATTCCACAAGAACAGCCTTAGCGAAAGGCTTCTTGAAGGGAAAGATGTAACACTGTGAGATGAATTAACAGAACACAGAGCAGTTTCTCAGAAAGCTTCTTTCCAGTTTTGAACGGAAGATATTTCCTTTTTCACCATAACCCTCTATGGGCTTCCAAATATCCCTTTGCCAATTCCACAAGAACAGCCTTAGCGAATGTCTTCTCGAAGGGATAGATGTAACTCTGTGAGATGAATTAACAGAACACAGAGCAGTTTCTCAGAAAGCTTCCTTCCAGTTTTGAACGGAAGATATTTCCTTTTTCACCATAGCCCTCTATGGGCTTCCAAATATCCCTTTGCCAATTCCACAAGAACAGCCTTAGCGAAAGGCTTCTTGAAGGGAAAGATGTAACTCTGTGAGATGAATTAACAGAACACAGAGCAGTTTCTCAGACAGCTTCTTTCCAGTTTTGAACGGAAGATATTTCCTTTTTCACCATAGCCCTCTATGGGCTTCCAAATATCCCTTTGCCAATTCCACAAGAACAGCCTTAGCGAAAAGCTTCTTGAAGGGAAATATGTAACTCTGTGAGATGAATTAACAAAACACAAAGCAGTTTCTCAGAAAGCTTCTTTCCAGTTTTGAACGGAAGATATTTCCTTTTTCACCATAGCCCTCTATGGGCTTCCAAATATTCCTTTGCCAATTCCAAAAGAACAGCCTTAGCGAAAGGCTTCTTGAAGGGAAAGATGTAACTCTGTGAGATGAATTAACAGAACACAGAGCAGTTTCTCAGAAAGCTTCTTTCCAGTTTTGAACGGAAGATATTTCCTTTTTCACCATAGCCCTCTATGGGCTTCCAAATATCCCTTTGCCAATTCCACAAGAACAGCCTTAGCGAAAGGCTTCTTGAAGGGAAAGATGTAACTCTGTGAGATGAATTAACAGAACACAGAGCAGTTTCTCAGAAAGCTTCTTTCCAGTTTTGAACGGAAGATATTTCCTTTTTCACCATAGCCCTCTATGGGCTTCCAAATATCCCTTTGCCAATTCCACAAGAACAGCCTTAGCGAAAGGCTTCTTGAAGGGAAAGATATAACTCTGTGAGATTAATTAACAGAACACAGAGCAGTTTCTCAGAAAGCTTCTTTCCAGTTTTGAACGGAAGATATTTCCTTTTTCACCATAGCCCTCTATGGGCTTCCAAATATCCCTTTGCCAATTCCACAAGAACAGCCTTAGCGAAAGGCTTCTTGAAGGGAAAGATGTAACTCTGTGAGATGAATTAACAGAACACAGAGCAGTTTCTCAGAAAGCTTCTTTCCAGTTTTGAACGGAAGATATTTCCTTTTTCACCATAGCCCTCTATGGGCTTCCAAATATCCCTTTGCCAATTCCACAAGAACAGCATTAGCGAAAGGCTTCTTGAAGGGAAAGATGTAACTCTGTGAGATGAATTAACAGAACACAGAGCAGTTTCTCAGAAAGCTTCTTTCCAGTTTTGAACGGAAGATATTTCCTTTTTCACCATAGCCCTCTATGGGCTTCCAAATATCCCTTTGCCAATTCCACAAGAACAGCCTTAGCGAAAGGCTTCTTGAAGGGAAAGATGTAACTCTGTGAGATGAATTAACAGAACACAGAGCAGTTTCTCAGAAAGCTTCTTTCCAGTTTTGAACGGAAGATATTTCCTTTTTCACCATAGCCCTCTATGGGCTTCCAAATATCCCTTTGCCAATTCCACAAGAACAGCCTTAGCGAAAGGCTTCTCGAAGGGATAGATGTAACTCTGTGAGATAAATTAACAGAACACAGAGCAGTTTCTCAGAAAGCTTCTTTCCAGTTTTGAACGGAAGATATTTCCTTTTTCACCATAGCCCTCTATGGGCTTCCAAATATCCCTTTGCCAATTCCACAAGAACAGCCTTAGCGAAAGGCTGCTTGAAGGAAAAGATGTAACTCTGTGAGATGAATTAACAGAACACAGAGCAGTTTCTCAGACAGCTTCTTTCCAGTTTTGAACGGAAGATATTTCCTTTTTCACAATAGTCCTCTATGGGCTTCCAAATATCCCTTTGCCAATTCCACAAGAACAGCCTTAGCGAAAAGCTTCTTGAAGGGAAAGATGTAACTCTGTGAGATGAATTAACAAAACACAGAGCAGTTTCTCAGAAAGCTTCTTTCCAGTTTTGAACGGAAAATATTTCCTTTTTCACCATAGCCCTCTATGGGATTCCAAATATTCCTTTGCCAATTCCACAAGAACAGCCTTAGCGAAAGGCTTCTTGAAGGGAAAGATGTATCTCTGTGAGATGAATTAACAGAACACAGAGCAGTTTCTCAGAAAGCTTCTTTCCTGTTTTGAACGGAAGATATTTCCTTTTTCACCATAGCCCTCTATGGGCTTCCAAATATCCCTTTGCCAATTCCACAAGAACAGCCTTAGCGAAAGGCTTCTTGAAGGGAAAGATGTAACTCTGTGAGATGAATTAACAGAACACAGAGCAGTTTCTCAGAAAGCTTCTTTCCAGTTTTGAACGGAAGATATTTCCTTTTTCACCATAGCCCTCTATGGGCTTCCAAATAGCCCTTTGCCAATTCCACAAGAACAGCCTTAGCGAAAGGCTTCTTGAAGGGAAAGATGTAACTCTGTGAGATGAATTAACAGAACACAGAGCAGTTTCTCACAAAGCTTCTTTCCAGTTTTGAATGGAAGATATTTCCTTTTTCACCATAGCCCTCTATGGGCTTCCAAATATCCCTTTGCCAATTCCACAAGAACAGCCTTAGCGAAAGGCTTCTTGAAGGGAAAGATGTAACTCTGTGAGATGAAGTAACAGAACACAGAGCAGTTTCTCAGAAAGCTTCTTTCCAGTTTTGAACGGAAGATATTTAATTTTTCACCATAGCCCTCTATGGGCTTCCAAATATCCCTTTGCCAATTCCACAAGAACAGCCTTAGCGAAAGGCTTCTTGAAGGGAAAGATGTAACTCTGTGAGATGAATTAACAGAACACAGAGCAGTTCCTCAGAAAGCTTCTTTCCAGTTTTGAAAGGAAGATATTTCCTTTTTCACCATAGCCCTCTATGGGCTTCCAAATATCCCTTTGCCAATTCCACAAGAACAGCCTTAGCGAAAGGCTTCTTGAAGGGAAAGATGTAACTCTGTGAGATGAATTAACAGAACACAGAGCAGTTTCTCAGAAAGCTTCTTTCCAGTTTTGAACGGAAGATATTTCCTTTTTTAACCATAGCCCTCTATGGGCTTCCAAATATCCCTTTGCCAATTCCACAAGAACAGCCTTAGCGAAAGGCTTCTTGAAGGGAAAGATGTAACTCTGTGAGATGAATTAACAGAACACAGAACAGTTTCTCTGAAAGCTTCTTTTCAGTTTTGAACGGAAGATATTTCCTTTTTCACCATAGCCCTCTATGGGCTTCCAAATATCCCTTTGCCAATTCCCCAAGAACAGCCTTAGCGAAAGGCTTCTTGAAGGCAAAGATGTAACTCTGTGAGATGAATTAACAGAACACAGAGCAGTTTCTCAGAAAGCTTCTTTCCAGTTTTGAACGGAAGATATTTCCTTTTTCACCATAGCCCTCTATGGGCTTCCAAATATCCCTTTGCCAATTCCACAAGAACAGCCTTAGCGAAAGGCTTCTTGAAGGGAAAGATGTAACTCTGTGAGATGAATTAACAGAACACAGAGCAGTTTCTCAGAAAGCTTCTTTCCAGTTTTGAACGGAAGATATTTCCTTTTTCACCATAACCCTCTATGGGCTTCCAAATATCCCTTTGCCAATTCCACAAGAACAGCCTTAGCGAATGGCTTCTCGAAGGGATAGATGTAACTCTGTGAGATGAATTAACAGAACACAGAGCAGTTTCTCAGAAAGCTTCCTTTCAGTTTTGAACGGAAGATATTTCCTTTTTCACCATAGCCCTCTATGGGCTTCCAAATATCCCTTTGCCAATTCCACAAGAACAGCCTTAGCGAAAGGCTTCTTGAAGGGAAAGATGTAACACTGTGAGATGAGTTAACAGAACACAGGGCAGTTTCTCAGACAGCTTCTTTCCAGTTTTGAACGGAAGATATTTCCTTTTTCACCATAGCCCTCTATGGGCTTCCAAATATCCCTTTGCCAATTCCACAAGAACAGCCTTAGCGAAAAGCTTCTTGAAGGAAATATGTAACTCTGTGAGATGAATTAACAAAACACAAATCAGTTTCTCAGAAAGCTTCTTTCCAGTTTTGAACGGAAGATATTTCCTTTTTCACCATAGCCCTCTATGGGCTTCCAAATATTCCTTTGCCAATTCCAAAAGAACAGCCTTAGCGAAAGGCTTCTTGAAGGGAAAGATGTAACTCTGTGAGATGAATTAACAGAACACATAGCAGTTTCTCAGAAAGCTTCTTTCCAGTTTTGAACGGAAGATATTTCCTTTTTCACCATAGCCCTCTATGGGCTTCCAAATATCCCTTTGCCAATTCCACAAGAACAGCCTTAGCGAAAGGCTTCTTGAAGGGAAAGATGTAACTCTGTGAGATGAATTAACAGAACACAGAGCAGTTTCTCAGAAAGCTTCTTTCCAGTTTTGAACGGAAGATATTTCCTTTTTCACCATAGCCCTCTATGGGCTTCCAAATATCCCTTTGCCAATTCCACAAGAACAGCCTTAGCGAAAGGCTTCTTGAAGGGAAAGATGTAACTCTGTGAGATTAATTAACAGAACACAGAGCAGTTTCTCAGAAAGCTTCTTTCCAGTTTTGAACGGAAGATATTTCCTTTTTCACCATAGCCCTCTATGGGCTTCCAAATATCCCGTTGCCAATTCCACAAGAACAGCCTTAGCGAAAGGCTTCTTGAAGGGAAAGATGTAACTCTGTGAGATGAATTAACAGAACACAGAGCAGTTTCTCAGAAAGCTTCTTTCCAGTTTTGAACGGAAGATATTTCCTTTTTCACCATAGCCCTCTATGGGCTTCCAAATATCCCTTTGCCAATTCCACAAGAACAGCCTTAGCGAAAGGCTTCTTGAAGGGAAAGATGTAACTCTGTGAGATGAATTAACAGAACACAGAACAGTTTCTCAGAAAGCTTCTTTTCAGTTTTGAACGGAAGATATTTCCTTTTTCACCTTAGCCCTCTATGGGCTTCCAAATATCCCTTTGCCAATTCCACAAGAACAGCCTTAGCGAAAGGCTTCTTGAAGGCAAAGATGTAACTCTGTGAGATGAATTAACAGAACACAGAGCAGTTTCTCAGAAAGCTTCTTTCCAGTTTTGAACGGAAGATATTTCCTTTTTCACCATAGACCTCTATGGGCTTCCAAATATCCCTTTGCCAATTCCACAAGAACAGCCTTAGCGAAAGGCTTCTTGAAGGGAAAGATGTAACACTGTGAGATGAATTAACAGAACACAGAGCAGTTTCTCAGAAAGCTTCTTTCCAGTTTTGAACGGAAGATATTTCCTTTTTCACCATAACCCTCTATGGGCTTCCAAATATCCCTTTGCCAATTCCACAAGAACAGCCTTAGCGAATGGCTTCTCGAAGGGATAGATGTAACTCTGTGAGATGAATTAACAGAACACAGAGCAGTTTCTCAGAAAGCTTCCTTCCAGTTTTGAACGGAAGATATTTCCTTTTTCACCATAGCCCTCTATGGGCTTCCAAATATCCCTTTGCCAATTCCACAAGAACAGCCTTAGCGAAAGGCTTCTTGAAGGGAAAGATGTAACTCTGTGAGATGAATTAACAGAACACAGAGCAGTTTCTCAGAAAGCTTCTTTCCAGTTTTGAACGGAAGATATTTCCTTTTTCACCATAACCTTCTATGGGCTTCCAAATATCCCTTTGCCAATTCCACAAGAACAGCCTTACCGAATGGCTTCTCGAAGGGATAGATGTAACTCTGTGAGATGAATTAACAGAACACAGAGCAGTTTCTCAGAAAGCTTCCTTCCAGTTTTGAACGGAAGATATTTCCTTTTTCACCATTGCCCTCTATGGGCTTCCAAATATCCCTTTCCAATTCCACAAGAACAGCCTTAGCGAAAGGCTTCTTGAAGGGAAAGATGTAACTCTGTGAGATGAATTAACAGAACACAGAGCAGTTTCTCAGACAGCTTCTTTCCAGTTTTGAACGGAAGATATTTCCTTTTTCACCATAGCCCTCTATGGGCTTCCAAATATCCCTTTGCCAATTCCACAAGAACAGCCTTAGCGAAAAGCTTCTTGAAGGGAAATATGTAACTCTGTGAGATGAATTAACAAAACACAAAGCAGTTTCTCAGAAAGCTTCTTTCCAGTTTTGAACGGAAGATATTTCCTTTTTCACCATAGCCCTCTATGGGCTTCCAAATATTCCTTTGCCAATTCCAAAAGAACAGCCTTAGCGAAAGGCTTCTTGAAGGGAAAGATGTAACTCTGTGAGATGAATTAACAGAACACAGAGCAGTTTCTCAGAAAGCTTCTTTCCAGTTTTGAACGGAAGATATTTCCTTTTTCACCATAGCCCTCTATGGGCTTCCAAATATCCCTTTGCCAATTCCACAAGAACAGCCTTAGCGAAAGGCTTCTTGAAGGGAAAGATGTAACTCTGTGAGATGAATTAACAGAACACAGAGCAGTTTCTCAGAAAGCTTCTTTCCAGTTTTGAACGGAAGATATTTCCTTTTTCACCGTAGCCCTCTATGGGCTTCCAAATATCCCTTTGCCAATTCCACAAGAACAGCCTTAGCGAAAGGCTTCTTGAAGGGAAAGATGTAACTCTGTTAGATGAATTAACAGAACACAGAGCAGTTTCTCAGAAAGCTTCTTTCCAGTTTTGAACGGAAGATATTTCCTTTTTCACCATAGCCCTCTATGGGCTTCCAAATATCCCTTTGCCAATTCCACAAGAACAGCCTTAGCGAAAGGCTTCTTGAAGGGAAAGATGTAACTCTGTGAGATGAATTAACAGAACACAGAGCAGTTTCTCAGAAAGCTTCTTTCCAGTTTTGAACGGAAGATATTTCCTTTTTCACCATAGCCCTCTATGGGCTTCCAAATATCCCTTTGCCAATTCCACAAGAACAGCATTAGCGAAAGGCTTCTTGAAGGGAAAGATGTAACTCTGTGAGATGAATTAACAGAACACAGAGCAGTTTCTCAGAAAGCTTCTTTCCAGTTTTGAACGGAAGATATTTCCTTTTTCACCATAGCCCTCTATGGGCTTCCAAATATCCCTTTGCCAATTCCACAAGAACAGCCTTAGCGAAAGGCTTCTTGAAGGGAAAGATGTAACTCTGTGAGATGAATTAACAGAACACAGAGCAGTTTCTCAGAAAGCTTCTTTCCAGTTTTGAACGGAAGATATTTCCTTTTTCACCATAGCCCTCTATGGGCTTCCAAATATCCCTTTGCGAATTCCACAAGAACAGCCTTAGCGAAAGGCTTCTTGAAGGGAAAGATGTAACTCTGTGAGATGAAGTAACAGAACACAGAGCAGTTTCTCAGAAAGCTTCTTTCCAGTTTTGAACGGAAGATATTTAATTTTTCACCATAGCCCTCTATGGGCTTCCAAATATCCCTTTGCCAATTCCACAAGAACAGCCTTAGCAAAAGGCTTGTTGAAGGGAAAGATGTAACTCTGTGAGATGAATTAACAGAACACAGAGCAGTTTCTCAGAAAGCTTCTTTCCAGTTTTGAACGGAAGATATTTCCTTTTTCACCATAGCCCTCTATGGGCTTCCAAATATCCCTTTGCCAATTCCACAAGAACAGCCTTAGCGAAAGGCTTCTTGAAGGGAAAGATGTAACTCTGTGAGATGAATTAACAGAACACAGAACAGTTTCTCAGAAAGCTTCTTTCCAATTTTGAACGGAAGATATTTCCTTTTTCACCATAGCCCTCTATGGGCTTCCAAATATCCCTTTGCCAATTCCACAAGAACAGCCTTAGCGAAAGGCTTCTTGAAGGGAAAGATGTAACTCTGTGAGATGAATTAACAGAACACAGAGCAGTTTCTCAGAAAGCTTCTTTCCAGTTTTGAACGGAAGATATTTCCTTTTTCACCATAGCCCTCTATGGGCTTCCAAATATCCCTTTGCCAATTCCACAAGAACAGCCTTAGCGAAAGGCTTCTTGAAGGGAAAGATGTAACTCTGTGAGATGAATTAACAGAACACAGAGCAGTTTCTCAGAAAGCTTCTTTCCAGTTTTGAACGGAAGATATTTCCTTTTTCACCATAGCCCTCTATGGGCTTCCAAATATCCCTTTGCCAATTCCACAAGAACAGCCTTAGCGAAAGGCTTCTTGAAGGGAAAGATGTAACTCTGTGAGATGAATTAACAGAACACAGAGCAGTTTCTCAGAAAGCTTCTTTCCAGTTTTGAACGGATGATATTTCCTTTTTCACCATAGCCCTCTATGGGCTTCCAAATATCCCTTTGCCAATTCCACAAGAACAGCCTTAGCGAAAGGCTTCTTGAAGGGAAAGATGTAACTCTGTGAGATGAATTAACAGAACACAGAGCAGTTTCTCAGAAAGCTTCTTTCCAGTTTTGAACGGAAGATATTTCCTTTTTCACCATAGCCCTCTATGGGCTTCCAAATATCCCTTTGCCAATTCCACAAGAACAGCCTTAGCGAAAGGCTTCTTGAAGGGAAAGATGTAACTCTGTGAGATGAATTAACAGAACACAGAGCAATTTCTCAGAAAGCTTCTTTCCAGTTTTGAACGGAAGATATTTAATTTTTCACCATAGCCCTCTATGGGCTTCCAAATATCCCTTTGCCAATTCCACAAGAACAGCCTTAGCGAAAGGCTTCTTGAAGGGAAAGATGTAACTCTGTGAGATGAATTAACAGAACACAGAGCAGTTTCTCAGAAAGCTTCTTTCCAGTTTTGAACGGAAGATATTTCCTTTTTCACCATAGCCCTCTATGGGCTTCCAAATATCCCTTTGCCAATTCCACAAGAACAGCCTTAGCGAAAGGCTTCTTGAAGGGAAAGATGTAACTCTGTGAGATGAATTAACAGAACACAGAGCAGTTTCTCAGAAAGCTTCTTTCCAGTTTTGAACGGAAGATATTTCCTTTTTCACCATAGCCCTCTATGGGCTTCCAAATATCCCTTTGCCAATTCCACAAGAACAGCCTTAGCGAAAGGCTTCTTGAAGGGAAAGATGTAACTCTGTGAGATGAATTAACAGAACACAGAACAGTTTCTCAGAAAGCTTCTTTTCAGTTTTGAACGGAAGATATTTCCTTTTTCACCTTAGCCCTCTATGGGCTTCCAAATATCCCTTTGCCAATTCCACAAGAACAGCCTTAGCGAAAGGCTTCTTGAAGGCAAAGATGTAACTCTGTGAGATGAATTAACAGAACACAGAGCAGTTTCTCAGAAAGCTTCTTTCCAGTTTTGAACGGAAGATATTTCCTTTTTCACCATAGACCTCTATGGGCTTCCAAATATCCCTTTGCCAATTCCACAAGAACAGCCTTAGCGAAAGGCTTCTTGAAGGGAAAGATGTAACACTGTGAGATGAATTAACAGAACACAGAGCAGTTTCTCAGAAAGCTTCTTTCCAGTTTTGAACGGAAGATATTTCCTTTTTCACCATAACCCTCTATGGGCTTCCAAATATCCCTTTGCCAATTCCACAAGAACAGCCTTAGCGAATGTCTTCTCGAAGGGATAGATGTAACTCTGTGAGATGAATTAACAGAACACAGAGCAGTTTCTCAGAAAGCTTCCTTCCAGTTTTGAACGGAAGATATTTCCTTTTTCACCATAGCCCTCTATGGGCTTCCAAATATCCCTTTGCCAATTCCACAAGAACAGCCTTAGCGAAAGGCTTCTTGAAGGGAAAGATGTAACTCTGTGAGATGAATTAACAGAACACAGAGCAGTTTCTCAGACAGCTTCTTTCCAGTTTTGAACGGAAGATATTTCCTTTTTCACCATAGCCCTCTATGGGCTTCCAAATATCCCTTTGCCAATTCCACAAGAACAGCCTTAGCGAAAAGCTTCTTGAAGGGAAATATGTAACTCTGTGAGATGAATTAACAAAACACAAAGCAGTTTCTCAGAAAGCTTCTTTCCAGTTTTGAACGGAAGATATTTCCTTTTTCACCATAGCCCTCTATGGGCTTCCAAATATTCCTTTGCCAATTCCAAAAGAACAGCCTTAGCGAAAGGCTTCTTGAAGGGAAAGATGTAACTCTGTGAGATGAATTAACAGAACACAGAGCAGTTTCTCAGAAAGCTTCTTTCCAGTTTTGAACGGAAGATATTTCCTTTTTCACCATAGCCCTCTATGGGCTTCCAAATATCCCTTTGCCAATTCCACAAGAACAGCCTTAGCGAAAGGCTTCTTGAAGGGAAAGATGTAACTCTGTGAGATGAATTAACAGAACACAGAGCAGTTTCTCAGAAAGCTTCTTTCCAGTTTTGAACGGAAGATATTTCCTTTTTCACCATAGCCCTCTATGGGCTTCCAAATATCCCTTTGCCAATTCCACAAGAACAGCCTTAGCGAAAGGCTTCTTGAAGGGAAAGATGTAACTCTGTGAGATGAATTAACAGAACACAGAGCAGTTTCTCAGAAAGCTTCTTTCCAGTTTTGAACGGAAGATATTTCCTTTTTCACCATAGCCCTCTATGGGCTTCCAAATATCCCTTTGCCAATTCCACAAGAACAGCCTTAGCCAAAGGCTTCTTGAAGGGAAAGATGTAACTCTGTGAGATGAATTAACAGAACACAGAGCAGTTTCTCAGAAAGCTTCTTTCCAGTTTTGAACGGAAGATATTTCCTTTTTCACCATAGCCCTCTATGGGCTTCCAAATATCCCTTTGCCAATTCCACAAGAACAGCCTTAGCGAAAGGCGTCATGAAGGGAAAGATGTAACTCTGTGAGATGGATTAACAGAACACAGAGCAGTTTCTCAGAAAGCTTCTTTCCAGTTTTGAACGGAAGATAGTTCCTTTTTCACCATAGCCCTCTATGGGCTTCCAAATATCCCTTTGCCAATTCCACAAGAACAGCCTTAGCGAAAGGCTTCTTGAAGGGAAAGATGTAACTCTGTGAGATGAATTAACAGAACACAGAGCAGTTTCTCAGAAAGCTTCTTTCCAGTTTTGAACGGAAGATATTTCCTTTTTCACCATAGCCCTCTATGGGCTTCCAAATATCCCTTTGCCAATTCCACAAGAACAGCCTTAGCGAAAGGCTTCTCGAAGGGATAGATGTAACTCTGTGAGATGAATTAACAGAACACAGAGCAGTTTCTCAGAAAGCTTCTTTCCAGTTTTGAACGGAAGATATTTCCTTTTTCACCATAGCCCTCTATGGGCTTCCAAATATCCCTTTGCCAATTCCACAAGAACAGCCTTAGCGAAAGGCTGCTTGAAGGAAAAGATGTAACTCTGTGAGATGAATTAACAGAACACAGAGCAGTTTCTCAGACAGCTTCTTTCCAGTTTTGAACGGAAGATATTTCCTTTTTCACAATAGTCCTCTATGGGCTTCCAAATATCCCTTTGCCAATTCCACAAGAACAGCCTTAGCGAAAAGCTTCTTGAAGGGAAAGATGTAACTCTGTGAGATGAATTAACAAAACACAGAGCAGTTTCTCAGAAAGCTTCTTTCCAGTTTTGAACGGAAAATATTTCCTTTTTCACCATAGCCCTCTATGGGATTCCAAATATTCCTTTGCCAATTCCACAAGAACAGCCTTAGCGAAAGGCTTCTTGAAGGGAAAGATGTATCTCTGTGAGATGAATTAACAGAACACAGAGCAGTTTCTCAGAAAGCTTCTTTCCTGTTTTGAACGGAAGATATTTCCTTTTTCACCATAGCCCTCTATGGGCTTCCAAATATCCCTTTGCCAATTCCACAAGAACAGCCTTAGCGAAAGGCTTCTTGAAGGGAAAGATGTAACTCTGTGAGATGAATTAACAGAACACAGAGCAGTTTCTCAGAAAGCTTCTTTCCAGTTTTGAACGGAAGATATTTCCTTTTTCACCATAGCCCTCTATGGGCTTCCAAATAGCCCTTTGCCAATTCCACAAGAACAGCCTTAGCGAAAGGCTTCTTGAAGGGAAAGATGTAACTCTGTGAGATGAATTAACAGAACACAGAGCAGTTTCTCACAAAGCTTCTTTCCAGTTTTGAATGGAAGATATTTCCTTTTTCACCATAGACCTCTATGGGCTTCCAAATATGCCTTTGCCAATTCCACAACAACAGCCTTACCGAAAGGCTTCTGGAAGGGAAAGATGTAACTCGGTGAGATGAATTAACAGAACACAGAGCAGTTTCTCAGAAGGCTTCTTTCCAGTTTTGAACGAAAGATATTCCCTTTTTCACCGTACCCCTCTATGGGCTTCCAAATATCACTTTGCCTATTACACAAGAACAGCCTTAGCGAAAGGCTTCTTATAGGGAAAGATGTAACTCTGTGAGATGAATTAACAGAACACAGAGCAGTTTCTCAGAAAGCTTCTTTCCAGTTTTGAACGGAAGATATTTCTTTTTCAGCTTAGACCTCTATGGGCTTCCAAATATCCCTTTACCAATTCCACAAGAACAGCATTAGCGAAAGGCTTCTTGAAGGGAAAGATGTAAGTCTGTGAGATGAATTAACAGAACACAGAGCAGTTTCTCAGAAAGCTTCTTTCCAGTTTTGAACGGAAGATATTTCCTTTTTCACCGTAGCCCTCTATGGGCTTCCAAGTATCCCTTTGCCAATTCCACAAGAACAGCCTTATCGAAATGCTTCTTCAAGGGAAGGATGTAACTCTGTGAGATGAATTAACAGAACACAGAGCAGTTTCTCAGAAAGCTTCTTTCCCGTTTTAAACGGAAGATATTTCCTTTTTCACCATAGCCCTCTATGGGCTTCCAAATATCCCTTTGCCAATTCCACAAGAACAGCCTTAGCGAAAGGCTTCTTGAAGGGAAAGATGTAACTCTTTGAGATGAATTAACAGAACACAGAGCAGTTTCTCAGAAAGCTTCTTTCCAGTTTTGAACGGAAGATATTTCCTTTTTCACCATAGCCCTCTATGGGCTTCAAAATATCCCTTTGCCAATTCCACAACAACAGCCTTAGCGAAAGGCTTCTTGAAGGGAAAGATGTAACTCTGTGAGATGAATTAACAGAACACAGAGCAGTTTCCCACAAAGCTTCTTTCCAGTTTTGAACGGAAGATATTTCCTTTTTCACCATAGCCCTCTATGGGCTTCCAAATATCCCTTTGCCAATTCCACAAGAACAGCCTTAGCGAAAGGCTTCTTGAAGGGAAAGATGTAACTCTGTGAGATGAATTAACAGAACACAGAGCAGTTTCTATGAAAGCTTCTTTCCAGTTTTGAACGGAAGATATTTCCTTTTTCTCCATAGCCCTCTATGGGCTTCCAAATATCCCTTTGCCAATTCCACAAGAACAGCCTTAGCGAAAGGCTTCTTGAAGGGAAAGATATAACTCTGTGAGATGAATTAACAGAACACCGAGCAGTTTCTCAGAAAGCTTCTTTCCAGTTTTGAACGGACGGTATTTCCTTTTTCACCATAGCCCTCTATGGGCTCCCAAATATCCCTTTTCCATTTCCACAAGAACAGCCTTAGTCAAAGGGTAATGGAAGGGAAAGATGTAACTCTGTGATGTGAATTAACAGAACACAGAACAGTTTCTCAGAAAGCTTCTTTCCAGTTTTGAACGGAAGATATTTCCTATTTCACCATAGCCCTCTATGGGCTTCCAAATATCCCTTTGCCAATTCCACAAGAACAGCCTTAGCGAAAGGCTTCTTGAAGGGAAAGATGTAACTCTGTGAAATGAATTAACAGAACACAGAGCAGTTTCTCAGAAAGCTTCTTTCCAGTTTCGAACGGAAGATATTTCCTTTTTCACCATAGCCCTCTATGGGCTTCCAAATATCCCTTTGCCAATTCCACAACAACAGCCTTAGCGAAAGGCTTCTTGAATGGAAAGATGTAAATCTGTGAGATGAATTACTAGAACACAGAGAAGTTTCTCACAAAGCTTCTTTCCAGTTTTGAACGGAAGATATTTCCTTTTTCACCATAGACCTCTAGGGGCTTCCAAATATCCCTTTGTGAATTCCACAACAACAGCCTTACCGAAAGGCTTCTGGAAGGGAAAGATGTAACACTGTGAGATGAATTAACAGAACACAGAGCAGTTTCTCAGAAGACTTCTTTCCAGTTTTGAACGGAAGATATTTCCTTTTTCACCATAGCCCTCTATGTGCTTACAAATATCACTTTGCCTATTACACAAGAACAGCCTTAGCGAAAGGCTTCTTATAGGGAAAGATGTAACTCTGTGAGATGAATTAACAGAACACAGAGCACTTTCTCAGAATGCTTCTTTCTAGTTTTGAACGGAAGATATTTCCTTTTTCAACGTACCCCTCTATGGGCTTCCAAATATCACTTTGCCAATTCCACAAGAACAGCCTTAGCGAAAGGCTTCTTGAAGGGAGAGATGTAGCTCTGTGAGATGAATTAACAGAACACAGAGCAGTTTCTCAGAAAGCTTCTTTCCAGTTTTGAACGGAAGATATTTCCTTTTTCACCGTAGGCCACTATGGGCTTCCAAATATCACTTTGCCAATTCCACAAGAACAGCCTTAGCGAAAGGCTTCTTGAAGGGAAAGATGTAACTCTGTGAGATGAATTAACAGAACAGAGGGGTTTCTCTGAAAGCTTCTTTCCAGTTTTGAACGGAAGATATTTCCTTTTTCACCATAGCCCTCTATGGGTTTCCAAATATCCCTTTGCCAATTCCACAAGAACAGCCTTAGTGAAAGGCTTCTTGAAGGAAAAGATGTAACTCTGTGAGATAAATTAAGAGAACACAGAGCAGTTTCTCAGAAAGCTTCTTTCCAGTTTTGACCGTAAGGTATTTCCTTTTTCAACATAGCCCTCTATGCGCTTCCAAATATCCCTTTGCCAATTCCACAAGAACAGCCTTATAGAAAGGCTTCTTGAATGGAAAGATGTTAATCTGTGAGATGAATTAATAGAACACAGAGAAGTTTCTCACAAAGCTTCTTTCCAGTTTTGAACGGCAGATATTTCCTTTTTCACCATAGACCTCTATGGGCTTCCAAATATCCCTTTGCCAATTCCACAAGAACAGCCTTAGTCAAAGAGTAATGGAAGGGAAAGATGTAACTCTGTGAGGTGAATTATCAGAACACAGAGCAGTTTCTCAGAAAGCTTCTTTCCAGTTTTGAACGGAAGATATTTCCTATATCACCATAGCCCTCTATGGGCTTCCAAATATCCCTTTGCCAATTCCACAAGAACAGCATTAGCGAAAGGCTTCTTGAAGGGAAATATGTAACTCTGTGAGATGAATTAACAGAACACAGAGCAGTTTCTCAGAAAGCTTCTTTCCAGTTTTGAAGGGAAGATATTTCCTTTTTCACCATAGCCCTCTATGCGCTTCCAAATATCCCTTTGCCAATTCCACAAGAACAGCCTTATAGAAAGGCTTCTTGAATGGAAAGATGTTAATCTGTGAGATGAATTAATAGAACACAGAGAAGTTTCTCACAAAGCTTCTTTCCAGTTTTGAACGGCAGATATTTCCTTTTTCACCATAGACCTCTATGGGCTTCCAAATATCCCTTTGCCAATTCTACAACAACAGCCTTACCGAAAGGCTTCTTTAAGGGAAAGATGTAACACTGTGAGATGAATTAACAGAACACAGAGCAGTTTCTGAGAAGGCTTCTTTCCAGTTTTGAACGGAAGATATTTCCTTTTTCACCATAGCCCTCTATGGGCTTCCAAATATCACTTTGCCTATTACACAAGAACAGCCTTAGCGAAAGTCTTCTTATAGGGAATGATGTAACTCTGTGAGATGAATTAACAGAACACAGAGCAGTTTCTCAGAAAGCTTCTTTCCAGTTTTGAACGGAAGATATTTCCTTTTTCAGCGTAGCCCTCTACGGGCTTCCAAATATCACTTTGCCAATTCCGCAAGAACAGCCTTAGCGAAAGGCTTCTTGAAGGGAAAGATGTAACTCTGTGAGATGAATTAACAGAACACAGAGCAGTTTCTCAGAAAGCTTCTTTCCAGTTTGAACGGAAGATATTTCCTTTTTCACCATAGCCCTCTATGGGCTTCCAAATATCCCTTTGCCAATGCCACAAGAACAGCCTTAGCGAAAGGCTTCTTGAAGTGAAAGATGTAACTCTGTGAGATGAATTAACAGAACACAGAGCAGTTTCTCAGAAAGCTTCTTTCCAGTTTTTAACGGAAGATATTTCCTTTTTCACCATAGCCCTCTATGGGCTTCCAAATATCCCTTTGCCAATTCCCCAAGAACAGCCTCAGCGAAAGGCTTATTGAAGGGAAAGATGTAACTCTGTGAGATGAATTAACAGAACACAGAGCAGTTTCTCTGAAAGCATCTTTACAGTTTTGAATGGAATATATTTCCTTTTTCACCATAGCCCTCTCTGGGCTCCCAAATATGCCTTTGCCAATTCCACAAGAACAGCCTTAGTCAAAGGGTAATGGAAGGCAAAGATGTAACTCTGTGAGATGAATTAACAGAACACAGAGCAGTTTCTCAGAAAGCTTCTTTCGAGTTTTGAACGGAAGATATTTCCTTTTTCACCATAGCACGCTATGGGTTTCCAAATATCACTTTGCCAATTCCACTAGAACAGCCTTAGCGAAAGGCTTCTGGAAGGGAGAGATGTAGCTCTGTGAGATGAATTAACAGAACACGGAGCAGTTTCTCAGAAAGCTTCTTTCCAGCTTTGAACGGAAGGTATTTCCTTTTTCACCATAGCCCACTATGGGCTTCCAAATATCCCTTTGCAAGTTCCACAAGAACAGCCTTAGAGAAAGGCTTCTTCAAGGGAAAGATGTAACTCTGTGAGATGAATTAACAGAACACAGAGCAGTTTCTCATAAAGCTTCTTTCCAGTTTTGAACGGAAGATATTTCCTTTTTCACAGTAGCCCACTATGGGCTTCCAAATATCACTTTGCCAATTCCACAAGAACAGCCTTAGCGAAAGGCTTCTTGAAGGGAAAGATGTAACTCTGTGAGATGAATTAACAGAACAGAGGGGTTTTTCTGAAAGTTTCTTTCCAGTTTTGAACGGAAGATATTTCCTTTTTCACCATAGCCGTCTATGGGCTTCCAAATATCCCTTTGCCAATTCCACAAGAGCAGCCTTAGCAAAAGGCTTCTTGAAGGGAAAGATGTAACTCTGTAAGATGAATTAAGAGAACACAGAGCAGTTTCTCAGAAAGCTTCTTTCCAGTTTTGACCGTAAGATATTTCCTTTTTCACCATAGCCCTCTATGGGCTTCCAAATATCCCTTTGCCAATTCCACAAGAACAGCCTTAGCGAAAGGCTTCTTGAAGGGAAAGATGTAACTCTGTGAGATGAAATAACACAACACAGAGCAGTTTCTCAGAAAGCTTCTTTCCAGTTTTGAACGGAAGATATTTCCTTTTTCACCATAGCCCTCTATGGGCTTCCAAATATCCCTTTGCCAATGCCACAAGAACAACCTTAGCGAAAGGCTTCTTGTAGGGAAAGATGTAGCTCTGTGAGATAAATTAACAGAACACAGTGCAGTTTCTCAGAAAGCTTCTTTCCAGTTTTGAACAGAAGATATTTCCTTTTTCACTATAGCCCTCTATGGGCTTCCAAATATCCCTTTGCCAATTCCACAAGAACAGCCTTAGCGAAAGGCTTCTTGAAGGGAAAGATGTAACTCTGTGAGATGAATTAACAGAACACAGAGCAGTTTCTCAGAAAGCTTCTTTCCTGTTTTGAACGGAAGATATTTCCTTTTTCCCCATAGACCTCTATGGGCTTCCAAATATCCCTTTGCCCATTCCACAAGAACAGCCTTGGCGAAAGGCTTCTTGAAGGGAAAGATGTAACTCTGTGAGATGAATTAACAGAACACAGAGCAGTTTCTCAGAAAGCTTCTTTAAAGTTTTGAACGGAAGATATTTCCTTCTTCACCGTAGCCCACTATGGGCTTCCAAATATCACTTTGCCAATTCCACAAGAACAGCCTTAGTAAAAGGCTTCTTGAAGAGAAAGATGTAACTCTGTGAGATGAATTAACAGAACACAGAGGGGTTTCTCTGAAACCTTCTTTCCAGTTTTGAACGGAAGATATTTCCTTTTTCACCATAGCCCTCTATGGGCTTCCAAATATCCCTTTGCCAATTCCACAAGAACAGCCTTAGCGAAAGGCTTCTTGAAGGGAAAGATGTAACTCTGTGAGATGAATTAACAGAACACAGAGCAGTTTCTCAGAAAGCTTCTTTCCAGTTTTGAACGGAAGGTATTTCCTTTTTCACCATAGACCTTTATGGGCTTCCGAATATCCCTTTGCCAATTCCACAAGAACAGCCTTAGCGAAAGGCTTCTTGAAGGGAAAGATGTAACTCGGTGAGATGAATTAACAGAACACAGAGCAGTTTCTCAGAAAGCTTCTTTCCACTTTTGAACGGAAGGTATTTCCTTTTTCACCATAGCCCTCTATGGGCTTCCAAATATCCCTTTGCCAATTCCCCAAGAACAGCCTCAGCGAAAGGCTTCTTGAAGGGAAAGATGTAATTCTGTGAGATGAATTTACAGAACACAGAGCAGTTTATCAGAAAGCTTCTTTCCAGTTTTGAACGGAAGTTATTTCCTTTTTCACCATAGCCCTCTATGGGCTCCCAAATATCCCTTTGCCAATTCCACAAGAACAGCCTTAGTCAAAGGGTAATGGAAGGGAAAGATGTAACTCTGTGAGATGAATTAACAGAACACAGAACAGTTTCTCAGAAAGCTTCTTTCCAGTTTTGAACGGAAGATATTTCCTATTTAACCATAGCCCTCTATGGGCTTCAAAATATCCCTTTGCCAATTCCACAAGAACAGCCTTAGCGAAAGGCTTCTTGAAGGGAAAGATGTAACTCTGTGAGATGAATTAACAGAACACAGAGGAGTTTCTCAGAATTCTTCTTTCCAGTTTTGAACGGAAGATATTTCCTTTTTCACCATAGCCCTCTATGGGCTTCCAAATATCCTTTGGCCAATTCCACAAGAACAGCCTTAGCGAAAGGCTTCTTGTAGGGAAAGATGTAACTCTGTGAGATGAATTAACAGAACACAGAGCAGTTTCTCAGAAAGCTTCTTTCCAGCTTTGAACGGAAGATATTTCCTTTTTCCCCTTAGACCTCTATGGGCTTCCAAATATCCCTTTGCCAATTCCACAAGAACAGCCTTAGCGAAAGGCTTCTTGAAGGGAAAGATGTAACTCTGTGAGATGAATTAACAGAACACAGAGCAGTTTCTCAGAAAGCTTCTTTCCAGTTTTGAACGGAAGATATTTCCTTTTTTAACCATAGCCCTCTATGGGCTTCCAAATATCCCTTTGCCAATTCCACAAGAACAGCCTTAGCGAAAGGCTTCTTGAAGGGAAAGATGTAACTCTGTGAGATGAATTAACAGAACACAGAACAGTTTCTCTGAAAGCTTCTTTTCAGTTTTGAACGGAAGATATTTCCTTTTTCACCATAGCCCTCTATGGGCTTCCAAATATCCCTTTGCCAATTCCCCAAGAACAGCCTTAGCGAAAGGCTTCTTGAAGGCAAAGATGTAACTCTGTGAGATGAATTAACAGAACACAGAGCAGTTTCTCAGAAAGCTTCTTTCCAGTTTTGAACGGAAGATATTTCCTTTTTCACCATAGCCCTCTATGGGCTTCCAAATATCCCTTTGCCAATTCCACAAGAACAGCCTTAGCGAAAGGCTTCTTGAAGGGAAAGATGTAACTCTGTGAGATGAATTAACAGAACACAGAGCAGTTTCTCAGAAAGCTTCTTTCCAGTTTTGAACGGAAGATATTTCCTTTTTCACCATAACCCTCTATGGGCTTCCAAATATCCCTTTGCCAATTCCACAAGAACAGCCTTAGCGAATGGCTTCTCGAAGGGATAGATGTAACTCTGTGAGATGAATTAACAGAACACAGAGCAGTTTCTCAGAAAGCTTCCTTTCAGTTTTGAACGGAAGATATTTCCTTTTTCACCATAGCCCTCTATGGGCTTCCAAATATCCCTTTGCCAATTCCACAAGAACAGCCTTAGCGAAAGGCTTCTTGAAGGGAAAGATGTAACACTGTGAGATGAGTTAACAGAACACAGGGCAGTTTCTCAGACAGCTTCTTTCCAGTTTTGAACGGAAGATATTTCCTTTTTCACCATAGCCCTCTATGGGCTTCCAAATATCCCTTTGCCAATTCCACAAGAACAGCCTTAGCGAAAAGCTTCTTGAAGGGAAATATGTAACTCTGTGAGATGAATTAACAAAACACAAATCAGTTTCTCAGAAAGCTTCTTTCCAGTTTTGAACGGAAGATATTTCCTTTTTCACCATAGCCCTCTATGGGCTTCCAAATATTCCTTTGCCAATTCCAAAAGAACAGCCTTAGCGAAAGGCTTCTTGAAGGGAAAGATGTAACTCTGTGAGATGAATTAACAGAACACATAGCAGTTTCTCAGAAAGCTTCTTTCCAGTTTTGAACGGAAGATATTTCCTTTTTCACCATAGCCCTCTATGGGCTTCCAAATATCCCTTTGCCAATTCCACAAGAACAGCCTTAGCGAAAGGCTTCTTGAAGGGAAAGATGTAACTCTGTGAGATGAATTAACAGAACACAGAGCAGTTTCTCAGAAAGCTTCTTTCCAGTTTTGAACGGAAGATATTTCCTTTTTCACCATAGCCCTCTATGGGCTTCCAAATATCCCTTTGCCAATTCCACAAGAACAGCCTTAGCGAAAGGCTTCTTGAAGGGAAAGATGTAACTCTGTGAGATTAATTAACAGAACACAGAGCAGTTTCTCAGAAAGCTTCTTTCCAGTTTTGAACGGAAGATATTTCCTTTTTCACCATAGCCCTCTATGGGCTTCCAAATATCCCGTTGCCAATTCCACAAGAACAGCCTTAGCGAAAGGCTTCTTGAAGGGAAAGATGTAACTCTGTGAGATGAATTAACAGAACACAGAGCAGTTTCTCAGAAAGCTTCTTTCCAGTTTTGAACGGAAGATATTTCCTTTTTCACCATAGCCCTCTATGGGCTTCCAAATATCCCTTTGCCAATTCCACAAGAACAGCCTTAGCGAAAGGCTTCTTGAAGGGAAAGATGTAACTCTGTGAGATGAATTAACAGAACACAGAACAGTTTCTCAGAAAGCTTCTTTTCAGTTTTGAACGGAAGATATTTCCTTTTTCACCTTAGCCCTCTATGGGCTTCCAAATATCCCTTTGCCAATTCCACAAGAACAGCCTTAGCGAAAGGCTTCTTGAAGGCAAAGATGTAACTCTGTGAGATGAATTAACAGAACACAGAGCAGTTTCTCAGAAAGCTTCTTTCCAGTTTTGAACGGAAGATATTTCCTTTTTCACCATAGACCTCTATGGGCTTCCAAATATCCCTTTGCCAATTCCACAAGAACAGCCTTAGCGAAAGGCTTCTTGAAGGGAAAGATGTAACACTGTGAGATGAATTAACAGAACACAGAGCAGTTTCTCAGAAAGCTTCTTTCCAGTTTTGAACGGAAGATATTTCCTTTTTCACCATAACCCTCTATGGGCTTCCAAATATCCCTTTGCCAATTCCACAAGAACAGCCTTAGCGAATGGCTTCTCGAAGGGATAGATGTAACTCTGTGAGATGAATTAACAGAACACAGAGCAGTTTCTCAGAAAGCTTCCTTCCAGTTTTGAACGGAAGATATTTCCTTTTTCACCATAGCCCTCTATGGGCTTCCAAATATCCCTTTGCCAATTCCACAAGAACAGCCTTAGCGAAAGGCTTCTTGAAGGGAAAGATGTAACTCTGTGAGATGAATTAACAGAACACAGAGCAGTTTCTCAGACAGCTTCTTTCCAGTTTTGAACGGAAGATATTTCCTTTTTCACCATAGCCCTCTATGGGCTTCCAAATATCCCTTTGCCAATTCCACAAGAACAGCCTTAGCGAAAAGCTTCTTGAAGGGAAATATGTAACTCTGTGAGATGAATTAACAAAACACAAAGCAGTTTCTCAGAAAGCTTCTTTCCAGTTTTGAACGGAAGATATTTCCTTTTTCACCATAGCCCTCTATGGGCTTCCAAATATTCCTTTGCCAATTCCAAAAGAACAGCCTTAGCGAAAGGCTTCTTGAAGGGAAAGATGTAACTCTGTGAGATGAATTAACAGAACACAGAGCAGTTTCTCAGAAAGCTTCTTTCCAGTTTTGAACGGAAGATATTTCCTTTTTCACCATAGCCCTCTATGGGCTTCCAAATATCCCTTTGCCAATTCCACAAGAACAGCCTTAGCGAAAGGCTTCTTGAAGGGAAAGATGTAACTCTGTGAGATGAATTAACAGAACACAGAGCAGTTTCTCAGAAAGCTTCTTTCCAGTTTTGAACGGAAGATATTTCCTTTTTCACCATAGCCCTCTATGGGCTTCCAAATATCCCTTTGCCAATTCCACAAGAACAGCCTTAGCGAAAGGCTTCTTGAAGGGAAAGATATAACTCTGTGAGATTAATTCACAGAACACAGAGCAGTTTCTCAGAAAGCTTCTTTCCAGTTTTGAACGGAAGATATTTCCTTTTTCACCATAGCCCTCTATGGGCTTCCAAATATCCCTTTGCCAATTCCACAAGAACAGCCTTAGCGAAAGGCTTCTTGAAGGGAAAGATGTAACTCTGTGAGATGAATTAACAGAACACAGAGCAGTTTCTCAGAAAGCTTCTTTCCAGTTTTGAACGGAAGATATTTCCTTTTTCACCATAGCCCTCTATGGGCTTCCAAATATCCCTTTGCCAATTCCACAAGAACAGCATTAGCGAAAGGCTTCTTGAAGGGAAAGATGTAACTCTGTGAGATGAATTAACAGAACACAGAGCAGTTTCTCAGAAATCTTCTTTCCAGTTTTGAACGGAAGATATTTCCTTTTTCACCATAGCCCTCTATGGGCTTCCAAATATCCCTTTGCCAATTCCACAAGAACAGCCTTAGCGAAAGGCTTCTTGAAGGGAAAGATGTAACTCTGTGAGATGAATTAACAGAACACAGAGCAGTTTCTCAGAAAGCTTCTTTCCAGTTTTGAACGGAAGATATTTCCTTTTTCACCATAGCCCTCTATGGGCTTCCAAATATCCCTTTGCCAATTCCACAAGAACAGCCTTAGCGAAAGGCTTCTTGAAGGGAAAGATGTAACTCTGTGAGATGAATTAACAGAACACAGAGCAGTTTCTCAGAAAGCTTCTTTCCAGTTTTGAACGGAAGATATTTCCTTTTTCACCATAGCCCTCTATGGGCTTCCAAATATCCCTTTGCCAATTCCACAAGAACAGCCTTAGCGAAAGGCTTCTCGAAGGGATAGATGTAACTCTGTGAGATGAATTAACAGAACACAGAGCAGTTTCTCAGAAAGCTTCTTTCCAGTTTTGAACGGAAGATATTTCCTTTTTCACCATAGCCCTCTATGGGCTTCCAAATATCCCTTTGCCAATTCCACAAGAACAGCCTTAGCGAAAGGCTGCTTGAAGGAAAAGATGTAACTCTGTGAGATGAATTAACAGAACACAGAGCAGTTTCTCAGAAAGCTTCTTTCCAGTTTTGAACGGAAGATATTTCCTTTTTCACAATAGTCCTCTATGGGCTTCCAAATATCCCTTTGCCAATTCCACAAGAACAGCCTTAGCGAAAAGCTTCTTGAAGGGAAAGATGTAACTCTGTGAGATGAATTAACAAAACACAGAGCAGTTTCTCAGAAAGCTTCTTTCCAGTTTTGAACGGAAAATATTTCCTTTTTCACCATAGCCCTCTATGGGATTCCAAATATTCCTTTGCCAATTCCACAAGAACAGCCTTAGCGAAAGGCTTCTTGAAGGGAAAGATGTATCTCTGTGAGATGAATTAACAGAACACAGAGCAGTTTCTCAGAAAGCTTCTTTCCTGTTTTGAACGGAAGATATTTCCTTTTTCACCATAGCCCTCTATGGGCTTCCAAATATCCCTTTGCCAATTCCACAAGAACAGCCTTAGCGAAAGGCTTCTTGAAGGGAAAGATGTAACTCTGTGAGATGAATTAACAGAACACAGAGCAGTTTCTCAGAAAGCTTCTTTCCAGTTTTGAACGGAAGATATTTCCTTTTTCACCATAGCCCTCTATGGGCTTCCAAATAGCCCTTTGCCAATTCCACAAGAACAGCCTTAGCGAAAGGCTTCTTGAAGGGAAAGATGTAACTCTGTGAGATGAATTAACAGAACACAGAGCAGTTTCTCACAAAGCTTCTTTCCAGTTTTGAATGGAAGATATTTCCTTTTTCACCATAGCCCTCTATGGGCTTCCAAATATCCCTTTGCCAATTCCACAAGAACAGCCTTAGCGAAAGGCTTCTTGAAGGGAAAGATGTAACTCTGTGAGATGAAGTAACAGAACACAGAGCAGTTTCTCAGAAAGCTTCTTTCCAGTTTTGAACGGAAGATATTTAATTTTTCACCATAGCCCTCTATGGGCTTCCAAATATCCCTTTGCCAATTCCACAAGAACAGCCTTAGCGAAAGGCTTCTTGAAGGGAAAGATGTAACTCTGTGAGATGAATTAACAGAACACAGAGCAGTTCCTCAGAAAGCTTCTTTCCAGTTTTGAAAGGAAGATATTTCCTTTTTCACCATAGCCCTCTATGGGCTTCCAAATATCCCTTTGCCAATTCCACAAGAACAGCCTTAGCGAAAGGCTTCTTGAAGGGAAAGATGTAACTCTGTGAGATGAATTAACAGAACACAGAGCAGTTTCTCAGAAAGCTTCTTTCCAGTTTTGAACGGAAGATATTTCCTTTTTTAACCATAGCCCTCTATGGGCTTCCAAATATCCCTTTGCCAATTCCACAAGAACAGCCTTAGCGAAAGGCTTCTTGAAGGGAAAGATGTAACTCTGTGAGATGAATTAACAGAACACAGAACAGTTTCTCTGAAAGCTTCTTTTCAGTTTTGAACGGAAGATATTTCCTTTTTCACCATAGCCCTCTATGGGCTTCCAAATATCCCTTTGCCAATTCCCCAAGAACAGCCTTAGCGAAAGGCTTCTTGAAGGCAAAGATGTAACTCTGTGAGATGAATTAACAGAACACAGAGCAGTTTCTCAGAAAGCTTCTTTCCAGTTTTGAACGGAAGATATTTCCTTTTTCACCATAGCCCTCTATGGGCTTCCAAATATCCCTTTGCCAATTCCACAAGAACAGCCTTAGCGAAAGGCTTCTTGAAGGGAAAGATGTAACTCTGTGAGATGAATTAACAGAACACAGAGCAGTTTCTCAGAAAGCTTCTTTCCAGTTTTGAACGGAAGATATTTCCTTTTTCACCATAACCCTCTATGGGCTTCCAAATATCCCTTTGCCAATTCCACAAGAACAGCCTTAGCGAATGGCTTCTCGAAGGGATAGATGTAACTCTGTGAGATGAATTAACAGAACACAGAGCAGTTTCTCAGAAAGCTTCCTTTCAGTTTTGAACGGAAGATATTTCCTTTTTCACCATAGCCCTCTATGGGCTTCCAAATATCCCTTTGCCAATTCCACAAGAACAGCCTTAGCGAAAGGCTTCTTGAAGGGAAAGATGTAACACTGTGAGATGAATTAACAGAACACAGGGCAGTTTCTCAGACAGCTTCTTTCCAGTTTTGAACGGAAGATATTTCCTTTTTCACCATAGCCCTCTATGGGCTTCCAAATATCCCTTTGCCAATTCCACAAGAACAGCCTTAGCGAAAAGCTTCTTGAAGGGAAATATGTAACTCTGTGAGATGAATTAACAAAACACAAAGCAGTTTCTCAGAAAGCTTCTTTCCAGTTTTGAACGGAAGATATTTCCTTTTTCACCATAGCCCTCTATGGGCTTCCAAATATTCCTTTGCCAATTCCAAAAGAACAGCCTTAGCGAAAGGCTTCTTGAAGGGAAAGATGTAACTCTGTGAGATGAATTAACAGAACACATAGCAGTTTCTCAGAAAGCTTCTTTCCAGTTTTGAACGGAAGATATTTCCTTTTTCACCATAGCCCTCTATGGGCTTCCAAATATCCCTTTGCCAATTCCACAAGAACAGCCTTAGCGAAAGGCTTCTTGAAGGGAAAGATGTAACTCTGTGAGATGAATTAACAGAACACAGAGCAGTTTCTCAGAAAGCTTCTTTCCAGTTTTGAACGGAAGATATTTCCTTTTTCACCATAGCCCTCTATGGGCTTCCAAATATCCCTTTGCCAATTCCACAAGAACAGCCTTAGCGAAAGGCTTCTTGAAGGGAAAGATGTAACTCTGTGAGATTAATTAACAGAACACAGAGCAGTTTCTCAGAAAGCTTCTTTCCAGTTTTGAACGGAAGATATTTCCTTTTTCACCATAGCCCTCTATGGGCTTCCAAATATCCCTTTGCCAATTCCACAAGAACAGCCTTAGCGAAAGGCTTCTTGAAGGGAAAGATGTAACTCTGTGAGATGAATTAACAGAACACAGAGCAGTTTCTCAGAAAGCTTCTTTCCAGTTTTGAACGGAAGATATTTCCTTTTTCACCATAGACCTCTATGGGCTTCCAAATATCCCTTTGCCAATTCCACAAGAACAGCATTAGCGAAAGGCTTCTTGAAGGGAAAGATGTAACTCTGTGAGATGAATTAACAGAACACAGAGCAGTTTCTCAGAAAGCTTCTTTCCAGTTTTGAACGTAAGATATTTCCTTTTTCACCATAGCCCTCTATGGGCTTCCAAATATCCCTTTGCCAATTCCACAAGAACAGCCTTAGCGAAAGGCTTCTTGAAGGGAAAGATGTAACTCTGTGAGATGAATTAACAGAACACAGAGCAGTTTCTCAGAAAGCTTCTTTCCAGTTTTGAACGGAAGATATTTCCTTTTTCACCATAGCCCTCTATGGGCTTCCAAATATCCCTTTGCCAATTCCACAAGAACAGCCTTAGCGAAAGGCTTCTTGAAGGGAAAGATGTAACTCTGTGAGATGAATTAACAGAACACAGAGCAGTTTCTCATAAAGCTTCTTTCCAGTTTTGAACGGAAGATATTTCCTTTTTCACCATAGCCCTCTATGGGCTTCCAAATATCCCTTTGCCAATTCCACAAGAACAGCCTTAGCGAAAGGCTTCTAGAAGGGAAAGATGTAACTCTGTGAGATGAATTAACAGAACACAGAGCAGTTTCTCAGAAAGCTTCTTTCCAGTTTTGAACGGAAGATATTTCCTTTTTCACCATAGCCCTCTATGGGCTTCCAAATATCCCTTTGCCAATTCCACAAGAACAGCCTTAGTGAAAGGATTCTTGAAGGGAAAGATGTAACTCTGTGAGATGAATTAACAGAACATAGAACAGTTTCTCAGAAAGCTTCTTTCCAGTTTTGAACGGAAGATATTTCCTTTTTCACCATAGCCCTCTATGGGCTTCCAAATATCCCTTTGCCAATTCCACAAGAACAGCCTTAGCGAAAGGCTTCTTGAAGGGAAAGATGTAACTCTGTGAGATGAATTAACAGAACACAGAGCAGTTTCTCAGAAAGCTTCTTTCCAGTTTTGAACGGAAGATATTTCCTTTTTCACCATAGCCCTCTATGGGCTTCCAAATATCCCTTTGCCAATTCCACAAGAACAGCCTTAGCGAAAGGCTTCTTGAAGGGAAAGATGTAACTCTGTGAGATGAATTAACAGAACACAGAGCAGTTTCTCAGAATGCTTCTTTCCAGTTTTGAACGGAAGATATTTCCTTTTTCACCGTAGCCCTCTAAGGGCTTCCAAATATCCCTTTGCCAATTCCACAAGAACAGACTTAGCGAAAGGCTTCTTGAAGGGAAAGATGTAACTCTGTGAGATGAATTAACAGAACACAGAGCAGTTTCTCACAAAGCTTCTTTCCAGTTTTGAACGGAAGATATTTCCTTTTTCACCATAGCCCTCTCTGGGCTTCCAAATATCCCTTTGCCAATTCCACAAGAACAGCCTTAGCGAAAGGCTTCTTGAAGGGAAAGATGTAACTCTGTGAGATGAATTAACAGAACACAGAGCAGTTTCTCAGAAAGCTTCTTTCCAGTTTTGAACGGAAGATATTTCCTTTTCCACCATAGCCCTCTATGGGCTTCCAAATATCCCATTGCCAATTCCACAAGAACAGCCTTAGCGAAAGGCTTCTTGAAGTGAAAGATGTAACTCTGTGAGATGAATTAACAGAACATAGAGAAGTTTCTCAGAAAGCTTCTTTCCAGTTTTGAACGGAAGATATTTCCTTTTTCACCATAGCCCTCTATGGGCTTCCAAATATCCCTTTGCCAATTCCACAAGAACAGCCTTAGCGAAAGGCTTCTTGAAGGGAAAGATGTAACTCTGCGAGATGAATTAACAGAACACAGAGCAGTTTCTCAGAAAGCTTCTTTCCAGTTTTGAACGGAAGATATTTCCTTTTTCACCATAGCCCTCTATGGGCTTCCAAGTATCCCTTTGCCAATTCCACAAGAACAGCCTTAGCGAAAGGCTTCTTGAAGGGAAAGATGTAACTCTGTGAGATGAATTAACAGAACACAGAGCAGTTTCTCAGAAAGCTTCTTTCCAGTTTTGAACCGAAGATATTTCCTTTTTCACCATAGCCCTCTATGGGCTTCCAAATATCCCTTTGCCAATTCCACAAGAACAGCCTTATCGAAAGGCTTCTTGAAGGGAAAGATGTAACTCTGTGAGATGAATTAACAGAACACAGAGCAGTTTCTCAGAAAGCTTCTTTCCAGTTTTGAACGGAAGATATTTCCTTTTTCACCATAGCCCTCCATGGGCTTCCAAATATCCCGTTGCCAATTCCACAAGAACAGCCTTAGCGAAAGGCTTCTTGAAGGGAAAGATGTAACTCTGTGAGATGAATTAACAGAACACAGAGCAGTTTCTCAGAAAGCTTCTTTCCAGTTTTGAACGGAAGATATTTCCTTTTTCACCATAGCCCTCTATGGGCTTCCAAATATCCCTTTGCCAATTCCACAAGAACACCATTAGCGAAAGGCTTCCTGAAGGGAAAGATGTAACTCTGTGAGATGAATTAACAGAACACAGAGCAGTTTCTCAGAAAGCTTCTTTCCAGTTTTGAACGGAAGATATTTCCTTTTTCACCATAGCCCTCTATGGGCTTCCAAATATCCCTTTGCCAATTCCACAAGAACAGCCTAAGGGAAAGGCTTCTTGAAGGGAAAGATGTAACTCTGTGAGATGAATTAACAGAACACAGAGCAGTTTCTCAGAAAGCTTCTTTCCAGTTTTGAACGGAAGATATTTCCTTTTTCACCATAGCCCTCTATGGGCTTCCAAATATCCCTTTGCCAATTCCACAAGAACAGCCTTAGCGAAAGGCTTCTTGAAGGGAAAGATGTAACTCTGTGAGATGAATTAACAGAACACAGAGCAGTTTCTCAGAAAGCTTCTTTCCAGTTTTGAACGGAAGATATTTCCTTTTTCACCATAGCCCTCTATGGGCTTCCAAATATCCCTTTGCCAATTCCACAAGAACAGCCTTAGCGAAAGGCTTCTTGAAGGGAAAGATGTAACTCTGTGAGATGAATTAACAGAACACAGAGCAGTTTCTCAGAAAGCTTCTTTCCAGTTTTGAACGGAAGATATTTCCTTTTTCACCATAGCCCTCTATGGGCTTCCAAATATCCCTTTGCCAATTCCACAAGAACAGCCTTAGCGAAAGGCTTCTTGAAGGGAAAGATGTAACTCTGTGAGATGAATTAACAGAACACAGAGCAGTTTCTCAGAATGCTTCTTTCCAGTTTTGAACGGAAGATATTTCCTTTTTCACCGTAGCCCTCTATGGGCTTCCAAATATCCCTTTGCCAATTCCACAAGAACAGACTTAGCGAAAGGCTTCTTGAAGGGAAAGATGTAACTCTGTGAGATGAATTAACAGAACACAGAGCAGTTTCTCACAAAGCTTCTTTCCAGTTTTGAACGGAAGATATTTCCTTTTTCACCATAGCCCTCTATGGGCTTCCAAATATCCCTTTGCCAATTCCACAAGAACAGCCTTAGCGAAAGGCTTCTTGAAGGGAAAGATGTAACTCTGTGAGATGAATTCACAGAACACAGAGCAGTTTCTCAGAAAGCTTCTTTCCAGTTTTGAACGGAAGATATTTCCTTTTCCACCATAGCCCTCTATGGGCTTCCAAATATCCCATTGCCAATTCCACAAGAACAGCCTTAGCGAAAGGCTTCTTGAAGTGAAAGATGTAACTCTGTGAGATGAATTAACGGAACATAGAGAAGTTTCTCAGAAAGCTTCTTTCCAGTTTTGAACGGAAGATATTTCCTTTTTCACCATAGCCCTCTATGGGCTTCCAAATATCCCTTTGCCAATTCCACAAGAACAGCCTTAGCGAAAGGCTTCTTGAAGGGAAAGATGTATCTCTGCGAGATGAATTAACAGAACACAGAGCAGTTTCTCAGAAAGCTTCTTTCCAGTTTTGAACGGAAGATATTTCCTTTTTCACCATAGCCCTCTATGGGCTTCCAAATATCCCTTTGCCAATTCCACAAGAACAGCCTTAGCGAAAGGCTTCTTGAAGGGAAAGATGTAACTCTGTGAGATGAATTAACAGAACACAGAGCAGTTTCTCAGAAAGCTTCTTTCCAGTTTTGAACGGAAGATATTTCCTTTTTCACCATAGCCCTCTATGGGCTTCCAAATATCCCTTTGCCAATTCCACAAGAACAGCCTTAGCGAAAGGCTTCTTGAAGGGAAAGATGTAACTCTGTGAGATGGATTAACAGAACACAGAGCAGTTTCTCAGAAAGCTTCTTTCCAGTTTTGAACGGAAGATAGTTCCTTTTTCACCATAGCCCTCTATGGGCTTCCAAGTATCCCTTTGCCAATTCCACAAGAACCCCCTTAGCGAAAGGCTTCTTGAAGGGAAAGATGTAACTCTGTGAGATGAATTAACAGAACACAGAGCAGTTTCTCAGAAAGCTTCTTTCCAGTTTTGAACGGAAGATATTTCCTTTTTCACCATAGCCCTCTATGGGCTTCCAAATATTCCTTTGCCAATTCCACAAGAACAGCCTTAGCGAAAGGCTTCTTGACGGGAAAGATGTAACTCTGTGAGATGAATTAACAGAACACAGAGGAGTTTCTCAGAAAGCTTCTTTCCAGTTTTGAACGGAAGATATTTCCTTTTTCACCATAGCCCTCTATGGGCTTCCAAATATCCCTTTGCCAATTCCACAAGAACAGCCTTAGCGAAAGGCTTCTTGAAGGGAAAGATGTAACTCTGTGAGATAAATTAACAGAACACAGAGGAGTTTCTCAGAAAGCTTCTTTCCAGTTTTGAACGGAAGATATTTCCTTTTTCACCATAGCCCTCTATGGGCTTCCAAATATCCCTTTGCCAATTCCACAAGAACAGCCTTAGCGAAAGGCTTCTTGAAGGGAAAGATGTAACTCTGTGAGATGAATTAACAGAAATCAGAGCAGTTTCTCAGAAAGCTTCTTTCCAGTTTTGAACGGAAGATATTTCCTTTTTCACCATAGCCCTCTATGGGCTTCCAAATATCCCTTTGCCAATTCCACAAGAACAGACTTAGCGAAAGGCTTCTTGAAGGAAAAGATGTAACTCTGTGAGATGAATTAACAGAACACAGAGCAGTTTCTCAGACAGCTTCTTTCCAGTTTTGAACGGAAGATATTTCCTTTTTCACAATAGCCCTCTATGGGCTTCCAAATATCCCTTTGCCAATTCCACAAGAACAGCCTTAGCGAAAAGCTTCTTGAAGGGAAAGATGTAACTCTGTGAGATGAATTAACAAAACACAGAGCAGTTTCTCAGAAAGCTTCTTTCCAGTTTTGAACGGAAGATATTTCCTTTTTCACCATAGCCCTCTATGGGCTTCCAAATATCCCTTTTCCAATTCCGCAAGAACAGCCTTAGCGAAAGGCTTCTTGAAGGGAAAGATGTAACTCTGTGAGATGGATTAACAGAACACAGAGCAGTTTCTCAGAAAGCTTCTTTCCAGTTTTGAACGGAAGATATTTCCTTTTCCACCATAGCCCTCTATGGGCTTCCAAATATCCCTTTGCCAATTCCACAAGAACAGCCTTAGCGAAAAGCTTCTTGAAGGGAAAGATGTAACTCTGTGAGATGAATTAACAGAACACAGAGCAGTTTCTCAGAATGCTTCTTTCCAGTTTTGAACGGAAGATATTTCCTTTTTCACCGTAGCCCTCTATGGGCTTCCAAATATCCCTTTGCCAATTCCACAAGAACAGACTTAGCGAAAGGCTTCTTGAAGGGAAAGATGTAACTCTGTGAGATGAATTAACAGAACACAGAGCAGTTTCTCACAAAGCTTCTTTCCAGTTTTGAACGGAAGATATTTCCTTTTTCACCATAGCCCTCTATGGGCTTCCAAATATCCCTTTGCCAATTCCACAAGAACAGCCTTAGCGAAAGGCTTCTTGAAGGGAAAGATGTAACTCTGTGAGATGAATTAACAGAACACAGAGCAGTTTCTCAGAAAGCTTCTTTCCAGTTTTGAACGGAAGATATTTCCTTTTTCACCATAGCCCTCTATGGGCTTCCAAATATCCCATTGCCAATTCCACAAGAACAGCCTTAGCGAAAGGCTTCTTGAAGTGAAAGATGTAACTCTGTGAGACGAATTAACAGAACATAGAGAAGTTTCTCAGAAAGCTTCTTTCCAGTTTTGAACGGAAGATATTTCCTTTTTCACCATAGCCCTCTATGGGCTTCCAAATATCCCTTTGCCAATTCCACAAGAACAGCCTTAGCGAAAGGCTTCTTGAAGGGAAAGATGTAACTCTGCGAGATGAATTAACAGAACACAGAGCAGTTTCTCAGAAAGCTTCTTTCCAGTTTTGAACGGAAGATATTTCCTCTTTCACCATAGCCCTCTATGGGCTTCCAAATATCCCTTTGCCAATTCCACAAGAACAGCCTTAGCGAAAGGCTTCTTGAAGGGAAAGATGTAACTCTGTGAGATGAATTAACAGAACACAGAGCAGTTTCTCAGAAAGCTTCTTTCCAGTTTTGAACGGAAGATATTTCCTTTTTCACCATAGCCCTCTATGGGCTTCCAAATATCCCTTTGCCAATTCCACAAGAACAGCCTTATCGAAAGGCTTCTTGAAGGGAAAGATGTAACTCTGTGAGATGAATTAACAGAACACAGAGCAGTTTCTCAGAAAGCTTCTTTCCAGTTTTGAACGGAAGATATTTCCTTTTTCACCATAGCCCTCTATGGGCTTCCAAATATCCCGTTGCCAATTCCACAAGAACAGCCTTAGCGAAAGGCTTCTTGAAGGGAAAGATGTAACTCTGTGAGATGAATTAACAGAACACAGAGCAGTTTCTCAGAAAGCTTCTTTCCAGTTTTGAACGGAAGATATTTCCTTTTTCACCATAGCCATCTATGGGCTTCCAAATATCCCTTTGCCAATTCCACAAGAACACCATTAGCGAAAGGCTTCTTGAAGGGAAAGATGTAACTCTGTGAGATGAATTAACAGAACACAGAGCAGTTTCTCAGAAAGCTTCTTTCCAGTTTTGAACGGAAGATATTTCCTTTTTCACCATAGCCCTCTATGGGCTTCCAAATATCCCTTTGCCAATTCCACAAGAACAGCCTTAGCGAAAGGCTTCTTGAAGGGAAAGATGTAACTCTGTGAGATGAATTAACAGAACACAGAGCAGTTTCTCAGAAAGCTTCTTTCCAGTTTTGAACGGAAGATATTTCCTTTTTCACC